>NC_024321.1:14717998-14766571 GCF_000523025.1 Cynoglossus semilaevis
TCACTGACAACTTGGCAGCTGGTGGACTCGACCCTCTGCCCTTCCGGACCCAAGTTTGCTTCCTTAACCACCAAGCTACCTAATATTTTGAAATGATGACTGTTGTTGTTCTTCGGTTGCATCAACAACTTTTGTTTGTTTGATTTTTTTTTTTTTGTCCTGCGTGATTGCAGGGACTGGTGCAGTTTGTCGTGGTCACATGAGGTCAGAGTTTGGTTTCAGCAAACACATTTAAAACGTCTGGAAGTTTGAAGGGAATATAATATTGTCTTAATTTTCTGGCCGTGAGATGCCCTCTGCTTTATTTATAATATTTTCAAACTCATGGCGTATCGCTGAGGCAGTAATGAGATTCAGAATAGAAAAATACGGAACACACTCCCAGGCAGATTCAGCACAATGAATTTTAATCAGAATATCAAAAGATCCTCTTAAACCCAACCTGAGGAGGATTGTTTCTGAAGGAGTGCTATTTGTCTTGGAATCAATGACGCTGGCAGATGTTGTTTGATAAAACAACAGCTTTCCTCCCTCGCCGCCGCTACACCGTTAACTCTCCATATATCTTTCACAAACACTGGGCGTTTGGCCATTTTCGGCAGCGACAGAATATGAAAGAACACAAAGTGTGGGGAGAGATTTTTCTCATCTGGAAGAGCAGTAAATCACTGCATGGATTTACACACTACCTTTCCCAGGCAAAGACAGTTAACTGTCCTTTGTTGTGCACTCTGAGCCAATGTGGGGGCTTGGTGGGATCTTTGGCTTCTGTATTGATTCCCCTTATCTATCGGCAAATGTGATAAATTACAAGCAAGAGGAAGGATTAGGGATGGGCTTTCATGGTAACCTTAGAATGACACCCCCACCCACATTTCTCTGTGATGCTTAGTAGTGTGTGAACAGCGGTGTTGGTTTAGTTGACTTGGATTTGGATCCATCAGAGACTTAGTCAACGACCTTCCTCTGTGACACAAGAACTGAAAGTGAAAACTAAATAGGAAGCTAGTGGGCGCTAAATGATGACAACAAAATGGATTGATTCATCAACGTCTAGAAGGCAGGACACGTATTAGGGAATGCAATTAGAGCACGTGTCCAACTCATGGCCCGGGGGTCAAATGCGGCCCACCAAGTCATCCAGGAGTCTATGCTGCTGAGATTCTTAACCTGGTAAATTCTGTGCTGCTGAGATTCTTAACCTGGTAAATTTGTAGTTTTTCTTTTTTATTATTACACAGCAATGAACAATATTCGTAACTTGAATAAATAATAATGAATTGCAGCGACATTCATTCATGCATGATGGAGCAGTTACATCTATATAAGGTACACATTTTAAACTATGCATGTATATAATTATATATATTTACATATATGTAAGCATAGACACGTTTGTGTATATATGTATATGCATGCATATACATATAGAAATACATGTATCTTTACATATATATGTAATATATAAATATATATTTTTAGTTTAAAACTTGTTCTTCATATTCCATTATATTGTATGTTAAACTAAAATAAAATAAAACTTTGTCTAAAAAAATGCGGCAGAAGTTGACAGTAAAAATCCTGATGTTTCCTGTACTGTAAATAATAAATTTAAAGATAATTAGCAGGACATTGACCCATATGTCAGCTTTATGGCACAGCAATGAGTGCCAGACACTGCAGATCAAGTCCTTCCTCTCTCTGTTTTTTTTTTTTTTTTTAATTCTTCTGCCTGCAGACGTGATACAATATGACAGGCCGTCCATGCTCCACACATCTGTTCATCACTGTTCAAATAATAGGCTGGTGTGCGTACTGTAAGTCAACAATGACAGCCTAAGTCTGTGTTCCTTTATTGAAGATGATATCAGCCCTGCATTGTGATGCACAAGAGGAGCTGGCTGCCCAGATACTGTAGACTCCACATAGATGCAGGACCACACAGGTGGAAAATCCACACGCTTGCCCGATGTGCTCACTGACGTGTAAGGAAAAAAAATAAATTGTGATAAGAAAAGGGCCCCTGTACATGTGGTGCATGTTCTGCTAAATGAGCAGAGGGCAGGCTGGCGTCGTCAAGTATTCATCTCAGGTGCATCAAGGAGACGTCTGCCAGCAGCTAAGCCTCCTGTAATGGCTGCTTTCCATTTTGTCAGTGAGTGAAATCTCTCAAGCAGAGTAGGGTACGTTATTTGTGGCTTGTTGAGTTATTTTTCATGTGAAAATGTTTGTCTTTCATGCACTGATTGTAGGAAAATGAAAAGTGAAACTAAAGAAACACATTCACAGATTACTGCCGTTCTAGACGTTTTGTTTTTCACTCATTTTGTCTCTTCCTGTTTTTTATATATATTTCATGTCTTTATTATAAATAAAAATTATAAAGCAGCAGCTGCCGTCACACCAGGCTGGCAATTGGCCATTTACTGAATTCCTCTACAATAGCCATTATCATTGAATCAGCGATGCTCTGGTCTGACTGTCGTAGCTCATGACGCTGCATCGGAGGCGGCTCTGCCTTTATTTCTTTGATTATAACAAAATAAAAAAAGAAGTTGTTTACCTTAACAAAAAGTGCTGACTTCACTCTCCTAGTCAAGGTCACCAGACTAATGAAAGTAAACACTTTTCAGCTTTTTATCGCTCCTCCAAATTGAAAGAAAAAGCTTTCATTTGCACCAATTTGTCGTCTATTCTTAGCAGTGAAACCCGCCTGCATTTGAGCTATTGCTGTTTTTGGTTTCTGTGTGCATGTCTGCGCTAGATTATAAATTTTGTTCTAAAGCAGAGACTGTAAAAAATGCAGAGGGCAGAGGGGCAGTGGTTGCGGTGAATACAAAGCAGCAGCAGGGACTGTCACAGAGTTCCCTCCCCAACTGGTAAATACTGGATCACAGTGCAGTTGGGCTTCGAGCCTCCCAACACTCCCTGTGCCATCCGAGCGGATTGATCCACATGTTTCTGGCCCGTTGGAAAACAGGCTGTCGCTGGCAGAGCCCTGTCAGTGCTGCACGTCTGTGCAGGAACAAGGGCTCCATCAGAACTGATTGTATGTGACAGTTCACAGTCACCAGGCCACTGAAGCATCATAACCTTGTGGAACTGAATGAGAGGAGGGGTGGAAAGACGTTAGCATATTACACGCAGTGATGCAAAAAAGAAAAAAAAAAAGAAAAAAAAGCACACCACGAATAGCCTCTATGGGTAATGTTTGTCAGATCTTATGTAATGGAAGACGTAATGCAGGCTAGCACCTCCGGCGACTCGGTGAATTTAGGAATTAATTCGACTGTGATTGCAGTTTGAGACTGAAGAGCTAAGCGCTTTTGGAGTACAGTCTGTTATTGTGTCGTCAGCAGACGAACTGCTGACGACACCGGGACAGAAATATCTCCAGGTTAATCTGCGGACTTAAACAAGAGACACTAATGTAATTATACTTTACTGTATCACACGTGTCAAACTCAAGGCCCGCGCGTAATTATACTTTACTGTATCACATGTGTCAAACTCAAGGCCCGTGGGTCTAATTTGGCCCATTGTGTCATTTTATGCGGCCCAAACCCAATCTATTGAGGGGCCAAAGTAAAACTCTGTCCAAATTGCGGGCCAAACAGGAATAACATTTTGGGATTTGACCACTGATTGTTCATCTCGGTTCTCAGCCATTTTTTGAAGTGAGATTTAATAATTTGACAATTTCAATATATTTTTTTATTTATCCTACAGTGGTAGAGAAGCAAAAGCTACACATTTGTCCAAATGAGAGGGTGTGTTGGGGGAGCAGGGGGTCCAAAATGGTCCTATCTATAAAAGTGTTAGTCTAGAAAGTTCTAGACCCTTAGTCGAACCCGCTGAAAATCCTTTAGTGAAAAAAAAGAAGTTGGCAGATGTGTTTTCAGTGTTTCAGAATTAGTGATGGCTGATTAATGCAGTCGCTGCTAAATTAAGCTAAAATATATTTCTGTGTCAGGATTCGCCGGCAGACGATGAATATTTCTCTGTCGAGCAACAGTGTCAGGCATGCATGGCTGAGTGATAATGTGTGTGTGTACCTGTGTGTATGTGTGTGTGTGTTTCCCTCTCAGGTTAAATCTGACAACTTTGTTAGTTCCTATGATTTGTAAACTTGGCAAAGGGCACAGAAAGGTTAGAGACACGCGGCTGTCTTATCTGTCGCCGACGCCGTTGTCAAACAGTGACGCACCTCTCTGATCCGTACTCCGTCTGGAAACACTGCGCTCAACCGATGAAACCTCTTTTACTTAAACTCGTCGACAATTTACCAAAAAAAAAAAGGTTGTACATTTCCAGCAGCTGCCAAACCAAGCAGCAGATTGTTTGTTTTGAGGAAAATGCCGACATCAACGAGAACTAAGTAGCGCTGCCTATAACCCCAAGTGGCAACGTGTTGCAGACAAACAGGGCAGTAAAAGTGTAGGAACGTGATCGGGTTTGATTGAAGATGAAGGAAGAGAACGGCCAAGTGGGACACGGAGACAAATCTCAGGAGCCCCTGTTCCTCATGTTCTCACTGAAGTTTTATCACCAAAAAACACATATAATTATTATTAAAGAATATAGTAAATGCCAGCTGTTAGCCACTTAGCTTCAGTCACCACTCTTAGACTCCAGACTGTGTGAATACGGCTCTCTTTCCTTCATTAGAAACGGCAGCGCAGGTCCATCATCACGCAGCACTGCACAGCAGCGTTTACATGTTTACAGCAGCAGGACTAATTATTTCACACCTTCACTAATTACACATGACACTCAGTGGAGTCAGCTCGCCGGGGTGTTATAGTTCATGTAAGGGTTTATGTTGTCATCTCAGGGCAGTGGTTTGTCCATTTGCCTTACAGCAAAAAACAAACCAAAATCCCTGATTGATCCCTGGTGTCCCCTGATGGTCGTCTGTGTGTACTACGTTGTTCTTCCCACGTGGGCGTGGCTCTACGGAGGATTTCGTTTTACAACTAACAACAGGGAGGATTAGGATAATTGTTTACTCTGAATGGACTGTGTGAGTGTGAGTAGTTGTTGGTCTGAGTCTGTAGCTCTGTGATGGTTGACTGTCTCACAAAAACTGCAGCAATTGAGAAGTTAGGAAATGGAATTATGTAAAACAAAATGTAGTGCTTTTATTAGTAGTAAATATCTTCTTTAACAAATAAATGCAAGCATTAGTTTGTTACAGTTGCACTGTGTAGTACAATGATATTGAACTGGCGGCCCGCGGGTCCAATCTGACCCAATAATGTTAGGCAAAAATTCAATTTTTATTTCATTTAATTTGAGCGAAGATTTGTTAGGCAAAAATTTGATTTTTATTTCATTTAATTTGAGCAAACATTATTAACATTACAATAAATGTAAATCGTATTCTATCCCTGCCTTTATACATGTACAATTTTATTTATGGTTTTGACTGTGTTCAGTGAAAGTCACTGTTTTATCTACAAAATTTTAAATTATTTAAATCTGTGTTTAATTTCCAGTTAACCACCGCAGCGTCTTGGTTGCCAGATTGTATTACTTATATTTAAATTAATTTTATTTCAGCACTAACACAAATATATAACAAGTTGTGTGCTATAGAAGTGAAGTGATAGAAGATGTAAATATTTTCATTTAGTATTATTTTTCTGCTGTAATCATATAATGTAGACATTTAGGTGCAACTCACCCACTGTCTGTTGTTGTTGACAATATTAGTACCCTGAATATTTTCTGAGCTTGCTCTTAAATCATGACAGACATAGAAGAATGTGACTTTGGGGTCGGCCATTTTTAACCGTGTTCCAAAAACAAACAAAAAATATATATTTATATATTAGAAGATGACACAATGCTTTGGTCTGACTCAACATCGCTCTGGCCTTGCTTCCCTTGTCCTTACTGCTCACTATCCCCATGAGCGAGAATTAAGTGAACATGATGTGCTCACTCAGCCGTGATCCTTCTCTGTTTCTCCCTCCAATGGTTAATTCGGAGAGTGCTGTTGTGTGGCTCTTGCCATTTCACACATGGCTACGTAAAACCTGTGGGCGGTTGCTCCCATGCTGCTGTTAATGTTTGTGTGTCCATGCATGACTGTGTGATGAAATATTGAAGTGTTCTATCATCCACCATTGGCTGGCCACTGGCGGGATTCCTGTCCCTTGATTTTTATTTTTCTTGCCGTCTTTATCTTAGCGGTGTGGCTTTCTTCCCCCGCACTGTGGTGCACATCGGGACGGCGAACCTCATCTGGACCCATGACAGAGCTAATCCATCGCAGCTGCAGAATGAAAAGGCCGTTGGAAGTGATTCCATTCCAACCGCCTCAATAGGAAGCCCCTCTCAGATACTGGTGCCCTTTGCAGCCAGAAACCGTTAGAATATGATGAAAAAGGACTTGGGAAAAGTTCAGTTGCTTGGTCGAGTTCATGACAGAAGTGAGAAGAGGGAAGAAAGTCCAGCTCGTGCATGCTTGTCTCAGTTGGCGTGATGAGAACTTGATCGCAGCGACTGCTGTTTCACCTTTACTGTCGTGGACGCTGAAATAACGAAGGCTCAATTTGTCAGTTAACGTATAAGTTTTCATTTGCTCCAAAGGACAAGCTGGACAAATATGACACCGGATCAATGGCTGTGAAGTGGACAGGAGCCAAAAGCACTTTAACATCCACATTGACATTAACTTGCCATAAAATACTTAGAGCTTATGTGGAGGAGTTGAAACGACGCTACGCTCACTCCAGGAAAATTGCGCTCTTACGCCAAATAACATCACTTTTCCCTATATGTCAAGGGCAAAGAAAAGGCATTCCGTGTTGTCTTCCCTGCTGCCAGTTGTAGTGCCACAGTACAGCCTAATGCTCTGCTCTACAGCCCCCCCCCTCCCTCCGAAAAGAAATAAATCTGTAAAGGGATAAACTAGGGTATTATATGTATAAAGGAGCTTAACTTTGGAATTTACTCTTAAGTGGCTGAAAAAAAGTCAGTGAATATTAACCTCACATTCTGCTGTTTGTCCCAGTTACTATAATTTTAGGATATCCAAGGACATCCTGCAACTGGAAATTATCCCAAACATGCTCCAGTAAGAATACCGCTGTCAATTCTATTAACAGTTCATTTCGCAGTATTTTATTTCTGTTTTTTTCTATTCTCCTGTGCAGCAGTTAGTCAAATATCCTAATAATAACCCTATATTATTCACAGTAGTAGTAGTCTCCAAAATAGTATACACCATAAAGAACTATTTTAAGAAATATGTTGCTTTTTGTTATGTTTTTTTTTTTGTCAATGCGGGATCGCTAGGTAGAACAAATAAAAAACTCAACCAGGTTCCACACCCCATTGGCTCTAATAACTAAAAAAAAGAGAGAGACTCAGATTTGAAGATCTTCATGTCTTTCTTCCATTCCTCTGAGTCTATCAATGTTGTGTTCAACTAAACAGGACCAGGTTCCACACTAAGTAATTACTTTTTTTTATAGCAACCCAAAGTTAGAAGATCATGATATTTCATCACCTATATTTTTGGGACATTTTGTTAAGTGGTGCACCATGGGATAATTCTAATGTAACATATGTGCCATGCCTCAAAAATGTTGATGGCAAACACTGTTCTGTGGCCTTTTGAAATCCTGTGCCTCGACAGTAGTAGTACTGTAGCTCCAGAAAAAGTTTTGGCACCACTAGTCTAATCTAGTGATTTATGCCACTCTCCTTTGTTTGTTTTTCAATGTCTGATGCTTTCAAAACCTGTAGCACAATTAGGATTGTATCTCATGTGTCCTTTCCCTTTTTCAAAATAACTGTTTTCAAGGATGACTGTGCTTCATGTTGAAAATGATTGTTTCCCTTTAAGCACTGCGCTGTGCTGCGGGTCGCATTATCAGCATTTGTACTGACATTGAAATGTCAGCTAAAATGGGATTTTATCATTTCCATACAATGCAAGAGAAAACGCCACACACACTCCTTTGCTCCATTCACATTGTGTGGGTTTGAATTGGTGTTAGGTAAATCCTTTGCTGGGAGCTTTTATTATTCTTTGTGGAGAGATGTGCTATGAGTAAGAAGTCATATTTTAAGGGGGTGTCTGACATTCCGCAAGAATATAGGATTACAGCTCACTTACTTTTATAGCCCTCTGTTTTCCGTATCTGTCTCTCTCTCGCTCTCTCTCTTTCTCTTATTCTGATACCTTCAGCATTATCATTCAGGGACAGAGCACTGTCTCAGCAAGGGCACTAATATGATGAAAACTGGTGCGGTGCTGCACCGGCTCTACATCCCTAACCAGGCCGGGATTGAGGCTGAAAAAGGAGGAGGATTTCACTGAGTAATCTCTTCAAGGTTAAACAACTGGTCTCATCTCATCGTCCTTACTGACTCGTATTGTTTTTTGCCACAAAGAGCTGAGAGAGACCGTTTTTCTTGGAGAAAAAACTGTTTTTTTGTCATCAGCTTTCACAGTGTAAGTCCCTCGCTGCTCTCGCTCCTTTGGTTTCTTCCAGCTAAAAGATAAATTGTGGCTGGTGATTTGATTAGTGACCTTGGGAACAAAGGCCAATCATGTTCACATTTGAATAGTGGACCCCATGAGAGAGTGATATAGTCTTTAATGTGCAATACTGTAAGGGGGCGTCTGACATTATTAACAAGGGCAAATCAGTAGATTTTAGGACAGTATTATAATTTCAAAAGGTGAGAATTTTAAAAGCTTAAACGTGTTGAGATAAGTCTCGGTGTCTGGCAAAACCTTTAATAAGTTCTATCATTGTACCTTTGTGAAGCGATGACTTCTTTTTATCAATCTTTTTGACCGTGAAATAATATTTTTCATCTGACCTGTGTGGAAACCTGTTCAAAGATTTGTAGCATTGCAACCGGGTTTGCTCTATCGCCATCTGGCTTCTTTTTTCATAGCTGCAAAACGAAATGAGCATTTGAAAGGAAGTGAATTTCAGTCCTTGTAGCCCGGTATCAGTGTGTGATTTTGGGCTATCCCAGACAAAAGAGCATGGCAAGGAAACAGAGAGATATCTTTGGTGGTGGTCTTACATCACGCCGTGAGACAGGTGCAAGGACGGCCGTTGTCAGTGTTTTGTGACCAAAGATAACCCCCCCCCAAAAAAAAAAATTCCACCATTGTCAGACATTTAGGATGACTATCTTACAGTGTGACAGCTGCTACGACCTATGTCTACTAATCAGCCAGTAGAAATGCAGTAGGTAATGACACCGACTCAACCTATTAAACTAAGATAGTTTTCCCTGTAACTTTAATTAGATTATTTCTTGCCTCCTTATCTTGTAATTGAAGAGCAGATAGAATTGATATTAAAAACCATCCAACGAAAATGAAAAACAATACCTTTATTTTTGACATGAATAGAAAAATAGAGGAATCTTTCCATCACTTCCCCTGAGGATCCAAGAAAGAAAAAAACACTCGAACCAGCATGGTTTTCAGCTGCCAGGTATTTTCCCCTGCTGGGTAGAATTAGATTCAAAACAAGTCAGTCTGTCGCAGCATTCTACCTGAAATATCACTAGGAAATGTTTTCCCCAGCAAAGTCTGCCTTCCTGCTCCGAAGTGGAATATTTAGCAGTATTATCTTTTAGGAGTTTTTATTCCTCGTGATCAAGAGAGTTTTATTTTGCCTGAAGGCGTCCTGAAGTAAACTCTGTCCTCGTGATTCAGCAAAGTTAATGTGTTTGGCTGTGGTGAAGGCTGAGCCCATACCTTTTTCTGACAGCAGCAGTCTGACTGTGTGCAGTGGTGGCCTGACATGTTGAACTCAGCATGTCTCCCTCGCTTCCTTTCACAGCTGCCCACTGTATTCTGCCTCCTCTACATCCTCTCCTCTCTCTCTGGCTCACCCGGCACAGAGATGGTGGGTAGATTAAGTTGTGTCTACTGGGACATGTTGGCATGCTCTCCGTGGCTGTTTCTCTCCTCACGCAATCGTGGCACAATCCACACCCATCTCCATCTCGCATCTCGCAATCTCTGTGCTGCTACTTTGGCTTCGTGCTTCATTCACCTTCATTTCTCCATATGGATCTGGAGACGGGTGGGAATGGGGGTGGGGGGAGGGTGCTCTAGGCCTGCAGTGCTGATTGGGAGAATTAGTGGTGTGTGATGGACTTTGTCACTGACTTTCTGTAGAAATCCAATTACAGAATATTGTAATACTTACATGTTTCGTGCTTGGCTGAATCCTTTTTTTTTTTTTTTTTTTTTTTAAAAAAAAGCCATAGTCGATGGGTGTCTATTGAACAGCCATCACTGCTCTACGCTGTTCACATGATCTGTAAGGTGAGAGGATGAAGTCAAGCCCTGTAGCGCTGCTCTCACCTCTGCATTGCAGCAAACGTTGGGCCGCGCGAGCCTGCTGTGGAAAGGGTTGTAACAGTATTTGTTCAAAGTGATGGGCTGGGATTTCAGAGCACGAGTCTCGAGGTGAAGCCAAGGCCAAGGGTTTAGGTCTGTTATCTGCCTACATAGCTGGTCCTTGATTGCATATGTCAAAGAGTTGGCATGCAGCAGACCCAGGGCCTTCAGATTGAGATTTTTTTTATCTATCTCCAAAGTCCTGTCAAACAGGGTCTCTCTGAGTCATTTCACTACCTGTCCAGTTCCAGTCTAACTGTTACAAAAACTTTGAGAAACGTAATCTTGTCAAACTTTCTTGCCACATTGTCGTGCAAACCTTTTGATCATTTTTCAGTCATCAGGTACAGGGTACTTCTATGATAATGAAGTCGTCAGCGTACGCTCAAAATCCTCCATGACATGTGCCTGTTTGACCTGCAGAGTGCTTTCATCCTGTCCGCTGTGCTGTGGTCAAACAATGACTTCACAGTGAGACCTTGAAGGTGAGAGTATCTGTCAGAAGGAGATGGAGGTGAGAGTCACCCACTCCCCTGGAGAATTGCTCTCCAGCCACTCTCACAAGTGCAGGTCTATATCATCATGATGGCAGGTGAGAGGCGAAGGAAGCGAAGGATGAAGGGCTGCAGAGAAAAACAAGTGAGAAAGGAATAGTTAATGAAGTCCAGTGATGGGGAAGCACATGCTCGTGGCTTCATCTGACCTCAGCCTCAGGCCTCAGGGCAGTTTCTCATTGTCACTGCATCGGGTACACTGTGATTTGCAGCAGTCAACGGCCGTCAAACCTTTAGTGTGTCAGACATTATTAATGTTGTAGGATAAAGACGTCGACTTCACTACAGATAAAACAGAACCCCCTGGATTTAATTATGTCTGTCTGTCTATCTGTCTGTCTGTCTGTTGGTCTGTGGTCGACCAAACAACATATCTACAGTATATATCCATCCGCCTAGCCATTCATCCATCAATTTCTCCCTATGTTAGACTGCCTAGCCATTCATCCATCCATCCATCAATTTCTCCCTATGTTAGACATAATCAAACAATTCAAATATCTTGGTTTACAGAACCTGTAAAACTTTATTTCTTTAAATTAATTTTTTCAGTCATTTTCAGCCAAATCACCTCGTATAATTGATTGAGCAAATGATTATCAACTAGCGGCTCGCAGGCCGAATCCAGTCCGCTGAACGGTCCCATCTGGCCTGGTGACTGAATTCCAAAATTGTGAGGACCAAAAAAGCATTTCAAATGTATTTATCACAAAAACTGATACCATCTCCCGCTCCCCTCGGGAGACCAGACAGACCGTCTCCGTCTGACAGCATCCCCTGTTCAGAGCAGTACCGATGGGTTCCAAAACAGAAGGGACCAAAACAAGATGGGCAGAAATTAAAGGAGTACAGAGGGTGAAGGAGGCAGAGCTTCGTCTAGGATACAGTGATGGTGGAGGGAGGAGTTGTGGGGGGGCGTGTGGGGGGGTTGTGTGGGTGACAGAGAGGAATGAGAACAGCCACAGAAATAAAGAAAGTGAGAATAACCCACATTCTCACTAGTGAGAAAAATCAGCTAAAGAGATACGTGGGTTTAGTGAGAAAAATCAGCTAAAGAGATACAATCATTGTTGACATTTAACGTTCTCAGCCTTATACCCCGGGATGTGCCCGGCTCTGGTGTTCTGAATGATTGCAGTTTCCCTGCAGGACACCACAGATCCCTCTGAACTAACATTCCAGGCCAGCCATCTCAAGTGATGCATCAGAAATGTAACATCCCCGTAGCACTGCCGAGTGTGCTGATTATAAAAGGGAATGAGGGCGGCACATTGTGTGTGTTTGACCAGTGAACTGGAGATGGGATGCATGGTCCCCTGCAGCGGGGAGTGGGTGGGGGCTGACACTGTTAGATGCTGCAGCAGGAGAGAAGGAGGAGAAGTGAGGTTGGAGAAAAGAAGAAAAATAAACGGAGGAAAAAAAGAAAAAAAAAACGCTGATTACAGCCAATAATTCTTTTGTGGTTTACGGCTTTTCATTTGAGCTTCTCTAAGGACTGCATGCCTTCCCATGCTATTGAGTCTGATGGAAATTACTATTCCTGAAGTGGCTGGATTATAGCAAGTCATTTGTTTTGATTTGTTTTTTTTTTCTTTCACTTTCTTCTTTTTCATTTTATAAATGTTTATGTCATCATGTCTTTAATGTACTGTAGTTCACAGAAACAAAGCTGCATCTTATGTTCTGATTTGAAAAACTGAGTGAGAAGATTCCAATATGTGGATAATCCTCCCATCATAAAAGAGATCGGGTGTGTGAGGATGAGAGCAGAGTGAAATATAAAAAAATATAAATGGAAAATTATCACTGTTTTTAATCGTAGTTAATCATATTTAAATTAGATTAAAACATGTTTTTATTTTTATATAACTGGAGCAGAAAGACGAATGACAGCAGTTGAATCTAATCCAAATGGTGGGATTATTCATATGGAATATTGTTGAAGAAATATGGATTAAATATAACTAAAATTTATTTGGACAGAGTTGGTGGATTTTAGTTATTTCTGTGCATCTTCACAGTTGTTTGTAGTGGTTTGTTGCTCTCAAAACACGAAGCACAATCCAACGTATACAACCAGCAAAATGTAAACAAAGCCGTCATCCGCGTATAGCATTACATGATGACGTATTTTTTGTTTGCCCACCATCTAGTTCCCATGCGACATTTGTTTTATCTTCGGAATGATGGAACAAGACTTGTAAATGTATAGGAGCTAGAGATGTAACCTCGAAACGCTGTAAGTTCAGGACGTCATAAACCGAGAACCTTTTTTATTTTTTTCTTATTGTGTCTTGATTTGCTTTTTTCCCCCCTGTGTTCATTCCAGATATTAATTCCATTAAAATCACTTATACCTAGTTACAGATGAGCTAAGGCCTGTGATATTTCCCTCTCCTGGATGTCTCATAGCAAAGACCTAACACCAGTCCAACCCCCCGGTCTCAGCTCCATTGATGGAGCAGCACGGTGTTACTGAGGAAACAATCTGAGCAGAGAAGGAGAAAAGAAAGAGGTGCATTCAGGTGGAGACAGATACTGCCATGCTTGAAGAGGATGTATGCTTTGGGGGACGACCAGATGGCTGAGGCAAAAGACAAGCAACAAAAGGAGAAGTCAAATAAAGTGGTGAAGATAGAGGGGAGGAGAGTGGAGAGAGAGAGAGAGGGAGAGACGCAGGGAGAGAAGAGCTGGGAATGGAATGAATAATATATGACTTTTAAGAGTAAAAGCTAATAAAAGTGGAACTTCTTCAGGTTCCCTGTTTTTTTAGTACAATCCAATAGAACATCTGCCTTTTAATGGACAAAACTCTACTTTATCATGTACCGTTTTAGTCGGTCAGTTCCTAGTGTTTAAATATTGATACTATTGATAAATGTAAATGGAATTTTTATATAAACATATATTTGTCTGTGAGTGTTAAAACAATATGCTACTAAAAAAAACTGTATGGCATAATAAGTAATAGATGGTAGATTCATACTCACAAAGCGCAGCTTTTTGATTTAATTGTGGGGGATTTAAAGTGGTGGAGACAGCAGAGGTGGGAGAGGAGAGAGGTACTTTATAGGAGAGAGAAATAAGATGGAAATTAGAGCGAAGTTTAACCTTTGTAAAAATGTGCAATTTTAAATTTTAATGGATGAAATGGTTTTCATATATATATATGTATATACACACACACACGTCCAGGTTCTCCAGCAATATAACTCAAAAATGAAAGGGGAAGTGGGGGAGACAGCAGAGGTGGGAGAGGAGAGAGGTACTTTAGAGGAGAGAGAAATTTAACCTTTTTCAAAAATGTGCAAAATTTTAATGGATGAAATGGTTGAATTTTTATTTAATATCAGTTCAGTTATCATCAATTAGGGACAAATATATATATTTTGCTGGAGAACCTGAACGTGGTCCTTTAGTTGTTTTAGGCTAAAGGTAAATAGAGAGATCCCAGTGTACAGTGGGAGTGCTCGTAGCAGGTTGTCGGGTCTTAGCCCCCTGTAAATGTAGAAAGACTTTTATCCTTCCAAACCCACATCTGGAATCAGCTGACAAGAGAGGAGCCTGGCAACAAAAGCTTTGCCTCCCGGTCGACTCTTACTCTCTGCAGGAATCATCACAAGGCCTGCGCTTTCAGAGCCCAGTGATCTATTCTGTCGGTAGGCTGTTATCAAATATTCAGTAGACTGTACGAAGGGGCGGCTGGTCATTTAGTGTCAGATATGTAAGAAGGAAGAGTTAAAAATCAATCTTGATTTTTATTTAACGCCAGAACTGGAGTTCTATGTATGAAGTCCTGCCTTTCTTGTTCCTGGAAGAGCTCCTGCCGCAGTTCACTATTGTATTAATTATGTGTGGAATGTAGAGAGCAGAAGCAGGGAACAAAGGTACAGAAGATTTCATTCTCAGTGTGCTCTCATATATATATACATATATACACACGTGTATATATATATATATATATATACTGTATATATATTAAAAAGCAGAATATGTGCACATTTCTACTGTCTATAGTATAAATATAATATGTGTATAAAAAATCCTGATTTAATTAAAGTGTTGAATTAATCAGAGTCACCACATAAAAAAACTTGTACAGCAGAAAAGGAACAGAGAAAGGTACAACGTGTGGGAAGAGAGAACAAAGTGCATCATGGGAGTTCCGGCAGCACTGTAGGCAGTTTAGCAGCATAAGGGATATTTCAGGTTCACTTGCGCCAGCCGTAACTATGAGCTTTATGAGAGAGGAAAGTTTTAGATGGAATATTAAATACAAAGATGGAGTCGTCCTCCTGTGACCACAGGGGGAGCTGGAGTCCACTCAGGAGAAATCTGCAGAACAAAGTTGTTTTCTTACAGATTGTTAGACCTATAGCCAGATAAGTTTGTTTTTATTTTTGCAGTAAATCTCGAGCATTAGGGAGAAGGGTTTGAATTTTAAGCTCACGTTGCCCTGTTGTTGGCCTGATCTTTTAAGTTGAAGCAGATGAAGCTGAGCTTCAACGGGTTTATACGCATCTAAAACTTAGGGAACATACTAAAGAGCTCAGCACAAGCCATTAGGTGCTGTGGGAATGACTGCAGTCCAGCGCCCCCTATTTTACCCCTGACTAACTCCATAGTAGAGAGTCTACACTAATGTTTCATAAATGGGTTCAATGCAGTGCTCAAGTCCCATCCATATGCATGGGGGTTAATTTACAATTCTAATTCTGTAATTATAATTTTTGCTCTGCTTATATTTTTTATTTTTTTTTATTGAAGAAAATGTCATTTTGGTCCCTTGAGTTATTTTAAGTTTGAGACCCCTGTTGAAGTGCACTTCAGTCAATAGTATGTAAACAAATTATGTTTGAGACTTTATTTAATTACCACCCACTTGTGTTCCGTGTCAGTGGAAGACAACAATCCAGTCCAGGTCTAACAGAACCATGTTCCAGCCCAAGTTGTCCGAAATCTTAAAGCTAATATCTGCAATCAGGTGAAATCCATCAGTGGTTGGAGGGCTTCAGGTCGATGTTATCACAAACAGCAGTGGCTGTATAAAGTGGAGGTGTATCTGCTGGGTTTAACTTTGACTTGAGAAGCCAAGCAGGAAAAGGAGAGAGGGTGATTTGCTCCCCCAGGATCAGTGCGGTACCAGTACTGTGGGACCACTTGTCCAAATTAAGAGGGAGTGTGGAGAAAACGGGCCCTTGATGAGGTGCACAACTCTTGGTGTCTCCCATTCAGAGGGGGACACTGCACCATTCAACCTGAGGCCCGATGCAGCACAATACTGCTGTCCATCTGTTGATTCACTTATCAAGGCTGTGTGTGTGTGTGTGTGTGTGTTGGTGGGAATGGATGCTTACACCACAGACCAGGTGTCTGCACCAGGGCAGATAGGGAGAGAGAATTAAAAAGTGGGAGGCCAATCCCAGCAGTGACTGGAACATCTCTCACTCACACGGCATTTGGGCTTAAAACCCAAATATGATTTACAAGAGCGTCAGACAGATTTACACATATCTGTGCTGTAGTTCTATTTCCACAGAAAGAATATTTAAAAAAAAAAATCATGTTCTTTAATATGTCTGGGGCGAATGTCTGCATTTTTATGCTAAGTCAGGGTTAGCATAAAAAGTTACGACTTATTTCTGGTCATGCCTGTTTAAGTCCCAGTTTAAGTCTGTAACAAGTTAAAATTATAATATAATATAGTGATTAAGTATGGTCATCTGATTGAAAAGGGCAAAACACACATTGTTATTTGCACACGCTGCAGATATGAGATGTATGAAAACATCCAATGACGATTAGGCTCTCTGTTCTGTTCTGTTCCGTTCTGTTCTGTTCTGTTCTGTTCTGTAATTAGGCTCTCTGTTCTGTTCTGTTCTGTTCTGTTCTGTTCTGTTCTGTTCTCTTTTCTTCTGTTTAAAAATACATCTTGGAACAATGTGTTTCATT
This sequence comes from Cynoglossus semilaevis, assembly GCF_000523025.1. Lineage (NCBI taxonomy): Eukaryota > Metazoa > Chordata > Actinopteri > Pleuronectiformes > Cynoglossidae > Cynoglossus > Cynoglossus semilaevis. The sequence goes on from NC_024321.1 coordinate 14,734,898, forward strand.
ATCCCTCTTTTTTTCCCAACACATTTATCTAATTAGCTCACACTCCTGTATATTTAGTCATCACTTGCTTGTGGTTAGCCAATTTTTTTTAGTGTTTTAACCAACACTTCTGTTTACTGTATACACACATTTAACAAGGCTGAAATGTAGATGAACTTCTAGATATCTTTAAAGAAAAGGAAGATTTCTTTTTTCTTTTTTTTTTGGAACAATCTCTTTCCTGCAGGAACTTAGGGATTTGGATTTGTGGCAACTGAATTAAAAGAAAAAACAAATAGAAAAAGTGCTAATTAGAACCGACCCTGCTCTACAAACACTGAGTTTTCAGTGAGTACTAGGGGAGACGCAGACTCAGAGAGTTTGCTCTTTCTTTTGCTAGGTACAAATCACAATTTCCTGGGATTTTCCTGCTCTTATACTTACTTTTCCTCCAACAGACTCTCAGGGGAGGGACTTCAAAAGCGCTTGTGTACTTTTTCAAGCTTCCTGCAACACTTTGAATTTTCCTTTGGATGTGATTTGAGAAGCTTCTCATTGCAAACATGAAGCGTGATGCTATTTTCTTTTCTTACCTCCGTAACAATTACTAAAAAGAACAGCGGCGTGTTGTTGCATCATCAGACACAGGGGGCACTTGTACAGACGCAGCCACTTAAAAGTGAAAAGGCATTCACTTTTCACTCACAGCAGAAAGAGTTGTCTTTTTCAGCTCTTTTTAGGGAAGTGGAGAAGTGACAGCCGACAGCGGTGACAGTGCTCACAGCTGGTGTGAACGGTAGAGAGTTTATCTCTGTGGATGAGGGAACTGAGACATAACTGAGGGAGCTTTTGATGGCTGCTGCAAGTCTGCGCTGAAGGATGGGTTTTTTTTTTGGTTTTTTTTGTTACAGAGCGTGGCCCTGATAACATCTAAATTTTTGAAAGTCATTGTTTATCTCCTGAGGACCCTTTCTGAAGGGAATATCGGCAGATTTTAAGGCAAATTATCAGAGACGACCAGTCATTTACCTTCAATAACACATGATCAATGACTGAGAATGTCGTTGATCATGAACGCCCAGCATCTAGTGTAATTTAGGGGTGTACTTCAAAAACGTAGAGATTTCTTTTTTCATGAATTTTCAATACATTCAGTGCAGTTTATTTGATATCGTCACTCTTTTTCTCCCACAGTTTGCTCCCAGTTCTCCCGCGGCGTCTACGCCATCTTCGGATTCTACGACAGGAAGTCCATGAACACCCTGACCTCCTTCTGCGGCGCGCTGCACACCTCCTTCGTCACGCCAAGCTTCCCCACCGATAACGAGGTGCAGTTTGTCATCCAGATGCGCCCCGCCCTCAGAGGAGCCGTCCTCAGCCTGCTGTCTCACTACAAGTGGCAGAAGTTCGTCTACCTGTACGACACCGACCGAGGTAGGTGACGGCACTGGCCGCGAGTCACAGAGCGAAACGTTTTCAGGAAATGTTTGAGCCACTCTACATAGCAGCTGTGCAGCAGGGTTGACAAAGGAGGGATTTGCCCCCTAATACCCCATTAAAGAGCCTGGATTGTAAACACCGCACTGTTCCACGCAGTAATGTTTTTGCGACGTGCAAATGTAGAAATAGACTTAGTAGCAGCACATAATACTTGTAATAAGACATTATAGTTTAAGAAATGGCATATTTGACTCCAACAGTTGGCGTGTTGGTGCCAGTTAATCTTCTGTTTAATCCTGTCGTTGTTATGGCTCATCTTTCATCTGAAATGAGGGATGTCACAGCTGCTGCTGCTGAAACGCCTTCTGCAGGAATCCTACCCTCTGTCTGTAGACTTTAGGGCTGATTACCCAGTTACCCAATGTCTGTTCTTTGGTTTCTTTTATTTTTATGTTTTGATATTTATATTTATTTTTGGGTTAGTGTTGGTGGGATTTTCTGATGTGAGAATGAGGTTAGATTCCTCAGGATTGATGAAGAGTGGACATTGATGATCCGTCCGTTGGTTGGTCAAACTGCTGTGGCTACTGTCCATGTTTATTCACTCATTATAGAAAGGTCGTGACCCTGCAGATATGCTCGTCTTCTCTTCATCGTGCGCTCCGCTCTGTGTTTGGTTCTTTTTGTGTCTCAGCCTCTCCCGCCCCCCCACTCCCACCCTCTCCTCCTTGTCTTGTTCTGAGGCAGATTGTGGACTGTGTTTTAGTGTTTTTAGAGTCGTCGGGGCTCCGGGCCTTTGGGTCCAGCCTTAATCCTCCACACAGCCTGCAGATAATATGTGGTTAATTAGGGTCACGCTGACTGGAACACTCATTGGATCTTCCCTGCAGATGCTTGCAACCCACACGTCCTTCAGTACCAGCAGTTCTCTGCGGATAGATTCCCAGAGAATGCTTTTCGCTGCTTTTCCTCTCCTGTCTGAAAGTTGATGCGCCTCGCTGTTTTTCCTCTCCTGTCTGAAAGTTGATGCAGTCTGAGGATAAGTGGGGGTAAAGAGTGTGTCGAACGACAAGAGAAGAGGCGTTAGTCAGGAAAAAATGCATTTGGAAACAAGCTGTGCACTTCCAGGGTAAAGGTGTGTGTGTCTGTTGAGGGGTAAAGCAAAGTATCAGGAGGGAATCAAACACCAATTCAGTGCAGCAATTAGGGAGCAGCAGATGTGTGTGATGTACAGCCTGTTACCAGTGTACAGACAATTCCCAGTGAACTGTACCTCCTCGTGCCGGAGCTCCTGCCAAACCACTCTTACCTCTCTTTCCTGCCGGTGGTGTAAGACGATCCCTTATTAGTAGGAGGACATTGGCCCCAGGAGGGGATTAAAGTCCTTTATTGATGCACTCCATCCTGCACTTTGGGGGGCTTTGACACTTGGCTCATCAAGCAGACAGATGTGTCAGAGAGACTCTACCTCGGCTTATCAGGTAGTGCAGCTCCCCTGGCAATATGGACACTGACTGCTGGCTAAACCAGCAGGAGGGACAAAAGGAAATAGTCTTCAAGGGTGCAGAGTGTGTCTCACAGCGGGGCTCCAGACCCGACAGCAAAGACTACTGCACTTTTGTCGTTAATCTCTTTATTTATTTATTTTTGTAAATCATTGAACTCTGCAGTGAACAGTTCACCTGTTGCACTACGCTGTGGCCGATTGTGATCGAAGGATTGCTGGTACAAATCCTGTCCCCAGGCAAGGCTCTGGTCTGTTGAGTGAGCCTCAAAGAACCCCCACCCCTCCCTCCACCCCGAGGGTGGCTCACGCTCCTGTTTTATAGAGGGGTGAAAACCACTGGACAAAAAAAAATGGTGGAAAAAATAGGTTTGATCTTCTACATGTAAAAAGTTTGTGTAGCGTTGTGTGCTGATCCTTCGTTCGTTTTGTTTTCACCTGGTACACACAAATTTATGGTTTTAATTCCAACCTAAGGACCGGTCTGGGATCATAGTACTACAGTAGCTTTTTTATATATTTATTTATTCCTTTGGCGAAATAGGAGGCCAGTAATGGGAGGGTGGGGAAGGGGCTGTTGTAACTTGGTAATCTGGTATATTTGGAAGCAACTAGATTAGTCAGGGTGGACATTCAGGTCGCAGCCTCTCCTGGAGTCCTGGGTTAGAGTGCAGGGTTCAATTCCCAGAGGAACCACATAATTGGCACCTGCAGCAGCAGAGATGAATAAAATATATATGTGTGTGTGTGTTTGTCTTCTATGGGATGTTTGTCTGGTGGATCTCCTCGGCTGAGCAGCGTACTATTCTAAAAACTGATATATCTAGACCAAAAAAAATATCTTTATTTAATTTGGACCTTGAAAGTAAACAACTATTAAACAAAAAATAAAAATAAATAATAAATCCGTCGAGCTCTTTGTACGGATTTTTTATTCGTTTATCACAGAGCACCTGTGACAATCAGTTCTGTCTGTGCGTTCCTATTTGTGCTTGGAAAACAGCATTGATCTACCACAATAGCAGAGGCAACCGGGCAATTATTCTCTAAATTCTCCTATTAGGGAAGGAAAATACAGCCCTGCTTTAAAACAGCAGCATTCAGTCGAGTTCCACCACGAGGTTTTATTCAGTCAATTGAAAAGATTAATTGCAGGCAGACTATTCATTTGCCTCTGTTATTGGGTCGGCATAAAATGCTTTTAGGCCACAGCGCGGTGCTTTCAGTCAGAGAGTGATGGTCCATATGCTTAAGGCTCTGATGCATTGGCAGGAAATAGAGGAAAATTTGTGACTTGAACACTAATATCAGAGCGCCGTTAGAGAGTACATGTGATGATGAAGGAACTGCGCTGGGAGCAAATGGAGCCGACGTGGACTTGGTTTTATCAGCCTAATGACTCTGCCTTTTACATCAGGTATTATTTCAACAGTCTGCTAAGTGTTTGGGCAAAACAGAGATGGAAAATAAAAAGTTCTTTCACATTTCACATTCCGACTTCACCTGAAGAAAACAAAGAAACGGACAGTTCCTACAGCGCTCACCTTTTCTACCGTGAACATTGTCTTTTCCGTGTCCTTTTGGTTTGTGTGAGCTGACAAATTTTTCCCCTTAAAAAGTGCAGCTACGTGGGGCGAATCCTGATGGATCCTGCCTCCTTTTTCTGTTCCAGTGGTCAGGTATGGGGAGATAATAGCCAGGTCTGTGCAGCAGAGAGAGATGATTACAGGATTTATTGTCTCTCCGAGGCACAATCAACCCTGATTCAGCAATTTCACCTCTATCTGATTTATGAGTCTCTCTCTCTCTCTCTCTCTTTCTTTCTCTTTCCTCACCGTGTCCGTACTTTCCGCCCGGTACGCTCTTGGGTTTCTATTCTCCGCCGTCTTTCTGAGCCGGCCGTGTGTGCTGACTGTAGCGTAGCTTTCAACCACGAGCGGAAAGTCTTGCCAAAAGTGCTGGACTTGTTATTTTTCAACTTTTCCAATGGAATGTCATGAATGAGGTCTGAAGAATTGGTCACTTTAAGCTGATAAAGCAGGAAGTCTGTTTGTTCGCTTACTATTGGCAAGAGTTTGTAAAGAATTTATTTTTAAATGATCAAACCTGAACAGTTGTCCCAGGTTTGGTTCCGGTCTGTTGTCATGTCTTCCTGTCTGCCTTCTCTGATTTCTAATTCTTTTTTTTTTTTTTCAGTTTTTATTGTCTCTAAAAAAATATTTTGTGTCTAAATATTTCTGAAGTTGTTTACATTTTTTTTTTTCAATTTTTATTGTCTCTAAAAAAATATTTTTTGTCTAAATATTTCAGAAGTTGTTTACATTGAAAATTTCAAAAAAAATGAAGAAAATATATAAAAAAAATATTATAAATGGAGAGTAAAAACTGTAGCAATAAATCTTATAAATTGAGAGTAAAAACTGTAGCAATTCATTAATATTAATTAATTAATTAATCTTTAATTGAGATCAACATGTATGATTTTAAGTTTTAAAAAAACTGATCAAATTAAATGTAACACAGCTCAACATATGACAAAAGAAATTCAACCATTTTTGCCAATGGTTGGATATGAATTGTTTCAATCAGTAACTGGATTGTTAGTTACTGATGTAATGTTCAGGGACAGGATCAGGTCCTGGACGCCACAGACGGAGGCATTTTGCCAGGGGTCAAAGTAACAGTTTAAAATTAACTGCTGCTCACAGATATGAAACTAAATAGTTGCGACACTATTGCAGCTCATTACCACTTAGTGACCTGTTGTAATCTTGTTTTTAATTAATCTATGACAGTGATAAAGCGCTTCCATTTTCTATTTACCTTTTCTGAAAACCACTTTGAACAGAACAATTGGCTGCCATTTTTTTTCTTCTTTTCTTTTTTTTTTTTCTGAACCTGGAGCCGGAACCTTTGTTATCTTCTTGGCCGTGACTTGACGCGGGATTTTTAGCCTCACTAAAAATATCTTTTGTCACACAGAGGCATCGACGACACGTGAAGAACAATGCGCCGCCTCCTGTCCTCCTCTTCCATCATTTCCTCCACCGATCAATGCTCTGAACGCGCAGCAGTGGGAAAGGGAAAGCGATCCAATATGTGCCGGCTGCTGTGCTGAGAGCGCCGCGTTGTTTGCTTTTATCATTTAACTGCTGACAGTTGGAACTACAGTTGAAATAGAGTTCCATATTTAAACCTTCATTACTGCACCAGGGAGTCAAATGAACTTTCAACACAAATCTGCCAGGTGTATTCTGCTAAAAGTAACTGCGGGGTAATTCTTTTATTCAACCATTCCATATTTTCAATAACCTCCAGTGCAGCTCAGCCAATTCAGCACATCTAAAAAAAAGAAAAAAAAAAGTGCATTCTCAGAACTGAGATGCTGCAGAAGATGTTCGCAGGAACTGTTTCATAAAGTTTCCTGAACTGTGTCCTATTCGTGCAGGAAGCCAAAAAGTTGAATTTGGATTATAACATTGGCAACTGATTTTGTGAATACACACATATATACTAGGGGTTTTTTTTGTGTGTTTTTGTGAGCACCTCTCCCAGCCAAAGTTTTTCTCAAACTGGTGGGGAGAGGCCCCGCAGGTGGCCAAGTTCTATTGTTGTGGGGGGCAGCAAGAAAAAAAAAACAGAACATTTTAAATTCAGTACTTTATTTATTATTACATACATGTGATAATATAATGAAGTGACTTATTGACGGTGAGGGTCTCGACAGTAGTTCTACCTACATTGGGAGCCCCTAAGTTTTAACACCAGATGTTACAAATACAAACCAAATCTAAACTTCGGCCTGTCATCTGACCCTAATTCTAACCCTAACTTCATATATATATATTTTTTTAAACCTCAGAATGTCTTCTTACTTGCAAAATGTCCCTACAGGGACAGGGCGTCCTCACAACAATTGTATTATTTAATAAATGTCCCCAAAAGTGCGGCTGTATCAGGAATGCAAACGCACACACACACACCAACACACAAACTCAGACTCTCTCTCCTAACAAGTCCCTGGTGTCGTTCTACAGACGGCTCTCTGACAGACATCTGTCTCAACCTGAATCAAAGTCAAAGCTACAATTCCTGTTTCCCATGATGAAAGTTTGTTTACCAACCCACACATATTTTTTTTTTAAAAAAAAGACACGAATAATTTAAAAAGTGATTGTAATGTTTCAGAAAACCGCTTCTTCTTTAGCTTTGGTTAATTGTTTCCTTTGTTCAGCAAAACGCGCTAACGTTTACACCGACGTCGTACCGTTTGTTTGGCCGCTGCTCAGTTCAGCTCCTGAACTGAACGAGTGTGGAGCCGGTGTTACTGTCAGTAAATCCACATGCACAGTTAGGTAGGCCAAATTTGAATTAACAGAGCATGTAAGGTTGTTTATTTTTGAAATGTATTAACCAAGTCTGACACCTCAGGTGCAGAGATAGAGATACAGAGATGCTAGCAGTTAGCACTGTAGTTTTATACAGTATTTTTATTCAACAAAAACTACTTTTTCTATAATATTGACCCGCTCTTTTCTATACTGAACATATACCACAAAAAAATGATGGGGGGCAGCAGTGAGCGGCCTTATTCAACAAAAACTACTTTTTCTATATTTATTTTTTCTATACTGAACATATACCACAAAGAAATGATGGGGGGCAGCAGTGAGCGGCCTTGAGCTCATTTGAATCTGAAGCCGCTGTGGTAAAAATGCTGAACTGAAACACTTTTTTTTTTTATTGTCAACTCTACTGCGTTTGATACATTCTTGTCTGTTAGGAGTTCATTAGATACGACTGTAACCCACACAAATAGTTTGATTTCTTTTCCTTTTCAAAGGTGCAGAAAATCAAACGCTGTAATCATCAGGCATACGTTACAATTCTCATTTTATAATTGATTGAAATGCTAAATTACCCCCCTGCGCTCATTACTTTAGTGCTAATCTATTGACTAAATGATGGTAATTTAAAAATTAATATTTTCTTTCCCATCTCTACTGGGTGGTAATGTTATACCGAACAGCGTGGATACTTTTTTAATGAGGTAGGAGAACTTTCAGGACTGTAATTTGGAGTAATAAAATACCACGCCGACGTGTTCTTACCTCGACTGATCCGATCAGCTGCTCCACCAATCAGAGACAATACTGGGATTTTAATTACAGTGATTCACCAAAGACACTGTTAATCAGCAGTCGAACATTAATCTGGATTAATAGACAAGATTGATGCGCCATCGTAGCCCAGAGCCTCGTGAACAGGATATTTGTGGCCCACCGTGCAGCAGCGTTTCTTCTCATTTCTGCCTGGTTACTGTAGACGGAAGGACAGATATGAGAGGGCAAACAGGCAGAGTCAGATGTACAGCTACGAAAGGGAAGCTGCTCTGCAGCAATCCCTCTAATTGGCTATCTGGAGACAGTTGCTTTTGTTACCTTAAAGAGTCAAACAATAAATGTCTCCTGCTGCTCTGCTGAAACGCCTTTGATGGCCGTCCAAATCAGATCCGTCCTCTAATTTGTTTGTTGCGGTCTGGCTCTCACGGCTGTAAACAAACAGAGAGACGTCTGATTCACCAGATTCATTAATGAGCTTCTAAATTCTAATTATGAAACACTGGGACGCAGACACGAGGCGGCTGTGTGCCGCGGCCCGGCTGCTGAAAGTGATTGCGTTGAAATGTTTCTAATCTGCTGTGGCTCTGTGATTAGCACTTTGTCTTTTCACCACGGCGCCAAACGAAAGCCGCGCGTTACTACCGACCAGCCTGCCTCCATTTTTCCTCTTCAGTCAGTTACATAAGAAGCATTAGCGCTGCCCGACGCATTTCCCACAAATAACGAGGAGTCAAGTGCAGCATGGTCGGGCGTAGTTGTTGATTTATGCCCTTTTGCGTTGACTGAGAGGATGTGTTTGAATGCCATCTCCCAGTTGCAGTGGTATCTGTACAGTGGACCGCAGCTTGTTTTCTTGGCTCATCACAAACGCCGTAAAGGCACGTCAGCTGCGCCCAGCTGAGACTTTACACACTCACGTATGCCTCTTGTGTTAAGCAGCCATCTCCTTCACGCCGCCGTCGCTGCAACAGAATTATGCATGCATCAGGAGAGTTAATCAGCTTGGACACGCCAACAAGAAAGGGCACACACAAGGAAAATAGTATTAAATCTGTGTAAAGTCTCCTCACTCTTTTTTTATGTTTAACAAAATACAACATGGTTTTAATTGAATTCATTTTCCAAAATTTCAACGTCGAGGCAACAGCCCTGAAATACCAGCAGTCCGATCCTCAGAGGCAGCCTCTGTATTTCTGTAACCTTACGACAAGCCCGACAAGTTGAGCACCTGTACCTTAAAAAAAAAAAAAAAAAAAAAAAAAAAAAGACATAAGAGCTATCGTCTGTCATGATAAGCACACAATAAACCGCAGTGCTCTCTCAGTGTCCTCCTCTAAACGAACCTGGAATAAAGCCATTTTAACACCTACCTACTGCTGGCTTCAGCAGCCATGAAATTACAGCTGGGAGCATCCTTTTTTCATTACAACAAAATGTCCAGGCCTGCGCTTCACAAAGCCGGGGTAAAGGATGAGTTCTTTGATGTTGCTCTATGTGAAAGGCACAATTTGTGTGTTTGAAAGAACAAATGAAACGTCTATATGTCATCCACAGAGGTAAACACTGCGTCCTCGAAAAAGGAAAACAAAGATTTTATTCGTTATTTTCTTTTCTGCTGAATAGCCAAAGATTCCCTCTTTCATCAACGCTATCACAGGCACACACACACACACACTACGTACGTACCATGTGTGCTATCTGCTACAGTAAGTGCACATGCCCATTAGTGCATGCATGCATATGCTGATAAGACACAGTATGTGGGGAGCGTGAGAGACAACAAAGAGAGGCAAGAGGGAGAGATGGAAGAGCTCGGGAAAAGTCCGGGGGTGGATTTTCACACGGAGGGAGAAGCGCCGCTCTCCTGGCTGCTGCATGTATGCACTTTTGAAGATATATGGGAAGCATGCTGCTTCTGCTGGATTTGACATGCCCCGTAGTTGTGATGAAGACAACTCTTTCTAACAGAATTGTTCTGGTTGTAGCGGGCGACTGTAAACCCAACATCAATCGCTGCTGGTATTTCCAACCACTTCCAGCTACATTTCATGGCGATTTCCCCCCTTTTATGACTCCATTGCCAGAGATGTGTTTTGAGCATTGACTTGTGTCACAGAATATCACACATACGCACGTCATTATTTGGAATGTCGTCGTCAGTAGAAATGGGAATCGTGAACCAGCTCCCACTGGTCCAGTTCCTTGGAATCGTTGGTCTGCTTCCCTAACAATCCCACAGATGCATTGGAGGAAAAAAACGATAATAATTCTTACCGATATTACGTATTTATGCTAATATCAGGCCGATAATATCAGACATTCCTAATTCTTAAGTGTCGTCATCTTTTCTTAGATAAAGACACTAAGGCTTACAGAGTCAGAAATGGTAAATTCTTATCTTTCCTGTACTGACACTGCAGTACTTGACTGTATCTGTGTACTGACGGCTACAGGACTCAAGAGTAACAATTATGTAGTGGCCACAGTGAACTAACCTCTATTTGTGCAAATGTGAAAATCAAACGACTCAGAAGATAAAATGTAAGCTTTCTTTTTTTTTTTCCTTGAATTTTTTGTGCACAAATACTGGAGGGAGACTCGCATCTCTGTGTGCACACACAGCCCTGAAGCAAACACTCAGCAGGCCCCAAATACTTTACATGTTTACTTTCCCTCCTTCCCCCGGAAAATTGATATAAAGCATCTTTGGGGATGTGTGTAAATATACACAAAAGCATATCTAATAATAAAACATTCTATGGGAATTTAATTTATTTAATTTCTGAGCAGATGTGGGGTTTTTTTTTCATCATTCTTACAGTCAAGACTGCAAAAGTTTGATGACGTCAGCTCCTGCTCCCAGGCTTCTTTCAGCTGAAAGAATTTACTCATCTGTGACTCACCTTCGTTAAATGGCACATTTTGTGAATCAACCAAGCGTAGACTTCCAGCTCAGTGAAAGAATCATGACGTTATAGAGGAACGTGATTTTACCACATACACACACTATCCTGCGAATAAAACACTATTGATTTTGTGTTACGCCATGAAATTACATTCTTTCAGAGAAGCTGTATGGCTGCCCTGCTAATGACCGACCTGTTTGCGGAAAAATGTTATCAAATTTTCATCTAAATAATTTTAATTATTTTTATCTGTTCATTTATCTAGAGTAAACAAACACATTTTCTATTTGCATATGTAAAAAAAATATATACCTCAAGGAACATTTGTTCAGGGATGTGTAACTGAAAAATGTCCCAAAACTTTGAGGATTTGTGCAAGGACAAAGACAGGATTTGTCAGTGTGCAGAAAAAAAAAAGAGTTGACAAGTTGACAAAATCATTTCCAGATCACTTTGAGTTACAGTGTTTACTATAAATGTCAATAAAAAGTCCTGAATAACCTACACATTTATTATTACATCACAACTAAAACTGTCATTGTAGGAGAATTTAATCCGGGGTGAAATATAAACATTTTATAGGTCGAACGGTGTCATTGATTAAATCAGTCAAACAAGAAAATATAAAGGATGTCTGTCACCTTGAAGGATAAGTCCTGTCCTTATTTCTGGTTGTTGTCCTGCTGTGATACAGAACTTATTCCTAGAACCAGCAACTACATTTGTTGCATTTGTTTCTAGAAGATCAAGACCTGGATCCTGCGTAGATCTTTTTACTTTGTTTTAACTTTATTAGCCGTCATTAGTACTAGCTTGGAGGCTAAACTGCGCAGTAGTAGGATTCCTGCTTGGCATAGTATCCAATCCCAGGTTGGGTTGTTTAGATGTGACGAAATGAGCTGTAGATGGTTCTGTTATTGGCAATTAGCGTTAGCACGTTCCTACAATGTTTGTGTGTTGGTCAACAGAATACAGTATTGTGAGTATTTTGATTGAAGCCCAATCAAATCTATACAGACTTCTATATCAGACATGTTTTATTGATTTTGTTTCTATGCAGATGACACTACACTCACAGGCCATTGTTATTAAGGGTTGTCAAGTCTTCAGTTGCCTGAATGGAAATCATTTGCATTCAAATGAGTGGGAGATTGTAATATTTACAATGTGAAACACATGAGTGATCGGAAACAGGCTCAGATTGTGTCTTAATGAAACACACACTGAAAATGTCGCAAAATAAAAATAAACTGTCTCAGAGTCACAATTACAGCAGATGTGCGGGAAACTCACAAAGAAAAGAAGTTCAGACTGAACCGACTGCCCTTCATTCAAGTCTGGTCGTGTTCTGATTTGAAAACAGAATGAAATCACTAATCATGTCAATCACTCGTTATGGTGACACAGCGAACACACTGGTCCACACCCAGACATGTGCTGCAGTTTAGTACTGTGAACTTTATTACAGTCATTACCTCATACAGCCACACTTTATAACATCTAATTTATTTTTTTTAGATGTTAAACAGTGTCAGATTGATCGTATTTAATTCATGTTCTAAGTATCAGGCTCTGTTTTGTGTGAAAACAATAGTGAACAAGCATCACCCTTAAATAAAAAGAAAAAAAATATATAATAAAAATATTGGACCAAAGTCTGACACAGTTCACGTAAAAAAATATATAATAAAACTATTGGACCAAAGTCTGACACAGTTCACTTGTGTTTGGTCAGTTCCCGACTCGACAGGTTGATGTTAGTCAGCAGAAAACCCTCCTTCTCCACTGCTGTGGTTTAAATGTGGCCTTTGAGTAGGAGGAGAGCCGGTGATGAAGGAGTGGGTTGATGATTAATTACTGTGCTCTGGCATTTATTCTGACCAAACAACAGAAACAACATCAAAAGCCTGGCATGGCAATAATTAAAAGTCATAATTAAGAAACAGAAAATAACCGCCGTGCTCGGGCAAATTTAATTTAAAAAACATGCGTTAAGAGAAAACAAAAGACGTGGACGAGGCGAAAAGAGGAGCGGCATGAAAAGCACAACGTACAAGACAGCACTTTGACCCGAAACGAGTGAAGCGGAGGAGAATTCTCATGGCTTCATGCTTGCTTTGTTTCTTCCCCAACCACAGTGTTGTGTGTTCTGTACATGCAATATTGTTTTATCTATTTAAATTGAACTTAAAAGTAGCATGTACTGTTTATGATTAACATCAAATAGAAAAAGCAACATGACAAATGTGGGTTTTTATTTGGTGTCATGATTGAAGAGCCTCAGCATCATGCCAACTATTAAGTTGATCTTTGAAGGGATTACAAGTTTTAACACATAATAAATTAGTTGAGGTTGGGCAACAACTCTGAAGGATGCATCTAGCCAGAGAAAAAGTGTTTAGGGGGCCTACACTGTGAATGACTGGTGAGCACCCTTGCTTTACAGCAAGAAGGTTATTGGTTCGATATCTAGTTGTAACTGTTTGGAAGTCGGGTCGCCAGGGCCAGAATTTTCTGTTCAGACCAGACACTCAAAAATTGTTTTATGTAAAGAGTTGCGAGCCAGATTGGGTGGTGTGATTCCACGGTTGAAGATGAAATAATGAAAGGAGAAAGTTTGTAGGAAAAAACTGTCAACCCTGAATCAGTGATGCTGACCAAGGTCTCCGCATTTAAACTCACTGTACTTCTCAGTGGAGCAGTTATTTGTACTTGATTTAAAATGAAGTGTTAAAAAGAGTGCTTCAGGAGTCAGACGTCTGATTTACAGTATTTAAAGATGGCTGAGTTTACACCAGAGTTTTAATGTTTCCCTACTTTCATTAAAAGTCTAGTGTCATTAAAAGCTAACTCCCTCACCCCAGCACATTCACAGCTCTGGCGTTAAATCTCCACTGAACCACATTTGAAACAGCGTGATTCCTACAAACCTGCAATTCTCATGAAACAAGAGTAAATAAAACAAAAAAACAATAAAAAACCGAAACAACTGTGAGATAAATACGGACAATTTGGAAGGAATTTTTGTTGCTTTGCTGTGGACCCCCCGCCATAGATTTATGACCTATAGGGTAGACCCCACCCTCACTTTGGGAACCACATGGAGATACATAAGTGTCATATTTACTTTCGATGGTTCAGTGATTTTTTTTTTTTTTTTACCATTTTACCACTCGGATTTTCCTAGAGATGATTTGACGGCAGAGTAAAAGTTTATTTATCATGAAGAAAGAACCTGATGACCAGGGTTCATAAACAAACCTACTAAATGTCCTCCCAGTGGCAACTGTTAAAATACTTTATGAACTGTTCCTGGCTGAAAATACCTCCCCCCCCCCCACCCTCCACCCCTCACGCCCCCTCTTAAGTTTTTCTTAGACTTCAGTTTGTTCCCAGATTTCGCTCAATGACTCGTTTACCAGAGGATTGGAGAGTTAGGAGGTAAAGCTGCCATACTCACAGCTGCTTCGAGAACTCCTGCTTGTTTTTATGTGCACAGATTAGATTTTGATCCTGCGGAGATGAGGTCAAGTGCGTTGTTGTCTCACTCACTCTGTTTTGGTCGTCTCTATTTTGCCGTCCGTCACAGAGTGGTTAACTGTGACCTTACATGAGATTGCTAAATTAGATTTTGGATCGAGTTAGTGTGATAATAGTTAAAAAAAAACCAACCTGGCTCTCAACCAGCAGGGAGCTGTGGTTAATGCTGGGTTATATGTTGTGGTTTCTCCAATTTGTCTGTTTAGTGCAGATCGGCTGAGAGCGGTGGGGGCGGGGGGTGTAGGACGGGGGCCGGGGGGAGTAGTTGACCAAGGTGTTTTGTGTAACCAAGAGAAATACAGGGCTGTGACACACTGGGACCTAATGAGAGGCAGGGAACCACGGGAGCTGTGCAATAAGATTAGATGCAACTCAATTCAATTACTGCGGAGCCGCCACGGGTGACGCTTCAAAACTCATCCTGTTAAGATCTGGTTCAGAGATGTAGCTGCAGCTCTCACGAAGCCCGCTGCACGCTACACTGCCACGGCATCTTGCTCACAACGACAAATCATTTGCGAGCACATGAGCCGACGTTTGGACCTGCTGCGATATGATAGCATATTTTTCTATCATACTATCAACATAACATACCCAGAAAATAATCTTTTTTTTTTTTTACTGCCAGCAATAATTTTATTTGTTGGACCTTTGTTATTGTAATTACCGTAACACCTGCAATACTGAAAAAAGACACAGGCGATGTGCGAGTTTCTAGTCTGTTGCTCATTTAGCAGGTAACAAGCTCAGTCCACACACAGGGATGGTCTGCTGTTCCCCACTTAAGGCTGAATTTTCTGAGTTCGCATCAAATAACAAACAGTTCTCAAAGCACAAGTGCGAGGAATATGGGTCGATCCCCGTCTGCAGCTAATTACGCTGTGAGTCAGGAGCAGTATCTGTGTGTAAAGGCCATTCATTAGAATACCATGCCTATGAGAAGAAACAAAAAAAAGCACTGGCCACGGAGCACGAAAGAACGTTACCAAGACTGAGTCATACAAAAAGGAATAATTCCAAATGCTGGTGTTGGACATAGATCATACTGATTGTTTACAACAAAGGGTGCAGTGTTATGGTGACGAGCATCAAAAGTCATGGGTTGAAGGAAATGTGTAGAAGTGGCCGTGATTTCTAATCTATTAGTATTTCATTATTATGCTTTCATCAAGACAAGACATCAATCATGATGTTAGAGGATACAAAAGTATGGCTTTCAACACTTGGCCTGCCTGCAGTCCACGTCAGTCTGCCATTGAAAATGTATAGCATAAGATTTATACAGTATCGGGCATGTACCAGACCACAACCATCGACTGTTAACATTTTTTTAGAGTTTTAGTTCCTAATAGTCATAAAGTAGAAGCTAAAAGAATCAGTAGAGTTTTAGTTCCTAATAGTAATAAAGTAGAAGCTAAAAGAATCAGTAGATGATCCTGGGGTGAATTACTGTGTCGCAGCAACTGTTGGATTCAATTATAAGAGTCATTTTCTAAACCAGTAGAATCACCATTGTTTCTCTCTCCTTTCTACTAATATTGTCAGTAAAATGTTTTTCCAAATACATTTTGGGATTCAGGAGAGCTACTCAGTTTAAAACTAAATGAGTTCTTAACCGTGGTACTTATGGCCTGGCTAAATATGCATTGGTAAATACTGAGCACATAATTAAAATATATATATATATACTGTATAAACATGTCACGAATCTAAATGTTTGTAAATGAGAAGTCAGCTTTTATTACACTCAGCTGTAGTTTCCTTCAGGGGTCTTTAAAGCACAGCTGCATACTTAATGGTTTGGCCCAATGGCCAGTTTTTTAGGATATGGCCCAGAACTAAAGGACACACGGACTCAGGCGCCCTCTCATGGCTGGGTAACTGTAAGCAACAGTGAGCGAAGATTGCAATTGAACCTTCAACCTTTTGGGTCAAAGATGACCCCTTTTCATCAAGTACTTGACGACCACCTTCTGTGCTGTGCCTTCATGTATAACGGTGTTTTTCAACCTTTGGTTGTGACCCCATGTGGAGTCATCTAGTATTCAAATAGGGTCACCTGAAAAAAAAAATTTTTCAGCAAATTATTTCTTTTAATATTGATGATTAATAACATAAACACATTTTTTCACTTACATGAATATAAATCAGATAAAACGTAGCTTATAAAAATATCTGCGCTGGTGCACTGTGATTGACGATCACATGACAGCTACTAATGTGTCTGGGGTTGGCCAGAAAATTGTGATTCAAAATGGGGTCCAGTGGTGTGGAAATATAAATGACACCACTCTGAAGTTGATGCTTTTGTTAATACGTCGTACACACAGGACGTAACTTTTTACGAGTGATGACTGAGTCAAAGATGTCCGCGGAGTCTCGTCGTCCTCGGCTCGGAGGAGCAGGAACTGCTGCATTCATACATCAGCCTTTATAGGTGGTGATAAGGAAAACCTATTATTGTCTTACATAATATATGAAGTTGACAGTATTACAGTTGTACATGCCAGTGAGCTGTGGTACTCCAGAGGTGGGTACCACACAGGTGAATGGGATTTTATAATGCCTCGCAACAGATGATGTAAAGACCACAACTTTTATGAGGTCTGTGTTGTAGACTGGCTGAATTCAATGAATATGATTTGAATGTGTGGTGGAAGGTGAACTTGAAGTTAAAAATACTTTTTTTTTACCTTTTTTTACTGGTAGATATATAAAGTAGAAACTATCAGTGCTCCCGTTGTCAGATCAAATTGTGCTCCAAGGATTGTGTTCACGTATTATTTTTCTGTCCGAATCGCAAACAGGCAAACTTTTCTGCTGACTTTCACAGTCAAAATAAATACATGAGAACCAAAGAAGCCATTCGTTTCTAGACACACATTTACCAGCAGATTACATCTCTTAATTTCCATACAAATGTAAAACCAGGCAGGCATGGAATCTTCTGTGAATCTTGCATGAATTCAATTGTTCCAACACAGCTGAGGGTGCACTGGAGGCACGGGGACAAGCGCTGCACAAATCAGCAATTTCAAAATAAAATCCCTGGTTATTCTAATCTGATTGACAAAGCTCTGTCTCTCTCTCTCTGTCACATTTGAGTTCCCATAAATCATGGGGTTTTTTGCGACATATCAGAAGATGAAATGCTCTTTGAGTGAGAAATTACTGCAGCATTTAATGAAAAAATGTTGAAATTGAAATGGTATTTTGACCTCGAGGTGCTTCAGTGAAATGAAAACTCCTGCTGCAGTGACATCAAGGACATCAAACGTATTGACTCTGCATTTGGAGAAATGAAATCAATGATTGGCTATAGATGTTGTTGTTATTCAGTGACTGCGTTACAATGGGTTCACATTTCTAATCTGATCTTTTACGCAAATTAATTATTACAGTTCACATGTTTACTTTGACAGCCCTAATTATGTGTGTACTTCAGATCTGGAGATAACAAATGCATATTTTAAAAACAAACACTTGTCCTTTCATTAATCTCTGTACATCAGTGAGTCACCACAGTAAACAACAGAATACAAACACACTTAAAACATACTGTAATGCCGTCTGTCAGTATGACCCATATGCACGTCACGCTGCCCGCCCACTGAGATTACCCGGTGGTACAGTAAATGGACTGCTGGCATTTCTACCTGCGCCGGCCGTAAACCTGACGCTGCAAACCAACCGAGAGTGATTTGACCCATTTAATCGACGTGACATCTTCTCAAAAAGAGGTGGGTTCATTGCCGGGAAGACTGCCATGTAGACTGCCATCCCGCTGCTTTGTGCTTAGGGAGGTTCTGAGCGTGTGCTTGTGGAAAATGAATAATGCAGTGATTTATTCAGACCTTCACTCTCTCAAGTTTCTTCTTCAGGTAGGAGGGCGGTTTTGCTCATGTAAAAATGATGATACTCAGGAAGTAATCTTCTGTTTTTCATTTTACTTTTTGGTTTAATTTTCTTTATATCTCTAGGCTACACTGCAACATTACCAACGTCTTCCTGAGCCTCTTCCTGTCTGGAGGAGATCTCTACACTGCAACATTACCGACGTGTTCCTGAGCCTCTTCCTGTCTGGAGGAGAATTTATCAGAATTGTGGGTTTGCCAATCCCTCTTTGAACCATGGCCTAAACATGTACTGTCATCTTCAATCTCTGTGTTGTGCTACAGGTTTACATTTAGAACCGTAAACTAAGGGCTCCACTCCTCAGAGATGTGACCCGGTAATGGGCTTGACAGATAACCTTGAGGTCTGCCGTGCTGCCGTCTCAGGGCAACACGCCACTGCTCCTCTGGACAGTTGACATACTGTGTGTAGGTCCTCACTGGTCACTGCGTGGCTCAGCTAAAGGTCATGTGGCTGCGTGCTGCACCGGTGGCGTCACACTGGGAGTGCAAACACTCACAGAGCGGCAGCCACCGAGCGGCCAAAAGTGGACACAGGAAATCGGCTCGGCCATTCAGTCGACGTGGGGACAAAGCTGCGGCGTGTGCAGAATTACCGCAGAGGAATGAACGCGGTCACCGAACGTGTTTCGGAGGAGACTGCACTTATTTCTTTTGCTCGACAGCGGGTTTATGGAGATAAGGCTGTTGGGAGAAATAGCTCACAATAAAGGAAGACAAATGTTTACATTGCCCACCACTGCTCCTCAGACTGTCAGACAATCACATTATACTCAATCACTTGGAACTATCTCAGTCGTCACATTAAGATCTGAATGTGGGCAGCAGCTGAAAGTTTTGCGCTTTTCTCTTCCGCTTCATTTCCTGCGATGTAAAACTAATTGAGCTATCGACAAGGAGAGCATTGTATATATCCGGCTCCGCAACGGCATTGTCCGTGGCTTAATGAATTACCAGCAGTGTTCTTGATTTTCATTATTAACCTCCTTGTTCCTCCTCACCCGCTGTACATTACAGAGTTAAGTAAATTTCATTTAAGCCTGTGCCGCATATAATCTATCCCTCCAGAAATAGGTCTACATTATTCACTCCATGGTGATTTGACCACAGTGACTATGAGCACTTTGTTAAATGAAAATATTTCACGTGTGAATTAATCATTAGAAGAGCTCATTCTACATTCGTCCGGTCGTGGTCTCCCCCCGTCCCCTCACCCCCTCTCTCTATTTCTACCATTGGCACGTATGAATCTTTCATTGTCTTTATCTTTGGAAGAGTGGGCCGTGCACTCCAAGGAGACACAGACCTCAGTTTGTCTCACATGTGGCTGGGCTACTGCATATTGAGATATAATGACTGCTCGTCACTCCGCTGCTGTATCATGAGTTATATCTGCGGACCGTCATCAGCACGGAGATGCAGATCTCCTTCTTGCTGTACCTCATTAATACTCTGCTTAATGTACATGCAAATGCAATACACTTACTGTATGTACTGGCACCTACGGTCTGCACTTCCAGCACTTTGAATTTTAAATTCTAATGAGATGGTCTTTAACCACAAAGTTCAAGTTAGAATCTCTCCTGAATAATGGAAAGTGAATTAAGTTTTTCCTGGCTCACACGGTGGCGCAGCGGTTAGTGCTGTCCTCTTATACGCAGAACATTTGTTGGTTTGATCCCAGGTCTTTCTGCACAGAGTTTGAATTTCCTCTGCGATTCCTCGGGTTTCTTACAACAGCCCCCAAAACATGCAGGATTAGATGAACTGTTCACTCTAACATCACCATGTGTAAGGTTGTTTGTCTCTGTGATGAACGGGGGTCCAGGGTGTAACCCTCTCCAGCCGTTGACCGCTGTGATTCGCTCCTGTGACCCTGAAAAGGATTAAGCGTTAGAAGATGACTTTCTGTCAAAAGTATGAGCTGCTCTTGTTGTTTTTAATCTCTTCGTCCTCTCTCTCTCTCTCTCTCTGTCTCTCTCTCTCTGTCTCTCTCTCTAGGTTTCTCTATACTGCAGGCCATCATGGAGTCAGCAGTGGCCAATAACTGGCAGGTGACCGCCCGCTCTGTCAGCAGCACAACGGACGCCGGAGAGTTCAGACGCATCATTGAGGAGATGGACAGAAGGCAGGAGAAACGCTACGTGATCGACTGTGAAGTGGACAGAATCAACACCATACTGGAACAGGTGAGTCTCGGACTCTGACCTCGGACTCTGACCTCTGACTCTGACCTCTGACCTCAGACTCCATCCTAAGACCCGGTCATCTGAGGACAGAGTCTGAGGTTAGAGTTCTCAGACTGACTTGTTTTTCTCATACAGCAATAAACAGGGGGACAAATCATGACTAATCAACAGCTTCTCTGGGATTGATCAGATTGAAATTGAGTCATTTTTTTTTATATCTTATCTTAAGAGTTATTGTAAATTACTTCTACGTCACTTTTTTTTTAAACCCACAAATAATGTTCATACTCCTTGTATTTTGACCACGGTCCCGCCCTGTGGATTGGGCAGCAGACCCAGTACATTCATTTGAAGGGTTACAGCTCTGCTAGACACTGAACCCTTGTTGAGAATCCT
This sequence comes from Cynoglossus semilaevis, assembly GCF_000523025.1. NCBI lineage: Eukaryota > Metazoa > Chordata > Actinopteri > Pleuronectiformes > Cynoglossidae > Cynoglossus > Cynoglossus semilaevis. Next base: position 14,755,889 of record NC_024321.1, read on the forward strand.
CCCGAAATGTTACTGTTTTCCTGTTAGGTTTGAGGCAGGTTTGTTTAATGATCATGTTTTTGAAGCTGCCCAGTAGCAGGAGGTTAAGAACCCAGAGTGTGAGCAGCCATTTGAGGAGAGTTCACTGATGATGCATCCTCTCTAATCCTCCTCCAACAACCCCGACTCCCCCCAAAAAACCCTGCATTCCTCTATCATTCCCACTACCCGGGGAGGAAATGAAAGGTCCACCAATTCTTGTAGAAGGGGAAACACAATTACCATGAATAGATGAGAGGCCATTATTCCAGGCATCCCCTCTGTTCACTTGCCCTGCACCGATTTAAACCTCTCTGCTGGCTGTGCTGCCTGCATATAAGGCAATCAGCTCCAGAATTGGATTCTTCTTGTTAACATTCATTTAGATATCGGCTTCTCTCTTCCTCAGAATATCCCTCAACGACGGTTAGTCTAAGTTGGGGTTTTTTTTTATGAATCTAATTTGATCCCAGACTCGTGCTTTAAAGCACAATTCCATTTAGGATTAATTTGTTGTGTCTAATTTAATTCTTGTCCCTTTTTTAACTATTGTAGGGAGGGGGGGGGGGGGGGGGTGCACTGGTGCAGTTCGATACGGTGGCAGCTTTTATGAAAAGTCTTAATCGTGTATTATAAATTACGGGTGCAGTCACTTTAGTCCAGACAAGGTTTTTATTTTTTTGGTCTGCGTTAGCACCAATGCATTACTTTAATTCCTCTGCTTTTTACTCCCATGTCGTTCCTCCACTTCAGCCAACCTTCAAAGAAGCATTTTGGTTGGTTTTCACCACTCGCTTTAATTTTTTTTTTTTTTTTTTGTCAGCACAAATTGAAATAATTTCTCAATTAAAATATTAAGAGCACACAGATATTAAGAAAAGCTGCTGGACGTGGCTGTGCGGCCGCCTCCTGCTGTGCTCTGACGTTAACGTAGTAAAGCGTGGATGGACTCTCCCCCCGTGACGACCATCACGCCGACAATGGCACCTGGTGGCAGCCAAATGAAAACCTGTTTCCTGCCCCTGCTGTTATAGTTCTATTAACTATTGATTGTGCCCAGATACATGTGGAGTGTCATCTGTGAGAGACAGAAGTCAGACCCTGCAGCACAACCAGGTGCTGCGTCCGGTGTCTCTGTCTGCTGCAGTGTCTCTACTGTCACTTAAATCCTTCAAGGTCACTCTGCCAGAAGAGGGAGGACGGTGGACAAAGTGGGGGGGGGTGTCGCCTGATCCAGGTATCTGATTGCTGGAGGAAATGTGGATCAGATCAGGGGCTTAGTTTTATGATATAGTTTGTAGGTTCTCAAGAGGGGGTTAGTGTACCCTTAGGGGTACACAACGGCACTTCAGGTCCATATGTAGTGGAATAGGGTTAACAATTATGTAATGTTTTTATGACACAACTGGGATGTATATATATCCAGGTTGTGTCATAAAAACCCAAAACACAAATTTTGTTTAATCAAAATTATCTGCAAAATCAGTAAAATGCTTACACGTATATGTCATTTTAATTTTTTTAATTTAACAACGGGGGGAAAAAATAAATGATGATTGCAGTAGTTGCTGATCTTTGCTTGACTACGTGATCCATTAACGGCCTCATTATTTTGGCCCTAATCCCAGTTCATGCAGTGGATGAAACACTAAATGTGCCTCGTCTTCCCTCCTAAGCACGCTCAGCTGAAATGTCATTTTTATTAGCTGCATTTATCACCCGGCGTGATGTGGAAAAACGGTAGGACGGGTATTTGCATACTGCTGCATCAGGCGCCGTCGTGTTTGCTCGTAAGAGCAGACACAGTCTCCCAACAAATTTGTTTTGGGATGCGGGGAAGAATACTACACCCGCGCCATTATCATTTCATGCTGTAACAACCACTCTGGATTTATCACCCGTAAGACGTTTCCATCAATACACTGCACTGCAGATAAATTAACCCAATGGCAATCCTTCCTTTAAAACAAAAATGAGAGCACCTCCGCCAGCCCCTGTCCCTGAATCATACCCAAAAAAAAAAATAGTTTCATGAACCATATACCTTTATGATAGTGCAGTATATGCTGCAGGGATCCTGTGTCGCAGTGAAGGACAGTTTAATCAAGAGCCAGTTCGTCATGTTTGTGTTGATCGTACACTGTCGATAGTTTCCTGCTGCACACGTGCTACAGACTGGAGCCTTTCCATCGATACGTGCTCCTTCCCTTCTGCTCCACCCGCTTCCCTCCTGGGATTCCTGCGCTGGAGTCTACTCAGAAGCAACAACCTGCTCATCACAAGTATAAAGGGAGTCAGCGGGGAGAAAAGTGAGAGAGAAAAGAATAAGAACAGCATCTAGGACAGGCCCAGGGCATGCAAGCTGCTCAAAGACAGCCGAAGCAGCCAGCTCTCCGCCAGCCCAGCCGCAAAGCTGCACTCTCACATCGGGAGGAAAAAGGAGAAGAAAAAAAAATGAAAAAGGATTGAGAGAATTTGAAAAATAAGAGGGGTGAGACGGGGGATTTGTCAGGACAAGATTTGACTTCCTGCGGAGGCACTAAGGGTGGCCACGTTGCATCAGCATTGAGAAGAGCTGCAAATTCTCCATCTGTCTGAACCTGAATGGATATATATTTGCAGTTATTTTATATTCAGGACAGATATAGACACTTTCTGGAGGATAACAGAGTGGGGGGAGAGGAAAGGGGGGAGGGGGCTGGCTGCTGCAGCATAAACAACTGAAAGATAAAAAATGGTGTGGTATATAAATATAGTATGTTAATAATGTAATAATTATGATAATTAATGAAATTGTGGAACTGCCTTAGGGTGGTGTGATTGGATGGATGGTGGTTGGATTGATGGACGGATGTTCTTTATACAAGCAAAACTGATTTTTGTGGATTTTACACTACTTTATGATGATATAAAAATAGAACTTGAGATGGCGCTGCGGCTTCGGTGTCTGTCGGCTTAAATACTACAACGCCCCAACCTCCCCACACTTCCTGGGTGGATTTCAGAGATCAAAACCAGAGAGATAAACGCAGAGCCGATGGTCAGTGTGAAGACCTTCCATGTCTGTTTTTGTCCCCGTACCAAAAAGAACGTCCATTTTACTGTTATTTAAAAAGAATGTCTCACTTCTCAGTGGTTTATATTTAAATCTGAAATGGAATTTAGAAGAAAGGAGAGACCCCGAGACACTGGAGTGAGAGCAGGTTGTTTTTCAGTGGAAACAGAGAAGAGCTTCTGGTGTTTCAGGGTTTTTGGCACCGGCATCAGTAAATCTCAGCTGCCGTGTCAGAGATCCCTTCCTCCCGAGTCATCAGATTGTTCCTGATCTCGGAGCAATATCATAATCATCTGAATATGAGTCAAGTGTTTCTGAACTGTTCTGCATTTGGGGAAAGGCCAACGCGCTCTTCAGGGGCATATATGGCCGCTGCCAGGAAAATCATCTCAGACACAGACACTACTGGCTGTTAATTAGAGAGCGCTGCACCGAGAGCCCTTCTACCCAGAGCAGAAATAGAGGTGGAAGAAGAGGAAGAGTCCTTGTGCACCAAAGCATGTGCAGGTCAAAATCATCCTGAGTGGAGTGAAGCACTTCACTGCTACTGATCAACTTTGGAGTTAATGTCCAGTGATGAGCTGCGGTTAGCTTGACTAGTTAGCTACTTGAAAAAAAAAAAAACGTCCAGTGATGAGCTGAAAAAAAAAAAAAAACACAGCTAAAATATAGTATGGTGATATTTTTACACACAATGCAGTGTAAACTGGGGGTGTTAAAGTCCTGGCCCGTGGCCCACCTCTGGCCCACAAATTCCTATAATTCCGGCCCACAAGTAGATATAAATAATGTTTTAATTTTGCTTTTCAGGATTTAGAAAAAAATCAATTGTTTTGTTCATTCATTATATTATACTGTATTTATAGGTTTAGGCCTTGGACAGTCCTTAAACCACAATCGTACCATGCAGTTTTGGAGCAACATGAAACAAGTAGAAAGCTGACAAATAGCATCGTTATCTTTCTTAGATGCTCCACTAAACTGTAAGATTGTCTTTAAAGCACAGAGGAACCTGTCATTTACTGTACAGCCGGCCTCTTCCTGTGCTGTGGCAAATTCATGAGTAGAAAAGGTCAGACCTGGTCGGAAAACAACCCGCCTTTCATTGAATATGTGTAGCCGTAGTCTCGCATTTAAGGCTCTGAGCCTGCTCAGCCGGCGGAGCTGGCCAGGTCTGAATGAGAGTAATGTCAAGGTCATCCTGATTGTCTTTTCCCATCTGTCGTTTAAAAAAAGAGAGAGAGAGAAACTCCACTCTGCAAAACACAGAATATCTGCCAGCAGTGGAACAAAAGGTGGCAGAGGCAGCTACAGGGGATCGATCGTGCAAAAGGGCACAGCGAAGGCTAGGAAGAGAGAGGAATCACATTATTGAAGGGGAAGACATGCTTAACACTGTTTTCCAAAGTCACTGCCGAACAGAAGAAGCTCTCAGTTGTGCGGTCAGCAGCTTGTCCTTTTCTCACCTGTCTTTTTTTCCCGATGCCGTTAATTTTCTTTTTAAAATCCAAATGTGTTCAAAAGTGCTAAAAATATCCGACAGAAGACAGAAGTGTTACTGTACGAGTCACACATCTTCACCAGATGTTCACCAGATGACGCTCTGTCAAAAGAATCAATAAAGAAAGTGTTCCCAAAAATGAAGTTTGTGGCAGAAAAAGTTGGTTGTCTCACTTCCCATTTGTTAAGACCAGATTTTCATTATTTGAAAAGGCAGGCCATTAGTTGAATGCAGTTCTACAAAATGTTGGTTTTATATAAATCTAATTTGGACAGGAAAAATTCAGATTCATTCTGCAATGAGCCACACTGCTACAGTACTGTATACTGCTCCACTGGTATTTAAAGGCCTCACCGTCACTGGGAAGAACGAGTTCCTCTGTCTGGTGGTTCAACACTGAACGCCCTGCAGCTTCCTGCCTGATGAGAGGTGAACAAACATTGTTCTGGCCTCTAGGTGGGGTCTTGTTTTGATGCTGTAGGGCCTTTTTACCCATATCTCGTGGGCAGCCTTTCTTCTCTGCTACAGAGCTGTTTCCACACCTCACAGTCATGCTGCTGCTCTAACTGCCAGGTCTGAAGATACAGGATCTGGTTGGTTCAGGGTCTTAACCGAGGCTGAGGTGTTGTTGCTCCAGGACAGGAACCTCAGGAGACCAAGGACGGCTTCTCTTTCTGGACTGAGTCCTGATACTCTGTGGAGCAGTAAACCAAAGCTAACCAAAACTAACTAAATAAATGCAGCTTTGATCCATTCCCCTGACTTCTTCTTGGGGTTTTAATAGAGGTTTGGAATATGTTTTAAGTGGCATTACTGCCATCTAATGGCATTATGCACTAGTTTTTAAAAAATGATGTGTTTGATTTTGTATGATTTTTACAGCATGGTGCCAAGGTCTTTATAAATGATAAACCTCCTGTTCCTGCAGCTGCACTGCTCCGGTTTCATGGATAGTTTAAAGTTGCATCCAGATGTAAAATGACAAACCTGCTTCTTCTGAATCGATGTCATCAAATTCTCTGTCATTTTGTTGCAATTTTAAATCCAAGAAAGAAGAAAAAAATTGAATTCCATGCTGGGTACCATGCCAGGCTAATCGTGTCCCGCATGTTTTAATCTCGGAAAGAGGGCATTGGAAATGAATTTAGCTCTGTATAAAGTATCGACAGAGCTGTTTACCTCCTGAAGAAACATCCGATTTAAGGCAGAACACAGGCCTTATCTCATTAACACAGTTAGGAGATAATTATCACCATCTGCAGGATGTGAGGGTTTTACCGACTGGGCAGTCAGTGGTGCATCACAACTCTGTAACACTGAAATCTGTGCTCCACGGCTGGAGTCAGGTCTTGCTGTCTGCCTAATTAAAAGGCTGAGGGAAGAGGTGGGAGTGTTTTGGCCGCAGGTCCGGTCCATCTCGGGGTCTTGGTTGTCTCTCCGTGCTCCCAGGTTTAGCTGCTTGTAGCCGTTGCCAGGTTGACAGTGGGCTGCAGGCTGCGTGCTGGGAAGGCTGGGCTTCCTCCGCTCAGCTCCGGGGCAGGTGGGGAGCAAGAGGTCTGGCAGCCAGAGAGAAGGTTAGCACATGGTGGATGAGGGGTTTGAATTGGTGAAGTTTGTCTGGAGGAAAATGCAGCAGGGATTCACATCAAAAAAGTCAGGCGTGGGAACAATGGCAGAGCGAGTGGCTGCAATCTGTCGCGCTCTGATCTCTCTGTTTGTTGGATTTGTTTTGGTTTTGTCCTCGAGAGGAACTGTCTGATCTCTGATTTTTCGATAAGTGCCACATAAATAAACTTTATTTATCGTGTTTTCATTATTAGAAATGCTGCTGGGATTTTGTTTCCTGGAAGTTTTTGTCAGTCGCTCATTAGGAGCTGATTGATGGATTGAAAAAGCCAACTCCTGCTATTTCTGCATCCTAATCAGCTCGTTTCCTCTTTCTTTCTGTTTCACTCTCCTGATTTGTCTGGCATCCTGCAGCGAGGGAAGTTTATAGTCTTAATGATGGGGAAGCTTTCAGAGAAACGCTGACCCACACAAGCTGCATGATAGTTTGAAAGATAGACTTTGTGTGGCGCTGCGCCCCTCGGTGTTCTTTTTGAAAAATGTCCTGCAGCTTAATGGACAAATGTGTATGTCCACGACGGGAGTTGGGGCTGGATGAGTGGTTTATTCAATGTGTGCTACTGTATGTGAGTGTTTCCAGGTCGGTTAAAGTTCACAGCTAAATTCATTTTAAAAGCTGTAGCTGAAGTAAATGAAAACTAAGAGTGAGATTCAGATATTCTATTCCAAACAACGAAGTTTGCATTTCATTCTCTTTGACTCAGAGGAAATACTATATCCTAAACCATTTGCGGCAACAAACATCCAACGTCCCCAGGTCTGAAGACACACACACACACAAACAGATGATAAACTGACAGCTTGTTTTTGTCACAGAGTCAGGGCCAGAACATGTGCAAACATGCTGATTTTGCTGTAAACTTGCGTGGCTGTGTTTGTAGAATGCAGATGAAAACCCGAGCACGGTCGACAAGTTTCTGCACGGCGGCCACTCAGAAGGCCATTCAGCACAGAATCTACAAAAAAAAAACACAGGAAGACGTGAGGGGCATGAAAGTTTCGTCAAATTAAAGTATCAGATTTATCTGTAGGTCCAGAACAAAAGGAGAAGTAGAAAAGACAACATATGGTTCCACCAAAGCCTAGAACACCATTTACTATTTTCAGACAGGCTGTGTGGGTTGAAACATGCTGTTATGCTACAAAGGTGTGATATTTTCAAAGCAGAGTGAGATCTTCATCTTACATCTAGCTGCAGAAACCTTTGAAATCCCCCCCCCCCCTTCCTTTCCTTCTGTCCAGCATTTGCAAAAGATTCCTTTCACCACCAACAGCTTCCATGTGAGCTGAGTTCTACAGGATACGTTCAGCTGTTAGCATGTCTATTTTAATTTCACCCTTTTTTTACCTCCTAATGAACACCTCCTCAAACACCGACACCCCCTGCTGGTGTTCTGTCGGTGATTCGGCCTCGCTTCGACTTCGCCGCTGCCCTGTGTGCTCACCGGACGTCACTGTGTTAACAGAGATTGTTGCAGTCACTTAAACCAGCCCCAGCTCTTAGCTCTCATCTCATGGGTGGTTTACTGTATTGATGTTTTTCCTCCCGTAGGTTGTGACCCTGGGAAAGAACAGCCGTGGTTACCACTACATTCTGGCCAATCTTGTGAGTAATAACCGAGCCGCCCTCCTGGGACGCAGTAAAAGCCGCTTTTTGTTGCATGCATTGTGCCTCAATCTTAAGTACGGGGGGGTGGGGGGTGGGGTGCATGTGTATTGTAGGGTTTTCTAATGATTTTTAATGCATTTTCTTTGTCGAGAAATTACTGTGTACAGGTTATTTGTATTTTTTAACTCCGTCAATATCTTGCAAATATTTTTAAACTTAAATAAAAGTATTGTCTTCTAGATATTTCTCATAATTATAATTTCACTCTTGTTCTCACCATTGTGTGTGGTGAATTCACTGACGCTTCAAATATTCACCACTAGTATCAGTTTATTTTTAAAACATCAGACCCGCCTGCTCCTCTTTGTTCTGATCACCTGCTGCTCTCCACCGTGACACAAACTGCATATAGATGACACATCAATTTGACCATAAGAAATAATGGAATATTATGGCTGCAGGGTGAATGAGGACACTTAAAGACAGCTGAAAAAAAAACCCTCCTCCCTGTAGGACATAATCTTTTTTACGCGATCTTCGGCAATAAGTCGTCTAAATAGAAATTGACCAATTTTCTTCTGACACAGACTAAAAAAATATCTGTGTAAAAACAGAGTGGTGGTCTAACACCAATACTGCAACCTGGAGTATCTGAAAAAACCAATACAGAGTCAGATACTCTCTCCTCTCCTCTGTCAGATTGTTAATAATACATGCACTTCACATGGATTTACTTTGATTGTTATCGACAACTGAAACACACCACGTTCAAGCTGTGCAGCGAATACTTTATGGAGTATTTAAAATAATCCAGCAGTGTGAATCAGTATGCAATACTGATGCTGCATTTTCTTTAAATCGTATACTAGCATGGCATACAACCCCATGTTTGATTATTGTTATCCATCCAGGGATAACAATAATCATCCAGGGAGGACACTGACATTATTTTATTTTGCTGTTAGCAAGAAAGCTACAAATTTTGTATTCTGAATTTTTTGGTAACATTTTTGTTGTGCTTATCTCCAAGTTGTATTTAATAAATAACTGGAAATAAATAATGTGGGGGGTTTTTTGTTTGTTTTTTTTACTTTTTTCATTTGTTCATCTCAGGGATTCACTAACGTGAGCTTGGACAAAGTCTTTGCCGGCGGAGCCAACATTTCAGGATTTCAGATTGTCAACCCTGAGAATCCGATTGTGCAGCAGTTTATGCAACGCTGGGAGAGGCTAGATGAAAGAGAATTCCCAGAAGCCAGAAACACTCCTCTGAAGGTACTTTGCTTACAAGGTCTGCTACAGCACATACAGAATACAACGATTGTGCTTTCTGAAGTACTCTCTCTTTTAATTCCTCATCTCCTGAGTTTACCTTTATCTTTCCTCCCTCCTCCCACCCTCTTGCTTTGTATCCCACCCAGCCATCGATATATTGATAGTGGGTGCGAGGGAAGGTTATATTGCTGCTTCAATTTACATCTAATTAAACAATGATCGAAAAAGAAATAGATTTTGAATGTCATTTAATTTAATTTTGTCATGGTGCAGTGGTCAACAAAGAAGTGGCTCTACCCTCAATGGGGAAAGGTCAAGTGAAGTTTGAGGGGAAGTGCAGGGTAGATGGAATCACACGTTCTTGCTCCGCAGTCTCTTAGGAACCCTGCACTCAGAGTCTCGACAGTGTTCCCGACGCTCAGGCATGTCCTGGTTTTTCAAATCATAACTGTCTAATCAAGCTATTTTCATCATGAGTCAGTGTCACTGCAGCCCAATTAGCAGTTCACCCGTGACGACGTGACCTGTGGACCCTGGGACACATTAGCTCGGAGCTGAAAACTGAATCACCCTGAATGAATCACAGAAAATTATTTTTGTTTCAGACTGTTTATGTAATAGGACTAAAAGACTAGCATGTAATCAAGTGTCTGCATTCTGACTGGCATCAATGGGTTTTTTTTCTTTCTGAATTAGACACAGCAGTCACAGCAATGTCAGCCAACAACTTCTAATGTAACCCATGTGGCTAAGTCATTGGCACAGTGGTTTCTGTGTTAGCTAAGAGCTCAAAAGTCCCTCACAGTTTCTCATTAAACTCATAATACCTTAAAAAAAAAGTTAAATTATTTTTATGCAATAGGGCAAAGACTAGCGTTAAACTCATAATACCTTAAAAAAAAGTTAAATTATTTTTATTAGAATTTTTATGCAATAGGGCAAAGACTAGCTAAATTTGTAATCACGGCCATTTTTTTTAATTTTTGAATCAGGTACAGCAGTAACAGCAATGTTAGCCAACAACTTCTAATGTAACCCATAGGGCTAAGTTGTTAGCATGGTGGTTTCTCTGTTAGCTAAAGGCTCAAAAATCCTCCACAGTTTCTCTTCATACCTTTAATACCCTAAAAAAGTCAGGTTAAATTATTTCTGTTTCAGACTGGCGTCAACTGTTTATGTAACAGGAGAGAAAAAAAGTACTAACTTGTATTTTCTGTGTCTGCATTTTGCTGCTTCTCCCTCTCTCTCCCTCTCTCTCTCTCTCTGAATAGTGAATATCAGCGTTGACCCATGATGCCATACTGGTGATAGCAGAGGCTTTCAGGTACCTGCGACGCCAACGTGTGGATGTCTCTCGACGAGGCAGTGCCGGGGACTGTCTAGCCAATCCCGCCGTGCCCTGGAGCCAAGGCATTGACATTGAGAGAGCTCTGAAAACGGTAGGGGGGGAGAGAGAGAGAGAGAGAGAGGAAGAGGGGCAGTGAGTTAGCATGGGAGCCATGGTACATTGACCCACTTCTTCACAATGCCTCAGGGAGCGAAGAGGAGGGAAAACAGACATTCACGCAAATTCACTGTCACACACATACACGTGTGATC
>NC_024321.1:14767479-14786726 GCF_000523025.1 Cynoglossus semilaevis
TTCCCCCGGGGGGGGTGCGGGGGACTGTTAACCCACCCCCGCCGTGCCCTGGAGCCAAGGCATTGACATTGAGAGAGCTCTGAAAACGGTAGGGGGGGAGAGAGAGAGAGAGAGAGCGAGAGAGAGATAAAGTGAAAAGCAGATAAGTAAAGAAAAGGCCAACAAAATGAAGCAGAGATAGAGAGTGAGTGTGTGATAAAGATGGGAATTGACAGAGAGAAGGGAGGAGAGCAGAGACCTGCACCCCCCTCCCAGCCCCCTACTCCTGCATCTAGATATCTGTGCGTGGAGCTCGCTCAAATCCAGGCTCTCATTACCATAAAACTACATCTTTTATTAAAGCGTATCCAGTTCATCATTTGATGAAGAGACCCAGCACACTCCAGTAGCTCCACAGACACCAGCACCTTAACAACAGCTCTATATGCAAAGTGATGGTTACCACACTTCCTCCTGTGTCTTTCTGCCCCTCATGGCAGGTACAAGTGCAGGGTATGACCGGCAACATCCAGTTCGACAACTACGGCCGCAGGACCAACTTCACCATCGATGTTTATGAGATGAAACTAGGAGGGCCGAGGAAGGTAAGACGGAGCGGTGACCTCTGTCAGCGCTCATTCATCACACTGTCGCATCAGAGCTAATAAAACGACCTGTTCTTTATCAAGACGCGGCCAACAGCTGGCACACATCAGGGTTCGGTCCCATACATGTCAAAATAAAGAGGTCTGGTCGGCTCATAATTTTAAATGATTTATTGATTTTCTGTAGCAGAGAACAAAACTCCAAGGATGGTGTCCACATGTGTTGTTACACCAGTGTCGTTGTGTGAGGTCAGTTAATCACCGTGTGAGGTCAGTGAGCCCTGGTGAGAGGCCTGTGATTATGATGAAAGAGGAAAAATGAAACCTTTAATGTACAAAACACACTTAAAAAATGTTCTTGAACCATTAATATCAATTAAAAGATAAATAATAATATATCAATTAATGGTAAATGATTCCATTTGTTTGGCTAAAAATTGTACCCGTAACTCAATGTAGCTAATTTTGATTTAAAACATTTTGTCTAATTCCACTTAAGTGTTCTGGCGCCCCCTAGGGAAGACGTGCCTCTGAAAAGAATATATATATATATATATGCACATATGTGTTTACCACTGATTTACCTGACAAAATATGTATGGCTTCCTTTCTGTATTGTACACACAGTGTTAGTCAATGATGATTTCCTAATGTAGCTAAGTAACATGGTGCTTAGCATCTCTGCTAGCTAAAAATTCCAATACAGTCTTTTGTTTTACTCTTAATACATTTCTCTTGACTCTCTTGAGTTATTGACCATCAATGCAAACAAACCTTTTGCTTTCTTACTCTGGAAACGGTGTTTCTTTCTATTAACGTCCTCTTGCTACAATTAGCATAAAGTGATGAGACTGAACTGACCTTTCCTTGTTGATATCCTAAACCTTTTACTAAGTTACTAGAACGATCTTTATATGGCCGTGTCTCTACATTTTGAAGTGTGTTTCAGGCATCATTTCAGAATTTGAAATAGATTTTTTTTAATCTGCCAGGTTTTCTGTTAATTCATTTAATTAAGTATTGAACCATTTCCAGTCACAAGGGACCAGTGCGACTGAGAACAGAGTGACTGCACTTGGCTTTGTACGCTTTTAGGTAGCAGCACTGATGAGTAATGCCAAGCATTAAAGGCCCACAAATCACAGGCCGCCTGCGATCCGATAGCTAAAACTGCCCTAACAGAAGAATGACACTCAGATATGGTGTTTGACCCCGACCTGGTTCCAATTACAATTCAAATAACTAATTACTGCAAAAAGAATCCCTGCTCTGTCTCATCCCTAAAACAATAATTCCCACTGGTCTGTTCCCATTATAACCAGTGCCCAGGAATGTTGCCAGGTTTGGGGAAAAGGACAGCTGTGAATTCCTTGTTATATCTGAGTTAGTGTGGGCAGAGTCTGTTATGACATGTGATTATGCCCGCTGCCTTCCAGGCGCCTTAAGCCCACTCTTCAATTAGCATCACACAGCCATTGCAGCTCTCTCTCTCCTCCCCCCACGCCACACAAACAAACAGACAAGTGGGATGTATGGAGCAAGGGGGAGAAAGGAGGTCAGGGGGAGAGAGTGAGGAGGAGCTGAATGATGAGACGAGCCAGCCAGCAGTTTGTCAGAGCCCGGGGCCCCCACTCACCCTGGTGACAGTGAGAGGATGAGGGATCTCTGCTGTGATTGTCACTGGTGATGTATGGGCTGATCTCTGTTCCTGCTGCTCAAAGTGAGATCAGGACTTTGCCTCTGGAGCAGCACTCCATGACACAGCTCCCCACAGTCCTGCTCCCGCAAGCTGCACTTCTCAAATATCACTGTCGGTGAAAAGCTGGGGGGGGGCGGCGGGTGAAGAAAATAAAAAAAAATCAACCTTTCTCCAGTGTGGCAATTACAATAACTACATCCACAAGTGTCACTGCAGCTCAAGTTAGGAGGTTTTGCTGCTTTCTAGCGCCTCCATTTGGTGGTTGTAAACTCTGCAGTACACCTGTCAGACCTCAAACATTTTAAGATCTGAGGCAAAAAAAAAAAAATGCAGACCAGATGTGGGGAAAAAAAAATCCTGGCCAGCAACAGTTAAACGTTTGGCAGCCGCATACACAACACGTTTCATCATGAGCCAGAGCAGCCATTATTTCAAATGGGCAAACAAACACTTGACATTGGTTTGACTTAAGCATCTGTACAGCAGAATGCAGACTGCAAAGGCAGGACCGTGCATGGGAAACCATCAGAGCTACTGGGATAATATTGTAAATGACTATGTATGTATGCAGTATACGGGCCTCAGTATCAAATATTTACCATTGGACCTGGGTGGCTGTGTGCTTTATGTTGCTGCGGTTCAATTCCTGAATAATTGGTTCTTTGGACAACCGTATATTAATGTGGGGCAAATTGACAGTCGATTTAATACGCTGACAAATGAACACGCTTTTTTTCAAATGTATTTGAATTTCTGAGCTGCTCATATAACATCTGTACTCTGTGTTTCTGTTCTTTATCTTTGTTTGAAATTCATGGGAAGAAAGAACAGTTCTTTAAAAATGCAGTGGGTTTTTTTTTAATGAAGCTACTGTCATGGCAGCTCCCTGTGATGAACAGATGTGCCTCTTCTGTACAGTTGTTGGGTTTTGAATGCACCGCTAACCAATGTTTTCTCTTTGCAGATTGGGTACTGGAACGAGTACACACGATTTGTAAATATTATGGACCCGCAGGTCTCCAACGACTCCTCAGTGGAAAACCGAACGATTGTGGTCACTACTATTATGGTACACTTTCCACGCAGTTTTAAATGTGTCACGTATTCTGCCACTCAAGGTCATGGTGTTGATGCCAATGAGTGATACATTCTGTCCTGGGCGGGTAGAACCACATCTTTTTTGTGTTGCTTTCCATCCACTCACTACACGTTGAAACAGTCGATCCAGACCCGGGGGGAGTGTTTCAACTGTATCCGTGTGGGTGTCAAAGCATTTTGTTTTTCCATACTTCAGTGGCCTGTCGTAGCAGTGACATCACAATAATGGTATACTGTTTATGATAATGGTTGACTCCATCAATTACAAAACACATACTTCTGCATACGTAAGTAAACCTGTTTGTCCTCATCAAGTAAATGTTCAATGACACTTGGGATTGAGACTGGCCGAAGAATGACTAAGAGGATGACACTGCAATGGTTTCTCCAGCCGGGCAAAGCAAAATAAAGAGAATTGGAGAAGGAACAAGAAGCTTTTTCCTATTTTCTTTTTTTTTCCCTTCTTTTTTCTTCTTTTTTTTTTACCTTGCAATTAGTTTTCCAATTTATTTTGCTTTGCCCTTACACGTGTTCTGTGTTGAAGTATAACTTCCTGTCAAAGCTGTTCCTGTTCTAAACCAAAAATACTGTAGATTTACTTCATGCATAAAATTGTCATACAGCTGAATGTACCTGTGTGTATACTAATCAGATGGTCTGAGGAAACGTTTTAACAACATGGAGACCAATATTTGATATGATTTTTCTTTAAGTAAAACATACAGTAGTTTTGATGGAATCACTGGCAAATTAGAAACAGTTTCCATCTTTGGTGGAGGAGTTCAGTCAAGTAGAAGGCAAACGTTAACTCATGGGAATCACTGAGTGGAGTCAAGGTGAGGGGATACATTCAGCACAGAACAAACAAACCATTGCTCTCCTACTTGCACTCTAATTGTGTGTGGCTGTAATGACAATGCCTACTCTCCCGAGCAGTCCTATTGTTTGTTAATGATGATGTGCTCAGAGGGAGAAAAGCTGCACCAGCCTTTGGAAAAGTAGTGTAAATCTAGCACGCTCCTGCTCTCCCAGTGTGACTTATTTATTTAAATATTCTTTTTTTTCTTTCTTTCTTTTTTTTTTAAATAGAAAATACAGGGTCATTTTCTTTCATTTCTATTCCTTTCTTTTTTCTTTTCTTTTTTTTGGAATGATGAAGCCTTAAACTGCGCACTGGTGCAATCTGCTTGAATATGTTGAGATACAACGAGCACTTTCTGATCCCTCACCTGTCACTGGCATTTACTTATGAAACCATCCCCCATTCCCATCCCCACCCACCCTCCCAGCTGACCCACACCTTGCTTACCAATGACTCTCCGCCCTGCTAAAACTCATTCCGGGCCTTTTTGTTTTCTCCCTCTCTGAGAGGTCAATCTTTGCTCTCTCCTTTTTTCTGGAACCTTCCTTGGTCTTACGTCAAACTGTTGCCGCCCTTGGGCTCAAAATGGGTTGGGTGCATTGGGCATGGTGTCTGCTGGCTGCCGTGGCTTAATAAGAGCGGTGGGACGTCACGACCACCTGCTGTTATAAGACCATATTTGTGCATTTGCAGGGCATCATCTTTATACGCATGATGGCGTGCATGAGGTTATAGCTGCTAACGATGTTCAATCTGTGTGTGTGTGTGTGTGTGTGTGTGTGTGTGTGAGAGAGAGAGAGTGTGTTTGTGTGTGTGCATGGGAACACGTGAGTGCATGTCTGTACATTTCTGTGTAAGAGACCGTGTGATGGGGCATGGGAGTGTATAAACCAGTCTATGTTTAAATCAACAGGAAGCTCCTTATGTGATGTACAAGAAAAATTATATGCATCTGGAGGGGAATGACAGATATGAAGGCTACTGCGTCGATTTAGCATCTGAGATTGCCAAACATGTTGGAATTAAGTACAAACTGTCTATAGTAATGGATGGGAAGTATGGAGCCCGAGACCCCGAGACCAAGACGTGGAACGGGATGGTGGGTGAACTGGTCTATGGGGTGAGTACAGGGAGCCTCGGTTTCACTGATTACATGGCAGTTTGCATAGAACTTCAACATGAGAGGAGATCTCATTTTTCTGTCTTAAGGTCATCACCAACCCAGTGTGAACTCATCAGCCCAGTTCAAAGTCTGACGCTGTCTCAGGAAGCTCAGCTGTGCGTGAATTTGCAAAAATGCAGCCTCAAGCATTAGGGAGTTGGTGATCATCTTGAGACGGAGAAAATGAAATCATTTCTCAGTGCTGTTCATTGCAATTAATCTATTTTGCTTAGCCTAGATACTGCTCTTCCTCTCTCTCTCTCTCTCTCTCTCTTCTGCCTCACTCTCTCTCAGTTTCTCTCTCCCTTTCTTTTTCCCTCTGAGTCTCTCTCTCTCTGAGTCTCTCTCTCCCACAGCTGAAGCAGAGGACTGCTTCTCTCTCTCCCACAGCTGAAGCAGAGGTAGGTACATGAAAACAATGAGTCCATATGGCAAACACACTGTAATCACTTTGATGAATGAAAGATTGTATGCCTTTGAAGTGATTGTGTAATTATGTTCATTGTTTGATGTGTATGATGAATATACTGCACTGTAAATTCACAGCTGAGAGAATGTGCTTCAGAATCAACAGCTAAACGGCGGTCTTGTGGTTTGAAACAACAAGATCCATATGTGTGTCGTGCTCCGTCGAGGTCGAGCCCGCGGCATTAGCCAGGGGTCACGCCGTGTTTTACATCTGACAGGGCTCTCGCAGCACCTTAAGCATTTCCAAATTACCCCTTTTCTGAAACCCCCCCCGACCCCCGTCCGCCTTTCGCTGAGGCCACAACAGTTGAACTGGGGGCCAAATGCAAACTGGATGAGGGCTTCGTCTTCCTCATCTGTTCAATTTCCCAACTATCAGCTGGAGAGATTGCCTGGTTTGATGTGCTATCTCCACCAAATTATCTTCAAATGGGAAAAGTCCACTGTCTGCAAATGGAAGGTGGAAGAAAAAAAAATACTTCCATTATGTCACTGTCAAGTCTTTACAGGCCTGCGATTTTACAGCAGGTGGGCCGGGACTAATAGTTTTACACATTTTGACCTTTCGCCCGGCAAATTAATTTGATTTTAGTCGTCTTCAAATGTTAGGCCCAAGGCTGCACTTTATTGCCTTGTTTCCCTCACCATTGATTGAGTGTTGCTTACGCCTGCACTAGGATTAAATGGTTATAGCCCTTCTCAACGCTGTGTCGATAGGACAAAAAAAAAAACACTCATGTTTATTGGGTCTGTTTGTGTTGCTCTTAGTTTAACCTTGTTCTTTTTTTTTTTTTTTTGCCTTTTGCTGCCGCGGTGCGAGGCTTTCTCAGTTTCAACATCGCAAGACAAAAACTGATTTAAAAAAAGAGAGAAAAGAAAGAAATCCAACTGTTCTTCGTTGAGCGGCTCCTTTGAAGAAAACCCTTATTTAATTAATCATTGACTGTAGCTGCGGTAACGTTGTCTTGTGTGATTAATTATTTTCCCTTTTGTTCCTCCAATTGTGGTTAAAAAGGCAGCTCCACTTCACTGCGCGTGTTTTGATAACATAATGTGATTGAATTGAAGGAACAGAGCAAAAGAGTCCGCTTTAAAAAAAAACAAAACAAAAAGAACCACAAACCCAGCCCGCTGTATGGGATGTGACAGAGGTGCAGAGTCCGGGGTCACACATGCAGCACAGGTGTCAGGACACCTGCTGAATGTGGCCGTTTGAAAATACTGTAAAAGATTGGTTGATTTTGGAATTATCCATCCACCGTTTCTCCTTAAATCCTGAGTAAAGAAACATTTGGTCCGACGTGACGTCAACCACCATCTGTCTTGGTGAATTTTTTTTCCCCAAGCTGTCTCTCTCTCTCCAAGTCTAAGGCCCCGTGAGCTTCTCCTTCTTCTCGCCTAAAAACTTAGCAACTGTTTAAACTTGATTTATTTATTTTTTTCATCTTAATCTTCCAGAACCCTTGTGTAAATGTCACTCTGCATTTCCTGTCTGTGAATCTTTTTATTTCCTGCAGTCCAAGCCTTCTAACAAAAGTATAAGTTATGATCAAGTACTTCTTTGTGCAGGTCAGTACTAATGGTCGTTGTGCCTGTGCCTGTTTCCAGAGAGCAGATATAGCTGTTGCGCCTCTCACCATTACTCTGGTTCGAGAGGAGGTGATAGACTTTTCCAAGCCATTTATGAGCTTGGGCATCTCCATTATGATAAAGAAGCCCCAAAAGTCCAAGCCCGGTGTCTTCTCCTTCCTGGACCCGTTGGCCTACGAGATCTGGATGTGTATAGTGTTCGCTTACATCGGCGTGAGCGTGGTCCTGTTCCTGGTCAGCCGCTTTAGTCCTTACGAGTGGAACCTGGAGGAACAGGACGAGACCAAAGATCCCCAGACTCCCCCTGATCCTCCCAACGACTTTGGCATTTTCAACTCTCTCTGGTTCTCACTCGGCGCCTTCATGCAGCAGGGATGTGACATCTCCCCAAGGTGGGTGGACTCATGTGGACACAAGGAATGGAAAAAGTGGTAGAAAATGTATAAAATAATAAGTAACGAGGTAATAGGGCTGTGGAACATTAGCCATTAATCGCAGTTTATATCCAATAATTCCACCGTGTTCATTTCAACGAAGCAGCACAAGCTTCAAATAGTATCTCAACACCCAGCATGCATTTCTGGAGGTTTCAGATACTGTCAAGTGTCTATGAAAAGTTAAGTTATGATAAGTTATAAGTTATGAATCTATGAATACAACACTATTCTCTTTAGTTTTAAATTAGTTGAAATTGTTTTTTGTCTCTGTCTTTTTATACAGTATGTGCTATTAAGTTTGTCAGTTAAATGGGAAAAAAATGTCATTACAGAAATGACTCACTTTTTATAATCGTGTTTGATACAATTAGTTTAACAGACCTTTAAAGAGTGGGATTTGAGAACATTCCAAGTAATTGTTTCTATTTGTTGTTTTAGAGATTCTAACCCAAAACTGGATTTGTTTTAATGATTTGCCAGAAAATTCTGATCCGTGGTGTAATTAGTACACACACACACACACACACACACAACTGTCAGATGTGAGCAGTTTTATGGACACCACATGTCACTGTGTGATCACACGCTGTGTTTCCCTCTCAACGACATCCCTCTCGCAGGTCACTGTCAGGCCGTATCGTAGGTGGTGTGTGGTGGTTCTTCACCCTCATCATCATCTCCTCCTACACGGCCAACCTGGCTGCCTTCTTGACAGTGGAGAGGATGGTGTCTCCCATCGAGAGTGCCGAAGATCTGGCCAAGCAGACAGAGATAGCATACGGCACTCTGGACTCAGGCTCCACCAAAGAGTTTTTTAGGGTGAGACGTGTCAACACACACACACACACACACAGAGACAACTGAGGCCTTCTTTTAAAGAAGAAAAGTATGCAGTAGATGACATACAGTTCCTGTAGGGGGTGCTATGAATACAGTTGTGAAGCCTGGGCACATGAGCTGATCTTTCTGGTACAACATTATTGTTTGTTATAAAAGTGCCTGGTCATGGTGTAGGTAGTACAGAGGTTTACTTTTCCATTGAGCCGTACACCTCTACAACTATGTGCCCGATGCAAGTGATGTGGTAAAATGTGTTTCTCTTGGGATTTGACCGTGGCTGAAAATAACAATGAAAATTAGCAGAAATGAAAATCAATTAAAATACTTCAAGAGTTTAAAAGGTTGTTAGTGCAGATGGTGTCGTTAGAAGCCAGGATGACTGTCCTGTCTGTGATAAAGGATGGAGTGGAGGAATATAAAGGTCACCTATACACATGTCGTGGTGGCGGCTACATTTATAATTTGTGTGTGTAGTAATGTGTGGAGGTCAGACCAGGAGCAGGGGACTGAAGAGCAGTGGACGGGGAGGGGTTCATTTTTCTTGACAACCTGGTGGATGAAGCTGTTCTTCATCCTGATGGTGTCAGACAGGATGTTCTGAAAGGTTAGCTCACGTAATGTTAAGTGCTTTGCAGTTGGAGGCGAGGTGAGCAGATGTCCAGCTGCCGCTGTTCTTCACTGAAGGGTCTCCTGGTTCTGTCCAAGAGTTGGGCACTGTATAAGGCAGGGGTGTCAAACATCAATTTGGTTTAGGGGCAGTACAATCATCACATAATTACCAATAAATAATAATAAGCCCTTGTTTTCCTTTCCTTTTTATGCAAATATTTAATGAAATAATAATTAATAATTTGGCCAAACAACATGAAGTGCATGTGCTTCTTTTGCTTTCTACAAAATTTATCAAGCTGGTCGGAATGAACCTCCTAGCGGACCCCCCTGGCACACGGGCCATATGTTTGATATCCTCGCCAAACTGAGCCTTCGTGGGTTTTCCAGAAAGAATGTCCAATTAGCATTTGCACATATAGATATCAAACTCCGGACTGTCCAGACTTGTGTACTTCCTGCTGCAGGATAATTATGTTGGATGCTGAACTGGAGTCTGTTGAAAGCATCCTGCCATACGAGTCTCATGTGTCCAGCTGGATAAGTGGACAGCAGTGGAGATTGCATCGTCAGCCGAGCGGTTGGCATGGTCTGCAGGTTGGAGGAGATCCAAGGAGGGAGGATGGATTTACTGTAATGTGTTGCATGACTAACCGTTTCAACCACTGCATGACAATGGGAGTCATTGAAACAGGCGAGGGATGGGGCTCCTGGCACAGGTATGAATGAAGTACCTCTAAGGCATGTAAGGACAGTCGGGGTAATGGAACGGTGTGTGTTTATAAAAGAAAGATAGATGTGTGTTTATACACGCAGAGTCCATAATACCCTGTGAAAGAATGTTGATTTCTGTCAACAGTTGAGAACACGACCAGAGACACTGTTCCTGTTGGTTCTAATGGCTTTATTATTATTATTATTATTGTTGTGTGGCTTTATTATTATTATTGTTGTTGTTGTTGTTATTATTAACATATATATAAACATATATATAATATATATAGCATATATTATATAATAATAACAATAATAATGAAATAGTTGTTGTTGATGATGAAATCTGGTGGACAAAACTGGTACCGCAGTCAAAAAAGCTAATTTTGTTCTTTTTTGTGTCTTTCAAGTTATCTGCCAGATATAAAATGCCGACTCTAGCACTTTGCTAAGCTAAGCTAATTTTCCCCTTTTGTCTTTGGGTTACATTTTTGTCTTTGTTTTCATTTTTATAACAGTTCTACTTCCTGTGTTTGCATTTTTTGCCATATAATGGTTTGTTTGTTTGTGTTTCACCACAAACACTTTCATCCAGATAATTTAAATTTTTTTTAGAATATGAAAGAAAATACACCCAGAGGGCTGTTCTGTTTCAAAAAGCCCCAACACATACTTTTCATTCATTTTGTGTAACTTAATAGATCATTTATTGGATATTCCTGCAGCTTCTACTTGTACAATACTTACAGAAAACACTTTCGGCAAAAATACCCATCGTGTAGATGTAGAAGTATTACTTAAAGATTGTTTTGCCACTTCAGAGCAGCAATCTGGATCAGAGCTGCAAAAGATTGATCTAAATGAGGCACGCTGTTGAGCTCCTGTGACACAAATGTGAAATTGATGCAGCGCTGCAGTCTGCAACCTTGAGGCAGCGCGGCTGTCAGCAGAAAGTGCGATAACAAAGTGGAAGCAGAGAGGTGATAAAAAAGCAGGAGGCTAATCAAAGCATGACCATCAGGCTCAAACGTAGAAGGGTCGGCTCATGAAATATAATTAGTTAGCTAGCCGTAGCTAGCAAATTGTGCCTGATAAAGATCCCTGAAGGTCAAACACGGCGAGGAGGCTTCGGACAAAATAGGCAATATGTGCTTTGGCATTGAGGACTAGCCTGACAATTAAGTCATAAATTAAGTGAAGTCTGAAGTGAAAGTGAGGCTCTGAGAGGCAACCACATGTAGGAGTTCTTCTAAAGGCCGGCCGTGCTTCAGCTGTGAGATCCATAGACATCGTAGCGTGTGGCTTGGCTACTTCGGTGGTCCAGTTCTTTACATTTGCAAGGCAGTGCACAGAAAACTATTTAATGAAACTGCACTCACTCTGATGATGATGATGACAAAGGGGGCAATGTGACAGTCTTTTATCTTTCACTCCTCCATTACTCACTGGCAGGAGAGAAACAGTTCATATGTTTCCCAGCTGCAGCTAGTTGGCAGGGAGTGCGTATCATTTGTATTACTCCTGGGTTGAATTGCTCAACAACAAAACGCAGAATCACATCCATGTTTTTTTTAAGACAAAGACAAAGAATGATACTGTCTTCAAAGATGGATATAAAAAGGTACGTAATTTCCAAAGTCTGTAAACTCTTAGGAATGGGTTGTAAACAGCTGTGCCGTGACAGCGTCGTACATCATGGCATACATGGCACATGACATGTATGACAGCGAACCGTGATTCACATAGAACCTCAGTAGGCCTGTCATCGCTAACTCTTTCATCGCATCTGCGACACAAGCCCATATACAATATCTGTCTTTGTGTCTTCGTCAGTATGGGTGCCAATTACAGACCAGGGTTCCAGTCTCACTGTGATGATATGCACGGGGCTGCTGCCCTTTTCTGTCACAGCAACTACTTATTCAAATCTTTGTAACACTTTAAATACATTAACTTGTCAGCTCTGAACAACTTCTAATAAGTCCAGTTCAAGGCTGATGTGAGAATAAAAAAAAAATCACTGATTAATAGAAAGTTCAACCTCTGTCTCAGATGTGTTTCTCAGGTTTAATTAGATCCGTATGGCAGCAGCCAGCTGGAAACATAACAGCGCGTCCAATGTTTCAAACGAGACGCGTGTCATCGTCTCTGACATCTGTGGTTTTTAATTTTTGATGATTTCACCTGGTTTGTCTTACAAAGATGGCGGATCAAAGGAGTGGGATGAGAAATACTTTGCATATTCCTTTGCTTCGTCAATAACTACACTGAGACTGTGGCGGAAAGATAATAGCAGCAAGACAGGTAGCATTCGTATTTAATACTGAAAGAAAAAAGAAAAGGTATCCTGATAAAAGTTATTTGATTTACCCGTGTTTGCAACTTAGTAGTACAAGAGTAGTTAAGTAGTTAAGCCTGTCTTTCCTGATATCTGACTCTAACATCAGTTACATTTCTGCGTTTTCTCCTTGAAATGGGAACGAACAAGAGCTCTGGAGGAATTCTATCATACCTCCCCCCCCAGCCCCACCATTCTTCTGCTCACGTCCATCTGAGACAGCTGGTCTGGGAGTATGTTGACGGGCCCAATGGCAGCCCGTGAATGGCTGTGGGCACTTGGCAGTGTGGCTCTACCTGCTCTTGGCTCCTCTTCTCCTCACCGTCCTGCCTGTTTGGGCGTCCTCTCCTCCCCCGTCTCCAGCCGCTCTGTTGTTTTACCTTGAGACAATATGGAATCCCTTCAAGCTTTGTGTTGCGTTTTCACAACACAGCAGCTGCCGTGCAGCCGTTCACCACCGCAGTGTGTCTCATTATTCTCGTACCTGCCCCAGATTTTTTTTTTTTTTTTTGCACCAATTTGAAATCTTTGTGTTTCGTCCGATTATGAAACAATGACTTTTGATGACAGACCGCGCTAATTCTCTTGATGAGGTTTTATTCCCTCATAATTCTTGACACAGTTACACCTGGAAATGTACAACTGAAGTCGGTTTGTAATGGCAGCCAAGGTGATGAAATGGGCTGATGTGGCTGTTTAATTAGGTGTAAAGACTGGGTTGAGACCATCAAAGACGGCCACACCGCTGTCCCTTTGTGCACCTCGTTTGACAGCGTAACAATGAAGGAGTGATAATTGTGTAGAGAAATGAGACCACACAATTGTTTTTGTTCCCATTAAAAGTTTTTGCCTGGGCTACAATCATCGAACGTCGCCCGCCTGCAGGTGTCGTGACAGTGGGAACACCAACTGGAGCGCAATCACCAATGCATTTTACTATACATGAAATTCAATTCACGTCGCCAATGATCAAACAAGAATGTTTGATAAATAGCAGGTCTGCATCCATCCAAGTTGCATGAAAAGGAACCAAGGATTTCTCTTTTTTTCTGAAAAACCTGAGCATCAACAGAACAGTGTAAGACAACTCCCCATGCGCTTGTCGTTTTGCGTTTCATTGCAGTATTGAGTGAAGGGAAGGCTGCTCTCAAGATTAGAACCTGTTTGCATAAAAGATAAGCTGACAAAAGTGATGATAGAAAACTGCGAGACAGGCATAACCTCTGAGGGAGAGAGCCGTCCTCAGAGAGCCCTGTCAAACTTTAGATGAGCAGCAACATCAGGCGCAAGGAGAGCTATTGGAGTCCAGCTGCAAGCATTAAAAATCAGCAATTGGTATTCAGGGCAAAGTGTGTGGCTCTTGAATAAAAAAAAAAGAAAAAAGTACATGCACAGAGCCTCAACTTTCATTTCTGCATACCTTGAGATACAGGTAGTACTGGAAAAACAGGATATTGAGGAAAAGTGGCCATGTCCACGAGCGAAATAAAAGGAGAGTAAAGTTGGAAGGAAATGTAGTGGTGCTCGTTTGAAGATGGCATTTAGATATACAGGCAGTGCAGCGCCTGCCACGGAGGCCATAATGAAAGCATTCTGAGATGCCGAGGGAAGAATAAACAACAAGCCACGGTTCGAAGGGCAGCGGACAGAGGTCTGGAAATGCTGAGCAACTCCGAATCAATACAGATTAAGTGGTTATTTAGAATGAAGAGGGCAATTTCTTTGACTTTGGACCTTAATTGCTTGGCCCTTCGAAGATGTTTTAATGGCATTGTTGAGTTCTGGAACAACATGTCTGCATGATAGATTTGCTACAACACAGAGAAGCTGCTCTTGGCTTTTTCCATCTCTGCGTTTCACCAAAAAAATGATTTCAATGTCTTTTTTCTGTCTGAGCTCGACGACAGCCGCTGGATGTTGACTTTTACAGCGTGCATTAACTGGTGGTTATTGTCGACAGCTGTACAGATGACGGGAAAATGGCAGAGAAAATATATGATTCTCTAAACGAACAATAGTCAGTTTTTAAATTTATTACATTTGTTATGACTTTGTCCAGCATGGTAGAGCTGTTAGGAACGATAAAACAAGTTTTTAGCCTCATGTGATTCACGGTTTTAATAGAAACAACGGCTATGTCAAAATGAACACTGAAGCTCAGAGTGATCGAAACTTTAGTGCCTTTATTATCAGTCAATAAACAGGAATGAATGGTATTTTCCTGTCAGATTTAGACGCTGCATTCACTCAGAGTTAAGCTCTGCAATTCATGCATTTATATTTACCAGCTTCTGTTTAAATCAGAGGAAAAACAAGATGCAGATTCACTCCATTTTCTTTTGTTTTCATTAGTTGCTGATGTGTTTTCATTTTGTGTCATTAAGAGGTTTAAGAACACAACAAAAAAAGAACAATGACATTTGCTGCTAATGTGCTTTTTACAACTCGGGATAAAAAAGAACAATGACATTTGCTGGTAATGTGCTTTTTACAACTCGGGATAAATCTTCTTGTGCGCTTTTGTGAGTGGTCCAAAACTAGGACGTAACATTACATTCTGCATTTTTCATTGTCACAAAACTGTGTTTTATTTCGTTTAAGCTTTCGTTTATATAAGTTCGTAAATGAAGTCCAGGCCAAATTGACAGTAAGTGTTAATAATCTGTATTAAAACAGAAGAGCGAAGGAGAAACTTTTTCATTTTTAATTTTTGGTCATGGCACTTCTTTCTAATGACACGCTCAACCACGTGAAAAGAGAGATGATGGTGATTTATGTCTCAGTTTAAAAGCACATTAGTAAATCTGCCACCTTAACTAATCTGCATCTCTGAGGTTGGTAATGGTTGGACCCCGCGGAATTGTCCTTTCTTTTTTTTTTTCTTTTACAAAATATTGCAAAGAAACGTACAAAAACCAGGCGCGTCGCTGCAGATTAACAGCCGATATAAGGTGGAATTAGTTTCCTTGGTTTGCTGTGCACGGCCCCTGCACAGACATAATTACAGACTAGTGCGGTGTAAATGATGGTTAATGTACCATGTCACCAGCTATAAAATAAAAAGCCCAGCAAATGTGACAGAACCACACGCGAGACTGATTATTATTTTTAATAAAAGGCTCCATCTGTGACCAGTGGTGAAGAATCACCGGCAAAACATCACAGAAGACGCAGGCTTTACTACGAGTCCAGCAGTGAAGCCTGGCTGCTGCGGCAAACCTGCCGACGCACTCAGAAAGGAAACAAAGAACCACTATACAGTGGAACATCGAGATGATCGAGCATAATCCATTCCAGGACCGAGCTCGTAACTCGAGGTGCTCGTATCTCGAATCATTTTACCCCATAAGAAAAACTGAATCCGTTCCATGCTCGGCCATTATCAGACTTCATCCATCCATTCATCCATTCGTTTCATGGAAGTAACGTGACCTTAAGATACCATCTCACCTCCCAGCATGCATTTGTAGAGGCTTCAACTTCAGGTCATGTAACCCGCTGGTGTCAGACCAGCCTCACTGAGCGTAGGGCAGTCAGTAAGTCGACAAGCTAACAAGCTAACACTGACACAATTGTCAAATGGATGCCAAAGGACTGTGAACCGATTGATGTTGTTGAGGACGACGGTTTCACGGAAGTGTTATTTGCTGATATATTTAATTACAATTAAACTGTCCTTTTTTATTAATATGAATGGCCTGCTTTTTGAAGTCAACCTCTTAATTTATTTCCTGAGTTGAAAAATTGTTGTTATTTGTTCGTGTTAGAGAATTAGACCGGAATGTACTTGAAAATTAATTTGTATCACTCTAATTCATATCACTTCCAGTACCAGTTCTGTCCAGTTTTATATGAAGACAGTTGATGTTCCAACTTCTTGACCTAACTTCAGTTTGTTTGTATCTTTTTAAGGTTCTAAAATACAAAACTTGTCAGGTCATGTCCGGTCCTGATCTTCGTTTCTCATGCAGGTTTTTGTCGAGTGTAATGTTGGTGTGAATATATATCATTTACATGAGAATTATCGGCCTGAGTGTCTCTTCATCAGTGCTGGGTGCTGGGAGGCCTCTGTGAGCTCTCCAGTCATCCATATGAATTATTTATACCTACATAATGAAATGTTTTTGTGGCTCGGAGCAGGTTTACGATTCCCCAGGTGACCAAAAAAAAAACAAAGTCAGTTGTGACTAAAAAACAAAACATGAACTCCTGACCTGCTGCCATGTTTGTTCCACATGTGTAGGCTGTGTGGGTTCAAAGCCCGCTGCCAGTCACCGGTTTCCTCAGGCTTTACCCTTAACCTTCTGTTTACTTCACAACTCACGCTAGGTTCACCGGGAAGAAAAGGCTGGAAGGTTCTTTTGTTATGACACGGCAGTGGGGAACTTAACCATCCAGACAGACAGAGGTGTAGGAGGAATGCCTACACAGATGATGTAACAGTGTAGCTCAGTAGGTGGGGTGGACCATATGGGCTCTTCATTATCAGTACAGCTACATCACGGTGATAGTGCTGCAGGAGAATCATGTTTTTTTTTTTTTTATTTAACTCATTTCACAGCCATCATATTCTTCTTAACTGTCTGAGACCCCATTTTGAACATGTACATGTTCTGATTGGTGCCGTTCCATCACGGTGTGAAGGACGGCCGCATATTTAACAAACTCACCTCATCGTTGGTGATTGACTTTTTGAAGCTATTATTCCCTAATTGAATTTTAAATGACCACCGCAGACCACAACGTGAATGATTGGATTTAATAGGTGGGTATGTGTGTGTGCTATTAGTATATAGTCTATACTTGTGGGGACCAATTTGTATTGATGCAGGGACCTTTGTCTTTGTGGGGACATATTCGCATGCCCGCACTGAGAGGGTGTTTTGAAATATATACTGTATATGTGTGTCTATATTTGTATATATATGAAAATATATACTGTATATGTGTGTGTCTATATATTTGTATATATATGTTTATATATATAATATATGGACAATATGGGCATCTATATATATGTTTGTGTCTACATATTTATGTCTATATACTGTATGTATACAGAGACATATTTATTGACGTATTGATATATTCATTTAGGGTCAAATTACAGTTTAATTTTGACCCTGCAGGGTGAGAGTATTTTGAGTTTCCAGATTTAGTTTGGAGTATGGATTAGAGTTAAGGTCAGATTAAGATCATTTTAAAATCGTTATTCATTTATATGATCGTTAGAAGTTAAGGCTCGAGGCCTGGTGGTAGAACGTGTCTATGTGAGGTGTGAACAAACCACACACACACCAGTGTGCATGTTTGGGTGTAAATGTCATTATCCCTCTCACTGGTTTCCTCAGCTGCCGTGGGATCAGCCTTTTTATTTTTTGTCACACCTTGTCCCCTCTCTGATATTGATCAATTGACTTCATAAGGCTGCGAGGCAGCAGTACCTGTCATCAGTAATCAATGCCCAGATCCATTCTCTTCTCTTTATTTGTGGAGCTGCCAACAGCTTTACCACCGCTGAGCCTCAGCTCTTTGGGGGAATTATCCTCCAAACTTGCGTCCTTCTTCATTTTCAACAGGATTGTAAACAAAAACACAACATTAACGGGCATTCGTTGCCTCCACCTGACTGATTTCCTCCTCCACCTCACGTCCACACTGTCTGTTGTAGTCATTGTTAGCATTATAACGGCACGGCTATCGTCCAGAATTTGAAGGCTTTCACATTACAGCGTGTTGTGTGTTTTTTGTTTTTTTGTGACATTGCCATCACGTCTCTTCTTTACCCCCGGCCTGGGGTTGTGCGACAGATGTCTGCAAAACAATGGTTCATGATTACATGCCAGTGAAGCACTTCAGCTGGGTGGAGGTTAATGCATTTGTTTATCAAGAGAGAAGTATTACAGATGGTTTTCCACTGCTCCCATTAGGAAGCCCTTTCCCATTTTGAGCTGTGATTCGTCAGTTTTCCCTTAACTGTGTGTTTGTCCAGGAGATTTTTACAAAACATTTATCTTAAACTTAAAAGATTAAGCAGATAAATTAGTGTTGTTTTTGAGAATGTAAAATGTAAAAAAAAACAGTCAAACAGGATTATCATTTACTGAACAATAATGATGCTATAACCAGAAATATTTTATTTGAACAGACTGCAGTGACTTTTTCTTTCATAAAATACATTTTTTTAATTCAAAAATAAAACTGTGCGACATTGAAATTAGAGAATTTAAATTAAAAATTAAAAAGAATGTAAATTACCTCTCTTCCCCATTCCTGTGGATGAGATTTGACCTCTGCACTTAACCCATTTACAAAACATTAGTGTGGACTCTCTGCTATACGGCTTGAGACGGCCAAATTCTAAGCTTTTTAGATGAGCGTCTTTAGAAACAGATTCCTCCAGCACTACGAAAATCCTGGATTTTGTCCCATTTTCTTTAATCATAATTTTTATTAAATGTAAACGTGTGACACAACTGCTGTATCACACCCTTGAAGAAAGGAAAGAAAAAATAAATCATTTTTGGTTTCCATCTTCCAGTTACTGTAGGTTAATTTTATTCTCTCTCATTCAAGCGTGAGAAACTTTGTTGGCCCTGAAGTAACATTAAAAATTCAAAGACAGAAAAAGGTCTGCCATCAGCAAGTGATTGATTATCCATTCTCGGCTGCTGCACAAAAAAACTCATAGTAAAGAGGTTTACAAAAAAAACTACCTTTGTGGTATAAAGGAGTTTATCAATGCAGAGTCACTGATTATTTTTTTTTCATATAAGTAACATTTTCATTAAGTCCAAATTGTCTTTATTGATACATCACCTCCTGAAACCCACACAGTAACCATGT
>NC_024321.1:14786776-14816816 GCF_000523025.1 Cynoglossus semilaevis
CTCAGGGAAGCATCTTTGACAGATGTTGGACTATAAACAGCTTGTTCATGTAGCCCATTAGCAAACCCTTGGGCCAACAGTGGAGGCTTTGATTGGGCCTGTTCTTAAAAACCAGCCAACCACATCGTCAGTTTCCTGGCCCTCAGTGAAACATAGTGTTTGGATTAGGATCCATTCAGAGATTAGAAAGATTCATGCCAAAATACATCCAAATACACTCATTTGATTGATGAGGCCCGTGTCTCTCAGGTTCAACAGCCTCAGGATTCTGAAGGCAGGGGCCGTTAAAAAAAAAAAAAAGAAAGAAAGAAAAACCTCTCATACGTGTCTCTTGGTGTTGAGTTTCCTGTCTCAGTTTCCGCTTCCTGCTTCACTTCTGCTGCCTGTTCTGCACGTACCCTCGGTGCAGACCCTCTGTAGATTCATCATTAAATGACTGTAATTGACTCTGCATTAAATGAAGTCCATCAACCGCCGCTCTGATTCCGACTTCTACCTGTTCCTCTGATCTCCCTCTACAGGATAATTCAGAGCGTTTCAGTTTCGCAAAGAACTGATTTTAACACAAACCACATTAACAGAAGAGTTTGTGCTTTAACGAGTGAATGAAACAAACAATAAAAAAAAAATGGTACCTGAATGCACCTCGTGTGAGAGTTGCAACTTTGGCATGACGACACCATAATTTGTGTAATCCTGGCACTTTGGGTCTGTTGTTAAACGTCTTATTCTTATTATTTTATTTATTAATTTTACTTGATGTGCTGTGTCAACGTATACTTTCTCACTCTGATTGTTTCTTATCCTTGTGTACAATTCCAAGCTGCACCACACTGTACTGTTTACGTGAGTTAATTTATGTCAATGAAGAAAAATGGATTTTGTAAATTTTTGTACTTCATGATCTTAAAAAAAAGGCAACCTTTCCTCTGCAGTAGTTTGTGGAAGTATTTACAGATATCACACCGCTGCTTTCCAGGATGTCTATAAATACTTCATGACGGCAATTTTAAGGACGTGATCATTAAGCACAAAAATCCTCCAAACTCCATTAGGCACAGATTACACTGTGGTTTCTAAACTACTTCTTTTCTCCCCCTTTCTCCTCCTGCACAGCGATCCAAAATAGCAGTGTACGAGAAGATGTGGTCGTACATGAAATCTGCCGAACCCTCGGTGTTTGTTAAGACCACGCCCGATGGCGTAGCCCGGGTAAGAAAGTCGAAAGGCAAGTTTGCCTTTCTCCTCGAGTCCACCATGAATGAGTACATCGAGCAGCGGAAGCCGTGCGACACCATGAAAGTGGGCGGGAACCTGGACTCGAAAGGATACGGTGTGGCGACGCCCAAAGGCTCAGCATTAAGGTGGGTGGGATAATATAACAATATCATCCGTGTTGTTATAGTATTCCACCTACCCTGATGTCCTCTGTTGTCATTCTCTCCTCTTCTTCTTGTTTTTTATTGGACGCAGAGGTAACAGTAGAAAATGCATTTAAGAAGCGTAAAAGGCTAAAGAGTAACACTGAATGTTTTTTCATAGATGTTTTAAAGGTACTCTATCTTGCAGTAGGTCAACGCAGTAGAGATTTTAAGGTTAAAGCTAAGACTCGCGTCATATTTATGTCTCTCTTATTGTTGCCTTCTCTCTCTCCCTCAATCTCCCCCTCTGTCCCTAGTGCTGTCCTACCTGACTGTTGTGTTGTCACTTTTAATTTAACAGTTCAATGGTTTTTCAATTTAGCCTTTAAAAGCTGCGCTGCCATTTGTGACGAATGTTAATTGCATGATGTTTGTTGTTGTTACTTCTCTTCTCAATGACAAGTGTCCCCATCCCGCACACTTCAGTTTTAAACTACGTAACCCTTCATGCCACCTTTTCCAAGATTTAACACTGTCTGTATTTGATATCAGCCTTTCTTATCACAGCGTAGTCTTTAAATTTTAAAAGGAAAAAAACAATTTGTCTGATTAACAGATATCACCCTGAGCATAAGCTCCTGCTTTGACAGTGGTGGTCTCAGTACCTATTTTATGATGGTTAGTACTTTGCATCAGATTTTTTTTTAGGGACTTGTGCATTTTCTTACAAGTTATGTTTTATCGTTTCAAGAAATGCTGTTAACCTGGCAGTTTTAAAACTGAATGAGCAAGGCCTCTTGGACAAATTGAAAAACAAATGGTGGTACGACAAGGGAGAGTGCGGCAGCGGGGGAGGTGACTCCAAGGTCAGCCTCGATGTCACCAAAATCGGGTACCATAGTGCAGAGTAATCGGCAAGGCTGTTACGACGACCCAACCATAACCAGAGCAACTGTCCGTCCCAAACCACCTGCTGCTGCCTGAAGGCAGGACCAGAAGCAAATCAAGTGCCAGTCTGACCAGGCGTCTGAACAGCTCTGATCAAACTGTGGACGATTTGGTCTGCTTAACCAGAGAAACGTTCATCCAGTATCAAGGAATATAGTTTAGATTACCACCCAAGAAAGTTTGAGTTTGGTTTCTTTGTCTTTGGTAGGACAGGTCATTTAGTTTTGGCTGATTGGACAGGGAACCAGGGTCACATGGTGGAAGAGTGGTTAGTGCTTTTACCTTCCTACAAGAAAAGTCAATCGTCTATTGGTTTATTCCTGGTTCTGAATGGAGTTTGTATGTTATTTCTCTGAAGTTTGTAGGTTTATTCCAGGTACTTGCAGGTCCGGCCCTCACAGAAGGTTGCAGAGTTTTTGCCAGAAATAATTTTCCTTAATTTGTTCCACATTTCTCAGATTCGGGTTGTGTTTTCAGTTGAGTTCCGTGGACATTAGAAGCTTTAGCTGTGTGAAGCTTTAATGTGTTGACGGGGGGAAGGGACGGGGAGGGGGACCTGGACCTGGTACCAATATTTACTTTTGTACGTGTTTCTGTTGGCATGCCCTGAACCGATGCTCTGTGGTGAATTCAGCCGTCTCAGGTGCTGCCACTGATCTTTAGCATGTCCAGGTGTATTTCACAGTTAGCCTCTGGTTCCTGGCTTGTTTTTTTTACTCTCTAGGCCTCGGTGGAAAGACCTGATCAGGTGGAATAAAGCAGCCTGGAGCTGCTCTCGTTCCAAACAGCGCACACCGCTTGGCGCCGTTCCACTCACAGCACCGTGTTCCAACAGACAATAGGAGATGCACATAGCCATGTGCACGGTGTCAGGCACACCCACTCACACACAGTTAACACAGCTTTTTTCTGCCCTCAGGCACAACAGAGTGTAGCTTAGATTGAGTTTCAGACACCGAGCATGTTCCGGGGTAATTGCATTGTTAATCAATGTCTCTCTGAGCCAAGACAATGGTCTGGTCTTCACAGTCCGTTTCTTCAGATTGGCTATGAGGGATATACAGTGGTGTAATCTCCTTTCAGTGCATTATGCATTGCATGGATCCCCTTGGGGAACATTGTTCCCTGTGAGAAGTCAGGTCACTCATTTATCGATGCACTTCTTCTCTCGACACCAATCCGCCTTTCCCTCTCACAAAGCGATTGACCTGGAATCCCGACTGATGATTTTATTGACACTGGAAAATGTGATCTTTATCTGGCTCTATGATTGTTTTTTCTTCTCTAAAGTACTTTATGTACTCCAGAGTATGATAGTAATTCAGGTTGACATGCTGTATTGGTAGGTTATGATTGAATACTTAGCGATAACAAACGGCAAGAAAGAGAAGAGAGAGACGCTACAGGCGTGTGTGAGTGGGATTAGTCCACAGAGGAGTGGAACCCTGAGCGGTTTGATTAGGAAACACTCAACTGACACTAAGCTAGTGTCATTTTGTGAAGATAACATTTTTTTTATTTTTTTTTTGCTGAGCTACATTTAAATATGGCCCATGTTGAGTTCCTGGCTGGTTTGATCCCTGCTCTCTGGATACTGCAGTTCCTGCTGCCCCCATCTTGAAAAGGATAAAAAAATTTTTAAAAAAACTATATTGTTTGCAGATGACACTGACATCTCTGGAGAAAGGAAACCTGAAGAGGTGGAGGTTTACTTCAGCCAGAATACATGTAAACAAGACTGAGGCGAGTGAGACAATAAAGCTACCAGGAGTAGAGGTAGTAAAGATCGATGAGTTTGAAAACCTATGGTCAACTGTCCCGGGAAATGTAGAGTGCACAAAAGTGGTAAAGAAGAGGGTGAAGGCAGGGTGGAATGGATGGAGATGAGAGTCAGGGGTGATGTGTGATAGAAGAATAACAGGAATGTTGAAAAAGGAAGTTTTATTAGACAGTAGTGAGACCTGCTATGATGCATGGTTTAGAAGACGAGGAAGGTTAGGTGTTTAACTTTGGGAAAGTTAGTAGAGAACTCTGTTTTTTTTAACTGTGTTTAAAGCTGTTCAGAAAAGCCTGTGTCTGCCCCCACTTACCCTCCCCCCCAAAAAATGATAAGCCCTTAGTCCCTAATTATTTTTACAGACTTGCAGCCTGTACGTTTCTGTACCTGCTCGTCACCTGCTAACAGCGTCTGCCGATTACTCAAAGCGATACGGGTAGGCCCTGGCATTAGACTAGGGGTTACGAAGGTAATAGGTAGAATGCCTGCTCTCTGTGAT
The DNA here is from genome assembly GCF_000523025.1 of Cynoglossus semilaevis. Taxonomy (NCBI): domain Eukaryota; kingdom Metazoa; phylum Chordata; class Actinopteri; order Pleuronectiformes; family Cynoglossidae; genus Cynoglossus; species Cynoglossus semilaevis. The sequence goes on from NC_024321.1 coordinate 14,791,362, forward strand.
GTTGACGTAGCCAGGGGCCCTGCTTTATCGCTTTGTTAAGTATGTAGTAGTTTAAAAGTTGAATAACATAAAATAACATAATATAATGTTATTTATGTTATTTCCCACGTGAAGAACTCCTGTAAACCTTGCAGTATTGAAACTCAGTGAACAAGGCATCTTAGACAAGCTGAAAAACAAATGGTGGTACGATAAGGGTGAATGTGGAACCAAGGACTCTGGAAGTAAGGTCAGTCGCTGCAGGTCTTTTGTACTGATTCCAAATTGCATTTTGACGTACTGTTCATATGCAAGACAAATTCTCTTTTCTAACATTTATAGAATACATTTTTTCATTTGCTACACATTTTTTTCTATCTTTCCTTTGTATTTTTTTTATTTTTAATTTTTTGCCACCGACTGTAATCCAGTTAATTGTGTGGCACAAAGATGGCACTGTTTCCCTGACTAACTTTTTTCTTTTGTATAACTGAATACGTTTCTTTTGATGCAGTAAAAATAAATGTTTTGTAAAAAAAAGAGTAATGATAACATTAAGGGGGATTTACCCAGAGTGCCTTTTCAGATGCACCATTCCTACTCAATCACAACAGTTAAAGTTGATGATCAATGCTATTTTTGCTCATTTTCACTCTTGACATCCATGATACTCTGACCATTATGCTACTGTTTCTATTTACCAAACACTTAATGAAAATTTGATTTATTTGTGTTGTTACTAGCTTGCACCCAGATGCGTCTATTAGGTTCCCTAACCTCCCGCGGTGTGACGAACGAGCAAAGCCTCATGGCCGTGAAGAGTTATTCAAATCCAACATCTCCGAGCAGCGAGTGTACCGTAGGGTGTCCTTCACGAGAAATAGAACTCCGAGGCTGTGTTTGCACATCGCGGGAAGTTGAGGAATGTAATAAACCCACTATTTAACCCTCTGAGACGCAGCAGCAGGTCATGGTGGGCGGAGCAGCGCGGTGCGGCGACATCTCCTCACTCATAGGGTTAAACTGCAAATAGTAAAACTCTAATGAACAAATTTTTAATGAATATGTTTGGTAGATAAGCAGCAGCAAAATGGTTGGATCAGTAGTGATTCTTTAGTAGAGCTATCATTCATCTATTATGGATTTGACTGTACTGTATGACAATGTTGCCATTAGAGTTATACGTACATGTCTGAAAGATGATATTTTTGACAAAAAAAAATGATAGGGATTTTCAGAGCTGTTGACCTACGCGATACTGACCAGCTTCCTAACATGGTCAAGAAGAGACATAAGATTTAGTTCAGGGAAGTGTCAAGTCTACATTCACCAGCAGACAGAGTAATGAAAGTTGGAATTTTTTTTTATAAAAATAGAAAAGATTGTTTGAATATATCAGTAAACAGGATATTTAGAGTAGTAGAATTTAGACAGACTGCACGTAAAGTGAATGTTTCTAGCAGTACTTTGTAGCCTTCAACATTTTGTAGCATTAGTTTTTAGCGTTTTTACATCTGACAGTGAGGCCACAGTTTGTGAGGTTCAGTGTGTAGGACATAGGCTGTGTTTTCTTCTGTAGACCTGGCTCCACTGCACGTCCCTTAACTCCGTTTGTACTTTCCCTCAGGACAAGACAAGTGCTCTCAGTCTGAGCAATGTGGCGGGTGTCTTCTATATTCTGGTTGGAGGGCTAGGGCTGGCCATGATGGTGGCTCTGATAGAGTTCTGTTATAAATCACGACAAGAAACCAAACGGCTGAAATTGGCCAAGAATGCCCAAAATTTTAAGCCTGCTCCCCCGACCAACACCCAGAACTTTGCCACATACAGAGAAGGCTACAATGTGTACGGAACCGAGAGCGTAAAGATCTAGAGGTAAGTAGACGGAAACCCCCGCAGAACGAGGAGACATGTTCTGCGATAGTCATACCTTGTTGTTGTTGTTGTTGTGAAGCCGCAGTTTGTGATGATCATTGTTGTCTTGTTGGAAGCCGCTGTTTGTGATGATCATTGTTGTCTTGTTGGAGGCGTTTCAAGCTTTTTTTTTTGCATCTATCACGTTTGTGTAAGAGATGTCTTAGTTCTTCAAATTAGGAAATCCTTAGAAATGATACCATCTTATACCATGTTCATCCTAACATGGAAAGTCACCACATCACTGAATGTTGTCTGTCCAATTTCAGATTTCATGTTCCCAGCCGCACACCTGACCACGATTGTCTCCTCTCCCTTTGTCGACACAGGTTGTGGCAACACTTTGATTGGTCCTTACGACTGTGACTAAACATATACAGTACTGAAGGACAAGATCACGGGGGATTAAGTTCCAGAGCCAAATCCTTTGTATGTTGACACAGCATGATAATCTGCAATGATGACACGACTGGACTGGTCACGTGAAGAACCGATTGCGGTTCCTTCCTCTCAGTGCCTTATGGAACTCTGTGTCCAAACCAACGCAACTCATTCACAGTGATGTTGCTTTTTCTTTGCTTGAGACTCATACGAAACAGAAGAATGGTGCAGTGATTTCACCGTATATTTATATATGTACATATACACCTACATGTACATGTATACATATATATGAACGACAGAAACTAAAGCCATCATTTGCAACCCTAAGCACATTTTGAAGTGCCAGAACGACGACAAATCTTAAGGGACAAGCGTCCAATTGGTTTCTTGAAATCTGCGCCGATCAAATCGCGCATCGTCCTCCAGCTGCCTCATTTTCGCCGACCTGGCCACATGTGTCCACATACGTTTATGAGATCCGCTCAGTGCACTGTAACACACCGGTTATTCGACCACAGCTTTTATACTGCTGTAAGTCCCTCACGGTGACCTCGGAGGTGACCTCATTTGTGTGAAACGAAGACATTTCAGCCCAAAAAAAATGACCGAGAGTGTGTTGTTTGTACTCCAAACTCTGGTGCTGCTGCCACTGTCTCCTGAAGGTTCCACGGGACTCATGAAGATGAGAAGATGATCTGGTTGGGCTTTTTGCGCACTCCACAGCCAGGTCATATTTCGCACTTCCAATACTGCCAAGAGTGTGTTTTGTATGACGAATTGTGTATAAAGATGAGAATCATGCTTGGTTTAAAACAAAAAAAGAGAGAAAATCATGACAAGTCAAGTTAATTCATATTGTTTGTAAAATATCAAAACGACTCACGGACGTCGGCTGAGAATTTCCCTGAAGTCTTCTGTACATGAGAACAAAAAACAAAACAAAAAAAACACAAAAACAACATGAATTCAACTGTAGATGAACTGCAATCCAATTAAGGGATAACAGTAATGGCTTTTAAACGGTAGTATTTTTGGATTACCTTAATGTTTCCTTTTACAACTGCACATTTTACGATGAGCTGTGCTTTTAATTTCCTTCATGAGCATTTCAGTGTTTGGTGACTTCACTTAGTTAAATGGAAAATATACTGACTATGACTACAAGGGAAAATAGATTTGTTACAGGTTATACGGAGCGGGGTGGGGGGGTCCTGACACTTAGCACATTTCAATGACTGCTGTGATAATTTCCTCCTGAAAAGACTGTGATTCCATGGGGAGCAATCTGCGTAACCATAACCTGAAACTATGGTCAGATAGTTTTATATATTTAAAACAAACAAAAAAAAGAATATTTAAAGAGAAGAAAAACTGTGTACATTTAGCTAAATGAGAATTATTTATATTACACAATAAAAAAGATGGTTTCCCGCTCTTTTATTCATTTCTTTTCTATAAGAAATTGCATGTGGATTACGCGATGCTTGACGAGCGCTGCTCCTCACAAACCTCGACCATAGGTTAACTTTTTAGAAAAATCCCTGACCTGATTACTCTTTTGTAATTCAGATTCACTTATTAATTTTACTTTATTTCTTTTTTTTTTTTTTTTTATGTAAACCACACCTTAAGCCGAAACAAAGAATCACCAGGCGAAGTAGTGGGAACAAAAGACCATGATCATCATCTTCTGAACCTCCTGAATGAGGCGCTGTACATACAGAATTTTAATACATTTTGTAAATAAATTGTACAGAAAGGGATGTGTTGTTTTTGTTGTTGTTGTTGTTGTTGTTGTTGTTGGCGTCGTCGTCGGTTCAAGTGTGTGCGGTTTTTCTCTATAGCTGGGATTAACACGGCGTGCTTAACTCCAGTATCAGCGCCCCCTGCAGACAAATACACAAACATTGAGGTTTTATTTTTGTAATGGTCTGCTATTGAGCCGTTAGTCATTGGAAGTATCTGTGCATGTGTTGGATCAATAGTCATCGCCATCTGCTTCACCCCAGCTCTCCTGCTGTGCATCCACTGATTGAAGGCTTCATTGACAGCTTCATCGTCCTCCGCTGCTCCCTCTGTCTTCACAGGACGCTCGCTGACTTGATCAATAATGTATTATTATAACCACAAAGTGCTTACCAAGCAAACTGCACACGCGCCGTTCGTGTGGTTTCCAAGACAAATGCCCTTTTTTTTTACTTGTTTAAGCAGAAATCTGAAAAGATCAAAACTATATTTCCCTGACGATTCGACGAAGGGCAGTAAAGTGCGCATCAGCGTTAATGCCCTGATTAACCCCTCGCTGCAGGTGCATATATATATATATATATATATGCTTCCCTATAGATCAGCCGGACAATGTGCAATTTTACTGGTCTCTGGGCTGCATTCAGAGCTGAAATGAATTCCTCCTTTTCAGATATCGTCACGACTCCGGAACTGCCGGACCTGATCCAATCCCAACACTACTGTCATTTATAACATTGTTATTTAAAATCAATAGATTCTGCTACATTAGCATACAAGCTCTTTTGCTAGTCGTAAAGTTGTTTCTACGACTAAACTGTTTTGCATTTCAACAGCTCTAAATCTGTGCCGAAGCAGAAAACCTGAATATATATATACATATATATACGTACATATATGTATATATATACAATATATGTATCTGTGTATGTGTATATGTATAAATATAAATATATACTATATATGCATTTGTGTATGTAAGTAGTACACATATAGTAGTGTACATATACATACTGTATGTGTGTATTTATACATATATATGTACGTATATATATATAAATACACTTCATGTTAATTAACAAACTAAAGGACTGTGTGTTGGTGTGTTGTGCACGTTGCTGTGTGCGTGTGTGTTTTCATCACAGACTCCATAATTCCGTATCATATTTACTGCAGCTCTCTCGGAGCACTGCCTCTCCCTCTATGAACTGCTACTGTACAATTCAAATGTGCCGTTTCTGACAGAGCTTGAAAGGATATTTCTTTTTTTTTTGTTCTTCCTTTGCTCCACTGCCTCTCCTTTTGTCATTCCTTTTTATCTCTCCTTTCTCCCCCTCCTCCTCCCAGCCTGGACCGCTTTCAAACAGAAACAAGACGATGTGGAGAAAGATGTTCTCATAGATGGTGCTGCAGTGCAGCACGCGATGCTCTTGAGAATATTCTCTGGAATTAGTTTAGTCATCTCATAAAGTGGATTACACCAAGTTCCAGTATTTATGCCCCAAGAATAGGAACAAAAACAACAGGCAACGAGCAAGTGCAGGGGAGACAGAGGTGGACGGGAGAGGAGGTGGGAGGAATGGGACCTTTCATTCAGAGAACAGATCTGCCAAATCAGAATGGCAGAAGAGGACATTTCCATTCTTACGGGGGACAAATAATGTTCCCCCGCTGCGTCATCACACATCTTTTCGTGGCTGGAAAAGTCAATCAGCTCTAACATGAGCCGCTGAGGCGACAACGTGCCGGTGTGTTGGTGTGTGTGCGTCTGGGAAAAAGGGAGAGAAAAGGCTAGAAAGAGAGGAGGACGTATCGTGGGGAGGGTACTCTGATTACAGCCATTGAGGAGAAGGGGGAAAAGCTCTCTGCTTGACTGGCTCCATCACTGCAGCGTTGGGCCCTGGTCCACCTTGTGTCTCTATTCAAGGACACAATGAATGAACGGCTTTTCAACAGGATTGTTCTTTTCCCCTCGTCCGTTCACTTTTGGCTTAAGTGCACCTGAATGGACCTAGACAGATTATATGACATTAGTCAGCCCTCCAGCCCTGGAACACGTCTGTGCTTTTCTCTGATGCAGCTATACTTGTGTGGACAAAAAAATATATGCTTTTGTTTGGGGGACATTTTTCAGATTCTCACAGAATGAGGGAGTTCTTCGAGGTTCAAGATTTTGTTTGCAGCTGGGCAAAAAATAGCATTAGATTAGAGTCAAAATAAGAATAGGGATTAGGAATTTGTTGATAATTGTAAGAGTAAGGGGCCATTGTGTCAGTGTGAAGTGCACCAAAAGGGTGCTTGTGTGTGTGAATGTGTGTCAGAGAATGGGAGTGAATGAGTGAGTGAGGGTGAGAGAGGGAGTTAAGAAATAAAGAGGTCATAAAGTGAGTGAGGGTGAGAGAGGGAAGGGAGTTAAGAAATAAAGAGGTCATAAACAGACTTTTGACATCAGTGCCTTTTCCACCATTTATTGCAATTTCTGCCTGGCATACTTCCCCGCGTTGCTTTGTAGCGCCGTTCCAAACTAGCGGTGGATTGTGCTCTTTGAAGCAGTAACGGCAGAGATGACAGAGATGTCGAGAAATTACACATGGAGTTCATATGTGGAAGGACTGGGGCCGTGTGTAAAAGTGTGAAATATGAAAAGAAAATAACACAGAAACGCCAGGAACAATCTGCTCCGGATAAAAGATCGGATAAACCTAGAACATCAAACTTAACGGCCTCGTACGGAAAGGTTTACATCTGTCATAATTCGTGTCGTCGTCAGCAGTGTGTGCAAAACACCGTCTCTGCAGATGGCCAGACATCTGGATGTGATTGGTGTTCCCAGACATACAAATATTATCATGCTTGTTGAGGAGATTTTCAAAGTCTATTAGATCGATAAGTTCAAGATTTCAGTCATTTAACTCCGCCGTCACATGGCTAGGCTAAACCATTAGCATAACAGCTAACATATCTGGCTCTTTACAGCACGTTGTAACACAAGGTGACGCACAACACAATTAATAATGATTGTACCACGGATGGTTATTGGGCTAGTTTTAGCGGAACCTGTTGGAATCTGATTCCAAAACAATATTTTTTAGTTTTTTTTTGTTTGTTTGTTTGTTTTTACACAATTTGAGAATCGTTGCCATATATTTTTTTCAATACTGTATTTCTAAGTCACTTGGACAATACTGCAACTGATCTGATATATAGAACCGTTGGTGTGATTTAAAGCTAGCTAGCAGCAGATTTCTCCGCAGCCGTGACCAAATGTGAACGCTCAAGAACTCTAATGTGACTTTGAACAACGTAATCACCAGCACAGACTGTAGATGTGCCAGGGCCAACATCTGCAGAGACCGCTGTCCTCCTGGGAGCTCTGTGCACTTCAGACTGCTGGAGTGTGGAGTTGATTGGGAAATGAGTCCTTTGATATACCAAGCACAGGCAGTCAACTGCGGTGCACACACCTGGAACGCCTCAAACTCCAAAGTGAGGTCAGGTAAAAAGGCATGCGGCACCACACCAAACCTGCTGAAAAAACACGCCAACATCGATTCAACACCAGTACATGTACAGTGTACACCTTCGTACTCGGGTTTTACCAGTTGCTCGTCTTTGCGGTGTCAGCCTGACGGATTAACGTGCCGTATCACGAAGCACGCCGAGTCACAAGTGGATTAAAGAAAAAGTCTGCTTTTAGACTTTTTCATTTCCCTTCGCCTTTCCGCAGTGACACCCAGATTGTGATTTTCCTATTCTCATTTCCAGCCAGGGAGAGCGAAGCTTGAGCTCAGGGAGGTTTTTATAGAAGATGTTGTTCCTTCAGAATGTCCTGCGGCTGCATTCCACTATTGATTGTTGAGGCGCTGTAGAGAAAATGGTGCCTGTTCCTCCAGAGGTGAGACATTTCTCAGGATTCAGAGCAGATGAAATGGATGAAGCGGGACTAGCTTTTCTGTTACTTCTTAATGCTAAGCTAACGGCTGATCTTGACCTGAATTTTGAAGTACCCATCCAGGATATATAACAGTAATTACCAGCCAGTGATTCTGACAAATTCTGGTTGGAGAAATGTCTTCTCTCATCTAACGTTGGTGTATTTTGTATCCCAACAGTGAACTGTTCTTTTGTGTTCTGTTCTTCTTTTGAATTTTGCACAATGTAAAAAGCGAAGAACCAGGATTCTTTAATGAATATGATGAAAAAATATATCTTTCTGTGAACTTTAGCCACTGCTTCTTTCTTGGATGAATGCACCTTTTATTTCTTAATAACCAAGTTAGATTACTGATGAAAGAACCTTCCTTTTACGTTTATTTCTCTCCCTTCAACCTGAGGCTTTGGAGAGGAATCGGTTTTTGTTGAAAGGTGAATTTTGTCTTTGTTTTCTCAGAAAAAAATTAATGATGGTGGCACAACAGTATTATCACTTTCCTCTGACTCTTTGGTAACGCACACGTGGTAAGAGCAGTGTTTACAAAGGTTTAATGTTCTTCATCTGCTCCATGTGCAGCCGAGGCTTCTCTCCTGATGATGAAAACCCAAACAGATGCTGGTTTGCATCAGCCTCTCTGGGTTTTACGGTGATGGACTATATTATTCTCAGCTGACTGTGAGGCCGTGGACCCTCCTAACTGGGGTCTTGTCCTCTTTAAGTGCTCCCTCCAGTTTGTGTAGCAGTCTTTTTTTGTCTCAAGCTGCTGCTATTGTCAGCAGAACTTTTCAGCACGTGTTATTTACCTGAGCTCGGCGTTCATATTTGTAGCCTCTAAATTAGCATTTTATTTTTTCTGCACTTGTTAAGACTCTGGCCAATAACAAATGTTCCCTGCGAGAACAATGAAACATAGTTTGACCTTTGCACAATAACTCACACCAGATCGATATCTGCTTTATTTCGGTCTCCACAGTGCAACCTGAACACGGCACCTCTAAGGATCTCTGACTCACTTCCTCAAAGCCTCGTTAGCTGCGCTACGGTGGAAATAAACTTTAGATAAAGTAGGCTGTTTTCATGAATGTTAATTAAGTTAATATGGGTTCATATTACAAAGGTTCTTTTTTTTCATTTGTGTTTTTCTTTTTTCCTTTTTAGTGTGTGTGCTGGGACCAATGCAGCCTGAACACAAATTCCACCCAAACACGGCAAAGAAAAAAAAAGCGGGACGCCAGTTGATCATCACTAGACCAAGGTGTTAAAAAGTGAGCAATACCATTTATTTTATCCAGTACGTTCTCTTAATGTAAAAATATTGCAATTATAGAAATGTAGTACATTAGCTTACATTCTTAATCCTTATTACCCCACGGCGAACTACAACACACACCGTGTACAGCCTGGTACACAAACCTGATACAAACACACGTGAACAAAAACCTAACTTTCCCTCCAGGAGAGCAGATAAGTGGTAACGATATCGCAATCTCATTTTCAGCATTTAAAATCACATTAGCAGGCATTCTCAGGTGAAACTGGCTTCAGAATGTGAATCTGAAAGTAAAACAAATAGTTCAGCATTAACGGTTCAATAAGGGAGACAGAAATATAACTTCACCCTGTGGTGACGTCAGAATCTCTCCTCCTCTGTGAATGCACTCTATTCCTTCCTAATCTGTTCATTAGCGTGAATTACAGTACAGTTCTGAGGACCATTTGATCAGTACTTGTCATTTTTAAATGTTATGTTCTGGCAGTGTTGGCGTGTACTGCTGTGGAACTGTAGCTCATCATAAGAACTCTAATAACCACAGCCAGTAACAGTCAATCACGGCACATCGTCTGGCTCTTAGACCTGCTGAATATTGACTCTTCTAACCCAAATTAGAACAGTAGCGCTCTATTAGATGCAACGGTGTGTCAAAACCGATGTGTTCTGGCAGTAACTGACAGCGCACGAAGTCCCATCATTGTTTTAAAATGCCATCCTTCCACGACAGCCCTGGCAAAACGAGACTGCGGCTGCAGACGTTGCTGGAATAACAAGGATGAGCAGAGTCAGAAAAGTCATTTTGTTCATTCACTGAAGCATCAGGAGACAAAAACACCAGAGTTGTTTTTGATGTGTCAGAGTCAGAGGAACAACATTTGGTAATACCGGCACGGCCTTTTATGTGTGACGAGCCCCGCGGAAAAATAAATAAAATGCATTCAGTGAGTGCGACCGTGGGAGAATAAATAAATAAAATGAAGGAACAAAACCTGCGTGAAGCGCTGCACAACTCATTACAGTGGAGAAGAGAAACGGCTCAGATGAACAACGTGGTCCAATCTTTGAACAGGATGTGATGCGTCCGTCACAGCCGCTCTTATAGAACCTAATTAGACTTTCAAAGACGCCGCGTGGTTTTCCGTGGGTGGAAAAAGAACCTGACAAAAACACCTTTGAACAGTCGTCAAAAGTTCAGTCACAGCTCCTCTTTAAATGTTATTGTGACAAACTTGTGGTTTGTGTGTGTTAAGTTGTACAGCTGTTGCTTTTGGACTCCCTTTAAGTGACAAACTCGTGGTTTGTGTGTGTTAAGTTGTACAGCGAGGAGAAACGTGCTGCATTTGTTTGCAGGTGAAATATTGGCGAAGGGATTTCATTAGAACTGGAATTTTCTGTAACAATATGCAGACGACACTCTGCTCTTATTCTACGGTTTATATCCGTCCCATTCTGAAATTTCAGACCGATGCTGAGTATTGGATTATTGAAATGAACACAGTCATGTTTCCTACAGGCTTGTGAAATACTACGTGTGTTCAGTGTATGATACCTCAGTAACAGTAGAGCGTTCTATACAATACTTACATCCAAATATTTAGCTTTTACCACGCCGTTACCAGGATGGACTGGAATAAACAAACAAACCTCAAACTCAGCAGTGTTGTTCCAGACACTCTCCGCAGACGGCGGCTGTTCACATCATTCCTGTCGTGAAAACCAAAAAGTATTGAAAGAGCCATAAAGTAAAAGGTGGCTGCTTTGTCTGACTTCACGGGTTGAAGACGAAGAGATCAGCGTCTTTTCACATTCACTGTCATTTCTTTTATTGACCATTAAGGCAAAAACACTTCTGTTTGCTTCACATTACCGGCAACATTCTGCAGGAAAGGGCTGTATGGAAGTGCCGAGCCTGCAAGAAGGCCTGGTCCAATCACAGGGACAGAGGGAGAGAGAGAGAGAGAGAGAGAGGGAGAGAGAGAGGGGATTGTTGTTCAGGAACTGCTTCATAAGAATTTCATATATTACAGTGACAGTACAATGGCTGGAATGATTTATTTCAATGGCACAGGAAGGGGTTATTTCATTAGATTTTCAGAGCCAGATGGTTTTGGTGGTTAATAAAATTTAGACCAAAACACGTAGTGTTGGATTGTTTTCAGCGCCTCAAAACATTTCTGTATGAATTCCTGCAAACTTTTCTGCTGTTGGTAGTAACTATTAAGTACATATTTAAACATGTGTTTTATTTTATATATCTTTTCAATTTGTATTAAATTTTCTGTAACAATATGCAGACGACACTCATGTTAAAATGAGGGCACAGTTTGGACAACTTTGTTGATGTAAAACTCTGTATCACATGTTGTTACTTACTTCGTGTTTTTACATTTTTAATGTCGACTGTGTTGAATGTGCTCAGTGTAGGGAGCGACTCTGGGACACATTTCATTGCATTTTTAGCTGTGAACCACGATAAACACATGCAAAGATAAACTGATCATGATTTCAATGGTAACTATGTCTTTGGAGAAAAAAAAAAGAACAGCGCCCTCACTTGACTGTAGATGTTGGGTTTTTTTTGTTAACACAAAACATTTCCCACACTCTGGAGGTAATGAAGGGAAGAGAAATGAACCACTTGAAAGAACAGAATCCTTGAGGAAGGAATGTTTCACAGGAACAAAGTTATGATTTTTTTCTTCCAACTTCACACACACAACATTCACGTCTTTCGTAGGGAGGCTACATTTGAGCCATCTCCCTCAGCAGTAGCTCAATTTAATGGAACAGTAACAGGATACTGGCCTAAAACACTGTTCTATTTGATTAGGCAGTTCGTGGCGACTGTGGACTTTGATAAAGGATTGATTTATTTTGCAGGGAGCTTGAAATAATAATCCTCGGCTAAACCTTCCTGGCCTCGGGACTCAAACTTTTAATAACGTTATGAGAGATGAGAGTAGTGCATCACTTCACTTCAAGTCTGCTGCTGCTGCTGCTCTACGACGGCCCGCTCCCATAACTCTCATGGTGAATGTCTGCTGGGGTTGTTTGTTGGTATGCCCTTGTGTTCACCTTCACCAAAGTCATGAATAATAGTTGTATTGAGTGTTTATTAAGGCTGAAGTTTTTATAGAGGTTACAGAATCCTTATTATATTTCTAGGATGTCATTAAAAACCACCAGAGAACATAAAAGGCTTTAGGCTTGGCGGGCTGCAACCAAATGCAAAATTAAAAAATTCTGTTTGGAGGGCACATAAGGGAGAGAGTGATATGAACAGGCTGAAACTACCACAAAGCACCACTGGGGGCCCATAAAATGGAGTGGAGACTGAGCCTGCTGTTAAATTATTTAAATCTGGACAGCAAAGTCCCCGCAGTTTTAGCATTCTCAATTAGCAAGTGTGGCCTTGACGAGGAAACGGCAGTGACAGCAGCAGGATCCAGTCAGAGATGTGATGGTGGACAGATGTCAGAGGAGCAGCTGAGTTACGCTTCAGTTTGACATGTGCCTTGGTCCCAAACCAATAAGTACAAGTATTGTTTTATTTGTCCTCCTTGAGTTCAGATATGATACGCCTTTAGTCCAAACACTAATCAATATCTTGATCTTAATTTTGCAGGTTTTTGATGTATTTCTCTTTGAATAATTCCATCAATTGGATTGGTCACAAACAGTGGTGGCGGGGAAAATTGGGGGCACTTTAGGATGATTACAAGTACATGTTGCTCTTGGACATTTCTTGTTGTGCGCAGCAGTCTTTGTCATATTCTTCTGTGGGACCCGTCATATTAACATTAAACCCTGCTCTCATTCATTATTGATTTAACTTATTATTACCAAAAGCCAACAAATTAAATATTTTAATAGTTTAACTTTTCTAGTACTTATTAAATCAAATTATATGTTATAAATATATATACATATATATATTGAACCCCCCACCGTCCCATTCACAGTTTGAATCAAGGCCGAACCAAGAAAACAAGAATGATTAGAAATAATCCGTCATGTGATGCTCACAGCTGGACCAGGCTCCAGATGTTTAGCCAACCAACTTAAAGCTTCATATATTTACTGTACAGACGTGATAAGTGATGTCATCAATCCTCTTTAGTAACTGCAGTCACTACCAAAGTACAAGAGCAATCGCTATTCAACGCAGCAAGTACAAACACACACACACACACACACACGGTATTCCATTTGGATGAAATAGGTGTCCGGCCTTTGCTGTCATCGTCGCACCAAGATCTTATTATTTCCCCAGCCGACGCCCGTCTCCCACAACCACAAAGCTGATTACAATTGATAACTGATATCATGTCTTAATGATGACTGGACAAAGGCCGGTGCCGTCCCAACAAGTTCTCTGATTGAATTAATGGAATTCATTAGGCCCTAGTGAGAGACTTTATAGACACCGCAACCTTATCCTGCCTCTTCATCTTCCTGGGAATTGACTATGTATGATCCATGCTCCTCCAGGAACAGGAGGAGGGAAAGGAAAAGAAAGAAAGAGAGAAAGGACGGGAGATTGAGATTAGTGAAAGACAAGAGAACGAGCCCCCAGAGAAGACAGAGGGAGAGCGGGGGGGTGTGGGTTGCGTATGAGAGGTGCTTTCGCTCCACATCTCCACTGGGAGATTGGTTCCAGCAGCAGATTACCATCAGCTTTGCACCGACTCATATTCATACCCCTGGACTAATGACCTTCACATTTGCCACATTTCATCAAAATTCTCCTGGAAAATATGCGAACAGTATCACAGCGCAATGGGAAATGACTTTTCTCCTCATTAATAGGACTAACCTGAGGCGTGATACCCACTGGGGGGCCGCGGACCTTGACTCAAACGACATGATTCAGCCGCTGCTGTAGAACCAGCAGCAGCATCAACACGCTTGCCTGTACAATATGAATCATTTACCGCCGCGCTTCAACAGCTCGCTAACACGCCGCCGTGCTTCCTGGTTGCCTCCGAGCATCAGTCGACCGTCGGCCTCGGGAATACACAATGACTCTGACCCTCAAGGTTCACGCACAGAAGCGCTGGTGTGTAGTTAAGGCAGTGTTTCACCTGTAGGGAGCGCTCCGTGTGGGCCAGAGGTTGACAGTTGGGCTGCTCTGGTGCAGCAGGGGATGTTGGGAGTTCCATCCCAGTCGTTCAGGGTCCAAATGTCACTTTGTCTCTGGGTGAGACTTTCAGCTGAATTAGCAGAGTTAATCAATGTGTGGTGTCAATAAATATACGACATATGAACTAATTTATTCTCATTGTTTCAGAAGGTCACAGTCACCTGAAGGTATGAATCGCCTTTTCTAAATCTGACCATGTTGACGCTTGTTTTCATTTAAATGAGGCGCGGGTTTTCTTAATGAAGCTGCTATTTAGCCTACAGTGGACAAATGAATATGTTTTAATAGAAACTGAATCCTCCTTGTTGGTACACTTATGTCCAACATGCCGTATTCCATTGGAAGCCCCTCACGCCCCAGTACTTCATACTAATACTACAACCATCGGTTACATTAAAAACGTGAAGAAACACAGACAACAAACAGCATCTGTGAACTCACATCGACAACAGAAGGTGATCATCTGTCTGAACTTGTTGCTCCTCGACAAACGGCTCATTTTGATCTTCTGTTTTACAGCCTGCTCTCCATCATCTCACACTTTGCTTTGGTTTTTACTTTTAGTCTCAACTGACAAATCTCCTCGGCTGAAGAGGATTCCTCACTCTGCTGCAGGGGAGAGAAACACAACTCACTTTTATCTGATTGATGTAACCGTTAGCTACATAATCTCATTTCACTCTCTATCACATTTTTTTAGGTTTAAATTTGTCTTTAGTTCCACTGTGAGCAAACTGCTCACAGTTTGACCAAAATTAGCCTCTGGACTGAGCGATGACACCAGTGAATATTTTTGCGGATCGACTTGATGCTAGTTCTGAAGGATGATGAAGGATTTAAGAGATGTTTTTATTTTTTTGGGGGGGGGGTGTTGGTCTGCAAGTCATCTCTGACACTAAACACGTCTCTTAATCTTTCTTTAGACATTAAGTTTTAATGAGTAAACAAGTTAGTGGTTTCCAAACTTTTTCTAAAGCGCCCCCTTTTAACACATATACAGTTATTGCGTTGAGCCTTATATAGAAATACAGATTCCCACAAAACTGCGAGAAAGAAAAGTCTTTTTTTTGCCTTGATGTAGAGCCCCCCCGCCCTTTCCCCGCCAAAAGCTCCACGCCCATTAGGGGGTGCCGCCCCCCAGTTTGTGAACCGCTGCATAGTAACCAGCAAGGTTTGACATTAGTATTGTGAAAACCTTCATCAACGCTCATCGACTCTCCTTCTGAAGATGCAGTGACTGTGTGGTACGTAAAGATACTACAGGCCGGACCACATGGGTCGACCACCGCTACACACGGGTACATTTGGTGTACACGTGTATCACACGCCTGCTGATATTGGACACATCTGTAGTTTGCGTTGTTGCATGTTGCCCCCACGCTAAGTCTGTGCAGTGGATGAACTGAGCTGAGGGAGCGAGGCTCAGCGTCGCTCAGTTACAGCGCTCTCGCTGCAGTATGGCGCCCTCTGTTAACAGCCCACTGCTGGTTTTGTTTAAACAGTAATTTCTTTGAAGTAAATATATTTCTTTTTATTGTGCACTTGATGTACGGAGCTTCACAGGAACACACTGGCAGCATGTGTGTGTGACAAAGAAGCACAAGTATTTGGTGAAGGGTAGAAGCTCATCAAACTGTCCTGCTAGTATTTCATTACTATCATCACAGTAATCTGCGCTTGTCTGTGTGTCTGTGAGAGTGTGTGTTGGTGTGTGTGTGTGCACTCCGTGAGCTGCAGCAGAAGCACACAGAGGGAAAATTGGTGTGGAAAAAAAAAATTGTGTGAACCTCACAAAAAAAAGATGCTAAATGTGCTTGTAATTACATTGTGACTTGTCCAAATGCTAGTGATAAAATAGCATACTTTGAAAAAAAAAATTGCAGTCAGCTGTGAGGGCAATTATCTGGTATTTTATAGCCCACGTCTCCTTTTGGTTCCACTGAAACACGGTGAACAACAATTTTTTTGAAGTGCTGCCAGGAGGTGCAGGTCAAACTACTTCATATTTTCCTCCCTCCCATCGCTGCTTTGTCACCGTCCACAACAATGACGGGGAGAGGGGGAGTGAGGGGGTGGGGGAGGTTGGCGAGGAGAGAGACAGTGGTGGATCATCTGTGAGCACATTAATTAGTCCAATCACTGACAAACAGGCCCACGTTATCAGTGCAGCCCAACATTCTTTATACGCTGAAATGAAACCATGCATACTTATGTAGCTGTGCCAGGAGGAGATTTAACTGCACGGCCACTGGGCACGGATAACGCAGTACAACTCAGGAAAACTGTGACCTAAAGAGAGTCAATTTTTTAACTCATAGCATCAACATTTTAAACACCCTTAAATGCAAGACATTTAAAAAAGACCTCAAATTCAATCTTCAAATGGGCATAGAATGAGGTCCTGACCTGGAGCCAGAGAATCTACTAGAAATTTATAGCAGAGAAAAAACAAGAAAATTATTTTTTTTCACATAAACACAGCATGCAGTATTAAGCAGGGTCACCAACAGTGACCTGAAGTGAACAGTTCTCAGTCTACCTTAGAGATCCACACTTGATCCTGCACTAGAATAGAGAGACATTATTTCTGCTGTTAGCAAGCAAGCTGGATTTGGGTTATTTTTATAAAGAAAAAAAGAAAGAACAATAGCAGGTCCATTTGATGCATGAGTTGAACATGGTCTTTCAAGGACATGATGTAAAGAGGATAAAGAGCCACATGTGGCTCAGGAGCCACGAGTTGTACACTCTTGATCTAGTGATAAGTACTTGGGGTCTAAGAAACCCATGACAGCTGGAAAGACAAGAGCGGTAAAAAGAATGATTTGATGATACCTTAAATGGAAGACACATGTTTTTGTGCTGTATGTGTGTGTGCAGATTTGCACAGGCCTGGATGAGCAGAGGATTCTAAACTCTGGCCTAGAGTTTGTGTTGTGGGAAAAGTGAAACTTGTGTGTTTTCCACCCCAGGCTCTGTTTTCTCCCCTTAAAATGCAGATGTTGCTAATAAATCCTGCATTTGCTCGTTTATTTGGGGGACTGCACCTTGCTTTATTAAACCCATCCATCACTCACTGCTCCTGAATCAATGGGATGCAGAGGAAAGCAGTGTCAGCACCGAGGCACGCAGGAAGAATACCAGCAGTCTGTTCAAGTTAGGAGAGAGGCAGTGAGGCAGGAATAGATCAGAGCATTTGTCACGCACTGAAAATGCACCGGGACAAAGTTCAGTTTTTTTGTTTTCGTAGTTGTAAAAAACACAGTCGGATTCAACGATGTGGGACAATCTGAGAAACATAGTTTAAATACTGCACATTCTGGAGGGAAAATATCAAGGGTAGAGGGTAAATAAAAATCAAAGAGCAGTCAGGTAATTAATTACCCTCAATCTGCATTTAGCATCAGCATAAGCAGTTCTATTCCGTATGGGGCTCATCTAGGAGAACCTGGAGTGAAGTGCTTCAAACAGAGCCCATCTGGAGACTCCCTGCCTGGGATTCACTCTCCTGTAGAAGAGGGCAACATCAGCCTCTTCTCCACAGCTGCCACACTCACGGCCCAGGCTGCAGGCGCTTGTTAAATCAGTCTGTGGACCTGAGGTGGAAAGAAAAAAAGAAAGAAAGAAATATGAGAAGACGAGAAGTGGCTCAACGTAGAGGAATAGGAGAGTGAGGTGGAGCGGAGAAGAGAGGAGAAAAAAGTTTGCTAGCGAAGGAAGCGTGGGTGGAGATAAATGAGCAAGAAGGGGAAAATACATACACGTCTGCAGTGAGAGGTGTGAGAGAGAGGGAGAGGGAGAGAGGGAGAGAGGGAGCTGCCCGCCAACATCAAAGACTCCAGATTGGTTTGTACTTTTATGGAGTTGCTGCAACGATTGATTGAGCCGAGCAGCAAACTGGTCTGTGGGTGAAGGCCGGCTACCTGAGAGTCGGAACTTAGAAACTGAGAAATGCTGCACTAGTCATGTTGAAATGGGGCGGGGCAGCAGCTCAGGTCGACATCTGTGGTTTTGCCAATTATAAAAATGTCTCTCGTACAATTCACACATCAGTGTCATTTATTCAGAGATGAAGGAAGTCTGTAAGTGTAAAAAGGGTGGAACAGTGGTCCGTGCTCCTGCCACCTCCCTTAAATTGATCCAGAAAGACGTATGGCGTTAAAACTTGCCAACTATTTAGTAAGGGAACTAGTTTGCGAGAGGATATGTCATCACATCCCGCCATATGTGGAAGACAGCTTTGTTTACATCCGCCGGTTGTACGCTACACACATTGTGCTACAATTGTTTGCTCTCACTTGTGTTGGTTTTTTTTGCGAACTTTTTTTCCTTTTTTTTTTTGTTTTTATGTCAAAGATTATGTTATCACAGTGTTAGTGTGACATAGGTACTGATGAACAGCATGTGGGTCCGACTTACTCTGTATGCAGTAGAGTTTGTTTTTCTTCAACAGTCCTAAACCATAGCATTAGCTTCTTCTTTACCTTAGTTCTCCCAGTAGGGTGAGTTAGAATTGATGTTTCGTGAAAGGTTGGGTCACATGGTTTAGTCCTAAATTTGATGTTAGAATTAGAATGTCCAAACAGATGAGCTGGGTCAACAGATTAGAATTGTGTCCAAACAGATGAGCTGGGTCAACAGAGTTTATGGAGCTCCAGTTCAGTAGTTTCCCTCTTCAATAGCTCAGACTTCTGTCTATTTTTATTTCCCCACTGTGTTCTGCACTTTGGGAATGAGTCGTACAATTGCTGCTGTGGTTTAATCACTAATTGGACAAATTCATTTCCTTTTACATTAAAAACCCGTCACCATTCATGCCTCTGTCTGCTGCGAAAGAGTTCTTTATAAGTTCTGTTTACAACCGTCAACAAATGAATTTAACAAGTTAACTTTGGTTTGGGAGCTCCTCTAATTACAGCAGGCGTCTGCCGCAATCACTGATTCTGTTCTCTTTAAATTATTTAACCCACGCTCTGTTTTGCCAAAGTCCTCACTGCTGAAACATTTTTCACAGAACCAAACAGTTATTCTGCCATCTGCTCAGGCACTATTGCCTTGGTGTTTAATACCCATTGAAATGTTTATTTTTTAGGGGGCTATTTTTGTTGTTTTAGCATGGTTTCTATTCCAAGTACAGATGTGAACGCTCGTAACAATCGCTGGATTCACAGAACATACGCTACAGACGGTGGTTGTTACTAAAAATGCAGAAGTTGACCAACGGATCATTTCTTAAATCCTAAATCAAAGCTCTGATGTTCTCACCGAGGCTGAGAGACGGGTCAGCTCTGTGTGAGTCAACACCCACGTGAGATGAGCTCACTACAAGGTTAATGCACACATCTCCTCCGTGGCGCTTATGTAACCATCAATCATCATCTTTCTTTCAGGTTTTAGGGCTGAGAGGTCAGGAGGTAATGGACGGCTAATTACAGAAGAAGAAAAAACGCAGTGACGTCTGAAAGCCAGCAGGAGGTCTCACACGTTCCCACATGACTCTTTTCAGTACAAACTTTTTGGTAAATCTTCAAACAATCCACTGTTATCTAACAAATAGCCATGAAAAGCCGATCATTATCTATGTGAGTGATGCACTCCAGCGCCTAAAACAAACATCTCACGAAAACAGTGACAAAAGACCTAATTCTGATGCGTCATGGTTCTGAGGAGGCATGACATTCATGCATAAATCATGCAATCATCATCGATACATATTCAGATAGGTGGTATCGCTCTGCCTCTCTATGGGAGACTGGTGGGAGCCAAGACTGTGACAAAACCCAGCTGATTGTAATGAGCTTCTTTGTGGTTTCCTGCGCTTCCAAAACAAGACTAAATTAATCATGATTCCAGCCTCCTACTGCGGCAAGGAAACCTTCAGCCTTCCATCAGCGCTGCCATCCGTCAATGGACTCATAGACAAACATTTCTAAGATGCTCCAGAGGCTCCAGAACACTTTAGGTCATTCATGGCAAATGTCTGGAGAAGAAGAAAAAAAGGAATGTTTGGAATAATTACTCTGCCTTTCATGAAAGATGACTCAAACGGTTGCAGTTTGTTTGTTGCAGCATCTGTAGTGAAAGGTGGGAGATAAGTGAGAAGGATGGAGTAATTAACACCAGGGAAACACGCAGTGACACCGACAGGAAGTGCTATTCACTGGAGTTAGTTCGCAAAAATAAACGCAGTTTTCTATACATTTGTTAAGAAGCCCAAGGTTCAATCCAGTCATTTACTTTAATGTCTCTAACGATGGCTAGATATTTGAATCATCTTAAACATGATTTAAGTGGACTGGTACAGTACAGTACAGTACAGTACTCTGTGTTATGTGCAGTCCTGTCTTTTTGCCACTACCTCCATTGATGTTACATTGTCTACTATATTGTTTGTTTTTTTTTTACTCTTAATGACCACTTACGGCTCTTTATTTACGTATAAAACTTAAGGCCTGTGGGCCAGATCAGGGCTCTTTAGTCATTTTTACTGGCCCACAGCAGCTTCATTGGTTTCCAATTGCCTTATAAAAAGGTTTATGTCTTTTGATTCACCTTTGTCCCAAAGAGCTCTTGTAGTTTTTTAAACCAGTTTATTGTTGTTGTTTTTTTTTCTCAGCTTTAGTCTCAACTATTACGACAACGACTCTGTGACAAAAGTTTTCCTGCTTATTGTCCTCCCTGTAGTTTGTCTTGATTTAACACCGACACTCTGCACCCCAGCCTTTATTCACCTTGTGGTACGGGATCAGGACAAATGTAAAAATATGTTTTCTACAGCTGTTATTTATTTCCTTCTGTCCATCACATATTCATGTCTTCATCTTGTGTTCTGGGTTTTAAAAAGGGGCTACACCCTGTGAACTGCAAATGCCGAGTATTGCTATCATTGCATTCATTATTCCACACCACTGGAACACACATAAATCAAACAATTAACACATCTAACGTGCTAAGATACTTGCAAAACTATGCCTGGCCAAAACTGATTAGAAGATTGTTTTAGCAAATGATCAGTTTGTCTGCAGTTTGATTTAATGCCAGCGCAGCCACAGCTGAGTGACAGCAGAATGTCGTCCCTGACAATACTGGCTGCCTTCAAGGCTGCCAATAATAGAATTTAAATGCAAAAAACACTGCAAACCCTTGACAGCATTTTAATTGCACTATTAAATCATTCCCCAGTTATACAGCCGGCAGTGAGAACTGACAGTCCACAATTAAAAAAAAAAAAAACTGGCAGCCCCTTTTAATTCATAATTTATTGGAGAATTCCAAAGAAATAAATAATGATATTATCTTTTCAGCCGATTCACCAAAGGAATGCGTTCATGCGCCCGAACAAAAATAATGCCACTGTGGAGCTGAGCATGTGACAGTAAACTGAGGACAAATCTCTTCCGTCCCACTGAGAGGAGACACTCTCCTCCCTGCATATCCAACTACGGTAATACCTGCCTCATGACTCTATTACCTGCAGTGTTATGAGGCCGTCGGGACAGAAGCCAAGGAGCATGTGAAGGCAGGTGTTTGGTGGACGAGGGGAGCTTGAATACATCAAGAAAGGCTTGAATGTCTCCTTCCCTGGCAAACGGATTTCCTGTTCTCGATAGATTTCATTTCAACCCCCACCACCACCACCCTCCAGGCCTCGGGATAAACTGGGTTTTCTCATTTTAAGGCTCATTTTTTCCCTTTTTTGCATTTTTAACATTTGGTGATAATGGAGAAACTGGGTCAGACTAACACTCTTACACTCCAGTTGAAATAAATTAATAATTTTGGAGCGTTTGTACGGACTTCAGAGTCTGAGATTTTAACATTTTTTGTTGACTTGTAGTAATGTTGCTTTGATTTGGTTGGACTTTGCTTAAATACTAAAAATGATTAAATACTAATGTCTAAAAATGTCTCCATCTCCAAGTGTGATGGTTGGAGGGACAGTTGTTTTGGCCCTTGCTTTTGTTGACCTGTTTCCTCGTTTCTCTCACTAGATCTGGCAACCAGTCGCCCAGTCACGCACCTGAAACGGAAATTCAGTGCAGTGAAAGAAAAGACTTCAGTCGTTGTCTCAGAGGTGAGTTATTCCATCCAGACCAAGGCAGGAGTTATGTGTTAAAAAAAAATAAGAACAAGAAACCACATCCTCGGGGTTCAGTAGAGGAACAATGATGCCCGACAGCCATTTACCTTGTATGACCCCACTGATAAATAATGTACAAAGGCAATGTTAAAAAAAAAAAGCTGAAAGAGAACTTTGACGGCTTTTGCCTGCCTTTACAAACTTTCCCAGGAGATGTCACATTACAGAGAAATCAGAAGGAAACACCCCAGGACACATTACAGAGAAATCAGAAGGAAACAGCAGCAACCCAGGCAATAAAAACCATAATAAACCTGCTGACCGCAGTAAACACAAGTCCCATCACTGTGTGCAGCTTAACTGGTGCTGAAAGGCAGTGGGTTGAAGACTATACAGGATGGAGTGACTTTGTCAAAGAACTCAGGAATCGTGCTCATCAATGGAGAGAGTTGTCCTTTAGAGGAGGTTTTCACAAAGATTCTCCTCGTCCTCCAGGACGAGAGCCATGAAGAAAAACAAGTTTGAAAAGAGGAACAAGGAGAATGTTAACGAAAAAGGTGAGGGGGGGGTGAAAGCACCAGTAAAAGCACCGGACCGGAGCGTTCCGTGTAAGTGAAGACTATAGGCGGCTTTTGGAAGTCGTCCAGACGACTGGAGTGGTTATGGGGTTGCGTTGAGTGGAGCTTTTCAGAGGTTGTGAATGAAAGTCCAACCTCAGCACTAACATGCGTTTCATCGCTGTTTTCTTCCAATGATGGTGGCATTTAATAGCAGGTCAGGCTGACAAGTGCACGGCCGGGATCCCTGTGCCATGTTCCACTTGGAGGAAATCTGACAAAGAGAGCAGTGGACAGTCTAATGGTTAGTTGTTCGAGGCGAGAACAGGAAGCAGACGATCATTATTTTATGTCTCTGCAGAACGTGTTTGGTTTTCAGTTGAAAGGCATTACAAAATGTCAGACCAAGAAGGTTCTGAAGATTTATTTAATTTTGTGCTGAAATCGAAAGTGTCTTTTCTGGTCTTTTCCTGTAACAGGATATCACTATCCATTTGTAGAACTAGTGAAATTGTGTTTAACCCAACTGAGAACCAGGAGCAGTGCTCTGTACTTTAGGAGGCCTGGAGTTTAAGTCTTACCGGTCATGGGATTTGAACCAGCAATCCTAGACTATAGTATGTTTATTCATACCCCTATAAGGTCTCTCATATTGTCTTATGCAAATTTCTATTCAAATCTGACTTTCTAGAACACTTTCATAAATGGCCTTAAATCAGAAACATATCTGAGGTTTTACTGAGACAAACTCTGTTTGAAGACAGACTTCATAACTCTGGGCCAGAGGAGGAAACGAGACCAAATACAAACAAAGGATTAAACCAGCATGGCCGACACTGATGGAGCATGTGGTTCCATAGTGTGGCGGGTTATCACGCCTGTCTTACACATCTGCCTTACATGCAGATGGTTCTGGGTTTGACCCCCAGAGGAACCACATACACAGTGATCGCCTTCCGTGTGGCAGCCTGCGTGGGTTGCAAAGACTTGCACTCTGAGTCTCCCCATTGTGGGACAAATAAGGGATTCTATTCCGTTACAATATGTGCAAAAAGTGGAGAATACCATTCAAAGTCTTGGTACCCAGAACGACTCGAGGCCACAAAGTACCAGACCTAATAAAAGCCTGACAGCCATTTCATATTTAGCTGGTGTTCTGGATGGGTGCGTGTGGAAAGAAAAGCAGGAGGAGGAAGTGTTTCTTTTTCCCCCGTTGAACAGAGTTTGGTTTTGTCAGTCAGTGCTGATCCAGCCTTTTTGTTTTAGAGCAGATCTCTCTGCAATTCCTCTGAAATGCTAATATGGAAACATAATGTGGCAGCGTCAGCCTTATTTTCCAGGCTCACGTCCTTACATCTCCTGGATAAGATCACTCTCTCCCTCACTCCCACTCTCTCCCACTCTATTTGCTCTCTCCCTTTTTTTCTCCATCTCAAGAACAAAAGCCCAGTTGGACTCCCTCTAATTTAAATAGAGTCTACAAACTAATAAGAATGTCAGCAGCCGTGTGAATTCCTTGTCTTCTGAGGCAAGAAATGAAAACATCAGAGATTAATAAACACTGCTTCTTGTCAGAATTTGCCACCAAAGTGGCCTCTCTCTCTCTGCAGTGTTCTTAAAGAGGCATTTCAGGCATCTTTAACCACTTTGCCTGAAAATGAAAGCTTAAATTTTGAGCTGTTTCTCAAACTCCTTCCCTCAGTAGTTGCAGCAGGGTGTTCCCTGGAGATGGGTGGCTTTCACAGATGCCGCTTCACGCAGAAGGAAAACAGCGTTTTTCTCACTTCTGACATACACAGATCTGAATTCTAAATCATGTGAGGAAAATTAAATGCCAATAAGACAATTAAAGGGGGCTTCAGTGTGTCAGCTCAGAGCCGAGTGTAGCAGAGATCAAATGTGGGTGTAGTAAAATAATCTGATGGCACCGCTGCTGCGTCTGCACCACTGATCCGTCTTGTGGAGGAACTATCAAAATTACACTTCACGATATGATTACAGTGTGCCGCGTCGCCACTGTATCAGATCTGCTCTCCGCTCGGCTGAGTCCTTTTCCAGTATCTATTCTAATAAGCCGCAGAGTTAATCGAGAGCATAGACCAACACACTTTCCCGTGGGAGCAGCCAGGCAGTGCTGCTGACTGTGGCGCTGACAGCCAGAAAGCATTAAGCACAAGGGTACTGCCGCCCAGTGCAGGCACTCAGTGAACCATGACGGTGTCATTTCTTTTAATAGGGCTTCTTTCTCTCTCCGTCTCTTTCTTCTTTTCCTGATAGACTGCTTCCTCCCTCTTCCATCTTCTCCTCCTTCAGTTTCCTCTCCTGTACTACAGCCCAACACATGAACCAGTCTCACACCGTCAACCATTCTTTTTTTTTTTTTTTTTTTTTATCCTTTTTTTTCCTTTTTTAATCCCAACCCTAGTTTCCCTTTTTAAAAGCAAA
>NC_024321.1:14816990-14820247 GCF_000523025.1 Cynoglossus semilaevis
TTTTCTTTTTTTTTTTTTTTTTTTTAAAAAAAAATTTTTTTTTTTTTTTTAAATTCCCTTTTTTTTTGGGTTCCCCCCCCCCCAACCCTTTTTTTTTTTTTTTTTTTTTTTTTTTGTATCCTCTTGTATCCGTTCTTAATCCCAGACCTAGATTGCCTGTTTAAAATGCAAGACGTTGGGATGCGGTTGTTGGTGAGAACCCCAACGGCGTGTGGGGAACTCTAATTGGTTTGCTTAACCTTCAGAGCACAATGAGCAGGCTGTAATGAAGGCTCGTGATTCATGGCCAGGTAATAAAGCCGAAGAGGGCCACTTACCCAACACACACACACACACACACACACACACGTACCTTAAGATGCTGTGAGTAACACACAGCTGCATATGGGATTGAGCACAACATCAGGCCTGTGCTGTCAAACAGGCGTACGGTCGCTAATAAAGCCGCTAGCTACTACAGTGAGAGACTATTGAAAAAGCATTCTCTGTTGGCAAGTGATTTTCATCAAAAAACCTGAAACCAACGTGGCAACCAGGTGGGTAATTTAGAGTCTGGATGCCAGGAGGTGAAATTATCAGGGTGCGTGACAGTTGACGACGTACTGCTTCGCCCGTGACAGACCAAAGCAGCACAGGTTGTTCACAGGTTGTGGACAGTGCCAATCCTTTCATGTGCCACGGCCTGAGGGCAGGCTATATTTCATGCGGTGTGTCCTGACAACGGCGCTTTCATAGAGAACCCAGATCTTTATACAAGTGCTGAGGGGAACTTGTTAGCTCCACGGGGTAACCCTGAGTCTGCGTGTGTGTGTGCGTGCGTCTTTGTGTGTGTGTGTGCGCTCAACATGTTTCCATTGTGCATGTTTAATGAAGTTTTTAATGAACCGGCGGCCTTCTGTAGGATATCGCTGTGTCAGGGTATAGTCTGCCTTTTAAGGGCTTCTGAATAAGTTATGATGTTTGGAGAGATAATGAGATGGAGGGAAGGAGACGGAGGGCTTGAAGGAGCTCAGATCATCAGCAGAAAAAAAAACAAAAACGTTCAAACACAGCAGTAGGTTCAAGGTCGTTAGCGGGGTCAACTCATGATTTAAATAGCAGGAACAAAAATGTCCTTTTGGAACTTCTGTGACGGTTTGTAGCATTCACGACTTTCAGAAGGTTTAATTTTTTATGACCAAATCTAATTGAATTTCTAAGGCTTGCTTATGCTAAGCTAATACTGCTACATTTTCTTTTCTGTGTAGGTTTTTAATAAGAGCTGTAGTTGACTTTCAGAAGGTTTTCTTTCATGTGTAGGTTTTTAATAAGAGCTGTAGTAAATCATTTTAGTTGTTTCTGCCACCTACTGGAATATATTTCCACAAAACATCTCAAAGCTGTTAAATAAAGTTTTGTTTTTTCCTTTTTCCTTTTTCAGGCCTTTGACCGTTTGTTGGCTCACAGTCCATGTCATCGTGCTGATAGCATTAAATTCACTCCTTCACAAGATGCATTACTGCTTGTAAATCATCCGTCGATCGGTGAGTTGACAAACCCCCACACTGGACACCACATTTCTTTATAGACGCTGCTCTAGTGCCTTTGTTGACCACACCCTCCAACAGCTTGTTGGACATTGTGGTCTTGGAACAAAAGTGTGAGGCCAGGGTTTTCATGTGTTTCCGAGGATTGAGGGATTTAAATTCTGATAAGAAGTAATCACTAAGTTGAGCCACCTTTGAAAAGTTTTACACTGGAAACTATCTCCAAGCATGGCGTCACATTGTTTTCTCTGTAGCAAAGGGCTGACACTACAGCTCTCCATCAAACGCAGTTCTTGAAACGATATCTTCTCTTTTCTTTTCTCTCTGTTCCAGCAACTTTTTTCACAATTTCATTTCCCCCCCTTTTTTCTTCTGTCCTTGAAGGTTCCAATACTGCACAGATGTATTGTCTTCTTATCATTTCTTTGTATTAACATCTCCCTAAGTCTGTGTGCCTTGTCAGTTACTTGGCGATCCCTTTGTACCAGAAGATTCCAAAGTGTTTCAACACAGTTATTCGGCTGCAGCTAAAAGGTCAACGACTGATTTTAAATTCTCAAAATGTCTTAAACATTTTAAGCCATATCTTCCAGGTGTTTGCAACAGGTTTAGATTTTCGAGTGTCCGATCATCCGGACATGTTGTGGCGGAGTGTTTAATAGTGTCAGACACTGACATTGATTGTTTTTTTTTTTAAAACACACCCATCTTAACTAAGAAATCTTAACTCTTTGACTACAATTCACCAACTGTTTGAAGCTAAATTTCAGGTTGTATTTTGAATATTCTTCTTGCTGATATTTATCTTCCTGGGGGGAAAAAATGGCCATTTTAGGAATGTGGATTCTGGCCAAAGAGTAATGGCCGTCACTGTTACCTTCCCATTTTGATAGTTTTCCCAGAAAAGGAAAGAAAAGGAAATCTTTACACAGACGGTCTGGACTTTGGCAGGAAAACATTGTCGGACTTTTTAATCCTTTTGAATTCCCTCTGTAGAGGAAGGTATTTCAGGTCAGCCAGATTTGTCAAAGCTGCAGTGCAGTGTGACTTCACACTGACGATTCCTGAGCATCAGAGTCTGGCCCTGTTGTGTGTGCTGCCCGTTATGATCGCCTGTGTGAACTGCAAAGCCGCGGCAGCCTTGGAGCTGCGCTCCGTGCCAAACTGGGAGAAAGAATTCATGCATCACAACCAATTACTTCATTTCAGGTGATTTAACCTGTGCCACTTCCACTGGGGCAATTTGATATGTTGCCCTTATGATGTGCTGCAAACAGCTCCTTTGTAAGATGTGTATTTCTCTCCACAACAGCAATTACTTTCGGTGGTTGGCCTTTTCACAGCTACAATTCACATTTTTTTCTGAGGCTGCCCATTCAAGTGTTTGAGGACAGGGAGCATTGTATTGTTTAACTACTGCAATTTCCCACTGAGAGCTCTGGAGTCATTCATCTTGTGGTCTACAGGTGAACTGGCCCGTGAGGCGAAAAGAATATGAACAGTGACCAGAGCAAATGGATAATTTTCTTCCCAGCGTTGCCCGTTCTGGGGAACTGGGATCCAATTTTAAAATAAAGAGGGGATTGAAAGGCGCAGAAAAGGCCCGGTGACAAAGGGCACTTCTGGCAGTATGTAAAATGGGCAAAGGTGGCAAGGTCCCGGGTGGGGGAAATGGAAAACCTTGGTGCATCTGAGTGTTAGATTATCACAAAATGATGTGGTGGAGGATTC
>NC_024321.1:14820278-14865191 GCF_000523025.1 Cynoglossus semilaevis
ATTTTAAAGCAGGAGATAATATAAGCCAATAAAACATCAGAGACAGAGAGATAAACAAAGAGAGCAGCGCCGAAACTTAGATTACCTCTGGTTCACCCCAGGTGTGCCGCTTGATCATGCTGTTGGCTGGGCTTAGGGATTCTGATATGGGTAGTGAGTGTTTATTGAAGTTGGCAGAGGTTGTACTCTCAGAGGTGGCAGTCGCACATGAGTCTCACAAACGACCAGCATAGAAAACATCAAGGAACAGAGAGGCCGTAAACTATCATCCTGGGGCTGATAAAAAAACACGCATCTCACCCGTATTTCACCTCTTTATTGGATTCAGCCTCATAGCACGTCCAAGATATACAAGTGTCTGCAAGAAGACAGTGTAAATTATCTGTTTTGTCTGTCACTCTGTCTGCAGTGGATTACTGAGCAATTTGATGCCTAAAAAAAACAAACCTTAAAATGTAAACAATCCCCGGTGATAAAGCTGGCAGTGAAGCATGAGAGATTTGAGTGGTGTAATGCTTTTAACTGAATCACACCTCATGAATTTTAATTCCTTTTCTGAATGTAAAAAGGCCAAAGACGGCTCTCTGGATACAGTGTGATATTTCATACAGGGTGGATTTATTTCCCTGTTTACGCTGCTGTTAACCTCAGGACAACTTCTGTTTCGCTGATTCAGTAATTGGCTCCTGTGCCGGTTATTATTGGTGGTCATAATCAATATGTTTATATTAACGATGGGTCCCCTGTGTATAATTTGTGGACAAGCCGACGTATAAATAACTGTTTGTCTCAGCATTGACAAACATTAACGTCCTGATCTGCTGCCGTCCTTTTTTTTCTCTCTTTTATTAGCGTGTTAGCCACGCAGATACTGTGGGAGTATGTTGATCTCTCTCTTTTATTAGCGTGTTATCCACGCAGATACTGTGGGAGTATGTTGAGACCAAAACAGCAGTAAAAAAAGACACGTTGGAGGTATTTATATAGAAAAAAAGAGTCGATGTAGAGAGAAAAAAAAATCAAATCATGATGGTTAAACATTAACAGTGGTTTCAGAATATCTGAATCATGAACTAAATATGTTTGACGATAGTCACATGAGAATGCGATGGAGTTAATTTCTAATAACCTGATTACAGTACGTGAATTTAGTCAAACATCACTGAAAACGTGTGATTGTAGAATTTAAAAAAAATCCATGTAGCCGTAGCAGACTACTTCTTTAGTGATACTTTGAGAAAGTTCTGAATTTATTTTTATTTATTTAAGTTTTTTTTACAAGTTACTTTATACTGAGTCGATAGTGAGCAGCACTAATTATGTATTATGTATATTTTTTTCCCGGAGCGGTCGACCCACAGGGATTATCACCATCTTTGACAGCTCTCCTCAGTCCAACAGTGTGTTTACCGACTCTTAGCTTGGGTTTTTCTGCGTTTAACTTTTTCTGCAAATAAACAAGGTACAATTATTAATTAGCTAGTAAATATAACAAAATATATTGCAAATGACACACACACAAACACACAATAACACACACACACCTTACTTTTCCCTAGAGACCAAAACAGAACCAGACAGAGAAGTAGCTATTGGAGTTCCATTCATCAAATAGACAGAAACATGACACCAAATGCTAATGCTGCTCTGTGTTTGTTCGATGCCCAATTAGTTCACTGTTCTTTATTCCAGCCAAATAGTAGCATTTCGTTTGCTCCTTGTTTTGCTGCTCCCCAGTGGTCGGAGGGGGGAAAAAAATCAATACCATGTTTTTACTCACGACTTAACCATAATTGGTTAAAAGGTGAGACAGAATTATCATGGAGTGTGTGCTATTAGTGAAATTCGATAAAGCTGTATTTTTTTTAAACACGATATTTCATCCCATCTTAATTGGTGAAAATATCTCATTAATGCTCAATAAATCCAATATTAATCACTTTTGTCAAAATGTGTAAAAACAGGGACGGAGATGTTATATTTGTTGCTGTTCTCCCTGGTCATGTTTCCCCTGAGTAAACCCATGAACGGTTCCGTTGCCTGTTAACAGCAGCACATAGAAATAATCAATTAAGTTCACCCACTTCAAACATGAACACGCTGAGAGAGTGAGGGAAAGACACAAGTGCAGTATTGTGCAAAAAGACAGGACAGAGATGGGAGAAAAAGGCAGACACCCACAGCCAGAGTGCATTAATCACCGTTCAGGGAAATGGGATATGTGGTCTGGAGATTTATGGGTAGAAAATCAAAAAGCTCGGCGTATTAATTAGCTACGGTTGAACGTCTGCAATTTAATGACTAAATGACTTTAATGAATAAATGACTGCCGAAGATGTAAGGAAGAGAGTGAAACTGTTTATTGTCAGAGGTAATGGTGTTCATCGATAAGCTGTGAATTACTCTGCATAAATCTGCGTGTGTGATTCTTGGTGATGTCTGAAGAAAGTTCATTTTAGGCTCTGTTCTTTTATTAATGACCTCAGAAGAGGCAGCAGGAGGGGAGGGGTGTGGATTCCCAGATTTTCCAGCCATCATTATTCAACACCTCGTTGCAGCCACAAGCCTGCAGCCCACCGCTCTGCTCTTCATGGTAAAAGAGACAAGTTCCAATTCCTCCTGCAAAACTCCATCATCTGGCAGGGAAAGCCTCTAAATCCTGTTATAAGCTCAGAGAGGATAGAGCAGCGCTCCATTTATGAATGCCGCATCCAAGCCCAGGGGATGTTATAAGCATTATTCCAGCTTTTTCCAGTGCCAAAAAGACTCGTTTTAATTGTTGTTGCTGGGTCGTGTCGTGTGCAAAAAGAGACTGTAATATGTGTATGTGTAATTTGTATCTGTAAATGTGGAGGTGACTCAAACAAAAGGCGTTATGTTGAATTTGACCTTTGCACCATCACAAGGCAAATTATTTAACATTTTAATTGATTGAGGGGAAAAAAGAAAATAATTAGCTCTGTTCCTTCACTCCTTTCTCAGAAACGTTGATAATTATCTGACGACTACAGTAAATATCCTGCTCCTGCATTATCTTTCTCTCAAAGTCACTGTGGTTGCAGCTCAGATGAAAAGCGTGTCAAACATGCTTATGCTGAGCCTCCAGTTGCAGGCCCCGTGAGAGTTATTTTAAATTTCTTTTTTCAATTCTCTCCTCACAATTTCATTATCCAATACTCCCACAACAGAGGAATGACTTTGAAGGAGAGGGAAAGGGGAAGGAGAGGAGCATAATATGAGCTCAGTTGTCAACAGACAAACTAAAGAAAGCGTTGCCTGGAAGTATAATCGAAGCGTTCAAATTCAATTATTTGATCAAAATAAAGCATTCTTCTCTGCTTTATGTTCAAATAACACTGGAATACAGTGTTATTGATTTATAGCTTGGCAATGCTGCCCTTCAGTGGCAGGTGAATAGAATCACTTTTCTTCCGTGTGAAGTGAATGACTGAAAATATGGCCTGAAATAAGAAAAACAAGATCCAGTGTTTATAGTAATCAACTTCACACGGATATCGTTTGATACGAGAGACTCTTCTGGTCTCCACTGTGTCATTCTTCTTCATTAAGTTCCCAACAGTAGGAGATGAAAATCAACAATTACTCATTGTCTGTCAACATGACCTGATATCGTAACCTGTCATGTGTAGGTCATGTACACACAAATGTCAGGTTCTGTCGTGAAACAGAAATGAAGACAAATGCTGTGTTGCCTGACAACCGGTCAAAGCCGGTGATCAATCACATCTAAGGCCTTAGCTTAAAATGCAACTGAGGTATTCAGAACAAGACGTTACAATATTCAGGGCTAAGACCAGACCAGTTTTACTTTTAGTTCTAGTTCAATCTGTCCATGGACTACCCAGGGTTCCCTGCTGTTGAGATCAAAGTGGTGACATCTGAAAGGAACCGGGCTGAGGTTGGCTTGGGATGTTGAGAATGTGGAAACCACAGTGCCACAGTCAATCTTTTTAAAGCATTGTCCTGGCATTTTTGGTACCATAAATGTCAAACTGTTCCCTGGGTCCTAAGCTGAGGGACATGTGTTTAGAGTAGTTGATGGTGTTGTACACAGAGTGGTGATGACCTAACGGTAACACAGACTCTCCTCCAGGCTCTGATATCATGCTGCGCCGCCTGACAGCTTCCAGATGGAATTAAAAACCATTATGCGACATGTCGTGTGTTTGAGAATACAATTTGCACTTGTTTTCCGCGCTTTGATTATGTGATGAAAACGTCAACCGCTCTGGTCCTTTTCAATAACACCAGCGGCTGTATTTACCAGGGATTTGAATCAATTCTTCACACAGGACCCTCACTCTGCATGCCACCCACAAAACAAGACCAAGTGCCAAACAAAGGCCACACATGAAAAATGGCATGTCCCAGACCTTAAACACATAAACAAAACAGCGGGTTACACCAGTGACTTCCTGTTAACACTCACGAAAACAGAAAAATCACCAGTAAATGTGCCTGAGCAGACGGAGACTACGTTCACACTACATCGGTCATATCTGACTCACTGCTGGTTCCATACACATCAGATGAACTGCTTTTCATTCACAACTACATGTGTCTTGCATCTGACTTATTGTGACTGCCACATGCTGGTAGAGTTTGCCTGACGGCTTAGTGTTAAGCATTGTATTAAAGCTTCAACACTGCTAAAGTTCATTAAGTTCCCGCCATGGGCTTGGATGACTTTATATTTATAATTGATTTTCCAACTGTGTGCTAACAGTTGTTTGGTTTTACTTCACTGCAACTGATGGATTATATATATAATATTTATTGATGTATATATATATATATATATACATTTCTATATATATATTTCTGTAGAATATATATAGATATGGATATAAGAAATTCAGATCTAAATTGATCAGGTTCTGAATCGCTGAATTATTGATTCACGGATCACCCAAATAAAAATAAAGCAGATGATTCGCCAAAACAAATAATCAAAACCAGATGTCAGTCATCTTGAACCTGGCCAGTGAGCTGCTGACTTCAACTCTTACTAGAGACAAGTCTGGACAACAGCATGCATTGCTCTCATAATCACAGGATGCAGCGCACGACTTTGCCCGTTAGGTGTCGCCCATCTCCTGCACCTGACGCAACATCCACAGCTTCCCCTCGGCTCGCAGCCTCGGTCCTGGACCCACGGACCAATCAGAGAGGAGCAGGGAGGGGCTGGGTTTGTCACTACAGATACTCCAAGAAGTTTGCTCGGACCTGTCTCCTCCACCACTGCTGAAGCTGCTGCAGAAGCTACTGCATCTATGAGTCTCCACGTAAATGAATAGCCCCGGCTCGCGCCAGATCAGGCGTGGCGACTATGCCGATGTAAGGAGCTCCGGGCTCCCGCTCCGTCCGACAATGGCATGCGACGGTTCTCCCCCGGAGGACTTCCCGCACAAAGTGATGCCCGGAGCGGCTCCCTGCACGTGTAGTAAGAAGTGCAGGAGCCGCAGCGGCAGCCTGATCTTCCTGGGATTATTCATGCTGACACTATCCCTGCCCGCCGTCACACTCGTATTTGGACCTGCGCTCCGAGGTGAAAAGGGAAATAATCCACCAGAAGCGGGACTCCATGTTGACGCTCGCGGGCAGTGACCTGGCTGACCCGCCGCCGGTCCTCTCTCCTCCCGGACACCCAAGACAGGACTCTGGCAGCAGGGGAGGAGGAGAGAGTCGTGAGGTAAAGACAACCTGTAATCTACTGTATAACAAGTTTTGTTTGTGTGTTTATTTGTTTGTTTTTTAATTTCACGCACGGAGGTTTTTCATCAACAACCGTCCTACCGCTGAGACTCGGTATTACCGGTATCAGGTTCGGTGTGGGTGCTCTGTCATGGCATGTTCCTGGCCCACTTACTGATTGTCACGCAGGTCAGATATGGTCAGAATCACCGCTGTCATGTGCGTGATTCTCCTCGAGATTTTAAAAAAAAAGGATCTCTAAAGATTTTGAGCTTTTTCTTTTTGTTCAAAAGCTGAGGTAACTTCACCCAGAGAGGGCCATAGAAAACAGCCTATGTCAAGTTTATTAGTCGATAAACCTAACGATTATTATCATCGTCACTAGTCGACAAGTCGTTTGATCTGTAAAGAAACAAAAATGAATTAAAATTTAAATAGTTTTTCTCTTGAACAAATAGAACAAAAAATAAAGATGGTGAAAATACAGATTTTTTTATTAAAACAAACCAAAAGTATAATTAAAAAATAATTTAAGGAGCTATTAGTTAATTTACTGGTCACTGGAGGTCAAAAATGGTCCACAATACAAAACATGGAGATTGTAAATGAGGTTATTTGGACCTCAATAACCTCTTTTTTTTTTTTAGTGTAAATGTTGTTTGTCATTGTGATGAATAGTGAAGTCCATGGAGACACTGTCTTCAGCCAAAGTCAACTGCGTCTGGCTCATGCTTTTCCTATGCTTCTTAGTAAGTAGTAGTGGATGGGCGGATGGATGTTTGGAGGTTGGATGGACAAATTGATGAAAAAATGTGTCAAATGTCAGAAGAGATTAGTAGTAGTAGATTAAGTAGGGTACCAGCCTTCTTTCTGGCTTGATGTGATTGGTGATTAAACATTGTTAAACATGCTCTGAGCAAAAGTTAACATACATTATACAGATTAAAGACTAATTACATCATAGAAAATATGGTTTAATTTTTTTAAAAATGCAAATATTGGAGTAAAAAAAGAGTTGTCTTTGGAAGAAAAATGTTGCATTCAGGTGCAGAAAACAGATGTGCAGGAGGTGATGGCTGACCGTCCTGAGACGAGACGGTGCAGATGGTTTGAGCGTTAATGTAATTCATGGTAATGTCCATGAAGGAGGTCATTTACCTGCAGAATGGCTCTGGTTATTTATCCCCTCTCCTGTAATCAAACCTCATTTACCCCAGATTGCCTTGTTTCCAGAGGTAGACGCTCAGAGGTGAGGCCGGCTGCCCAGCTCAGGTTCATAGTCCCAGGTCAGAGCCAGTCAGTGTGCTGGAGCAGGTGGACGGAAAATTTGCTGGATCACCGGCAGGTGCAAGGCCCCAGGGCTGATGTAAATTCATCAGGATTTAGATGGACCAGTTGGTACTTGGAGCGCAGCCAGTCTCGTCTCGCATGTGTTTTCTTTTCTGGCGGCCGGCTGATTGAATTTTCACTGTGTTGTCTATGGCTTTGGCAACGGCAGCCTCCTCCTTAGACCGTACACCCCCACACTCATTTTATCAGAAGGAATGTTCAAATCACATCATTGTGCGTCCAGAGAATTGATCGCTCATAATAAAATTTACTGGCGTTATTTTTAGACACAGGAATTCAGGTTATTTGGTTCGGACTATTTTCTGCAGGAAAGAATTTAAAGATCCCTCCACGATATTCTGGGTTTGTAACATTTTCCTTTCATTTAATTTTCCTTTCACAAGTGGGAAGTTCAGCCTTTTCATTAGGCCTGAGCGCGTTGGTTGCCAAGCTTATTTTAGATAGTAGTGGTTTCCCTGGTTGGAGATGAGTGAGATGGGCCTGGTATTCAGCCCAGATGGTGACTCTTCATGAGGTGAAAGACTGTAGCCAGGCTGTAAATATTTAACAGCCCTGTGATGCAGTCTTTACCAGATGTCTGCATTAAACAACTCTGATTACACATCCCACAGTTTACATAGTTGAAGAAACAGGAGCATGTGGCATTTGGGCGCAGTGGCCGCACTTGTTAGCTTTTCGGGCCTTTTCTTTGAAGGGTCCCCTTTTGTAGAGCTAAAAATTGTTTATTGCATTTTTCTCACAGCTCCTCATCAAAGGGATGTCAACGGAGTGAGTGGAATTTGAAATGATGTTCAGGTATACAGACAAGTGTAACAGAATATGAAAAAGGTTGTCACGAAAAAACACAAGAGAACTCCAGCTACGCAGGTATGGAAGCGATACGTCAACCACACGCAGCATATCACAGCTGACGTAGTCATAGTATATAAGCCTTGACATGGTGTAATGTAGTATCAATGTGTAACTTCTGTTCAAATGGATTCAATCCACATTGCGGTGGAGATTTTCTATGAAAAGCACAAGTGGTTTGCGCTCCACATTTGGTGCTTGTCAGGGGTTTTTCAACTGGGTTCGGTCAGTGTTGAACATAAATCAACTTTTATAAACAGTGCACCCAACCAAAAATCCAGACATTTTTCATAACTGTATTGATTAACAGTTTTGTAAGTCAAACAAAAGCCAATGAGAACCTTTTTGCACAGCTGAGATCACGCCATTATGGAGGATAAAATTTCATTAGATTGTCAAAGTGTCTCAGAGGCTTCAAGTTGTTTGGTATAAAAATAAAACACACTCCAATGTTTATTCTGCGAGTAAATTAGGTTTCACTATAGTCATATCTAGTTTCAGTGTTACTGCTGACCAGATTGTAATCCATTTTGTTCTATTTCTGTGCTGTTGAACTTCAGCCACCTCCTGACACTTTTTTATACAGTCACTCAGCAGAGGCCTGGCGGGACCCACTGGACATACTTGAACATACTCTTGTAGTTTGAAGACGGCTATTTTGGCCAAAACGTCCAGACTACAGATCCTGGCCATACAACCTGTCATAATCAGGTTTTTAAAGTGTTGTGTTGTGAGCAAATCGAACCAAAGAGCAAACAATTGAACTTAAATGATTGACAATAGAGCAGTATTTAGGTCTACCAGCACCTAACAGGATGTCCATAAAAGTTTATCTGTTTTCACAGATTTAAGACCAGAAACATTCTTCACTTATCTTAACTGGCACTTGAAAGGTTTACGCTCCTTCAGATATCTTGCCAGCAGTCGTAATGTAAAAAGAAAATACATAATAAAAGTGCCACAGTGAAAAAGTAACATCGGATTAAAACCTTTGTTGCAGAATTTGACTCATTCGTGACAAGTACTTACACACATTACACACCACTTAACATCCCTCACACTTTCAGATCCTTGTCGTTGCCTCTTAACAAGAGCAAATAATCTGGTCATTTATGATCGGAATCTGGGAAGGGAACAAACACTCGTTCCTTTAGCAGTTGGTATGCCCTTGAGCAAGGCAGTAAATCCCAGCTGTCCAGCAGATCTGCATCGTTCCCAACAGAAAAAAAAAAACGCTCCTCCCATGTGTGTGTTGGTCTTGAGTGTGAGGCACGAGTGCGTCGCAGGGCATGACTAACTGTCACTTAGAGTCGGCAGACCGCAGCAAGTATAGCTAATAAAAATCAATCCTCGATTTGTGTTTGGTGGGTTAGTCTTTCATACACGAGTCTTACATTTTTTCTTATAGCCATTATATGAAATAAATTCGCCCCTCTGATGTGTGCCTTCAAAGTCCCACAAAGAACAGATGCTGAAACATCTGGAGTCTAGTTAACGGCTATTAAAAAAGTCAGTTTGATGGGACACAAAGTCCTTAGCAGCCTACATGCTCTGGAGTGGAGTGGAGTGGTGGGCTGTAACCCACCCCTGCTTTAATTGTGACCAGCGCATGATTAGTGAAAACAAGCAACATCACGTGTATTGTCAGTACTGGACGACAGGTCACTGATTCATTGGTGTGGACGCCAGGGTGATAAAAGCACATGGGGCATAGGAGGTGAAAACATCAGCAATGTGAGTCTGAAAACAGTGTAAGAATAGTCTTGACAGGCAGTTGAAGCAGACGCCCAGTCAAGATTGAGTCCAGAGTCACAAACGTCTACCAAAAATAATAAATTCTCAAGGCATTCACGGCATTTCAGCTCGGCACCGCTTTGCCAACAAGTGTTGCAAGAGTCTAAAATGTGACTGGCTGCTGACAGGCAACATTTCCCTTAGGTTGAGTTCCACAGCTTTTTAGATGGCAATCTATGGGTGCCGTTATTAAATTAGCCCAGCTATGTTTCAAACCACATGGCCTTCCAGAGAGCTCTATTTGATTGTGGGACACTCCTTCTCAGAGATATTTAAGAAGAAAACACCCTGTCCTCGTACTAGCCAAGTGCGTGAATCAAAGAAGTAATTATGATCCATCACGACCCAAAAGGTATGCATGCCTTCAACATAAGTAATGCCCGTGCAGTGGTGATGGGTACTCCGTGTGCATCTGGCACCCGCAGACCTCAGCGTTACCTCTTCAACTTTTGCAACCCCACATTCTCAAACCACAATTAAGTGACTAAATCTTGGCCTAGCAGAGAAAATTTAAGGCGTTACCGCAACCACAAATGTCTGTATTTGTGGAATAAAATCCGAGCTGGAAGGACAGAAGGCACAATGGTTTTATGTATACACAAGCCAGAGCATTTTATTACCATAGTCATTTTGAAATGTTATGAATGTCGGGGTCAGTGGTTTGAGGGCAGCATTTTTTTATTGGTGTCGCCTTTTAAAAATTGGTGAACAAAAGTAGAAATGTCGGCATAGAAAAATTGTACATCTCTAAGGTGAGTGAGTTTTAGTCATATCCTCGTATAGCAAGGACACAACGGGGAATCTCAACCTTTGGAGCATAAAAGCAACACCCCCCCTAGCTTTGAAGAGTTAAGAGCCCTCTAATTGATAGCATTTTCTCCTTTGTCCTGAAAAAGAAGGGTTTACTCACGAGTTGGCACTTGGCATACATACCAACACGTTGTCATCCTGATTTACTGTAACTCTGTGCCTTTGATGTGCGTAAGTGTTGTAAATGTTTTAATGAAGTGAAATCAAAAATTGGCACAGAACCATTCTTCATAGCTGTTGCATGAAGTATTTTTTTTTCTTTTTTATTAGTGCCTTATTGCCTTCATCTCAACACCAGACGGAGCAGTCTAGTAGTAGGCTAGCAGACGGCTTGTTTGTTTTTTTGTGTTTTTTTTTTGTTTTTGTTTTTTTTCACGTTCTGCTAAAGCTTAATCCCGGCCAAGAAATTGGCTGTGGAATCATGTTTGGCTGTCCGTTCTGTTAAAGCTTAATCCCGGCCAAGATTGGCTGTGGAATCATGTTTGGCTGTCAGAACAGACGAAAGTGTAATGCCATATGCCTGAACACACACCCAGAATCCTTTGAGAGGTAAAAGCCCCCTATATGCCAACAGCTGGTGAGGAGATGTGGAGACACCTGTGCACCAAATGAACAGCAAACGCTGCTGCTTGCGGGAACATCTGGAGGTCTGTGCGCCGATAAACTGTTCCAACATACTCCTCCATCAAGGTGGAATTCCTGCGCTCATAAGGTCAGACATGGCTGGCATCTGGTCAGGGATGTAGACTTTAACAACATTGAGCTTGCCCAACACAGATCATAGGGGGGGGGTGACACGATACAGCTCATCCCTCACAGCAGGAGTGAGTTCCCACATCTGAGACGAGGTATAGGAGAAACTGGAAACATAACTTTTTGGTCTGTCTTCTCATGGTCTTTCGGTTGCTCTGCTTCTAAACCACACAAGAGGCAACGGGAGTTCACGCTGCTTTCACGAGGAGATTTCTGGCCCTCGGCAGAGTTTAACAACTATGTTTACTCCAGCGTCACAGATGGGAACATGGAATATGTCATCTCTTATCCCTAACTGGGATAAACCCCTGTGAAGAAAGGGAGGTCATAGTGTCTGTCAGTAAGCGTGTCGGATTCATAAGTAGATATAGAAAAAAAATGCAGAATAGTACTCCAATCCATTATTTATTGTTTTTTGATCCTTGTTAAGGTGCTACATGTGTCACTGCTTTAGAAATGTCAGTTATACAAACTCCAAGCAGATGTCCAGCACAATGGAAGTTGTCTGGTTGTCTGTCCTCGTTCATTCAGAGCCTCCTACACGGCACGATTTATGGGGACACACCAAAGTGTGACCAAAAGCGATTTTCTTTTACATTACGAAGCTTGTCTCATGTTGTCCACTGACGTCTGGCGGTTTACCAAAGATGTGAGCACAAACTGGCTCTCCTAACCAAAAGTGATTTTTGGATAATCTGTCTTTCAACCCCTCAGATCCCTAGAGCGTCATAGACCTGAGTTGTTAGAGGCGGTCACATCCTCAGAGTGCTACAGTCAGGTCAACATGTCCTACAGGGTTCATGTGAATGTAGGTCAACCAGAACCAGTCACATAACAACATAGGCATGTGGTTTGTCTCGCCACTTTCTCGCCCCATGGGAACAGCACACCACTACAGGTTTTCCTTGGGTTTTCCTGCTTTTAGCAGTGACCAGCTCCATCAGATCCTTTTCTTTCACTCTGTTGTTTTAGCTCATTCATGCTGCCTGAGAATAGGTCTGAGACCAGGTGCCCCTTGAATGGGTACTACTCTCAGATTAACCACAATTCATGTTCTCCTTTTGTATGAAAAGGTGAATTTTAGAGCAGCAGCAACCAGGTGACTGTCTCAAACAGCAGAAACACAGACAAAACTGACTTGGGTTACAGGATGGATTACAGCCCGATGGGGCAAACAATGACTTGGCCACAAATGAATGTGCCGTCTGACAGTGTCTCAAATCCTTTCAAATGCCTCAAGTTGTCTGTGCAAACATTATACCTCAAGGACAGAAAGGCCACTTGTAAAGTGGTTACGAGCTTGAAAACTTGTACCACTCGGGCTTTTGTTTGTTTTGTTGAAACAAACATGTAACATGGTCATGGCTGGTTTTCATAGACTGAAAAACGTCTGTCTGCAGGAGTCCCAGTAATGTCCTGCTCAAAGTTTTTTCCAGACGCTGTTTTATTTTATGCTCTTTTTTTTCTTCACAGGAGAGGTTAATGCACAGAAATGGTGGTTTCCATACCACCGAGGACAACAGGGGCATAACCCAGCGGGCGAAAAGGAGTCCTGCCAAGCAGCCAGATACAGGTATGAGCAATTCTTTCTGGATTTATCCTCATGTAATGTCTTTAATCCTAATGCTTTGACAAAGACATATGCTGATACTTAAGCTTTATTGCTGGACCATCTCTATTATTAGGGCTGTGGCTTTAAATTTAGTACATTTAATGAATCAACCAGAGTATGCCCTCTGGTGCACCTGCATGTGTGTAACATTCATGGAACTTTCCCAACTTTGAGGCAATGGTTCCTGTAACTGCTGGTTTAAGTTAATTTATATTCACATTATAATACATCCTATAATGCGAGGGTTTTTAAAAACTTTTTCCAAGTGATGTTTTATTTACTGCTCAAGGCTCAACAGCAGCTCAACCACATGATGTTGCTGAGTTTATAGAGCAAGAGATTTGTTGGAATGGAATTGATTATTACTTGGAGAGCAGGGAGGTTTGGGAGGGTTTCACCAATTTGAAAACAAACAGCCGAGCCTGTGTTGATTTCCACCATCTTAAAATAAAATCAGTTCCTCAAAATATCTTTCATATTTGTCAGCCGAGCAGCCCTTGGATGGCTGGTGTGTTATCAGTCACGCCTGAACTCAGAGAAGAATTAGACTAAATAAAACACCATCACTTCTGGGAATATGAAGTCATTCCAGGAACCCAGGTGGACGACTTCGGATGGATTTTATCGAATCGCATGAATTAATGTTGTAATCAATAGCGCCAAAGAAAAAAATTAGCCTTTGTAGTTTCCCCCCTCGGTCCCCTCCCTTCTTGTTTTCCAGTATGTGAGCTATGCAAATAAAAAGCAAAGCCTTTGAAGTTCCCTGTGCAAATGCAACAAGTGCAGCATGATCACAAGGCATTCCAATGTCTGTGGCGTGACACTGAATACTTGGGGGGAAGTTTAGTAATTGTGTTTAAATTAGAAGAAAAAACTCACCTTTGAGACTTTCTACATAAATCAGTAAAGTCCCGAGCCTCTAAACACTAATCATTCCCAGGTCTCTCTTCTGCTCTCAGTGCACAGACAAAGGCTTTTGTAATCTCAGCCTTAGAAGTGTGTGTGTGTACTCCGTGTGTGCGTGTCTTTGTGTGTGCACTCCTAACGGGCACCAGATTCCAGATAGGGCTGCTCGTTAAGAGAAATCTATGCGGATGCATCCAGTCATTTAGCCAGAGGAGAAATGCTGGCCATATGTTTGAGGGGACTCAAACTGTGAGGTTTTAAGGTTAAATGGTCTTTGTAGTTGTAATGACATGGTAAACACGAGAACAGCGAGAGGGCATTTTGAAAAGGTTTCTTGAGCCACGCACACAGAGCAGCACCACACCGAGAGCATTTTGTCTTTCAAGCCCTGACATACAATAGATGCCCCACCAACATCCATACACACACACACACACACACACACACTTTCATCTGTATCCTGCATCTGGGCTTAATTCAAAGAAAAGGATTTTGGCAGGATAAAGTATCTCTCTAATGATCTTCTCCAGTTCCACTGCCTGTGAATGCTTAAGGCACTTGTTCATACAGAGGAGGTGAAACCACACTTACAAATTACTACACTAGAAAATACCACAGACTGACATACCTCCACTCCAGTGTGCAGCGGCACCACATGATGAATCTGTTATTTTAGCCTGTTTAGGATGCCTGCACAGAGTGAGGTGTGTAGGCGAGATGTTATCCGAGATGATAATTGTTCAGCAGACCTTTTCAAGCTTAATCACGCTCTTTTTCTTTTCTTTTCTTTTCCAGAATCAACAGGGAAGGAGAAAAGGAAAGAGAGGAAAAAAGGTGATTTACAATTCTGAACAAGTTTCACTCAAACACCTCCATGCTGTGTTTCTCCTCCAAATCCAAAATTCAAAGGAGTAAATGACCACCTGTCCACATTTGACTGACATATTTTTCTTATGTCCTGTTATTCCTTATGTGAAAAATGTGCTTCTAAAATCCCATGTCCCACATATTACTAATCCCAGTGAGGAATTTCTGTGGTTTGGGGGGTTTAAATATAGATTAAAAAGGTCATATTTTTGTGTGCTAATTTTACTTGTCTCCTTTCTTAAAGGGAAGAAGAGGTCTATACCTGGGCCTCCTGGTCCTCCTGGTCCCCCGGGCCCACAGGGCCCACCGGGAATCCCTGGAATACCCGGTATTCCAGGAAACATTGGCGTGGGGCCTGCAGGACCCCCTGGTCCTCCGGGGCCACAGGGACCCCCTGGCGCTCAAGGTCCAGCAGGTATTAATCATGAAATAGAAATGATGTAATTCACCTACTGTAGATAATAAAGATTCAGGCTGAAAAGATATTCAAAACAGCACAAGTAGAGATTTGTTCTTAGATTACATTCATTTCCTGCACGCAGACACATTCCCACACAGGAAGGGGGCTCAGGTTGTAAAAACTGATGAACTCATTGTCTGCACATTGTGGCTTTCATACGCGATATGTCTGACATTGTGTGGGATATTCATTTTTACCAAGTCCTTAAATGTGTGGAAGATCAGATTTCCCTTCAACCGTGTTCCTCTCCTGCTCTTATTGTTGCAGGGGTTCTGGACAGAACAAAAACAAAGGACTTCCAGCCGGCGGTGGTTCATTTGCAAGGGCAGGAAACAACTATCCAAGTGAGAGAAGGTGGGTCTAAACCGCTGCGAATCACATGTTAAAAATAATAAACATACTCATACTGTCTGTCGGTGCCATTTGTCAAAAGCCTGCATGTGTCAACAAAGTGGTTTAGTTGATTTAGAACTGTTTACCCTGTTGAGTCCAACTGATATTTACATTTTATGGCCTTATAGTCTGTGAATGCAGTGACCTTCACAGGACCTGAGATTTATTTGGTTCAATGTTTCTAACAATATGTGCTTAAAGATTATGTAAGATTATAGTAACCCTAATGTAATCCTATAGCCATTACGGGATTAGGGAGAAGTTAGGAGCTTGTGTTACAAGACCCATGTTAGCTCAGGTCAGGAAGCAGGAGCCTTGTATGGTGGAAGGTTCACATTACTCTGCATCACTGAGTCTGTCTAGTCTTAGTAGTCCAAACATAATTAGCAGGTTTATACTTTATGTCAACACCGGTTATTGGTTGTACTTCTACTCAGCTGGAAGCTTCTGACGCTGACCGTTTGTTGCTTTGCTCTGCTTGTGTTGTGTTTGTAGATCTCTCTGAAGGCATTCTAAGGAACTGGAAGATGGTGTCCATCCACCACCGTGTGTTTAAAATGCACCCGCGCTCTGGAGAGCTGGAGGTGCTGCTGGACGGTGTCTACTTCATATATAGTCAGGTAGAAGTGAGTACGGTCCTTGACGTAACTCTTAAGATTTACAGTTCAGATGGTAAAGAATTAGGAGACCTTCTAAAGTTAAGCTGCGTAACATCTCTGTTTGTTTTGTGTTGTAAGACCTTTTTTTTTCCATATTCTTTTGGTGGCTCTTTGTG
This sequence comes from Cynoglossus semilaevis, assembly GCF_000523025.1. Taxonomy (NCBI): domain Eukaryota; kingdom Metazoa; phylum Chordata; class Actinopteri; order Pleuronectiformes; family Cynoglossidae; genus Cynoglossus; species Cynoglossus semilaevis. The sequence continues at coordinate 14,836,563 of NC_024321.1, forward strand.
CAACTCTTTAGCGCAAACATCAGTTGGCCACTCCGATATCCCAGCTGTTTCAGCTTTAATAAGCTCTCCAATGTTAGGCGAACTTGTTTTGACCACAGTTTTAAGTCTTTTGCACCCTTTGCCTCTCCCTCACTCTCCACCAGGTGTACTACCTCAACTTTACTGACATCGCCAGCTACGAGGTGATGGTGGACTCAAACCCTTTCCTTCGCTGCACTTGCAGCATCGAGACGGGTCAGCGCAAGTTCAACACGTGCTACACGGCTGGAGTCAGCCTGCTGCGCGCAGGTCAGAGGATCTCAATACGTATAGTTTATGAGGACACACTCATTAGTATGACCAATCACACCACGTTCCTGGGAAGTGTCAGACTTGGAGAGGCTCCATCTGCTGGACAGAATTGATTACTACAGAGCCATCAGGCCTCAGCAGAAAGAATCTCTCCGGTCAAACCGGTTAAGAGTCGAACTGTCTTCTTGTCCTGCAGTATCTGGCGTTCATGAATTGATGGGATCTTTTTTTCCTTTCTGGACCTGTTTGAAAGAAGTCCCTGAGTGACTGTTGTTCACTTTAACGGGATCAACCAAAGACATGTCAGGCTTCCTGTCACATTGAGTCTGTGCAGAGGTCTGCCTGATGAGCCAAGTGTCTTCATCAGACAAAAAAATATTATATTTATAGTCGCCACGTTGTGTCAAAGACAAAGACAAGACAGACAGCGTCTCTCTGTGTAACAATAAAAGACACTGCGCTGATAGATACTTAATCTGTACAAACCTTCCAGTGCTGTTGAATGACAATCTTGTATCTCCAAAACAGAAACAAGCTATTTGAACATTTTATGTGCAGACTTTTTACTTGCCCTGTTTAAATATTAATTTAAATATATTATCAGTTGTATGAGAAGGTGATCAAAGCTTTATGTGTCCCTCAATTATAGAAGTAATTAAAGCATATAAATGTTTAAAGTGTAAAGAGTAAAAGTCATTAAAAGTGGAGTTACAAGGTATTCACGGAGCAACAGCACTATATACTTTGCACACATTTGCACTACAGCATCCATATCAGTGATATGTTTTTGTTCCAGTGCTATTGTTTAGATACATATGAATGAGTCCATGTGGAAAATTATAATTGTTTATACTTCTCTGTACATACTGTATATAAAATGGGATATACTTTTGTAAATGGAGTTGATTGATGGATTAAAATGTTTCATTGTCTGTCTGAACGCATTTGTCTGCTTTCTGTGCTCACGCAGGCGGTGGAGTCCTGAGAGGGCTAGAACTTTTCTCTTTTATATCGGACTCTGTTGGCACAAGTACTGACAAGAACAAGGCATGGTCTTTGACAGAGGCCTTAACTTTGTCTTCAAGTTTCACAAACTTGCTGCAATTTGCTTGTAATCATGCAAACTACATGGATTCAATCTTGAAGAGCAGAGAGGAGATGGTTTCTCATTTGGAAACATTTGGGTTTACTGACGTGTTACCTCAACCATTTAGGTAACTCAAAGAAAAAACTCAAAGAAAAAAAAAGTGAACGCGTACGTAGCAGCCAGCCTGCAGGCTGCTACGTACGCGTTCACTTTTTTTTTTTCTTTGTTAACAAGCAGTGTTTATGTTTTGTTTTGGTCTCCTTAGTGAGAGTTTTTAGAATGTATTTTAGGAAACTCTTGGGAGACTTGAATCTTATACCAATTCGTCCACTTACTGAGAGAGTCAATAAGAAAGTGGTCAAAATGTCTAAACCAATTGAGGTATGTCACTGATTATGGAATATGCGGTTATCTTGGACACTGTACAAGTGAGAGTCATAGGATTATCGTGCACTTAGATAGATTTTCAAACATTTCTTCTGATGCTGTGCTTTCTCTTGGGACATTAAGTCCTTTCTGAAGGGCTCATGGTTTTTCAAAAAAAAAAAGAAAGAAGCCCCAAAGCAAAAACCTATTCTGTTCTTACAGTCTAATCTGGTAGTGAGAATATGAAGGGTATTTGCAAAGTTAACAAAATTAAAGTGTAATGTCCCATTCTTGCTGGCTCCAACATTCTTCCAGTAATGACTAACGTTAACAAAAAGTCAAAAAAAGAGAGGTGAAACCAAAATCTACTCCTTGGCTTCAGTGTTAGACTTGCTGGCATTATTGTGAGTTTAAGTATTTTGCCTTTTCCCACAGCAAATATAACTGAGATCCCTTGGACTGTTTCTGCACTGCAAGGAAATGCAATTTCCCAAAAGGAAAACAGAACTTCAGTCCAAGAGAATGGTTATTACTTGGTGTTTGGACAAGTACTCTGTCACTGAACTCACGCATAACTAAATTGATATTACGTCTGATTTGTTCCAGCTTTTCAACTGATGTTCCACTTAATTCACAGGTTTTGTTTAAAAGCCCAGGCACAGACATGGGTCACATTATCCAAAGCTGGAGCTGCACTAAGACGTCAACAGAGACCTTGGGCTGCCTGCTGCTGCAACACCTGCCAAAACTACACTGCAGGTCAGTGAAGCACTGCTGCTGTTCTGCACTGTGGCTCCTACAAAGGAAAATGCAATTTGTTTTTTTATAATGATCCATCTACAATCATATGCATCTTAAAATTGCAATCGCAAACAATTGGTTTTGAATGTATAAATAAATAATAGTTCATCAGTACGTGTGTAAATCAGTCTCCCACTGTTCTATACTTGTAGCCATCCTTTTCCAGTAGTAGGTGCTATAAATAGAGTGCTAATGGCCATTGTGCTGTTTTTATGTTTTACTTACGTATTCCTGTCCTTAAAAACGTTAGAATTGTGGTCAAAACTACAAAATACTTTGTTTACTGAGGATAAGCTAAGCTAAGCTCTCCATGCTAGCCTTCCCGTTATCTTGTTTTTTGCCTTTATGGGGCTTCAATGGGAGCTTTGCATGCTTTGAGTTGCATTACTGCCCCCTGTTTGATGTATTTTTTCACTGGGAAATATTTGTTGTCAGAAAAATCCTGACCTCTGATTTGTGCATTTGATTAAGCTTCATAAAATGACTTAGAGTGAAAAAAAAATCATTCTCATTTTTAAAAAATAAAAAAATAGGTAAATTGTGTGGGTTACCATCAACAAAGGACAATCCATGGAGAAAACAACAAGTGATTCCGTTTTCAGCCCATTTTACACGCTTTGTGGTCCAAGACATAAATCCTTACTGGGAGAGAGATGAATAAAACAAGTGATGGTGTCAAAATGGACCTTTAATAACATTTACTTATGAGTTGGATTTGAAAAACGGTATGCTTTGGTGTCAAACATTGCTATTCAGTTAATATTTATTGAAACAAAAATGTCAAGTTATTACTCCACACTAAACAGCCTTGAGCAGTCTGTTTCTATATAGTTTTAAATGGCATCCATCTGACAATTATAACATTTTAGAGGCGAAACACATGAGTGGGAGAATGAAACTCACACAATTACTTCCACATAAGGGTAACTGGCCCACTTATATAATCTTGCGCTGTGATCTTCAAAGTCAGCATCTCTGGACTGGATTCTGGATTGACACCATCTTTCACAACCACTTTTCTCAAAATAATAGCTGCATGTGTTTTGGAAGAATGCGGTTCCCTTCAGTGGAGACGTCCAAGACATTTATAGTTGAAGCCAACAAGTGCTGAAAACTGCTTAGTAAGACATTTAAAGTTTGTTTTCTCTTAAATATCATCCATCTGCTGATGTTTTCACAGGTACTGTGCATCTGCACCAGGACGATCCGCTGCAGCTAGGGGTCCAACACAGACTACAGGCATAATGTCCCATTTCAGTGGAAGCAGCCTTGACCTTTTTTGGTATTGTATGACTCAAATGAGAGAAGACAGCCTGGCTTTGTATCTCATTATTTCAGGAAGTGGAAAGCTGTGTGAGGGCACACTGATAGTCCATCCTCTGGCAGAAGCAGGAAGCTTCCTAATCTAAGGGAAATACATCACTTTAAAAATTGTCTGACCATCCTGATGTGTTTTAAATGCCCTTTATTGTAAAGTAACAGCTTTGAGAGTATTTGTATATCTGTCAGGTGTAGACCACCTCCGCCTGTCCCTTTGTTGTGTTTATATGTATTACCTCCTCCTTTCATCAGTCTATTTTTACAGGTGTCTGTTTACCTTGCTGTGTTTTTTTTCCTCCAGCTCCACCTCTACTCTGTCTGTTTATTTGTTCCCCTCACCTATTTAAGGATGGTTTCCATTATCCTCAGACTATGACAGGAACAAATAAAGTTACTATATGTATTTATATCACCCAGGAGGATCCCCTTACTGACATGCAGCTGCTAACATCTAAGAAATACATTGTGATCAAATGTATTTTATATATATGATGAAAAGTTGTAACAGTTTAAGCTGTTAGGTCAATATTCATTCTCAGTTTTAAAGATAGCATTAAACTGTGAATGGTGCTTAAGATCTGTCTAAATAACATTTCTCTGGTCATTGTTTTCTGCAACTGTAGAATATTATAGGTCAAGCCAGACAGCCAAACTTCTAAATATAGATCCACAGTGTCTATCTAGTGTCCAGGGTTGTTTTCTCTGTCACTTTTTTCCCCCCAGAGCATGGCTATAAGAGGGTGTGTCAGCAGTGGTGCTTCGCAGTTCACTAACAGCAGATGCAGCAGCAAACCAGAGACAATGGTCAGACACTTGTTGTTGAACCTTCTGCTTCTCTTTTCACACAACTGTGACATTTTTATCGATGCTGTGAAGATTGAAGATCTAGAGGTAGGTTCAACATGAGTCATTTAAGTGCAAAATATGTTAACATCATTGCAACGTCTACAGTCTGTTCAGTAAAGCTGTGGTTCATTGACTTTACTGACAAATCTGCTAAGATTGTTTGATGTTGGTTTGCATGCTTTACACTTTAATCATGATTAATGTTCCCTCCATTTCAAGGAGCAGACCTGGAACAATCACAGCCTCCATTCTGTCCCTCAGGATTTAGATACAAGGCTTAAAAGACTAGACCTGTCCAATAACTTCATCAGACAGTTACAAACACTTGCTTTGCCATACTTGGAGCAGCTGGATCTCAGTTCTAACCAGCTGGATCTTATCTCCAAAGGAGCTTTTGAAAATCTGGCTCAGCTCGAGCAGTTGAATTTGTCCAGAAATGCACTGAACAACAACCTTGGCAGCAACAGCAAAGCTCTCCAATCCATTGGTACACTGAGGAGATTGGACCTATCCCTGAATGGCCTGAGTGATTACTCAGCGAGGCTCTTCCTTCGCAACAAAACTTCCCTTGATGAACTTAAGATGACTGGTAATTCTTTAATAAGACTTTCACGCAGGATGTTCCAAGAGAGTAATGCTCTGAGGGCCGTTACTTTGGATGACAATTTGATATCAGTAATAGAACAGGGGACATTTGAACCACTGTGGCAATTAGAGATACTAAACTTGGCCCAAAATAACCTTGCTCATATCTGTGATTTTACATTAATTCAACTGAAACACCTGAACCTAAGCCACAATTCAATAGAGTTTTTTATGTCACGTGAAAATGACCACATGTATGAGCTTGAGGTTCTTGATTTGAGTTTTAACAAACTTTTGTATTTCCCAATTGTTCCAAAAATGAACCAGTTGAAGTTTCTTTACCTACAAAACAACATGGTTGGGTCCTTGAACTCAGAGGCGTCAATGGTATCAGGAGCTAATTCTGTGTACAGTGACATTATGAGTGAGAAAATAATTAGCAAAAACAACTTGCATGCAAACTGGAGGCTCATGCCACTGCTTTACATCGATTTGAGCTATAACCACTTCACATCTTTCCCGCTGGAGACTTTAAGCAGACTGTCTTTCTTAGAAACATTGAATTTCAGCTACAACTGTCTACAAAGTATCACCTGGAATGTCAGGAATTACAGTAATATGGGATACCAACGTCAGCTTTACTTTCCATCCTTAAAACAACTCTACATGAAAAGCAATGGCCTTGTGAACATTTCCCATTTTTTCCTTAAAGCATTAACCAAAATAGAAACATTAAACCTAGAGGACAATTCTGTGCAGCCTTGTGCATTCAAGGGCCATTTGAGCTCAGAGCCAACACAGCAAATGCTTTTCAATAAACACTGTGTAGCCTTTCAGCAACTTAGTACACTTAAACACCTCATCCTGAGGAAAAACAACATAAGAATACTTCATGCTAATGCATTTCAGCAAACGTCTTTGCATTCTCTTGATCTTGCAGGAAATATTGATATGGCGATGCATTTAGGTGCACTAGAGGGCGTGCAGGAAACTCTTGAGTCCTTGATTATAAGTGAAAATAACATGACCAGCTGTGATCTGTCTTTGCCCTGTTTGCCAGCCTTGAGTCAGCTAAACCTGTCAAACAACCACATTGACAACATACCCAGCAGTTTGAGCTGCTCTCCGCTGATGGAAATAGACATTAGAAACAATGCCTTTGTATCTTTAAATGATGCGTGTTATCGCATCAAACCTTCAGATCATGTACTTCAATGGAAATTACTTCAACTGCTGTGACAGGGAGTGGTTTAAAACTTTAAAAGAGTTTAAAATTCAGTTACCTGACATCAATGATACAACATGTTTTTTTGGTCACAGAAAAGTCTTCATGGCTGAGTATATGAATAGCTCTTCATCATACTGTCACTTTCAGAACAAACCCCAGGGTGTTGGCTTTGGATACGTGTTGATTGTGGTTTTATTTGTTTTTGTAATGATTACAGTGTTTGCTGTATTTACCCGGAAACTGTGTTACGCACAAGTATCGCTAATAGTGTGATCACTGGCGTATTTTGTGCAGTGTAAAAGGCACTGCGTAGGAGAGAACAGAGAACAAACTGCAGCAACTGAAGCGTGATTCCTGTGAGTTTCACTCTGCATGACGCATTTACACATGTGCGGTTTAATGGCAGCTAGGTTATAAAAACAAACAGACTTTTGATTAAGTAAAGTAGTAACGGTTCCATAATGAGACACATGCATTTATTCTCACACTATCCAAGTGCTCCTCTGTGACTCCGCTCCCCATTACTAGTCTGTCAGACATGAATCCCCCCGTGTCAAGATGTTGTGATTGAATTTGGCTTTATCAACTCCCAAGCTTTTCGGTTGCAGTGCCGCCAAATCACTTACGTTCTGCCCATCCTCCATTGTGAAATGTTTGTTTGCAGCTAAGAGTCTAACCTCAGCTCAAATTTCTATGACGTCTGTAAAGTCTTGCACAATGTTTCCAGAATCAAGACTGACCACCTCAAAATGTCAATAAAGTGTCAAGTAGAAAGCCTGTAGGAGTTTCTGTGTAAACACACGTAAAGATTCTTGAATAAAGTTATTTATTTGACAGTGTGGATACACAAGAGCTAACTTCAATGTATCGCGGTATATGCGACCATGCTGTGCCCTGTAATCTGTTAGGTTTTTGTGGCTGACTGGGGAAGATGTAACCAAAGCCAGTGGTAAATGTGGTACCATGAATAATATAACAAACATCATAGTAACCATACTGTAAACAGTCATCATGTGCATAATAACCAAAAAAATCAGTGATGTTTTATAAAGGGGGAGTGGGTTCATCTGTTTGTGGGAAAATAAATATTACCTGTACATGGCCTGCCATACAATTCTGTGAGAAGGACTGTAGTCAGATCAAGTCTATCCCAAATTCACATTATTTTTCTCAATGGACTTTAGTCTACCATTTAGCATCTCCTTATTGCTACATAATAAGAAATGCTATTGGTTTTGCATGAGGTTATAAATTGTATTTAATTTGTTCCCTGCTCCTGCAGTCGCACAACTTCCTGGTGAAAGCATCTGAAAAGTCTCTGTACGTATTTTATTACGTAAGCGAATGCAGATTTTTGTTTTAATTATGCATTGTTAAACATTAAATGAAGATTTGTTCAAAATGTATATAACAAATATGTATTATTTATATATATTTTTTTTATGTATTAATCTTCTACACCTTACTCCTTTCTAGGACTGTAGGGGAACAACAGCCAATCCCATCAGTCATCAGGCTGTTATTACCTGATTCATCCTGGACAGTTTGCTAGTCCTTCCTAGGACTACATATATAGACTAACGACCAATTATATTTACACCTATAGTCAGCTTAGAGTCAACAGTTAAACCTAACGTCATGTTCTTCTGCTGATTCTGCTTATCCATGTTTAGTAGGTTCACAGATATTCACACCGTCTTAGTAAGCAGCTTCAACAGATGGAAAAAATACAACTGTTAACTATATTGTAAAAAAGGCTGTACTTGTCTTTAAATGGCACAATTCCTTACTCTACAAATGCTTCTACACATCACTTTGTGATTCCATATACAGTATTAAGATAATCAGGATGCCTGTCAATCTACGTATTGAGCAACATAACGAGAAAATGTCTTTTGTCTTTTGCCCCACCTACAAGATTTAGGAACCAGATCAAGTAGCAGCTTGACAAGTTCAAACAAAGAGTACTGGGAGAAAAGAACACTGTGTGGATAGTATTAGGTGTAAAACCATAGGAATGCAAGTAGCAAATTGTGTTCATTCTTTTCCTTGGCAGTTGATGGTAGTTGGTATTTAGATATCAGCAGCAGCTTGTTTGTTAGCACGATGAAAAGTTGTAACTCTGTCAGTCTCTCCCTTTAGGGCAACTGTATTTCCAGTAACAATTGAAGCATTGTTATCCTTGGCCAATTAAATGTGATGCTACTAAAGAAAATCTTGATATAGACAGTCTTGTCTGTAACAAACATTGTTCCATACAAATAATATGGCTCTTTAAATTTAAATTGTGTTTTAATTCAAGTGTGTACATATATATTTCAGTATACTAGAGGATCTTTTTAATAACCTAAATACACCTATAATTTTACATATTTTACATTCATTAATAAAAAATATAGGTTTTTAGGGAAAACAAGATGTAATATGATAAGGAAAACATATTTAAGAACATAAAAACAAAGTTGCGACTATTTGTTTTTCGTATGAGCAATATTTTTTTAATATTCACATTTATCTTGGTTATCTTTTTTCTCAGTACGGCCCTAGTTCTTGTCGTAAAAAATGAACTGTTCGGATTCAAACATGTTAAGGTAAAGTAACTCTTCCTGACGAGCTAATGCTAATTAGCTCACTCCAGCTACTAGCCTAGAGCAGCAGCAGGTGGTGAGTCAGGAAATATTCCCTCCCAACCGATCATGATTCCTCTTCGGCACCAGCATCTTCAGCCCCAATCCTTCGTGATTTCACATCGAGTGGAGCTTTTATACAAGCTGTTTTTACTGGAAAACGCCAAGAAAATGTTTGAACGAGAACTCAACGAGTTTGTCAACGAGGTAAAAGTTTGTTTGGTTCGATTAGCAAGTGTGTTAGCTGTCGCCGGTTACGCAGTCCAGGTGTGCTGCTCGTAGGCTATCGTTAGTAGGCAGGTTGTAAACGATATACTATGTTTTAAATGTACTGTTAATTTAACAAAATGAGGGGGAAATGTTCTTTCTCTCTGTAACAACATTACTTGAAATGTAACCATTGTGTTTCATAATTGTGTACTACGCCCCCTCCCCACGGGGCCTAGTTTGGAGTTGACTTTTTTCCCTCCTCCTCCTTCCCTATCGTTTTTTCAGTTGTTTTTCATCTTGGCCACTGAGAGTGGACGCTGGCATGTATCTTGCCGCTGCTCTCCGGGCGTATGTGTTGTTTGTTTTGTTTATGTACAGTGTCCTTGGGTGACTTGAAAGGCGCTTATAAATAAAATGTATTATTATTATTTATAATGTACCCCCTTTTTAGCAGCATAAGCTATATGTACAACTGTTGTAGCGTCAAGCTAGCAACTTTTTTTATTGTAGAACATCTTTTGTTTTTTGCTTTTAATTATTTGATTTTTTTTTAAGTATTAGATCATTTCTTAACTTTTTAATATTTCGGCCTGAAACTGAAACAAAAACCAATTGTTTCTTTTTGTGTGTGTCATATTATTCTTCATACTTCCAGGCCTATGTCACTGTCCAAGATTGTTTGAATTCAGTCCTTCCCAATATAACGTTTAATCTGCCAAAGGTATTGGACAAAAAATGTGAAGAGATAAACAAGCTGTTGGCAAAATTAAAGGCCCTCAATGCCAAAGGTAAGTTTATGTATTATTACTTAAGGTTAGTTGCTTGTTGCATTAGTTTTAATAGGGTTGTCATAATTAATGCTTTAAACTTAACAAATCCACCACCCTTCCAATTGTTTCTTTAATGTTTGTTTGAAACACAGATGTTGATAATAAAGACTGAGATTTTGGTTTCACGGTTTAAGGTTAAAACATCCAGTCAAGCCTCACCGTTTACATTTACGCATCTAGCAGATGCTTTTACTCAAAGCGACTTACAAGAGAAGGATTAACAATGAAGCTACATAATTTGCCTGTTATTTGTCTCTCTGATGAGCATTACACCAAAAAAAAAAGGTTTGGTCCTTTTTCAGAATGTAAATGTAATCATTAACTGTTAGTAATCCACAGTTGCCCTGTGATTAATCAGATAAAGAATTTCTATTGTTTTGACAGCCCTAATTATCTATTTCTTATGTTTCTTATGTTTTTAATATTTTTTATGTTGTTAAAAGTGAAGATGAATATTTGCAATGTAGCATAACATCTTTAAAACACTTCTTCTAAACAGAGCCACACGTTCGTATCCAGCCGGCTGTCAGGAAAGAAGTGAGAACAAACCAGCATCAGCCATATGCAGATAAAAGGATTCTTATAACAGATGTTCTCAGGTTTGGGCCCATGTTATATAATGTACCCCCTTTTTAGCAGCATAAGCTATATGTACAACTGTTGTAGCGTCAAGCTAGCAACTTTTTTTATTGTAGAACATCTTTTGTTTTTTGCTTTTAATTATTTGATTTTTTTTTAAGTATTAGATCATTTCTTAACTTTTTAATATTTCGGCCTGAAACTGAAACAAAAACCAATTGTTTCTTTTTGTGTGTGTCATATTATTCTTCATACTTCCAGGCCTATGTCACTGTCCAAGATTGTTTGAATTCAGTCCTTCCCAATATAACGTTTAATCTGCCAAAGGTATTGGACAAAAAATGTGAAGAGATAAACAAGCTGTTGGCAAAATTAAAGGCCCTCAATGCCAAAGGTAAGTTTATGTATTATTACTTAAGGTTAGTTGCTTGTTGCATTAGTTTTAATAGGGTTGTCATAATTAATGCTTTAAACTTAACAAATCCACCACCCTTCCAATTGTTTCTTTAATGTTTGTTTGAAACACAGATGTTGATAATAAAGACTGAGATTTTGGTTTCACGGTTTAAGGTTAAAACATCCAGTCAAGCCTCACCGTTTACATTTACGCATCTAGCAGATGCTTTTACTCAAAGCGACTTACAAGAGAAGGATTAACAATGAAGCTACATAATTTGCCTGTTATTTGTCTCTCTGATGAGCATTACACCAAAAAAAAAAGGTTTGGTCCTTTTTCAGAATGTAAATGTAATCATTAACTGTTAGTAATCCACAGTTGCCCTGTGATTAATCAGATAAAGAATTTCTATTGTTTTGACAGCCCTAATTATCTATTTCTTATGTTTCTTATGTTTTTAATATTTTTTATGTTGTTAAAAGTGAAGATGAATATTTGCAATGTAGCATAACATCTTTAAAACACTTCTTCTAAACAGAGCCACACGTTCGTATCCAGCCGGCTGTCAGGAAAGAAGTGAGAACAAACCAGCATCAGCCATATGCAGATAAAAGGATTCTTATAACAGATGTTCTCAGGTTTGGGCCCATGTTACAGAATGTACTTCTGGCAAACTCCATAGCAAAATCAGTCCAGGTGCTTGCAGGGAAGCTGTCCCTCCAGCAGCTGAAGCATTTCCTCATTTTCCAGCCTTTAGCAGCCCAAGAAGATGACACGATTTACTGTATCTCATCCAGCTACAAAAGTACTCATCATATGAAGAGTTTGTCCGGCTACTTAAAGGTCAAGGAGAAGGAACAGTGTGTGATTCATGCGAAAAGCCAAAGAGATGATGTGATTTTGGAACCTGCCCTTATTCAGCGCCCCGAGATTAATGCAGAGAGTCTACCGCTACTTCTCCCAAAAACAAATGCTGTATTTCCTCAAATCCGTAACCCCCAACCGATGAAAGCAACACCACTAATTTGCTGGCGACAGGCAGATGATGTCCAGGTTCAACACCAAAAGCAGACTTCCTCTCAGCTCCTGCACTTCCTCAGAACCAAAGCGAAAAACTTGGATGCAGTGGAGGTCACTGTCATGGAGTGGAATAAAAGTATGCTCTCTTCGTGTTCGCCAATGTCAACGTCACCTACCATTAAAACGCAAAGCTTCCAGTTCAGGAATGTACCGAAATCAAAGGCTTCAGAATCACTGTTTGCAAATATGGATCACAAAGCACCTGTATTTAAAATAAAACAAATGGAACCAAGTGGATCAATGACCTACACATGTGTGATTGCAACTAAGACTGAATTGTGGGATGTAGGAGACATCTTTACAGAGGTACGACAAACGCAAACAAATGACAATGTGACCAAAAATGAAAATCACCAAAGTATAGACATTCAAGTGGTGAATACTAATGTAACAGATCAAGGGAAAAGACAAACATACCAGTGCACAGAACCAAAAACAAACAACAATTTTGGTGATACAAACACCTCAGTGATCAGCACCGTCGTCATTCCTGAGTTCCAGGTGCGCAAGTTTGAAGAGACTGAGGTTGTGGTGTCCCATGTTGTCAGCCCTGGAAACTTTTACATCCAGCATGCAAACTCCAGCACCAAGCTGCAGGCCCTTCTCAGTGAGTGAGTTGTTGAGCATAAATTCCAACTTTTACATTACCTCTCCTCAGCTTTTATAACCCTTGCTGATTTTCTGATCAAATTTACAGGACCTACAGAGCCACTTATGTCCCTTTTTCCATATTACAGCTTTCTTTGTAGTTTTCCTCTTTGTTTTAATAATCCACATGTTTCTGATTGTCATTATTTTGTCCTCTCATTTGCAGCAGCTGCAAAGCCAGTAGTTCTTATGCTGAGCAGAACTACATTCCAGGCATTGGAACCAAAGTCATGGGTTTGTTCCCTAAGCAGGAACAATGGTGCAGGTCTCAGGTGACAAAGATATGTGGTGTAAGTGAAGGTGGGTTACTTTTAAGAATGTTTTGTCATATTCATGCCTCTAGATGGTAGCAGTGGCATTTTGCCTGTGTGCAGCCTCTTAGAAGTTAGCTTTCAACTTATTTTGCTCTCTGTTTTTGATGTGTGAAGAAAATCACAAAGAAGATGGACATGAGGCTTCAATCAAATTGGAAGTGAAGAGGCTGGACTATGGTGACACTGCCTGTCTGTCTCTGCAGCATATCAGGGCACTGACCCCAGAAATGGCTGTTCTTCCCCTACAGGCTATACAGGTTTCACTTGCAAATGTAAGTTAATGTGCTCTTCTATAGTTAAAATTGTTTTACAGACATCATTTTGTTTTTATTTTAATAAAATCGTAAGTTAGTTGTAAGATGTAATTAGTCTGATATGAATAAGTAAAACATGTCAAACTTTGTGTCTCATAGCTTTTACAAGTTTTGTTATCTTTGTTGAACATTGTTGTGAATGCTGTTGTGAATACATGATAAGTTTGATCAGGTTTGCACCATCCAAAAAAAGATCAAAGCAGAGTTCACATTTTGAACCAAACTTAAATGGAAATCTATAAAAACGACTTGAACTTGAACCAGGTTTAGTTTCAGCTTCTTCTGATGTTTTTTTTTCTTTTTCCTTAAACTAAAAAAACACCTAAAAGTATTTAGTAGATCTAAATGATAGATGTGTGGAGAAATGGTTTAGTAGACTGTAGCCTCAGTCATTGGCACAGTTCCATATGATTAGTCTCAGCCTTATCTTTTGCGCCGTGATAAAGGAAATGAATTATCTTGGTTCATGGTGTTTTGTGTCTCCTTTCCTGTCGACCCACAGGTGACGCCTTTAAATGGGAGAGAATGGTCTGAGGAGTCAGTGGGCTGGTTCAAAGACATGGTTCACAACAGGACACTCTATGCCAGGCTTTACCCGCACGGACCCAAAGTTACTGTGGAACTGTTTATGGAAAAGGGAATGCTTGGAGCAATGAGGTACTTCTGAGAGAATAACGCTGCTTTATTTTTCCTATATATTAGTTTTCCATAATGTCCAACATCTGCTCAACAGGTTGTATTGTGGTCGCGTTAGTCTGACTGTGTGTCCTACATCAAAAAGTTAGGTATACATTTTGACAACGGATATAAAGATTAGAGAACATAAAGAAACAAGAAACAACCCAGATCATAAGGATCAGTTTGACAAATTGTTCTTAGAGTTTTCTGCACATTATATTTAACCTTTTTTTTTTAAATAGCACTGAGAAGCTGACACTGTTGCGTCTTCACCTCCCTCACTCCCCATGACCTTATGGTTTCTGTGATGGGTCATGAATTTTTCCAGCATGTAAGAACAGGAGTCCAACATTTTTTATATTCTTTTTCAGGAGGAGTGCATCGCTGTCAGTGAGACTGGCTCAGAATGGACATGCAAACCATAGTTACCTGAAGAATGGCAGTCTTAAAAATAGTGAGTGCAGCGACTTTTGACTTCGAACTTCACTGTGTGTGTTTCTACAGTAGGTGGTAGTCTAATCTCTTTGTGTGACCCTGGCAGCGTATTTTTCTTTCTGTCATGTTTTTTTCTCTTACCAGATGGCGTCAAAAAGAGAACACAGATTTCGGACTGGGAAAAAAGCCTCATCTCATGTTACACTCACAACAAGTGGGGACAATGAGAAAAGGAAATGATGGTTGTGGTTATGTTAAGGTTACTGTCATCTTGTTGTTATAATAACTTTGAGACATACTGCTGTGCTTAAATGAAAATCTAAAATATTTGAATATATTGACTAGATACAGAGCTACTCTCACAACTGCTGTTTAACCTGTATTTTTCTTTCTATCTGTATCTCTGATTGCAGTTAATAAGGCTGAAATTGACTGTAAAGAAACAGAAGCTCATTCTCAACAACATTAAGCTTCAACAAGCCAAGTTATTTTAAAAAGTAAAAGAAACCCGTCACCTATGACAGCCAAAGACAAGGAAAAAAAATACAATTTTAATTTAAACTCAATGTTTGGCACTACTTGACAATGTTATATAAATAAAGGAAGTTTTGGTTTACTCTTGGCCATACCTATAAAGGGTTACAGGGTTTGATTTACGTTACTGTCAGTTGTATATGATTATAGTTGAAGCCATTGTTCTGTTATTATTTGCTTCTACAAAGACAACAATTTTCTTTGTTCTCATAATAAAGATGCATGTACTTCACTATGTCCTTCCACTTCGTGCTGTTGTAGTCAACTTTATATGAAGTGAGAATATAAATGGGCCTTAGTTCATTCAAAGAATTAGCAGGCCACGCACACCCTCCCACCAGGTCTGTCATAAGTGACGCAGAAGTGCTCATGGCACAGTGCACTGCTGTAGGTCATCTGATGATACATGACAAACGACAGCATTGTTTTTGCAGCATTCAGTTTGTTGTCACTAAATAACTGTTGCTACTGTTGCAGGGAGGAGTTTGACTGGAGAAACTTGGTAAAGCGGATTACGCTGACGGCTGTTGCCTTTTAACCTTTGACCTGAAAGGATGGAGTTGTGCCATTGTGTGTCCCACAACGCTAGTGCACCAAAAGTAGCTTACATGATCTCCCTGCACACAATCTGAATCTAAAAATAGAAGGCAAATAGATTCAAAAATAATTTTTGCTTTGCTTTAAAACTAACCTGGTGCTCAGTTTTTCACATTTTAAGTCTGTAGGACACAGAAAACCCCATACCCTTGCGAGAGCATGCTGTCTCCACGCAGTACATCTTTCTGACCAGACCAGGACCACTGACCTCCATGGTGTAAGGTAAGGGTGCTATCCACTACTCCAGTATTTGGGTCGACTTTGCCAAGTTTATTATGTATAGTATTTGTAAGTGTAAAAACAGCATGTAACTGGTTCCTCCACAGAGAGGTGTGTTGACAAGACATTACACCAGTAATGTGGCCTAGTCTATGCAGTGTGATAGAAGCCATCAAACTTCCAGCAACTCATTTTTTTTTTACCAATAGTGTCAAAAATCTAACTCTTTTTTTTTTTTTACCAATAGTGTCAAAAATGTACATGTACAATATATATTTAAATACAGAAGTTAGTATTTCTATGTTTTTAACTTGCAGCTTCATTAGCTCTTGAACAACTCATGTATCTTCCTGATGAATCTGCAGACATCTGAGTGACTGTTGCTCTCAATGACAGTGGCTCAGGTCAAAAGCTGCCTTCACTCCCCCTGCTCTGCCAAGCACAATAAATAATGTGACAGGCAGAGGCCTTTTGTGTCCACACAGATTCTTTCTTCTGCCATGGGTAGGCGGAAATCCAGGCATTTGATCTGAATTCTAAAAGAGTCTTGTTGCAGCTTGATAAAGGCCACCATTGTATGTAAATGGTTTATATAAGAGCATATGACCGCTACGGTGCAGGGCAGTGGCTAGTGGCGGAGGAATGATTAGCATTTTCCGAACGCACGGTGTTCTCATTCCAGCCTTTTGGCTCCCTAAAAAACACAATATTTTCATTCATTTCCACCTGATCCGTACACATTTGTGTGTACCACCACAGCTAAAGGTAAAATGCAGTTTGTGTTGGGTTTTTTTTGTTTGTTTGTTTTCTACTGACAGTTGGTGTGCAGTGAATGAAGTTATTTGTGTGATGTCTTGACGGTCCTCTTATTAGGACCCCATAACTTGGTATATTGTTTAATTTCTCACTGTTGTTAAATCAAAACTGGACTTTCGCAAGTACCAGGTTCTTTGGTCAAGTCTGGAGTCTCTCCTGCAAACAATGAGATCTCTCACGTCACAAAAATCTCATAATGAGATGGATGTCTTGCTGGTTCCTTGGAGAAATGTTTTGGCAGTCAGTCAGTCAGTCTGTCTGTCTGTCAGCAGCTGAACTGTAGGTCAGTTTGGGAGTACAGTATTAATACGGGGTGAGCTGACCACGTGGCGCGCTCAATGTTTTGCAATTGGCTTCGATTTGTTGCGTCCCATGACGGGGCACAATGGCAAGCCATCGCCCCAGCTTTTATACCGCCAACAAGCTACTGGGCAATTCTTGTCTGTTGATCTTTACAAATCCAGTTTGAAGGTCAGGCCGCACTTCAGGATGGTCATCTATGGAAGCGGCGCTGCCTACGCCGCTTGCACTGCTGGCTGAGCCTGGTAAACCTTAAAACTAATGTAAGGACAATAAGAATCATATAAAGCCTTTATTTTAAATGGTTGCATTAAATATGAATTTATACTAAAAAAACAATAATGGTGCTTATTTCAAATGATCAGATAATATTTGATCAAATCCTTTTTCTTGTTTATTTTTTCTTTAACCAATTGCTTGTCCCTTCTCTGCAGAACTGGAGTCAAAAATGAACTGGGGAACCTTTTATGCCGTGATTAGCGGCGTAAACAGGCACTCTACAGGCATTGGACGCATTTGGCTCTCGGTCATCTTCATCTTCCGTATCCTGGTCTTGGTCGTTGCTGCTGAAAGCGTTTGGGGAGACGAGAAGTCTGGATTCACCTGCAACACCCAACAGCCTGGCTGTGACAGTGTGTGTTACGACCAGTTCTTCCCCATCTCACATATTCGCCTGTGGGCGCTCCAGCTAATCCTCGTCTCCACCCCTGCTCTGCTGGTGGCCATGCATGTGGCCCACCGACGCCACATTGACAAGAAGATCCTGAAGAGGAAGGGCCATGCAAGTCCCAAGGATCTGGAACAGATCAAGAACCAGAAGTTCCAGATCACCGGAGCTCTGTGGTGGACATACATGATCAGTATCATCTTCAGAATCATCTTAGAGGTTGCCTTTCTCTACATCTTCTACTTGATCTATCCTGACTTTAAGATGGTGCGCTTGGTGAAGTGTGACTCCTACCCCTGTCCTAACACAGTGGATTGTTTTATCTCCAGGCCGACAGAAAAAACAATTTTTACTGTCTTTATGTTGGCAGTCTCTGGGGTATGTGTGCTGCTCAATCTGGCCGAGGCGGTGTACCTCTTCTGCAGGTCCTGCAAGCAGTGCTGTGGAGGCACAGAGGAGTCTAAAGGTGATAGGATTACTCAAATGTTGTCATCTTACAGGCAAAATGAAATTAATCAACTGATAGCAGATCATTCATTCAAGTCCAAGTTTACTGGGACCAAAAAACCAAAGTAATGCAGTTGACTGGTGTTCTGCTTTCTGGAACAACGCTCTTGGTTACAACTAATTCAGCAAATCAACGACATATATAAGCTAGGGTTGCCCTGATACCACCTTTTTTTCCCCCAAAACCAATATGAGTATTTTATTTGTGTACTTATTGAACCCGAGTACTGTTAGCACTGTACTGACACTTTATGGTATGCACTGAACTGGCTCTGTGGTTAAAGACACAACTGTTTCAGTTTGAAGATAAAGGAGAATAATATATATAAAAAGAATGTTAAATTGTCTGCATAGACTGCATGTTAACACAGGCATTTGAACAGAAAGTGAGCAGAGCTTTTACACTCGTCGTCTTTGTCCCTAATGTTAAAATACCTCCAAATTGTTAACATTGTTGATGTTCTTAAATTGATTAACCCCAAGGACAATGAGACACGAACTGCAGTAGGAAAATACAAAACAGATGCAGCTGCTTATAGTAAAAATCTTTAACAGTATTGTGTCGCTGGATCAGCACACATCTTGAGTATTTGTATGACATATGGGAACTTATACCAATATTGTTAATGGTATCGGGGCATCCCTAATACAAACATTTACACTTCTGTGTTATGTACTGTATATTTGACTATTATCAATTTCAACACTTATTTATTACATTTATTCCATAAACACAAGTCTTTGTTGTTGATAGAACTTGTCTCAATTTATTTAGGGCCAGTAGTGAAAGGTAAGAGATTTGTTTTTGTTTTTCCTTTTGTAGCTGGTTTTCTACAAATCAACATCACTGTCGACCATTTGCCCAACGTCGACTCATTTTGCTGGCTTTTCTTTAAAGCAGCTTTTATTACTTCCATTTTTTACAAATGCTGCCAAGGTGGGATTGTTGCTTGAGCTAAACAAATTACGGATATTAGGCCTGTGCTTTCATTTATTTGCGACAAACTTGTGTAACTGTTGTGTGACGGGTCACTTTAATGTCTAAAGTTGACGAAACCCAGCAAGCATGTTGTGTTTGCGTCCTGGTTTGACACTCAACATCCCAGCCAGAATAGCTGTGTTCACAGACAGCGGTATGTGAAAATAAAACCCAGAACAACAGGCATAAAAGATGTGAAAAGTGGAACTTGAATATTTGTCTTTCCATTATAAATGTTGCTGTTTGGAAACTTAACTCCAGTTTGGGATATCAGTTTTTCATCAGGGCATGAATCCAGTGTCCTAATTTTTCAGATTCCTCTGTCCAATTTGGCTCATATTGATGGTAACATAACTCGACTTCAACCAAGCCAAACTGTGTTAAAGATGATTTCTAATGTCTTTGTGGATCAATTTTTAGTTACAGAGTGATTTTCTTTTTTAAACAATGGGCAAATGCCTGGAGCACAAATGAGGGTAAACTGTGGAAAGTGCTCAGCAGTAATATTCATTATAATATATTTCTGGTAAATCAGACGAAATTATAAAAGACACTGGTTTGAATAAATGCTCGATGGGAAAGCCGAGTTTTTGATTGAGATTAGAAAAATGCTACTCTGTGTCTAATTTAATACAGGCTGCGGCTAAAGATGGGAGAAACTAGCGCTTCTCCAAGCCAGTGGTTGGATGTTTGGTATTATTGGATCTTGTTCAAAATAAAAACTGTGCAGAAAACTGCTACAGTATGTCGGGCATCGGATCTGAAGATGTTAAAATCTTTATTTTATCCATTTAGGCAATTCAATGTGAGCAAACATGAGAAATTTTAGTTTTTTTTTTCCCTCCCCTTTGCTTTTAGAAGCAGCTTCCATTCATGTAATGTGTAACTTGCATATTTAATTCAAATAATTGTGTCAGATTGTTGTCCGGTGTATGTTTAACCAATGATAACTAACCACTAATCATCATTTCCATGTGTAGGGTGAAATACAGCTGTAAACATGGGTGAAGAACAGCCTGACTCTGCGACCAAGATGAGATTGTGGAAGTCACAGGTCAGAAACCATGGCAAGACAGAACAAAAACAATGTACACAGTTGCATCAGCAAGGCTGGAGATTCAAGATAAAAAAAAAACCCGATACACAAGGAAAGTGTAATGTCGGATTACAGAAGCAGCGGACAGCCAAAGAAACTTCACGCTTTTTTAACTTGAAAATTTTAAGATGTCCATCGGTGCCATTAGAAAGAAGTGGGACCTACAGTATGTTCAACCATCCACTGGTTTTTCATGGAGCCATACTTTTTAAAATTAGTTTTCTATTTTTAACTAACATTTAAATGCTTTTACAATAAGAGCAAAGTAGCTTTGAGGTTCCATATTTTAGTGCGGGAAAACTACGGCTGATTTTGATTCTGGAGACAAGGCCGAGCGACTCAACTGTGCATAGAAACTGTAACACGGACAAATCGCAGCCGGTGTTCTACACTGAGGTGTGTCCAAATTTTATTTTGAATACCGTGCTGTGGCCAAGGACAGTTAGATCGCCGTTAATCTGAAGAGCAGTAGACCAACGACTCACTCAATGTCTGAAAACATCTGTTTTCTAAGGCAGTGATTCCCATGTGATGAACACAGGTGTGTTGTAAAAAACAATCTAACTTCACTTAACTGATCTGAAAACTATTGTATATTCACTGCAAGTAATTTGTCTTTATTTCTTAGTGCAACCATGACAGGCAGTGCCATCAATTAATTTTTTAATAGGTTGCAGCAGATGTCCTTAAAAAAGAGAGACAGCAACACCTGCAGCCAATACACCACACCGAGTAAGTAAATTATGAATACATTGAAATTAGAAGATTATTTTAGGATTACATTCTACCATTTTGTAACAGTTTTTTTTTTTTGGTGTGCCGTGGGATTTTTTCTAATGTAAAATATGTGCCATGGCTCAAAGTTTGGGAAACACTGTTTTAATGAACACCTGAAAATCAAGCTGGGCATTTGTTTGATTAATAATATTCTCTTTGCTGAAAATTACAAGCTTAGCGCAGTGCCTCAAAGGAGGCTTCTGACTGGACTCAAATTTATTTAGCAGCAGGACGGCGATCTCGCCCGTAAAGCCTGTGTCATTAAGAACTATCTTAAGCCCCAGGAAGACCAAGAAGTCCTGGAAATGATGATATGACTCCCACAGAGGTCTGAGTTCAACATCAGCATGCGTGTCTAGGGTTACAGGGTGAAGAGCCAGCTTTCATCCGCTCCATTCGGCTTGCGGTTAGTTCTCAGAAAGGTCTGGAACAACAAACTCTTCCACTGCGTGTCAGTCTATTTAGAACAGTGGTTCTACATTTTTTTAGGATGCGTACAGGCTCTGAAAATATTTGTTTCAATGAAAGTATCACCAGAATGACTGACATTAAAATACAGCATGCATAATGGCTGCTGTAATCCAAAGAAGCTAATGTATTAATGTATTATTTTTTTAAATGCCTGAACTGAAGTTGAAGTTTCCACAGACATTGGGCGTTGATGTGGTATTTTAAGCTTGAGTTGCTTCTAAGAAAGGAAAACTCTTCCCCATTGTGTGTGTGTGTGTGTAAATGGCAACATGTTAATGCACTGTGTATTAGAGTAAGGATGGACAGTTGAATTATTTGATGTACACAGTGTGTCCATCAGATTAGGCTGGTCACTCAAAATTTCATTGTGATATATATTTACTTTGCTTCTTCTACATTGTATTCTGTAAATTGCACAGTACTGGAGACCTCTGCTTAATAGACTTGACTCACTTTCCCCATCACTTTACCCTGTACTGTATGTACAGTAGTGTTTATTATTATTCCTTTAGTTGTAAAATCTTAACGTCTCTTACGCTGGTATGTTGTGAAGCTAACCTTTTCCTGTGTACATCATAAAACAACTATACAGTAAATTCACCCTGTATATTTATTTATATGCCTTAGTGTATATATCTTCAGTTTACATCCAGGTAAACAATCCACAAGGAGTATTCAGTGAGTACACATGTATATTGTGTGATTATATATAAATATATATATAAAATAAACTACCTGTTAATTTGACTAAATCAACTCATTGTTGTAGTTTTTACAGTGAGTTTCTTAAGAAAAAGAAGAAGAAATCTTCACTATTGCACCCACATTTGTATTGAACGAAATGTGTGTGTAAGAGGTTTAGAGTAAACGCTGCTTCGTGCGACGGCCTGTGTGTGAATGCAGTCATTAATGAGCAGCGTTTTCCACCCAGGACTCCACGGAGCGGCTGTCATGTCACTGCTGCTATTGTTAAATCCAACACTGACTTCCGTCTGTACGGTATGTTGAGGATGCAAACAGTTACTCATCTCCAACTCCTGCACGCTACACACACACACACACACACATCCTGTCACCCCCTCACCCCCGCCCTATCCCGTCTGTGATAGGAGAGACCCTCCTGCTATATTTAGACACTACAGGCACTTGTGGCCGGACAACGTCTGCAGACAATACCATTGGCCATTAACACAGTCACTCACCCGTTCAGCTGAGTAGAGGGGCTTTAATCGTTTATATTCCAGAGTAAGTCCTGAGCCAAATTTAACAACGAGGAGTGAGGGGGGAGGGGCAGACGTAGCTCAGGGTTCACCCAGTGGAGGACCCTAGGGTCTGAGTCCTGTTCTTGGTTGAGGTTTTTTTTTAAAAAACAGAAGACTTGGCTCTGTGGGTCTGCTGGCTGGAAGAAAGGCAGTGATCGGTGGGAGACCACACTTTGTCCTGTCCTTTCAAGGGTATCTCTGGGGGCCCCCCGGAAAAACAGCTCAGCACCGAGGCCCGTCAGTGCAGCAGAGCAGCCTCATGGATCTTCAGAGACAGAAAGTTCAACACCTGGGATGTGCGCGTAGGTAGGTTCAATCAGTGCATGTGTCTTTGTGTTTGATTCTTTGTAAATTTTCTTTATCATCATACAGCTCTTTCTGTCTGCAGTTTGTTGACATTCATCAGAAGTCTTTCTTTTCCCATGCCTTCAAGACAACATTTATTTTACATTATTGTTGGTCTTATTGTTATTAACATACAAGATTTTGTTTTTAAAGTTTTTGGAGACATATCTCTCTGACGTTTCCCGCAGCTTTGGTAAGTTAGTATTATATATTTGTCAATGGTTGAGCTGTAAAGTTTTATTTCATTTCAAGTGTTAATCCAGCTTAATTGTTTTTTTTTCCTAAAAGTAAAAATGTTTTTAAAAATAATGTGATGTGGTCAAATTATTTTACGGTATTTTTTTCTTTGTATTCAAATGTTCTACTAACACTCACTCTTACTGCATCTCATGTCACCTATGTGTGGCACGTTTTAATGGGTAGCAGTTGTTCAACCCCTCAAGGCTGAATAGACTCAGCATTTCTGTAAACCTATTGTCCAAGTCAATCCTCAAAATTAGAATTTACTTCCTCTGAAATCTTAATGTGTTACAGGAACTGAACGTCATCCGTCATCTGCTCCTTTCTCACGCTTCCTCCGCGTCTTCCCGGTGTGATTTCAGTTGATGTGGATCATGTTGCTGTGACTCGGGTCATGAAGGCCAGGAGCTGCAGGCTCATGACAGGAACCCACCCCCCACCCTGTCCACACTTGCCAAATATATACCCTCCTAAAGTAAATATAATCCCGTCCGGGTGCATGTGGAAAAGCACCCTACCTGACCAGCAGCAGCAGAGTCCCTCACTCTGTTTGTCCCTCGGCTCCTCTGAGACTTTTCCTCTGAACTCGGTAAGACTTTTTATTTTTTAACTGATCCAGCTCTAACCAGTTCAAGATCAGGTTTATGCTGATCATAAGTAGTTTACCCTCATTTAAAGAAATACAAAACATGATTGTTTTGTAAACTGTGTCACTGGTTCAACAGTGCCGGGACCGAGCCTAGCAGCCATGGGGGACTGGAACCTGTTGGGAAAGCTTCTGGAAAAAGCCCAGGAGCATTCCACGGTGGTGGGAAAAGTGTGGCTCACCGTCCTCTTCATATTTCGGATCTTGATCCTGAGTGCTGCCACGGAGAAAGTGTGGGGCGACGAGCAGTCGGGCTTCACCTGCGACACCAAACAGCTGGGTTGTGAGAACGTGTGCTACGACATCACTTTCCCCATCTCCCACGTCCGCTTCTGGGTGCTGCAGATCATCTTTGTGTCCACGCCTACGCTCATCTACCTGGGTCACATCCTTCACCTGGTGCGGATGGAGGACAAGAATAAAGAGAAGGAGAAAGCGCGGGTAAATGCCCTTCACTCGGACAAGCAGGCCCTGATTGTGGGCGCCCACCGCAAAAAGGCTCTGATAAGGGATGAGAAGGGCAGAGTGCGCCTGCAGGGGGAGCTTTTACGCACATATGTCTTTAATGTGGTTTTTAAAACCCTGTTTGAGGTTGGATTTATTGTGGCCCAGTATCTCCTGTATGGCTTTGAGCTGAAGCCCATGTACACGTGTGACAGATGGCCCTGTCCCCATACGGTGAACTGCTACATTTCCCGCCCCACTGAGAAAACCATTTTTATTATCTTCATGCTGGCGGTGGCCAGTCTGTCTCTCTTCCTCAACCTGGTGGAGATTTACCACCTGGGCTTCACCAAGTGTCGCCAGGGCATTACCTTTAGAAGAACTCAACGGTCCCTAGGTCACACTGTCTGTAAGGAGCCGAGCGAGACCGCCGTGCCCTTTGCTCCGAGTTACGACGAATACTTTCACAGACACCACCAAGTCCAGCCCGGCTACCCACCTGTGCCCAGCTACAACCTGTCTCCTCTGTCCGAGGGCACAGACTCATCCTTTCACCCCTATCACAGCAAGGCGGCGTATAAACAGAATAAGGACAACCTAGCAGTGGAAAGGAGCAGCAGCAGCAAGACAGAGGAATGTGACCTGAAAGAAAAGAAGGGAGCAGAATCGCCCCCTGGGTCACCCACGCAGACTCAACACAGCCGCAACGCCAAACACAGCAGCGGCAACAAGACTAGAATAGATGATCTGAAGATATGAGGAGGTTTATGTTTCTCTGAGAGTGGTCTTAAAATGCTGAGAGTGGACGACATGTTGCCTGGACACGTCCATATTTGTTGAACTGACCTCCACTCTTTGATATGGCACGGGTATGACTCATTCCAGTCTTTTGGAGAGAGGACAAACACTGGACATGTGGAGGAGTGGACATTGTATTCTAATGTGGAAAAACAGTTACTGGATAAAAAAAAGACGATTTGTCTGCCCTCTGATTCTACGCTGGGTTCAATGTCACAGACAATGTTCTACTTCTACTGTACTGTACTGTATAGCTGGGGTCCCTAACCACCGGGCTGAGGACCGGTAACAGGCAATGAATTATGTGGTACAGGGCCGCACAGAAAGGATACATTTTTTTCAACTTATCTTAGCTGCTGGGGATTTTATTTTGAAAAACTCACTTCCGTTATTTCTAATTTCAGTGCTGTAGACAAATGAATATTGTTGAAAAGTAAATCCTGATTAATCCTCAGTTACACTGTAATTAATCAGGTTAAAAAGTTTAATAACTTACATAGCAGGAAAATACTTATTATATTTACATTATATAGGTAGTCATTAAATCAGATAGAATTTGTTCTGTTAAATGCGTAACCTGCCCACATACACAGCTGCTGGTCCGTGCTAAAAAAATGGTTGGGGACCAACATTTCTCCACCTTTCACTGTTGTTTATGAAAGAAAAACTAGGGTTTGCTCAGGTTTTTTTAATTTTTTTTTTTAATTTTGTTTTGCCTAATGTGTCAAAAAACAATCCAGGCCAGAATCTTCTTCAGCACAGACCTGACCTCATTTGTGGCCTCATTTAAAGACAATCAAATAAGGGCAAATAATTGAGTTTGGTTTCCTTCGACTCCTCGGAGGTCACCTTCTAGCAGGGTTCACTCCTTTAAACTTGAAGCCAAAAGTTGTGCAATACCTGAGAACACAATGGACACTGGAGTCACTAACTATTTCCAGGACGTGCTTGAGAAAGAAAGAAAGAAAGAAAGAAAAAAAAAATCACAGGAGTTGCAGTGTTTGCACTGTCTCATTTTAAAGCGACAGCCAGCAAATACATAATTACACGCACATTGTTTTGTTTGTCCTTGTTTATATCCATGTCTTTGCTCGTTAGTTTTCTATAAAGCACTTGGCAACAGTTGTATTTTTTTTTTTAAGTGTTTGAAATGAGCTTTTGTGATCTGTAAATCTTGACCAGAAAACACCAGGGTGACATTTTTACTGAAACACATCTAAGAACTGTAATCTCATAACGTCATGTGTAGCAGACAGTGGAGCTGTTTTTTGCTGCTTTGTTTTAAGAGTTCGAAATGAACCTCTCCTGAAGCTCTGAAATTAGAAACAGTCAGGTGTGGGTTGAGTCAACAGTCTAGCGTCAGTGTAGCGCTGCAAATATCTCAACCTGTTCAACGATGACGTGCTTCACATCTCATGTTCAGGTTTGTGCCAGGAAAGCTGAGCTCACAGACGGACTGTTGTTGACCTTGAAATCCCTTGCGAAAGCAGGTTGACGAGGTACGTTCAGGACTTCCTGTCAATTTATGGAAAGCGTTAGACGTTTTCTCTCAACAAAGTTCGGTGCAGTGACCCCTGTTTGTAGTTCATCAATGTGTCCAGTCCAGTCCAGTCCAGTCCAGGCACGCTGTTTTATTTAAGAGTTTTGTTGTGCCAAAGACAATATGCTGCAAATTTCCAACACGTCAACTGGGAAATAAATAATGGCCTAACCAGACAGAACACTTGGGATTGTTATTTGTTACATATATTATGTGTATGTTACATGAGACAAAGATTGTGTGGGTTTTCACAAATGTTGACAGATGAATAGATATGACTTATGAGTTTAAATGGATTTCCAGCTCTTTGAAATGAAAACCCTTCATGTACACGGCCAAGACTTCAAGCTGTGCTGACGTCACTGCGTGGGGCCATCGTGGAAAAAATACAGTGTTAAAATTACAGTTTTCCATCACTAAAAATGTCAGGTGATGCTGTAGTTTCTCATCCAAAAACATTTTGCAACCGCTGTCTGTATGTAGGAGATTGATATTAACCTGGGGAGTAATGATTCTGAACTGGTAAAAGAATGATGTATGAAATGATTCAAGGACATTAATTTGAATTGAAATTGCAGTTCAAGGACCTAGACTTGACAAGTATAATAATTAAAAAAGACTGGAATAATGTAGAAACCAGATTACTAAAATCACTGAAATAAAAAATTAAAAAAATCTACATTAGTATATTAATTAAAAAAGACTAATAAAATAGTTAAACTAAACTAGAATAATAAATAATCTGGACTACTGTAGTTAATATAATAATATAATAAATTAACTTAAAGTACTTAAAATTATGTATAAAATTAAAATTCTTAATAAATAAAACAATACAAACATGTAAAATGTAAAGAAGGAGAGGAGGAGGAGGAAGAAGAAGCAGACCAGTCACCGTGGGTGTGTAAAAACCCTGAACAACTCTTCATACAGTCAAACAATAAAATGTTACTGATAGTTATTCTTGTTTTCTTCTACAGTTTGAACCGTCGCCGGGACACAGAGGGAGCTGAGGTCAATGCCAACAATCACCAGACGGGGGCGAGGTTTCACCACGGACCAACAGGTAGATCCGAAAGGAAATGTTGCTACACTAGTTTATGAACTAGTGATGATTGATGATTTAAAATATAAACAAACAAAACAAAACAGTGACTCATTGGATGATGACCAGTGACGATCAAGGTTGATTGCCAAACAGAGAGAGCTCCTGTGGAGCTGACTCAGGAAGTGGAAGAGAATCCTTGGCCAAATCTCAGTCAGCTTTTTGTTTTCAAAATGCAAACGAGTCAATAACATTATGATACGATGAAAAACTGTGTCTCTCCCCACAGACAGAGCTGTCAGCTTTTGTCAACTTCTACGTCAAACCAGAGAGAGCATGTGGCGGTGAGTGGAATATCTGTTTTACCTGTGTATACCAAACGCTGTGTTAATTGTTTGGTTTAAACCCTTTTTCTGGGGACCCATATTTCAAAAGTCACAAACTTTAGCGATACATATCAATAGACATTATTCACCCACCTGAGGGTCGCGACCCAGTCTTTGGGAAAAGATGATATAATGTATATATTAAATGTATACAGTGTATATGAGTAAATATATGTTTCTGTTTTCTAATGCAGTTTGACAACTTTGATCTGTGCCAGTCTGTCACACACAAAGACAAATGGCCATTCACGCTCACATTCACACCTGAGGTCAGTGTAGAGTGAAAAATTAAATTAAATCTGTGTGTTTTTGGATTGTAGGGAA
>NC_024321.1:14865226-14865961 GCF_000523025.1 Cynoglossus semilaevis
AGACATCAGCCATCAGGTGCCACCGGAGATCGAACCCATGATCTTCACACTGTAAGGCAAGTCCACTAACCAATGCTGTTCATACGGCACAGTTTTGAGGAATGTTCTTCTGAACACATTTCTCTTTAAAGTAGTTCTGCTTCTTATTAAGAGGTAAATGGAAGTTTCAGATCCACTGATGTCCTGGCAGATACTTGATGTATGCGTCAATAAAACGTTGTGTTCTCTGTTCCAACAATTTACCTAAAGTTTTTCTTCTTTTTCGTTTTTTTTTTTTTTTTACGTTATTTAAATTCAGCCTTTGAAGGTGCAGAGAACGTTCCATTCGCCTGTCGTTTCACTTAAAAATCATTAGAACGTGCAGGTCAACGCAGGTACAGGACGTGTGTGTACATGCTCCAAAACACTTACTTCTAATTAGAAACGGTTTGCTTTTTTAAATCGCTGCAAACTACGGTCACAACCGCCGGCCAGTTAGAGACAACGTCACCACTAACATTATAAAATATAAACGTATATTGGTTTATTCGTTTTTGACATTTCCTCAGTCATTTTGTCCTTGTTCATTTTTATTGGTGTGGCATATTTTAATGTGTCTACCGACTGTACTAGAGTACTGCACTGCCCTCTGGCGTTGCCTTTAATTAAACACAAGTCTGTTCCGCTTTCAAGTCGTATCTGAGCACCCCACCTTGTGGACAAATGTGGTATTAAAATTCAGAAAAAATAAACTTT
>NC_024321.1:14866061-14883662 GCF_000523025.1 Cynoglossus semilaevis
AGACTTGAAAAGGGGTATAATAAGTTAGCTTTAGCAGTAGCAATAGAAAACCTTGTTTTCCCAGTTTGAGACACTTACAAAAAAACCTGTGACATATATTTCAGTGCAATAAAGTCAAAAATGAAATATAAGCTTCTAATTCGGGATTATATATTTGTACATCGAGTGCCACACCAGGCATGAACCTCACTGCACGACACCGACTCAAACCCACACACTGCCAATGTCACCAACACGTCATTGTTATTATTGATATAATTGAAACCCAACATAGAAAGGTATTGGTGCTGGGATCCAGTATCAGTGGGTACACAATGACAATACTTGTACTGTAGTTGCTTTGTAATAAAAACATTGTATTGGTACAACCCCAGAGGAACTCAGGTTACATCCACAGGAAATGTTAAGAGCCTTTAACAGTAGCAACAGAAAACAAGGTTACATCCACAGGAAATGTTAAGAGTTCAAAGGAAACCTCGTCATTTAATCGACAATTTTCCTCGCCTGTGTTTTTAACTGACGTTGCTGTTGGATCACATGACTGATTCCTGGTTCTCAGAATCTAAGGAGCGCACCAAAGAATTCAGCATTTTGTTTCATACCAAGTGTAATGATTACACAACATAAACATGAGCAGAATTATAGTTACTACAGCTATGACTATGTCGTTACTGTTAATGTTCTTCTGATGATATGCAATATGCACTTTATTGCCCTTTACAGGTGACAGGTGTAATAAAAACACACTTGAATCTTATCTAACTTTATCTCATATTTTTTCCTCCATAAAAGGAAAACAGAAACTTATTTCCAACAGTTCCTACACAGATCAGATCATTCATCAGTCTCTGTCATACTAAAACAAGGACCTCGAGTGTGTGTGTGTGTGTGTGTGTTGTTCGTAGACAAGTCATGCCACATTTTCCACCGAGCACTGTAGCAGACCATGCACTTGACGACCGGGCCATCTGCTGCGCCATCCCATAAATTTGCTCTTTGCCGTGATGCTTGGTAATCAAGTCATCTAATGTTTCCTATCTACAGTACTTCATGGTACTGCTCGACTACACGCGCCGCGTTCCCTCCCATTACACAGAACAGTGCAGGAAAAGCTGCTGTATATCCTCTTACATATCATAAATCATGTTCCGGGGTTGACAAGGATAATGGAAACGGCAGAGGCGAGCATCCGAACCCCGACTCACACACATTTATAACATGCAGGCAACATGTGAAGGATTTAAATGCATGCAAAAATAACTGCACTGATTGTGGCGAGGCTCTCAGAGCTTTGGCTCTGAATTTGCATTACTGTAAATGAGTGAGAGAGCGAGAGAGGGAGAGAGAGAGAGAGAGAGGGAAAATGGTGCACAAAGAGAAAGGCTCCAGAGTTAGGAGATTAAAGTAGCTGCAGGATCAGGCTCCCGCTTTAAATGATGAAAATGGAAAAGCTGTGAACGGCGTCACTTCTTCACCGTCTCTCTCTCCTGAGTGTCTGCTGTGTGTCTCACGTCAGTGCTTTTGGTCAGTACATGTGGACTCAGGAGTGTTTTTTGTGCAATCACGTGCCTCCTGGAGCCGCAGGGATAAACACACAATATATGACACCGTGATACACGCCATCACTGTTGATGCTACGTGCATGTAAAGTCATGCACTTAAAGGTTGTGCGTATTTTATTTAGCATAGACGTGGGTTGGAGTAACAAACATCATTGATATATTACCGCAGACCTGTTGTTTTACTGGGTGATAATTCTCGTCAGTGCAGCAGAGCAGGAGAAATCATCTACAAATCTTTAACTACAAAACTGGCTTCTTTAATGTTCTGAAAACGCTTCTAAAATCAACCAAATTTAGCAATAGTAATAAGCTGCTAGATACAAAGATTGTAAACAAGCAGCTGACTGTTGTTTGAAGTGGAGTGGAATACACGATTTTAACACATAAATCATTTAGAATGTTTATATATATATATATATATATTACTGGCAGACAGATGTGAATTAGACGTCTTCTTAGCAAAACGGGCCAATCAGGGTGCTTGAAATCTGACTCGTTTGTTTTAAAATTATTTTCCCTAATGTGTCACATGATTTATGTCTCTACCTGTGTATGAACTGGAAGCAATTTGGTTGTCATCCAAACAGTTTCCCCAACACTTGAGACACACACACCTCATGTGTCTATGTGAGGTATGGACACTTCACGTAGACAAAATGGATTCCATAGCCTCATCCCTACCTTCCACAAGCCTAGAATTAATCCTAATCTCTAACCCTGACTCTAAATCTAATAAAAAAAAATTTTAAAAATGTGTCTTTTACATCAAAATACAATCTTATTAAAAAAGTGTCTTTTACATCAAAATACAATCTTACATTTTGAGGACCTGCAAAATGTCCCCGTAATGAATAGGGTCCTCAAAACAAAGGTGTGTTTCCAGAAAAATGTCCCCACAAGTATGGATTCACCAGGATTCTTTTACACACCAAAACCAGTGACGCCCACTGCTGTGATCATGCAAATATATGAAGAAAACTCGACTGCACTGCACTGCCCCCTCAGGCGTAATACAGTAGTCAGACCTCGGTACTCTTATCTCTCCTTTAGCCACATTTCATTAGCACCTATGTATCGGCTGCACACAGAGTTTATCTTCAAGTGTGAACCTCCTCCTGTCGGCCGGGGCGCTCGCATATCCCATGTTGCCTCACTGCAGCTCTGTATTTTAACCAGGATGAATTTCAGCCGAGCTTTTATTGTCAGCGGGACCAACTGTCGCAGAGATAACTCATGCCTAAAAGAAATTAGATGCTAATGTATTGCTCACTATTGAAAATAAATCTGCAAGGTGTTCTTTCATGCAAATTTACAGCAGCCTATATGTCAGCAAAAAAGATACATCGGTGAAAGGAAGATGGACGACCATGCTCAGGATGTCTGTGGCAGGTTCCCCCCCGACGCTCGTTTTTTTTTTTTTTTACCCGAGGCTGCTGTGGTCAATGGAGAATCAGTATTTCTGACAGAAAAACTGATGCTTATGTTTTCTGGATTCTAATTAGTCATTGTGTTTCGGTGACGGCTGTTCTTTTATTCATCGGCTACAGCCCATCCTGTAGGAGTCGGAGCTGCAGCCGGCTGACAACGGGCAGAAAAGTTGTGTACGCCTTGAAAGAAGATTTTTGTCGTGCTCATTGCTCATTCCATGCACACATGGAACGGAAAGAGCAAACTTTACAGAAGCAGAATGCAAATTGAGCTTCTTGTACTACAGACTGTATATACAAACTGGACAGATTAATCCACAGGCCCCTCCGCAAGTCCTTGTTAAGGACTAGAATTATAACTTTGGTTTCAGAACCCAAAAATATTTACATCAAGGGCAACTGGATGAAGTAAGTTTTTTTTGAAGATGTTTCACCTCTCATCCAAGAGGTTTCTTTGGTTCTGAAGAAGCCTCTTGGATCAGAGGTGAAACGTCATCGATGACCTGGATGACTGAGAACCTACACAGATACTTTGGATTCAGAAGCAACACATGCACTAATCATCCTCACTCACTAAAAAAAAAAAAAGTCTGAAAAGCTTTTAGCAGACCAGACGGCATAGATATGAATCAGAAACCGTATCTAAAGTTTTGTGCTTTAAAAGGAACGGCTTCATTTATTGGTCAACCTTTTTGCTCTGAGTCTAAAGACAGAACTTTTACTTCAAAAGATGTCATTGTTAACAGCACTTCTTTAGACTGATAATCACCATGGCTACAGTTCATAGGTTTTGATCTCCCGTGCTCAAATATTCTACCAGACAGTGTTTTTTTTTTCAGGAGCTTGCTCTGCGTTTCCACCGGGCTGCTCTGCTGCTTTATTTCAAAGGATAAGTATTCCCTTTGTTCAGGGGCTCAGCCTATCAACTTCACAGATCAAATCCTCATACTGCATCTATAATAAGTCAAAAGGCCAACTCCTGAGGTTTACTGCAGAATGAAAAGGAAGAAGAAAAAAAAATACAAAGAATAAAGGAATTGGAAAGTGGAAATGCTTTTATGAGAAGGCGTTAACGCCGCTGCGGGGCGGGGGTTGTGGACAGGGACGTCTGTTTGTCCAACAGGACTCCAGTACAGCAGACTGCCACAACAGGATGTTTTAAATCAAAAAGACTTGTGGTTTCAGTGTATCCTAACTCAGGGCCGACTCTGATGACACTTGTCTCTCAGCCCGGGAGCCCAGCCAGCCCGCTGT
Organism: Cynoglossus semilaevis; assembly: GCF_000523025.1. Classification (NCBI taxonomy): domain Eukaryota; kingdom Metazoa; phylum Chordata; class Actinopteri; order Pleuronectiformes; family Cynoglossidae; genus Cynoglossus; species Cynoglossus semilaevis. The sequence continues at coordinate 14,870,305 of NC_024321.1, forward strand.
CACGGTGGACGCCAACACTGAAAGATGAGAAGTACAGGAGAAGGAGCTGATGAGGCGATACTCTCTAATGAGTTGCAAAGTTGAATCTTTCCTCAGAATTTTCCAGCATCAGCAGTGACTCAGAGGTGGCTCTGGTGTTGACGTCGGTGTGAAATCAAATTTTAGCCAAGATTGAGTGGACGATGTAAATCCTCACTGTTACAGAAAAAAACAGCCTCCGCCCCCGCACCCGTTAGAGACCCTTCAGGATTGAGGCAAAGTCTAATCTGTCGTTAATCCTCTTCTCAGAGTGGACGGACATCTTCATTGTTCCACCGTGGTTCCTGAGTGTACCTGATAAACTATTCCATTTGTCTGATGTTTAGAACAAGATAAACCTTCCCTCTCAGCCGTTGCTTAAAATTCAAATTATTCTCTCCGTGCTCCGCATCAATCAGAGAGCGCTGATAACAAAAGCGGACGTGAGAACGAGATGTTATCATGACACAGTCGTGTGCTGAAGTCTGTGGTGGCACTCGTACGTGTTCGTGAGTTCCACAGTGTCTGTCTTAGCAATAACTTGTATGGACGGCCATCAGCGTAATGAATGAAGTTTTTCTTCCTTTTCTTTCTCTTGTTAAAATGTTCCAGGGCATTAAGCGTGTCAATGCTAACGTCAACCTTTAGTCCTTTGACGTCATTTCAGATGTTTCTGGCCTTAGTTTAAGTAAAATACTTGAAAAACTTCTGTATATTTTTAATTAGTTTTCTGCTGTCTAACTGTTAGCTCTTTCTGTCTAACTTGTAAAACATGCAGGTATTTACTTCTTGGTTCTTTGTTCTCTATAGTTTTTGACCTAAAATGCAGCCCTGGAGAAGACAAATTTTGTCAAAAACTAGCTATCATTTTGGTGAAGTTACTCAAATTAATTACAAGTTCATAATTATAATTGTCAATGCCACATTTGGCCTTTAGGGATTTTCATGTATCTGCCTAAAAACTGAACGTAATGACTGTATAGTATCAGTGACTTCAAACCAGAGGATCGTAAAAGAAAACAAACAAACAAAAAACGTTGGTAAAAAATTGCAACTCGTGAATCAGAGAGCGTAATGTGAAGCCCAAACTACACAGGACTGACTCTGTAAATTATGATCTTGCGTCAGTTATTTTTTTTTTCCGCACCATTACAGCCAGAAGTGTTCAGACTCTGCAGAGGTCCACGTTGTTTCTTTGGAAACATACTCACAATATTATGAATAATTTAAGCAGAAAAGTCAGCTTTGTGCAGGAGCTGTTGCTGCCGTTGCTGTTTGTTTGGAGAATTATGGCTTAAATTGTAATTATAAAATGTGTGCTGACTGTTGTTCCCATTATTACTTATTTATTATAAATTTTCTTAGGTTTTAGCTGCACTTTCACGTAGAGATGCACTTTGTCATTTATACTGTGTATATTGAGTTTCTGCAAATGTAAACATCGCTGCCTATAACTTTTTCGGAATCATAAACTTTTATGTGCATTGTTTTTGTTTTGTTTTTCAGTTCTGCAGAAAGTACATTGTGTCACTGGAAAAAGAGAATGTACAGTGAAGTGATGCAAGTGCTGACTGCAGAGGAGCCTGGATCCTGAAGTTAAGAACAAATCAGTAAAAAAATGTTGTCATGTGAAAAAAGGTTTCTGTCTCGATGTCAACATTTCAGTTCCTGAAAACTCTGATTTGATTCCATTTTGACTTTCTCGTAATATTACGACTTTATTCTCAAAGGCTAACGACTTTTTTTAACATAACATCTGGACTTTTCTTTTCACAAAAATTCAACATGTGCATTTTTCTGATTTTTCTCTATCGTACTAACGCCGCGGTCGGTTCTTTTGGCCAGTGTTTATTGGATTTCACAGTGCAGACAGAGAGATAGACGAGGTTCATTCATGTTCGTTGGCACGTATTTTATCTGTTCTTAAGCAAAAACATTCTAAATTTTATGTATTCAATATTATGTAATCCTTCTCTGTTCAGCTGCCCCCTTCAGGAGTCAACATTGAAAATCACCCACCCCGCATCTTACCTCACGTCTCCTGCCTCCGCTGCTCCTACACCTCCCTTCAAAACAGTACGATTTCTCCTCCAGTGCTTCTGGCTGGTGTCCACCGTCCTTCTTTCCATCCTCCACCCTTTCACGGTAGAATGTGTTCCACTGGGGTCTTGTTCATCCACGGCACCGCAGGCTGTTGTTGTTACCTTGTCTGATCTGTTATTGCAGACTCATTTTGTTTTGGAGCAGCTTTTATGTTGGATTCTGTTCCTGATGCAACCCTACCGGTTCACCTCGACCAAGTGGGCCCAGTGTCTGCAGGGCTCGACTTCTGGAGAAGAATCTATCGTCAAACCTCCCCATGGACACATTACTCCAACACGTGGATTCAAGTTGTTACTCCTATAAAACTGTTTCTTATTTATTCCTTACGTACATTATCTGTGAATTCCAGCCTTGTTCTATGACAACAGAATTCTCTGGTCTCTGGTTTGAAGTTAGAGTATATATATTTATTTTTTACCATATTTTTGGCACTGTTTTTCCTCCTTTTGCTAGGTTTGACAGCGACTTATACTCCAGAGCAACATATATATGTTTTTTTTCTTCTTCATTTTTTGGCTGCTGCGACTTATACTCCAGAGCAACCTATAGTCCGGAAAATTCTCCGGTAATTCTCTGATGCTGAAAATTAGACGATGGCGTGGCTCGAAGAAATAACACAGCACATAAATTTGATCTCCCCGTGCCGAGTTCATTACTGGAGCCGTGTGGACATTTAATGTGAAGCTGGGAGAGGAACAAATGTGCTGTGGACTGATTCACGTAGTCATTACTGTGGTATTATTATCGTATCGTGCGCTGTGGCTGCGGTCGTACTTAAGCTCTAGGTTTTTCAGTACAGCATAATCTCATTCTAATTCCTTTTCATTGGTTGGTTTGAAGGTAATAATAGAACCACACAGCGGCCGAATCACAGGCAGAAGAAGAAAGGCTTCAACGTCAGTTAAACAGGTTATTACTAAAAACCTACACCGTTTCATGGGAATTTTAACCATGTTTTCATTATGATTTTATTGAGGTTGATATTAACTCTTACATCAGACTTTTTAGTTTCACGGGAATGTTACACACAGCAGTGCAGGAATTCCTTGTCAAAAATATGAAACATGAAATTGTACACATATGTATACAAAATACTGCTTTTATATTTGGGGGAAAAAATTCAAGGGAGATTAAACAGGACAACATGACTGTGCCTGCTAGGGTTGGAAATGGAAGGTTTTACTGGTTCCATTTTCAGTATCACCTATCGATTCTTTTGTCTATTTATAAACTATAGTAGAAAAAGGTTTGTGTGCATTCACTCTACAATGTAAACTACTCATTAACATTTGACTCCATCGATTCCATCGCTACAGTGCCTTAGTTACTTAGTAACACACTCGTCACGCTCTCGTCCTTTTTGCCCACGATATAAATGTATGGGAAGGACCTCGTTCATAAACTGTTGTTAATGCGGGTTGAGGTTGTACGTCACTCGAGATACTTTCAAGATGGAGAACCTGGTGATCTAGTGTTAGGGTTAGGGTCCTGAGAGTCAGTTGCATGGTGAGTGGCTAAACATTTCAGTAGGTTGAAGTTATTTCCCTGCTTTTTATGGTCAAATCTCTGCAGTCTTTTTTCTTGAAATGCAACAATACTTCAAACTGAGTACGATGATACGAGCATGTGTGTGTGATATGGAACCCTGAAACACTCAGATTAGGTTTGACAAAGAACGACACCAATCAGTGAGGGGTTAGGGTTGTTTGGCTGTAGGTAATATTCAGGGGTCTACTCTCTGATGGGAAGTTAAGTTTGTTGTGACTAAAGCAAATCATTCTACGCGTTATACTTCTTCAGTAAGTCACTTTGCCAGTTCCTTTTGCGATCTGGGAAGACTTTGGGCAAGCGGATCTTTTTGAAGTCATCAATACATTTCTTTAAATCTTCCTCCAGCAACTTTCTCTCTTCCTCATCTTCATCCAACCCAGGTGGTGGGCCACCATTTTCCTTCTTGGGGGGCCGCTGAAGTGTCTTTATATTCAGATTGGTGGGCCGTTTGGGAATCTCGGTCAGAGCAGGTGTAGGTGGGTTTGAGGTAGATGGAGGTTTGGATGCTACAAGCGGCAGAGATAGGACAGGACTTGATGGAGGAGGGGGGTCGGGGCTGTCCGCAGCAGCAGCAGGAGGAGACGGAGGTGGAGAAGGCGGAGGGCTTGAGGTAGACGGCATTTTCAATTCAGCAGGTAATGGAGGTAGAACAGGTGGGGATGGGGGTTGAATGACAGGGATGTCTGCTGGTGGTGGCGATGGAAGAGGAGACGGAGCAGGAGATGTGGGAGGAATAGGGCTGAAGGCAGAGGGTTTGGATACGTGAAGGGGAGACGGCCTGACAAGAGTTGATGGAGGTAAGGGGTTGGAGCTGAACGCAGCAGGCGGAGAAGGGAGTGGAGGTGGTGATGGAAGAGGTGGAGGTGTTTCAGCAGCCGGTGCAGGAGGAAGAAAATGTGGAGGTGGAGGTGTTTGAGCAGATGGAGGAACGTCCAGGGGGCACGGGTGGTGTTTTCTCAGTGTGGGAACGTTGCTAGTTTCTGGAAGGCTTTGGGTTCGACCGTTGCCTAACTCCAGGGCAGCTCGAGCTGCAGCGGTGGATAAAGACGACTTCACTTCAGTGAGCGGCGGAGGATTCACATCTGCTGCTTCAGCATTCAACACTGAACCACCTGCAAAGAAAAGAACAGACTTCATCGTTTACGTGTCTCAGTGAGACAACTATCTCTGACATTCACTGATGATGCTAACAGGGCGCTGAGGCTAGCGGTGGGAGCTAATTTGACAAAGAAAATAATTTTCCCCCATAAATTTGAGTCAGTACACTTTGAAGTACAAACCCGTGCTTTACAGTATTTCCGTCACCGAGAGCACAAAGACAAGCAAGTGCTTTCAGATGAGCTGCGTGGAAACAGAAGTAAGCCCAGAAAAGATTTTGTGAGTAGACGAAAGGAAGTGTGAGATAAGGAAGTAGAATTACAGTTTCCTCAAAATCCTCTCTAAGTTCCTTTGCCTGGGGTTTAGGCTGGAGGGAAACAGTGAGTGTAAAACCTCCTGACCTGAGCCTGACAAGCTGTGTTTTTCTCTGGATGTTTGTATTTCCTTTTATGTCTCTGTAAGAACAGAGGGCGGTAGTACCCTGTGATTTCTCTGAACACTGACACAGATCTCGGCACTTATACATTCTGCATGCTTGGTATTTTGAAAGAACACCAGTCCCTTTGAAATCCTTCCCTTTATTTTGAGAATCAGTAGTAAAAAAATTAGATTACAGGAGATCATGTGTATTTATTTTTTGGGGGGAAACTGTTGTTAGGCCTAATTTTCTGGTCTGGTACAAATGTTGATCAGGCTTTATTCACATAATTTTCCAGTCTGGTGCAAATGTTGATCAGGCTTTATTCACATAAAACTAGCGCTCAGTTTATTGATACTGACATGACTGTATTCACCGAAGACACAGTCGGATGTTGTTAAATCTACGGATGTCAAATAATAACAACTCACCAATATTATTGGTCGATATTAGCATAATTAATAATGTAATATCTGTGAGGATCATTATCAGGTTTTCCTCCGAAAATGAAAACCCGATAACCCCATGCCCAAACGATGTGACCTAAGAATAGTTTTGAAGTGCCCCATGCCTGGGTTTTGTGACCTAAGAATAGTTTTGAAGTGACCCACAGGTTGCACAGCTCTGCTCTAACCACATAACTTCAGCAAATATGTTATAACATCACCATCACTACGCTGACTCTAATCTGACCTTTATTCTAATCCAAACTCCAAACCTGAACCTGAACCTGAAAACCATCGCCACAAGGACAAAGTGTGAATAGCATTGAGCCATAAAGTGTCGCCACAATACCAGGAACATACACACACAGAGACGCACAGGTGTGTGTACCCATGAGTACCTGCACGGCTGACTTTCCCTTAAGCTGTGTTTATTGTCACAGTAACCTGTCTTACATAACAGGAAATGACGTGCGTGTGGAACGTAGGCGGCGTAGCACACACTCTCTGAACACCTGAGTACAGATCTGCATGTGTGTGTGTGTGTGAGACAGGAAAAGTGCACAACCTGTGGCGAAGAAAGTGTTGTCTTCCGGCATATCTTCAGTGTGAGTGTGTGTGTGTGTGTGTGTGGTTCCACCCTGGTCGTGAATTGGCGTTTGAAATGACGGATATTGAAGACGTTGGAAGGAGAAGGAGCGATGAAAGGAGGTCTTGGCTCTTCACCATGCATATTTGTGTGTGTGTGTGTGTGTGTGTGTGTGTTTGCTGCATTCAATCTCACTCACACAGGATACGTGTGTGTGTGTGCGAGTGCTGCCTGGATGTGGGAGTACGGGGGCTTAGTAGTGTCAGAGGAGTAATCCACTGGGGGATGGGCTCCATGTTTCCCTCCATGGCTAAGCCTGGTGGAGGGAAAAACAGCAAAGAGAGCACTCAACCCTTCTCTCTGGGCTACTTCTCCAGGGATGTACGCTAAAGCCAACTCACTTTCTCACACATCTCCCCCCTCTCTGTCTCTCTCTGTGTCTCTCTCTCTCCCTCCCATCTGTTCACTGTGACACATGATGCTTCCGTTGCCATCATTACTGCTATTAGCAACTCTAAAGTGTCCCTGTTGCCAGGGTTTATCACCTCTCTTGTCACAGAACGTCTCCTTTATGGTTACCGATGTTACTGTCGCCTATGTTTTATTCACATCCAAGTAAGCGGCGTAATAAACCACGGCGGAGTGACAAAACAGACACGGAACATCTCTGATGCTCTCAGATACTTTAGTCTTTGATTCATGTTTAAAGATTTTTCATTACGATTTTACTAAGGAACCAAATAACAAAAACAAAAACAATAAAATAATAAATCCACTGCGTTTCCGTTGCTCGGACGATCACAGGTCTAACTGCCAGTTGGTCCGTTCCTAAAAATTCACCGTTTCGACTGACAGATGTGTTGACCTGAGGATGGGGACTCTGACAAAAGACAGCATCGTCTCCATGGCAACGCTACAACGAGGCTAGTGCCGCACAAATGCATAGTAATGTGTCTGAAGTAAGTGGAGGCCTTTCATCCATAACAGTCCAATAATAAACTGGACCTGGAGCTGGTCTTCAAGGAGTTTTCACTTCACAGCTCAGTGTTTCACCGCATATTAATTACAGTACATGTAACCCGGTCCGTGCTTTGTTGCTCCTCCCCAGCCCCAGAGACCCTGCGGTGTGTTTGATGATGATGTTCGAGTGGGATGCAGAAGGACGATTCGGACGCACGGAGGTCAGTTTTCGTGGCTAAGACCAGTTATCTCACCTTAGAAAGATAGAGGATCATGACATTTGAGGGGGTTCCTATTCAAGTTTCTCTAAGCAGATGTGCTCTGGCCTGGGGGGGGGGGAGTTCTGGTTCAGGTGTGGCCTGTTGGACACCTCTCCCTATATACCCGTTGGTGGTCGTGGGGTTATAGTCGTATCAAGGGAAGGCGTCCCTGGTGACACAAATGTGGGATAGTACTGTTTCCTATTAAGAGTAAAGCAGCAAACTCTGCAGGTATAAACGCAATCTATATTTTTAACCAATAATTAAATATGAGCTTTAAAACTCCAGCTTGTGCCACTTCATCTGAAGTTGTTCTTGATGGCAAAGTGCGGCTGCCATTCTTCTCTGATTGCTGTTTGCTGCAGCGTTTGCATGGCCGGGCCTCGTACACGTATATCATACTGAGAAACTTTACATACTGGGCCATTAGTGCAGTCGCCTGCGTTGAAAAACACCAGGGTGCGCTCACAAGTCTCTGAGCAATTACAAAAGTGTCAATCCAAATGATGTTGAAGAAACAGCTGCAGACTAAAGAGCTGCAGCGGAGGCTGAGGAGAGAAGGAAGTGGAGGTGTTTGAACTGAACCACAGAGTCAGGCGTCGGTGATGCCACGGTCGTCAGCTACAGGAGGTGGGGGCGGAGGGGGGGGGTCTGAGCCCCCGTGTGTAATAGCTCATGTTTTAAAATGTACTGTATGTTTCCAAGGCCTGTCAAACCATACAAATGTTGAATGTGGTTGATTGCAGGGCGGCTGTGGATTAATAACATTTAATCATATTTAATCATGATCAACCAGATCAACTGACGTTCCTAAATTCCTACAAACAAATAACAGCTGGTACTGTTTTCTTTTTTTTTTATTTGTTACAAATGATGGAATTATTAATAAGGAAAAATGTCGAGAAAAATACGCAAACGTAGTTTTTAGTCATCAGTGCACTAATTATGCTGCAGCATGAGATGCAAAATTAATCCAGTATTTATTTCAAGTCTTCAACAACAACTTCTTGTTACTACATGGTACTGCATTAAGTTTGAGGTCTGGTTTTACCACCAACTCTACTGTGTCTAAACCCAGTCCAACCAGCCCAATAGTACGGTCCATTTCTTATTCATACTATAATATGTCTACAACACCAGTACTCTCTATGTATAACAACAGGAAAACCAGAGCTGGAACCAAAGTCACAGTTTACCCCAGTGGAACTGCACACTTCACTGAACTCCCCACACATACACGAGTACTACAAATCTGTTTATAACTTCTACGCAGATCTACTTCCTGTCCTTGCATCTTGCTGATTCATCTGCTCCACATGCCTCATCCTTGTCTTCCTGCTTTACAAAGCCTGGACCGCAGCCTGAGCTCTCACAGCCTAAGCCCCCCAGCTCTCTACTGCTGCTGTTGCTGCACCCACCACACTGCTCCACAGCGCCACCTGCCACTCCTATCCGACCCATCTTCAGCAGGGTCTATCGCTGCAGCATCAAGGACAAACCTGACTAGCAGGGTCTATCCCCCTCCAGCGCTGCAGCATCAAGGACAAACCTGACTGTTCAGATTACTGATAATTGGAGCGGCAGATTAGAGTCCAAGACTACAGATGGTCGAGGTGAATCCCATTCTGACGTTCACAACTCGCTGCCAAAACAACATGTTTGTTGCGTTGACTGGCTTTTACAAGCAGACCGCTGGGTGTAGTTACTGCCTCGGCGTGTGTGTGTGTGTGTGTGTGTGTGTGATAGAACGTTTCAATGTCAATATTCAAAAGAACACAGTGTTACTAAAACAAACAACACGTTGTCGGCTCTAGTCCTTTAGTAGTAACAGAGAGAAGGACCATTCTGAGAAAGATACCTTTTTAAAGGAACACTATAATTAAATAACAGTGGTTCTCTAATTGGGGGGCGAGAGCCTCTAAGTGGCGAGGAACTATTACGAGGGGGGCACAAAAAGGCAAACATACTTCAAATGTAATATTTCTGTGGGAAGATGCACTGAATTGTAATTTGATTTTGTTTTTCGTTAGCTAGTTCTGTTGTGATGACAACGTCGTTCAGTGCAGAGTTAAAGCAGTCAGTGCCTCAGAATCAGTTCCGTCTACTGTTTAGAAACCAGCGCCTCGTATAAATAATACTGCCTGTTGGTGCAGATTTTGTTTTTTTGTTTTTTTTGTGACTCCGGAGTGAAAACGTCTTCAGCACATCCATGTTGCACAATGACGTCCAGGATGATCAGGAGTTCAACTGTTGCCTGCCGACAGTTATTACCACAGCGTCCGCCTCAGTTTTGCTCAACAATAGGATGTAATTTTTCTTCCTCTTTTCAACTGCTGCATCCGCCTGTTGTTTTCTACTTTCTTACACATTCACAATCTGTGCACTTCTATACACACACACACACAAAATAAAAATCCTTGACTGTTGTTGTGCTCCCATCCAACTTGCATGAGACTTTCTGACTCACTCAACCATGTGAACCATTCATCACCCTGCTCCGACTTTTTCTACACAGGCCCTCAGGCCTCTGACTGTCAAGTTATTATTTTATTTATTTTTATTTTTTTTAGTTTCTGCAGGAATCCCAGACAACGATTGGACACAGCCATCTGGTTGCCAAATAAATTCCTGGTTTGAAGAAACACCAGATGCCAACTGAACTCCATACAGGACAATTGATTGGCTCTTTACAAAGATATTATGCAGAAATAAAAACAACACCTGCAGCGACACTGTGCTCTGTTTGTATCTTCTCCATTTTCCATTTTCTTTTTCATGTCTTAGCATTTTCAAACTGACTTCTTCTTCACCTTCAGACGTTGCCACTTCAGTGTATCTGTCTCCATGTCTGCCTCCTCTGGTGCAGTCTCACCCGTCTCCTCCCTTTATCTCCCTGACAGTCCCACATTTTTGTGTGCACTTGAACAGTGACCTGGGGACTAACGTTTCCACGGCCTATAGATCTGGCCTCCTGTTTGTTTCCGCCTCTTTCTGTTCTACTACCTCTGACTTCCACAGTTGATGTTTCATGATGCAATAAATCGTAATGTGAAGTGATTTATTAAATAACGTAATGTGTTTTTCAGGCAGCTGCTCTCTGGAGGAGAGGTGTGAAGACAAAGAAGAGGAAGAGATGGAGAAGACAGTGCAGCTGGATGTGTCCACCCTGGAGGACAGAGCAGTGCACTACAGTTACACATCTGGCTCAATGCCTGGCGCACTATAAATAACCTTACTGCACAATGAGATAAAGATGCCGCGAGCCACCGCTACTGTACTACATTCACGTGGGTTCACATGGTGGCGTGGGTGAAGCAGCACCAAGGGTGGGTGTTAACATGGGTGGATGTCACATATCAGAACACGTGAAGACCAGCAAATGGATTTTACCAGCGCCGGGTTATTGTTGATGTAAACAGTGGGTAGGTCAGGGTTAGAGAAATTCAATTTATTTTTGGATTACATTTTTTATTTTAATCTTTAATATTTGTAAATTTTAACTTTTGTATTTTTAGATTTATTTTTAAACCTAAAACTTTTTTTATTTTCTTTTATTTACTCTTTCATTCTTATTTTAATGTACTGTAGTTTTTGCAAAAATATACTAATATATTTTTTGAATGTACATTTTTCCTTTTTTTTCTTCTTCCTGTGTATTAAGTACACCCTTACAGACCTTGTGACTGATGCTTCTTCTATGTAATTAGCAGCGACAATATTCTCCTTTACCATGGACTTCTCTGGTTTATAGCTGTCAAGAGACAGTAACTGGAGCCAATGGCCTGTTTGCCCACTAATGCATTTTTAACTGATCACAACCAAGAGTGAAAAGACGGCAGCCAGTTAGACTGAAACCTCCACCTCACAGCTCCGAGTCATTAGGCTCACACAGGAGGGCTGTTCTCCTAGCAACGTCCCCTCCCTCTGCGCGTGCCTCACCCCCCCTGAGTTTGTGTTGGTGCACACACTGAGATGCCAACTGCCTCCTCAGCACATTAGTGAGACAGGGAGTGCCCTCTCCCGTGTCGACCCGTCGCTGACCCGTACAACACAGAGGCCTGAGTGCTGGTTCCTGCCCTCCTCGCATCCACCCAGGCACAAACACAGGAGCACAGATCCTCTTTCCAAAAATGGAAATTAAACCGTATCTCGGTGCAGCAGACATAAACAAGAGCTGCAGCCATGAATCTACAGAGAAAGCCTTAACAACGGCAGCAAGACTAAATACTGATAGTATATTCTGTTCTGGGTGTAGAGCAGATGAGTCACTGCGGCTCGGTGTCTTGTCATAACGTATAGGTCTATTCATTACACAGAAGGCACTGGGAACGTGTGCTGGTTGAAGTGAATTTAAAGGCAGAGCTTATAATTTACAATCCAAATACAAACTAAAATATATTTCAGTGCTGATTCTCTTTTTCCTTTTTTCTGAATTAGTCTTTTGGAATCATTATGATTCCCAACCACGCGCTCTGATCCTCTGACTGCCTTTGTTTGTCTGGTGAAAGTGAATCCCTGTGCGAGCGCTGCGGAGCTGACAGATCACTAAAGAACACATCACGTCACAGCACGGCTCAGTGCACCGTTTGTCAGGACAAGTAAGAACCTCTTCATACCACAGGACTCCTAACACCGAAGAAAGATTAGATGGGAATGCGGAATTCTCACAACCCTACTATAAATACTCCTTAAGTCTTCCCTGGACAGGTTCTATGTCTGGCCTTCATTTCCTGTCACATTTTCCAGTCTCTTTTTGTTGCCAACATGAGCTGCCATCCTTTTTCCAAATGTCCCAGAAGACAAGGCGATCACTCAGGAAAGGAAACCGGACCAGGTGAAGGCATGTTAGCAAGAGCCGCCCAGAGTTGACAGTAAAACCACAGCAGCTCTGCATGGGTCAAATAACTGCCCACAGTAGGAGCCTGGAGACTAAATAGACTTTTAATCTCCAGGCATGTTTCGTTTTTTTTCCAGGCCTTAGTAAGGGTGTATGACAATAAAAAAAGAAAAAATAATATTAACATTATGCCTGAAGTAAATATAGCTGTAGAATTCAAATACCATATTTTTTAAAAAATCTGAATAATCACATGGTGGGCTGTTGATTAATCACAATTAATCAAGATGAATCACCTTGAAATATTAGAGAAAAAAATGTGTTTCCTGAACAGAAAGACAAAACCAGCAGGTTTTTAACTGGGACTAGTCGAAATGATGGGATTATTAATAGTATGAGACAACGTTTTGTTTCTGAGATGATGGATTTGAGTCATTACTGTGCATAAAACTGTGTTTAAAACTTCATATAAGCTGCTGACGGTAAGTGGACAGACAGTGGGATTATTGATGTACTGTGCCTGTCCTTTTGCTCACACAATAAAATTTAAGTTAAAAAAGACTGCGTCCCCACAGGGACATACACGACACCCTCCGAGTGTAAGTTTCACCACAAGTGCATCACAAAAAAGGGGAAGGGAAGGGGGGGGGGGGGGGGGGATCACGGCGTTTTGTTTGGGTCAGTGCTGCTGTTGTTGCTCACACACACACACCTGCTGTTGAATCTCAAGTCTTTGTGCAACTCACAGAGGTTTGAAGACCGAGAGCGGTTTGAAACACTGATGCCTGAAATTCCACACACAGACTCCTGTCTCTCCGTGCCGGTGCTAATGACTGACCTTGGTGCTCCTCATGTTGCTGTGCTGGAGGACAGGGACAAAGCAACTGTTTCAGTTACAGCAGACATGTCGTCCTCCACCTCTCTGAGGCATTTTTTTTTTCCCATGTTCCCAAATCAACAAAGTACAGATTATTTTAGATCGACACTGAATTTGTTCAGCTTCGCAATTAGAAAAAGGTGACGTAACGTCAGGAATGGCATCAGGCATTAAACTAAGCTGAACTGATTTTTTTTTTTTTTT
>NC_024321.1:14884029-14886668 GCF_000523025.1 Cynoglossus semilaevis
AACTGAGTGAGGGAGAGAGGTATATATACCCAGGACACCAGGTGACACCAGTGAGACTAACGACCAGAGACACAGGTGAGAGTGATGACACTGATGACACAGCCGCAGGACAGGGAGACAGACTGACCTCACAATTTTATCTTAAAATATGTGGCTATGTCCATTTTTATGCTTAGAGTTCAGGAAAAAAAATCTGAAAAAGTCTTCAAAAATACGTTTCTCAAAAATGAATATAAATTTAGCAATATATTATTTTTTAAATTTTATATATTTATTTATGTATTTATGTATGTTTTTCCAGTAAATGCAGTAATAAAACACACTATTGTGTTTGAAACTTGTGCCAAATGGCGAAAAAAGAAAGATGTAAAATACGGTTAAAAAAATCCTACTTAACAGCAAGTATCTGTCAAACTAATAAAACTGATATTACCACAAATCTGTGACACAAAAACATCGCACGACACATCTCCTGGCTACAAACTGTTCTGTGTACAGACTGTAACAACAATATTTCTGATTAAATGGTTCAAGTAAATGAGGTCAATAACGACAGTAAAAAAAATGTATGTTTTTTTTATTTCCTTTAAATATGTTGCCTATGCGTGTCCTTGTTTCTACCCCGGCTCTCAGTTCAGCTCGATGCCAGACTGAGGAGGAAAAAAACAGAACTGAAGCAGAAGAGCAGATGGAAGAAAAAGGGACGTTGCCTGAGGGTAGAATGTTGAACATTTCACATGACGTCGTCCAAGGACGTCTATTCAAATGAGAAATGTTGAGATGAGGGGGTTTTTGTGTCATTTTTTGTGCTTGATTCAGTGACATGGATGGAAATTCTGATTCTAAGCTTTTTTTTCTTTTAAATCTGAAAGTATGAAAATATCTGCAATAAACAGAAAATACAAACCCAATAAGAAGAAAACACATTTTATTTGACAAATCAATTTGCTATTCTGCCGAACACTTTTAATATCAGCGTTAGCCGATGCTTGCGGTCACGCACTGCTGCAGGACCCACGTGTTGACCCTCGGGTCAACGGCACACCATCACAATGAAACACAACGCTGCAGGTTTTTAGACATTTTTAAAATACATGAACTGTCACAGGCACACGTTGACGCTCTGGTGAAATCCTGCACTATGTGAACGATGCTGCACGTAACGCAAGTCAAAACTGTGAACTTTTAACATTTAACACCTATTTTCAAAGTTGAACTTATTATATAACTGTCTCCGTTTCATTTTTCATCTGCTTGATTTTGTGTACGATTTTAATTTCCGTCAGGTTCAGGTTTTAATCTGAGGTATATGGTGTGCAGACCACGCCTGTGGCTGCAACTGTCAAAAACCAATTCAATCTACATGTTATCAACTGCCCCTCTGTGTGATTCTGCTACAGTGGTGTGAAAACATTAAGCATCGACCGGCTTCGTCGTACTCCTAGCCTTTCACGTGGACTTTCACCCACGGTCAATGAGTTTCATCACCACCTTCTGTCAATACTGAAGCCAAAGTTAATCTTCACAGAACACTCAGTGCACGTTCTGCTGAAGTCACTACTGCCGTCACGAGTCCACGTCTGTCTCCAGAGAGTCTTCAATATGCAAGAGAGCGTATATAAAAGTCAGAGCAGCACAGTGATTGACAACAGACAGCAGCGGGGGGCGGAGGTATGCATCGCCCTCCGTCACTTCAGCCACTCAACGTGGCTGATGAAAATACTGAGAGCCCCGTGGTACCATCAGTACACACGCTCTGATCTGCGACCTTTCTATGTGTGACTTCTTTAATGAAAAGAAATCACACTGTTGCCTGGTCGTTTTTGCCAAAGTGCCTTTCAGAAAAAGGAAAACACACACACACACACACACTATATAGAATAGACCAGAGGTCTGCAACCTGTGGCTCCCGGGTCACATGTGGCTCATCAGCCTTCTTCACATTGGCTCCATGTTTGATGATCAATTTTACATCGCACTACTTTTTTCCGAGTGTTGCTAACAAAACAACATAATGTCACTGTCTTCTTAAACCTTACCGCGGGTAATTTTGTTTAGGTGTAAAGTCAGCAACGTTAAAATTTGTTACTATGTAAGAATTTGCATCTTGTATTTTTTCCTGAGGTATAAATGAAAAAAAAAACTGTTTCCTTTAAATACTTAGATATAATTCTGAACTGCTTCCTTTAAATACTTAGATATAATTCTGTAATATGATTAGAAAATATCATAACTTTAGTTTAACTGTTAAACTTGGTTAGTTTAATTTAGTGGTAACCTTTTTTTTAAATTTTATTTCTCTTTTGTGGTTGCAGACCTCTGCTACAGACAGAACAATCCTTGTCCAAATATTTAAAAAAGAAAATCATATTTTTTTCCCACTGTTTGGCTCCATTACATTAAACTCACATTCAATTGTGACAAGTACTGAACAGAAAGAACTACAGTATGGCACGTTGGTCTACCACAAGGTACTGAACACGTTTAATAAAGAGTGAAGGAAATAAGCTTTTGTGTTAATTACACTTCTTTCTTGTGCTTGGCTGCTCACATCCCTCAAGGCTAATGAGAGTCCAATTATTTGGTAATTTAGTTCAGGGGAGCAGGAGAGAGTCTGGCGATAGCTCTGTACATCACAG
>NC_024321.1:14886740-14922063 GCF_000523025.1 Cynoglossus semilaevis
TTGTTGTTGTTGTTGTTGTTGTTGTGCTTCACCAAGGCATACGATTAGGATAATGAAGGTTTCAGTTTGTACAGGAAGAGGTTGCAAGAGGGTTTGAGGTTCAAGGCTGGGAGACTACAAACCGGGTAGAACCATGGCTTTAGCAAAGGCAAATGCTGGATTTAAGGATGAGTGGGTTAGGCTGGATTGGGCTGGACTGGGGTTTGAGGGAGATCTGCAGTCTGGAACTGTTCACGACAAAGGCTGGGTGCTGCACAGAGACACGGAAAGGGGAGAACGTTTATGGTTCATCTAGTGGTGCACCAGAGAGAGGCAGGGGCATCAGGAGGCTGGAGGAGAGGGGAGCACGTGGAGAAGAGGGAACGGAGCTGATAGTCTCACTCACGGTAGAACACGTATTCAGTGTAGCTGGTCCAGATCTTGTCGTCCGTCTGCTCATGGGCAAAGGCGCAGGTTCCTGTGGAGTTACATGCCACCATGTGGAAACCTGCATCAGCCAGTTTGTCAAACGCCTGCTCCAGGAAGGTGAACTTCAGATAGTAGCGGGATGTGTAGCGCTCCGGGGGGCGGTCGGGGTCACGGCTCTCGTTGAGGGTCTCACCAAACACCTCTTTGGCCAGGGAGGTCTTACCGCACACCATGATCCGTGCCACTCGACGGAACTTGGCATCCGTGTGACTGTCACGGCCCAAAGTGTACGAGCCCCGGTAGCCAATGGTGATGAAGCCTGACCGTTTGCCTTCCATGGTGCCAGGGACCAGGCTGGCACAGGCGGCAGCGGCAGCACTGAGGGAGCTGAGGTTACGGGCGGTGTCGATCCCAGGCGAGGAGTCCTCCGGGTCACTCTGACATGCTTCATCCCCGATTGAGTTCTGCTTACTGATTTTAGGTGCCAGGAGTTTGACCAACTCTGGTAGATTAAAGAACTCGGCCTCCCTCTGCAGACGACCACGCTCAGGGAAGTGGTCTGGAAGAACCAGCTGCTGGTCCCGCATGTAGTCCAAGATGTAACGAAACAGGAAACCGTCACGGTCTACAAAGAAGCGTCCCTTCGTGTCCCTGGCGAGTCCTTTGGTTGACTTTCGACTGAACATCTCCCACAGCAGAGAGTCGGGCACACTGGTCAGAGTAGAGTATCGGGTTATGTACACCTGGCCTCCAACGTTGAGCTCTATGATCTCTGGAAAGGGAACTTCGTCCCCAGATATACTACTGTCTGGTAAAGCCATTGCTCAGTCCTTCCACACAGACGTGGCTGCAATGTTCAGAACTCTCTTGGTTGCGGTCAACCTTTAAAAAAAAAAAAAACCTTTTAGTGTGGTAGCTGTGGCCTGTCAGTAAAAATCAGTCCGGAGATCTCACCACAAAAGCGGATGCAGAAAGCAATTAAAAAAAAGGGCGAAAGATCTAAAATGTCTACAGGTTTTAGTCACAATTACTAAAACATAGCGCAGAGAGTTTCAACGTGACACGTTACGTTTTTACGTATATTATGCGCAAATGGATGCACTAATCCTGAGCTATTCAGTTCCTCTGACAAGGAGTCGCATGCATAACGACTTCCCTGGCTCTAGTGTGGCTGGCTCGTCCGAGCGCAAACTGGATCAGGTGGCCCAACTTTAGTGAAGCAATCCATAGTTGGTGCGCTCTGTGGGGGTCCCGCTGGTGAAGAGCCAGAAGACGAAGAGAATTTTCCAGCTGTAGTGAGAGTCGAGCAGTGTGAACTGACACGTCTCCATCCTCTCCATCACTGAAAACCGGAGGTTTGAAAGGAAAGGCGAGTCGATCATCTATCTGCTCCTCTCTCCTGTCACACTCCAACTCTGCTGCATCCATACGGAGGGGGGGGTGGTAAAGCTCCTGCTGGCCACGCCTACTCCAAGTGACGCGTCTCTGCCGTGATCCTGGTCGAAATAATCTGCCCAGAGGGAGCGGTATAAACAAGCTGATGGTTAAGAAAACGGTTTTCAGGAATCTAGTTATCCAAGTTATTAATTGCCTCAAACAGATAAGCATTCACAATCACTAAAGGCAATTATTTTACTTTCTGCGGAATCAGTTTTTTTTTTTTTTTTTAGGAACCGAGTAAAATGTTGAACATTTTGTCCCTGCACTAATCTCATAAATAAACCGAAATTCGACAAACTCAAAACACGGTCTGATTCTTAATTTGTGGCTGATTAATTAAAAACGCAACTATTGCCGTAAATATGGTAGTGCATTTTCTTTCTTTTTTTTATGTCACAGTTAATCAGTGCAGCTACGGTTCCTGTTTAAAAAATGGGATAACATTGACCTCTAGTGGATATTTAGGAAACATGTTTCTTCTGATTCATAAATCATTAATACAAATTACCTTGGTAGCTCTACCCACAAATACTAAGAAATAATCAAATGTTGTTAATATTTTTGAAGATAGATTTTAGTGACATAAAAACTAATTTATTACAATGTCTGATGAAACAAAATTCTTACCAGGTTGTGTAAATGTGCCGTGTGTTCTACATTGGTAAATAAGGGCACATTTGTCAAAAAAAAAAATTGTCATTTTTCACATGATCAGGGAAATCAAGGCTTTGAACTAAATACATACCTTATTTGGTCTAAATGCATAGGTTTCAGAAAATAGGCAGGAACCCAGAAGAACTGCAGTGCTGTAGTGAGCATGAAACAACACTCAGTGTATGACATTTTACTAATAAAAAATAATTTATAAAGAAACAAACAATTACAATTAATAACAAGTAATACTGACCTCAAACTTCCAGCTTTTCCCACATCTATTCTTCTGATCTTTCAGGGTGACCTGGAGCCAATTCCAACAAGTATTAAATTGTTAGAAACTTTAGATTTATTTATAACTTTACTTACATGACCTGTCAATGTCATTGTCCACCAGCGAGACAAGCTATCGACACACTCACAGCTTCATTTACTGTTCTGTTGGTTAAACAGACACAGAAACATAACCGTAAAAACAACTCTTAAAATTAATTTCCTATACTTATTAAAAATAATAACATCTTCAAATTGAAAATGGTTTTCCGCATTGCTGCACACCAGCAAATTCCTGATTCCAACCACATCAACACCACAGGTATCTTTGGGGTTGTGGACAAAGTGACTACGTCTAATAAATTACTTTGACCTTCTGCATCGGCTGGATTATCAGGGTGTGCCTCAGTTCTCATCACAGCCATGGCCTTTAGGGATGTAGGTGTGTCAGCATGCCTTTGTGCTGAGACAAAGACAACAGAGAAAGAAAGATGTTTTTGTGAATCTACACCAGCCCAGAATTTCATTCTGTGGAAAATATTTTCTCAGCTGGTACTGCTGCTGGTTGAATGTTTTTAGTGAAACAATACAGTTAACTTCAATGTATTAAAGATGTTTACCAATGTTTCCAGATGCATGAGTCATTATGGTCATAAGTACCACTTACTCTTACAAAAACCCTTTCCAGACTATGGTTGGTGCTGAGCATGGCACCGTCCACTGCTCCCCGGGTGCTTGTGTCACAATGACAAATAATTCACTTTCTTCTTCTTAATGTACCACTGGTGGTACGGTACTTGGCCACCCTCTAAATGTATGCAGAGCAATCCTGTTTTTTTTTAACCTTGTGAATAGATGAGCTATTCACAAGGTTATAAAAAGAAAAACTGAATGAACCCTTAAGACAGTATTAAATATTTTATGCAGCAAAAAAGACAAAAAAGTAAAAAGATAATTGTTTATTTTGGTTGTTCCCCACCAGTAGTTTATCCACAATCAGACTGAAAGAAAATAACATACACGAAATGCAGGGATTCTTTTAAATATATATATATGTATATCACAATTCATTTTTTTTCTGGAAAACAGCCTATGTGCATATTTTATGACTTATGCCAATATGATGACCACTGACTTCAAAGAAGGAATATTCCACTGTTTATGAGCAGGTCAGGCTATTGAAGACGGGAAATGGGGGGTGATGGTGTGGGAAACATGTTAGTGAGCACAAACAGAACACAAAACCCAGACAATCAATTTCCATAGTACAAAACAACAAATACTTCCACTCACCGCAGTTGACGATAGTTCGGTTTTGATACAGTAACACATCGTGCTCACCTGTTAGACATAACACTGAAATCTATCTTTACCCACTCACAAAGATTCTTTATTTTTATTAATATGATGTAGGGTTCATAAAGAGAAAGACTATATATATACATATATAATCATATACAGTGTGTGCATATATATATATATATATATATATATGCACACAAGTAATACATATATATGTATTTATAAAGTCCCTTTACACATAATTAAAATTCAAAAAAGTTAAAGTATTAAAGTGCTTTCTACTGACTCGAAACACCTACTCTCTGAGAGAGAGGCATTGGTACAGCATGTTTGAGTTAAAAATGACATATTTTCAATAGCTGTGTTTATCAGTGCTTAAAGGAAAAAAAAAGACCAACAGATGTAAGGCATGATTGCAATCACATGGTTAGCAGACAGAAAGAGAGAGAGAGTGCACTTTTCCATCATGGCTAACATCCAGCTCTCTTTCTATCTCTAACAGGATGTCAGCTGTTATGTCTGCTTTAGAGTCAACCATCAAGCTCAAATAATCATACACCTCTTACTAAATAGCGGTACTAGTTTTACAGATACAATGTTTGTGTCAGAGATGTGTTTTTTATGCTTAAGGGAACTTTTTTGTATACCAACAGACCACTTCTCCTTGCAAGACATGCTCGATCAGATCAGGACCATTTCCATTCCATTTTCCTATATGATACATGATTCCTTTTAACTAACTCCAACACTCACGTATGTGGAGAATTTCGAAATGCTGAGGGCTCAACTGTCAGTGAATAGAATGCCATTCTAAGGTGCATACTGTGTATAGACTTTGTTGAAAACCATTCACGAAATCATGATAAGTTATGTCCTGTAAAGACCAAGTGGATACAAACACGTGTCATGATTTGAAGCTATGTGATGAGGAAAACAGATACTAGTCGGTACTAGTTGGAGGCAAATGTTCCTGGAACTTAGTCCACATCTTCGGATGAACTGGCATGATGTTGACAAAGCATCGCTTTTGTTTTACAAGACAAAGTGATCATCTCGCAGCATTTCAGCTGAGTGGGTATAAAAATATAGACATTTGAAACCCTGAATATATGCTTATAAGTGATTTTCTGCAACAAAACAAAACAATTTACAGATGTCCCACTCAGTGTATACACCGATTTTTTTTTGTTAGACTTCACCTCATCTAAAATGTGTTCTTTTATTACCTTTGGGGGAAGAGGTTTACACCCAACACAGAACAAAACTGCAATTACATGTTGTCCCCATCAATGTCCTCCATCACTACACTGTTTATACACTAAAATTACCTCTGGGTGTGACACAAATTTTCTTGGGGGTGGAGCAGGGGGAGTGTAAGTTTGTGCATGGTGATGTTACATTATCATGTCTTTGTGATGTCTGGCTATGTGCTGGCTCTTCTCAGAAGGCCTCCTAAAGCCCTTGGTGCAGTAGTCACAGCGGTGTGGGTAGTCCTTGGTGTGGATGGAGATGACATGGCGTTTGAAGCCAGAAGCGTCCGTACTGTTATACTCACAATACTGGCACTGATACACCTTTCTACCACTGTGTGTCTTCATGTGCTTCTTCAGCTCAGCGGGTTGTCGGAAGCCTCGTTGACAGCGTTTGCATTTAAAAGGGAGGTCCTTGGTATGCAGGGACAAAATGTGGCGGCTCAAGGTGAACGTGTCAGGAGCATTGAAATTACAATGCCGGCACTGGTGCACCTTGTTGCCCTTGTGTGTTTCTGCATGTTTCTTCAGCTCAGAGGGCCTGTGGAAACCTTTCTCGCACACATCGCACTGATGAGGAAAGTCCTTGGTGTGAACGGAGATGATGTGCCGCTTCAGGTCACTGGAGTTGGTGCTCTTGTGATCGCAGTGTGGACACTGGTGGGTCTTATGGCCTTGCACCATCTCTATGTGACGTTGGAGCTCCCGGGCGTCAGCATAAGCTTGGGGACAGTGACTACACTTGAAGGGAAGATCTGCACCGTGCTTGCTCTTGATATGAGTCTTTAGGTTGGACTGGTCTGCGCAGCGGAACTCGCAGTGCGGACAGTGATAGGGCTTCTCGCCTGTGTGGGTTCGCATGTGCTTCTTTAGCTCAGATGGATGGCGAAAGCCTTTGGCACACTCCACACACACGTGTGCAAAGTTCTTACTGTGCACAGCCAACAGGTGACGGTTAAGTAGACCCTGTTCGGCTGTCTCATAATTGCAGTACTTGCAGTGATGTAGTTTCGGCTCCCGGTCTTTGACAATAAGCTTATCAGAGCCCAGTGGACTGGACTCGTGGTAGCGACGTGCATACTCTGCATACTCTGGAGAGCGATCACTGTTGTGGCTCAGCAGTTTGTGGCTCTCCAAATGGTTGTGGAAACTGACCTTCTTGTTGGTGGTAAAGTCACAGTCTGTACATTGGTACTTTTTCTTGAGCAGATGATTTGGGTGATTCTTCATGTGACACTTTAAGAAACCACGTGAGCGAAACTTCTTTCCACATATGTGGCAGGGATATACTGTCAAAGGCAAACCATCTGGTCCAATGATGACAGCTGGAAGACAATTTTGAAAAATACCTTTAGATTAGAACACTGTAAACATCATTGAGTGTGACTTATTGCGGAAGTAAATTACCACATCATCTCCCATTATCTTGCTTTACATCATCAATGGAACATTCTGTAAAATTGCATACCAGTCTGACACTGTCGGGTATCTCCTTTCTTCCTTTTCTTAACTTTGGATTTCAGTGCACGATTTGCAGCTGGTCCATTGCGGATTTGAAGAAATGGTGTAGACGCTCCATTTTTCACCTGATCAATGGTGTTACCTGTACAGAGATAGTAGTTTATTGGCATTAATGAAAAATATGCTAATTTAAAGATAAGAGCTAAAATATTTTATTTTTACATTGGGTTTCAACCACCAACAGATTTTGATTCTTAGTTTTGTTTAACAAACTAACACCTAAAATACAAATACTAAGCACTGTCCTGAAAAAAACAAAAAACATACCAATTTCATCATCTTCTTCATCACTGTCATTATCATCATCCTCTTCCTCTTCTTTAGGAGGGTTTTTGACTGCCATGTACACCATCTTGTCACGACCAACTCCCAGTCTGCCCGATGAGGCAGCTTCCAGGTCCGGGTGGCCGTTCTGGTAATCATCCTCAGTTATAACCTCGGTCCCACCTGGAAAAGTAAAAATTCATGATGTTATCACCATAACTTTTATGGTTATTTTTTGAAAATATAGTGTTTTTGGTATAGACATAGTTAGACACTTGCCAAGATCATCATCCGCCTCAGCTTTAAAAATGTAGACTTTGATAACCTCTGAACCATCCACCTCTTTGGAGTCCTTGTCTTCCATTACCTCTGTGCTGATTTCAAGGGGAGTGTCTCCAATGTCTAACTTTTCTCCAACTTCATCTACTACAATGAAAAAAACATTTTTTGCACAAAAAATATATACATTTAACCAGAATAGTATTTTTTATTATTTAAGTGTCCATCATATGTCAAAATGTCTTACATGAGATCATGAGGTAATCCTCCGAGCTGCTTCTTGCATCATCATCCTCATCTGTCTGCAAAGGAACTCCTTCAGTTGGCAGCTGTTCGTGGATTATGGTCTCTGAGCCTGTCTCAGTTACCATCAACCCTCTTGACACAAGCTGGTGGTCCAGGGTGTTATCTTGGTGCTCAGAGAGCAGCTCTGCCACAAACACCTGGTCTGTCATATCATCATGGTGGTGATTTGAGTCCTGGATGAGATCTGAGGTGAGGACATGATGATGATGGTGGTGGTGATGGTCTAGAGCCTCCTCTATAGCCACTTCAGTCCCCAGGATATTTTCAGGCATGATTACACTGTGCCCCGAAGGCACCATGTGTTCACTGGTCAGTTCATGTGTCTCGACACCTTGAGACTGCAAGCTTTCAACGTCTACCTCTAGACCTTCAACAACTTCAGCTTCTAGACCCTCCACCTCCACCTCTTCCTCAAGGCTTCCAACAACATGAGCTTCTAAATCTTCAACATCAACCTCAGTTTCCAGACCCTCAACCACTTGTGCCTCCAGACCTTCCACCTCAACCTCCCCTTCGAGACCCTCGACAACCTGAGCCTCTAACTCCACCACCTGTGTCTGCAGCCCCTCAACTACTTCTGCATCTAAGCCTTCTACTTCCGCATGTAAGCTCTCCACAACTTCAGTCTCCAGTCCTTCAACAACCTCGGTCTCCAGGCCTTCAACTACTTGAGTCTCCAGGCCTTCAACCTCAAGCCCATGTTCCAGGAGGATGCCCTCATCTGTCATCACATCAGAAAGAAGCATACCCTCAGGAACAGATACAACAATGTGCTCCCCATCGATGTGAGCCAGACCTCCCATGCCTGCAACTGTCAACATACAAAAGAAAGAGTAGTGATGAGAAAAAACAAAGACAATTAAATACAAATATTTTTGCATATTAAACAAAGATGTGCCAGTTGTTAACAACATCCCTCATCCCTCCCTATATGTGAATGCAACATCATCTTTTGTCTTAGTATTTGACCACTTGGTAATCTCAAAAATACATGTACTCAGTTTTTAAAGTGGAGACACTTTATTTGGATTGTTATATGCTGAGATTTACACTTGCTTACAATATGATGTTTGTCACAGTGTTCTTGGGAACACCTACCAAAGTCTTGCATGATCATAGCGTGTGGCATCTTTAGTTCTTGGGTATGTAACTCCAACACCCCTCCTCCTTGATCCATGTTTTTCCTTCAAAAAAGACTGGAAATCACCATTTATACTAAGTTAGATAATAACCTCCATTTGATGTTAAAAAATATCCTACTAAATAAAATATAATACTTGATTACTCTTAGTTGATGTAATAAATAAAAACAACCTGGCCTACAAACACGGTGTGCATTTATCAGTCAAGGGACTATTCTGCAAGTTGGCAACCTTGATTTTGTGGCTTTTCAGAAAAGTATTCAATTAACAAAAATTTTACACCCAACTTAAACATCATACCTTCACATTTGATTATAAAAGCCTTAGAATAAAATCAGTAAGGTGTGTGCTGCACTTGCTTCCATTAATGTACTTGGTCCTCCTAAAATGAGAAAAAAAGACAACATTAAGTACTGCATTAATAACATTGAAACGGGGGTTATAATAATACATCAGAGTCAATGCTTTACGAATACACTTCGGATTCAGATTGTGTCAAGACGAGAGATAACGTGTGTACAAACTGAAAAAGAATAAACAACCCAACAACGTTATGGGTCAGAAAGAAGGGAGAGTTGTGTTGTTATTGATCACGGGCTCCATCCACTGCCTATACAGTGTACTACAGCCAGGTACAACCGCCAAGCGCTGTGCTATACACCAGGACCTGGTTGAGCCCGATAGCTGGAACCCAGTTGAGACAAAGGCTCGTTGTGCTTGTCCAACTTTATGTGCCGTGGGACGAGCTACTGGTCCGTGATCTCGGGACTGCGAGTTTGCAAGGGCTAGAAATCACAGTTGCCACATGACGGTCAAAATAAGCAAAATACGACTGCCTGCTGCACTATGTCGTGACGTACATGGCTTCACAGTAAAATCGCTAAAATATCCCAATTTGGAAATGTTTAATTATATGTGCTTTACATTGGTAGACAGGAGTAAACGAATCATATATTGTCTATCATTTTATAGTACCGCAGACGTTATGCAACGCATTCTTGAAGGCGGCTACCGCCCTCTACCCACCGGCTAATGAACTAGCCAGCAAGCTCGGGCTACTCCTCTGGGCGCCATTTTGTTTTAGCTTTAACGGCTAACTCCAGGCAAAGGATTATAAATGTTGTCTGACGTTTGCGAGCACCCAAACGTAGCAAGAAATAACAGAGCTAGCTACCATTTTCACGTGTACCAAACGGAACGTATTCTTTCTGTAAATCATTTTCGTTTTTCTTTATTTCATACCACATACACCGCCAGTAGTGCTAGCTAGCCTGCTAAGCTAAGTGGCGCAGCTTGTGCCGCATTATCTTCCATGTTGTTTTTAGAAAAGGCTGAAAGAGGCCGCTACGGCCGACTGGGCCTACACCTCGTATTCTACATACCCTTTTCATTGATTCAAAACAATTTTACCTGATAACGTCGTCTTCTGACTCTATCGGTGTCTCTTCCTCTCCTTACTTTTGTCTGTTTTTGTTTTGGTTTATTTTTGACGGTAAGCTAAGTGCGGCCTGCAGTTTTGGATCCCCGGGCGCTCTTTGCTAGGCCTCGGCCAATCAGCTTGCTTCCTGACAAGCAGAGGGAGGGCGGGGGGCAGACAATGCGTGGCCTCGTTTACCGCTGATCCCTTACTATTTGCGTCATGCATAACAGAGCAGAGTTACATTAAAAGTCGTTCTTCTGATAGGGATGTACTCTGTTTATAACATAATACTAAAACTGTTTTAAAGTCAGATATGGGAAATGTGGATTGCGATTGTGAACTGTTGACTGACTTGGAATGTGTAGATGAGGCCTGTAGGCCATTTTGTCATAGGGGGAGGGTTCAAAGCGTCGATTACTTTACAAAGCAATTGGTCAGGAACCACGGAAACGAATGACATATGAAAGCAACAATGTTCTTTGACGGTTTACGCAGTGTAAACAATTATCCCGATCTCAACAATCTTCAGAGGATCACAGAAGATCAAGGAAACCATTGCATTTTCAGAGTAGATTTTATTATTCTTTTCTTTACAGCTTCTAATGTTTAGAGGCACTCTGCATAAGGGTGCATAGCTGTGTAAGGCACACTGCCTTCGTGCATAAACATTATCTTCTTAACAGTGACATCCTAAAGCAGATAAAGCTTCAGATATGCAGTAAAAATATCTGGAAAACTCAGTTCATCACCAGCACCTAGGATGAATCAAGATGATTTCTGAAATTACAGAAAGTTGTAGCCGAAATGCACCTTGGCACACTTTTAAATTTCCATAAAGACAGTGTGGTCAGCTATTGTGTTAGCAAAGACCAGACACAAATACAACACAAACTGGGTATGTAGTTATAAACTACTAAATGTTCAATTTTTCACACATCATTATAAAACACGTAGAATTTATCATACTGTAGTCATGTTATTTTTTAAAACATTGAAGGAATATGAAAAAAAAAGAAAAGAACCAGACATGCAACACTCAGCACCTTCATCTAGTGGAAGTTCACAAAAAGAACAAACCAGCAATATCTTCATTTTAAATCTTCTTCACATCAATTATATATATATGGAACAATAATTACAACCCCTTAAATTCCAGCAGTTTCTGATGGTCTGCATAGAACAATAGTTAGAATTGAAACAGATCTATTGGAAGCCCAGAAATGTGTTCTCTTTTTCTTCCAGCACATTTTTTTGCTGTGTGGGTCGACAATGTTTCATGACAATGTGTCAGAGAAATGTGTGAGTTTCTATGAATCCAGTGCTGCCCAATACTCCAGTTTGAAATAGGAGAGCTTGTATGTGGACCCAGAGGCTGTGGCCTTTACACTCAGATCAGATGAGAAATGCAGCAGTGAATGTCCTTCATCACCAAAGTGGTTCAGTAGCATCCTTCTTTCCAGGAATCATCTGCGAATTTAGTCATCCCCATAGACCTAGTTAACAAGAGAGAAAAGATCAGTTCACACCAGTCGCAGGTAGGCAAATTTATACTTACCAGTTTCTTCAAGCATTTCTCTGTCTACTTGTATATTTTAAACAAATACTCACCTTCTTGTAGGCTGTGCAAGTTTACTTCTGGGGGACAGTGTTGAAGCTGCCTGTCCTTGCCCCACAGCAGGCCGCATCGCCCCCGTCGAAGCTCGCCCAGGTATGTAAGCTCTGCCGTTGGCGGAGCCTGGGGACTGGCCTCTGCGTCCCCCTCCTGCAGATGGTCCTTGGATCACAGGCAGACCTCTCGTTTGTTGGTGACCAGGCACCATTGAGCCAACTGGATTGACAGCTTTAATCGGAGTTCGAATGGTCAGTGGAGACTGGCCGTTGCTACGTATTCGACTACTAGTCATTCCTGAGGTGGAAAACATTGAAATAACATTGGTAATTTTTTGTGTGACAACTTCAAATATGCTCAACTTGATTTAAATCACTGATTGTATCTTAGGGCAATGGGAAGATACTTCATAATCACAAGGACAGATTAAGTTAAGAAACACAGAGTTTCAGATCTAAGTACTACAGTCTTCCATGTATACATTCAGAGCGAGTGGTGGAAACAAAACATTTAACAGGTGAGGAAAAGGAATTTGAAGATAGAACATAATTTGTGGAAGTGCTGGGGGACGATAAGCGGTCAGGGATCAGGGGGTCAAGGGAAAATTGAAATATTGTATTCAAAAAGCAGCCATCACCTACATACAGTAACAGTAAAGTAACTTAATGATATGCAACTACATCTTCCTCTATTTTGAATAAAGATTTTTTGTCAATCACATTTTTCCTTGTGAAAATGTTTTCAGAAAAGTGCAATCTATTTATGTTCATTAATGTTTATTTAATTTATGTTTATTTAAAAATAAACATAAATTATTGAAAGTTCAGACAAAAGGCAGAACAAAAACTAGGACTGTCAAACTATTCATACTTTCAATCTGATTCGTTACAGAGCAGCAGTGGTTTAATCTTGATTAATTGTTACAACTGTAGAAAACAAACCCACATAAGTGAAGATAATCATGGTGTTATGGTACAGATGAGGAGGACAGGGTTACCTGTGGAGGGGGAGTGGGTCAGGTGGGACATGCGGTTGCCAGAGCTCTGGAGGTTAGCCTCCATGCTGCGGCTGTTTCTGACTGCTTCCAGGGAACGTAGGCTGGTGCGAGGGGCTAGATTAGGCATGCTGTGCCTTAACTCCGCTGTAATCACACATACACAACAGTTTCACCAACACCACAACTACCAGCAATCTCTGTGACTGACCTACAGCCTTCATTTCCCTATTCAAAAACAAAACAAACAAGATACCTTCACTCTTAGCAAACTTTAGTAGCTCTGCACTGGGGCCCTGAAGAGATCTTCTTGGTGTTTTTGTGCGTTGGGCCCCCAGTCGGCTGCTGCGTTCCTGACCATGGTTGGAGGTGGAGGGAGAGAGACAACGGGGTGAACCCAATGGTGAAGGGGTGAAACGAGGTCTTCGCTGTGGCACAAAGTTGAAATCCTCCTCCTCCTCCTCGTCCTCCAGGCTGTAGGTGTCAAACTCTTGGTCACTGTAGTTTCCCCCCCGGCGCAGGGACTGCAGAGATGCTGTGGAGCTACGGCGTGATGCTGAGGCTGAACTGGAAGCGTAATCCTGCCTGAGACCTGACAATAAACATGGTAGCAAGTCACTAAGAGTGACACAGAGACAAATAATGCACCTGACCTACTGAGGAGAGCACAAGAACAAGTAAACACGACACTACTCACTTTCCTCCTGTAGACGAGCCATGATCTGGACGTCGGTGAGATCTTGCAGCTTGTAGCCCATAGAGATGGAGTCATCAGATGTGCTGAGCTCACTGTCTATAGAAGACTGGGAGCTCAGGGCTGAGTGCATGGTTGTGATGCCTGGAAGCACAGTGGGATACCTGTTACAAAAAGCTACTTTTCATCCATTGACAAAAGCTACTTTGACAAGATGTTTGGTTTTTGGTCAGAGGCGTTAACAGTCACTGGCCTTGTGTGTGATGACAGATGAAACTGGAATCAAACCTTTACCCAGTCTCAAGTTACACCGCACTGCAAAGTGTGGTTATAATAAATTGATCGGTAAATTATATGGGGTATATTTCTGCTATATATAAGCATTTCTGAAAACAAGTCACAGGGTCTGCCAAACAAACACAAGTGTGACTAACAGTCCGGATAATACGGAAGGTATATTTATTAATTTTTTAAATACTCCTGTATTGGTTATGGAACATCAACTAAGCAATTATTTGCAACAAGTGAAGCTTTTTGGTACATGTTCAGGAAAGTCTTATGCATTTTCATGGTATTTCAAAAAGTTCTAAAATTGATTTTTAATTTATTTTAATTTGACCTGCTGCTAAATATATTTCTGCAATAATCTCTTCCCTCAATCTGTTTTAGAACTTTTTGACCCTCAAATGGCATATTAATTCAAACGTGCAACTAAACATTAAATGACATCACCCAAGAGCATGTGAAATATTCCCACAGGGTAAGCATTTGGAATAAGGGTCTCAAATTCAAAACTCAGGGGCCACCTGCAGATGGCCCACGTCTAGATGTCATAAATATAATTTAACTTTGCCATGGAGGTATTTGCTTTTCCTTTTTTAATGGTTCAATTGGTCATCTAGGAATCACAGAAAAATAGTTTACATATAAAATATTTTACTGTATATCAAATGTTATTTTTATATAACATCATGTCAGATGATGGCTCAGCTCTTTTGAGTTTGAGACCCCTGATTTCATGCAGAGATTTGTTATTCAAACCAACATCACCATAATCTGTAAACTGAAATGTCATGGGTCACAAGGTCACAGTATCAAAGGCTCCAAAGAATTAAAATTGGCTGTGGTCTGAGTGGATTTTTTTTATCCATCCATTATGGTTTTCTTAACCCCTGTTATGTTTTTCTTAATTGTTGCCTTAAAACATGTGGTGTTTGGAAAACAGTTAGCAATAATGTACAGAATGACACTCACAATTAACATGCAAAACACCCTACAAACATCTCTCTGGCACACACACATACAACAGCATAACCCCTTAATTCTTACAGTGACTGAGGTCAAGCCCATCGTTCTGTAGTGCAGAAAGAACAGAGCGACGTGTGTTAATATCATGCCATACCTGAGGTGCCACAGGTTAGTAGGGATTTGTTAGTTGATTTGTGGTACCCAGGAGAGATCGGGCCTGAGCCTCCCGAGCCTGCCTCCGCCGACGGGCTGCTGTACATGTTCCTCCAACGAGATGCTGCAGGTGGTGAGAGAGGACAGAGGAGTCGCTGTCAATTTGTTAGAAAGGACAGACATGCTACAGAACAGTGGTACATACTGTACACGGAGCCTGTATGAATGATAAGGTCTGCAGCAAACTTCTGCAGCCTCTCTTATGAATCAACACCCCTGCACTCACTGGGCCGATGCAACTCTACATCTGCATCTGGTCCAGGGTTTTTTCTGGCTGTTAGGTCGGCTATGTGGTCGTCTCCACACGCCAATGGTAATAAAATAAGCCTCGTCCCACAGTGGGGAAATTCACAGCTTTAACAGCAGCAGAGTACAGTACAGGGTATAAAGAAGTAAAGTACAGCTTGGTGCTGTAGTGGTAGAGATAACAGCTTGCAGTTTCTTGAATTTATACTGTTGAGTTTGCAGATATAAGTCACTTAGAAATATTGCAGGTAAATAAAAAAAAACTGAAGTAATACATTTACTATTGCAGGGAGTAAACTAGGGGAGAAAGTCTGGGCAGATCAGCATCTCCTCACATCGACAATACCATGATTTTTAATCACTTTACTGATATAATTTGTCATTTTTCATATTTAACAGTGTTAACAAGAGTTTATTGGTCTGCAGTTCGACTACATCCTCATTGTTATCATGTGAGTCTTTTATGACCCAATGCTGTCATAAAAAAAAGAAAAAAAAAAAAAGCAGACCAGAAGGGAAGGTAATTTAATCCATCCTTTGACTTCATGTTGTCATTCAGTTCAAGTGTGACTACCTTTGTTGTCCGGGGCCCTGCAGTGTGCAGGAGGTGGTAGCTGTGAGCAGGATAAATAATGAATAGTGGCCGTTGGTTCAGACACAGGTTTGTGTCAGCATGTAGGCAAAGTACACAGACGTACCACACACACATTCACCAGGAGCAGAGTAGCAACGTCTGGCAACTTAAATAAACCAACACAGTCAAAGTGGAGCTGACCAGTAATTATGGAGACACAGAAGAAGACAGAACTGACTCCAGCTGTAGGCTCCCTAATCTGAACTTTTGGCAGAAAATTCCTCATTTTTTCCTCACGCGTCTCAGTGAGGCTTAAATTAAGTTCAGTCTTCTGTGCTCATTGAACTGGTCATATCAGACTGCTCCTTCAATTTGCATAGACAAAGAGTTCAGAATCAGTGAAGGAGTTCCTGCAGGTGCATCAACTGTAGAAAAAAGAAAAAAGTACACGCTTGTGTAACACTCACTCTGGTCCAGACGGCTGATAAAAGTAGAAAAAAGTACACGCTTGGTTAACACTCACTCTGGTCCAGACGGCTGATGAGGGTTCGACAAGCCAGTTCTGTCTCTGGGGTTTTGTGGTCAAGAGCCTGTCGACACCATTTCATTGGAGACTCAGGCCCAGTGTCTGCAACTTGCTTTTTGGGAGACACGTATAACCTGAGAGAAACAAGCATATTTACTACGATGTGAAGAACACAAATAATTTAACCAAAACTGAGGGTCAAAATTTTTGATATATTGTTTCATTTTTAATTCCCAGAACCAATAATTTAAGCCCCTGGCAGATGAGTTTTATTATAAATATTTAAAATTAAAAATACTTTATCCTGTGACATTGATATTGGTTAGTTGAACCAATATTCAACTAAAATAGAAAATAAACAGTGGTGTCAAAGCCAGTCAGTAACTGAATTCAACACATATGATGCTTCGTCTGCAAAGGCTCTAATGTTGCAACAGTGAGAGCAAACACAGCTCTGGGTTCACCACAGGCTTTCATGTGTCGGTCACACGGGCTGATTCTTTCAGCTGAACACACACAACGGCCCGGAATGACTGGTTCGGGACCAATTGCCTCCAAATCATCTTCCCATTGGCCAAACACAAAGAGACACTTTTCCCACAGGCATGAGCAACAATACAGGGAGCAATATTTAGGTCACACAACCACAGCTTCTCTGTGAGTGTGTGTGTGTGTTTGAGTGTGTGTGTGTGGTGTCATCTTCCTCGTAAAAATGTTATGCATGAGGCTTGAATAGATTAAGTGTTTAAACATATACATATTTATTACACATATACAAACATATAGTCACATACACATAAACATATTAAAATATATATTTATGTGTGAGCATATGTGTGTATGTATGTGTCTACACATAATATATTTTCATACATATATATATATGCAATGTGTCATATATACACGTGTCAAAAAATATATCATAGAAGACATATATATTAAAGAACTATATTTTTACTGCTAAGCTCAGTGCTGTCAATGGTTATGTCAGTGTGAATAGATTTTCGAGGCCCGATATATTGACTTGTAACAACTAAAGTTCACTGTGCGTCAGCAGGTTTGGTCTAATAAACCTACATACTGTGGTCGAGTGCCTTCTAATTCAGGTCCTCCAAGAAATCCTCTGCTCACTCTAAGTCTTTGTGCTGACATTAGACCACATGCCCCCACAGCAGTTTCTCTGGGCAGCAGCAGCAGCCTGACGCGTGTAGAACAGATTATGCCTCTGTGAGGATTACTGGGAGTTTTTTAGTTACGACCCCAAAAGCACATACGGTACGGCTAATGATGTGAAACCGTAAGTAAGTAATGAATGGTTGGTCTGTTGCACAGAGTCACAGATGAGCTGGTTTATAGGCCTCACACAACAGCTGAAGCAAACAACTGCAGCTATGTTATCCAGACTAATCTCATTTCACTAACACTAACTGAACACACCTTTAACCAAGCACAGATCCATGATGAATAGAATATATTCTCATTGATTATGAAATGTTTGGTTAAAAATAAATATAAATAATTGATTCATATTTTCTATTTTATTTGTTCATATTTTACTATTTATTAAATTTAATTGTTTTTATTATTGATATAATTACACAATTCTCTGTTTGAACTCATCTTTTGCATCTGAGAAAAAAAAAAAGTATTACTTTTCTTTTTTTACTTCACTCCCGAGTCAGGCTCTTCCTCCTACTCGCTGTCTGGAGTAACATCATCGTATCCTTTTACTTTTCCTGGTCTCACATCACCTTTGTTTTAACTTCTTTCTCACCGTTGACACTGACACTGTTTACAGTCACAGAGGTTCGCCACACCTAGACAAGTGTCATAAAAACAGTTCCTGTATCTGTATCTGCCCAAGGGCTACATTTTATATCATTTAACACCATGACAAATCTAAGGTCTAATGTACAGCACTGTGAGCCTCAGCTCTCCCTGTGAGCTGGTGTCAAAATACAAAGCCACGCATTGATGTGACTGTGTACCTTTGTAATGCTGTTGTCACCATTCCGGGGCTAAAGCTCAGGACACCGGAGCGTGACATGCAACAGTGATGTAAGCACTGAGGTTAATGATTGGCTTCTAGACTTAACACCAATGGGTTTGAGAATTATCAATAACATAATTTACTATGACTCTGAGTCACTACTTTAAAAGAAATTATAATAAGAAATTATAATAAGAAGAATTATAGTTATAAATGTTGAGGTGGGGAGGCTATAATAGTCCTATCTATAGCCTTTCCTTATGTGTACGCAGGAGTTCTAAAACATTTATATTTTGCATCAATAAAAGTGTCAATGTCTATCAGTATTGCATGTAATAAATATATATGGTTGATTGACATTCACCTACCTTCTAGATCACCCAAAAAAAAAAAGTCAGATGAACTCACCAGCTGTCCTCATCATCTACTTCTCCACACTCATCCTCCAAGTCTAGGACATCCACTTCATCCAGTGCAGTCTGCTCCATCCCCGAGTCGCTCTCTGCCAGCGTCTCTGACTCGAAACTTTCCTGAGACGGACTCTCGGGTGTCTGACTTTGTCCCTGGCTCTCCCCGACTCCATTGCTGGAGGAAAAGGTAAGAAAGTCTCCATACGGACCCCCGTCCTCTGGTCTACTTGCAACAGGCAGAGGGG
Source organism: Cynoglossus semilaevis (assembly GCF_000523025.1). NCBI lineage: Eukaryota > Metazoa > Chordata > Actinopteri > Pleuronectiformes > Cynoglossidae > Cynoglossus > Cynoglossus semilaevis. The sequence continues at coordinate 14,905,749 of NC_024321.1, forward strand.
ACATCTCCTCACTACTGCTGCAATCCTGTGGAGGTGACAGATCAAAGTCTGTGCTGCCAAGTTTCCCGCTGTGCTCCAAACTTCGGCCACTGTCAGTTACCACTTCACACGACAGCCTCTCACTGATACCGGCAGCAGCTGTGATGCTGCTCTTGTTGCTAGAACCTCTCTGACCAATCGCCTTGCTTCCTCTGTTGCGCAGGGTCTCATTCTGGACCTCCAGCCTGCGGACAAGCTCCTGCAGCTTTCGCACCTCCTCCAGCTCCACCCCTACAAGGTCTGGACTGCCTTCGTCTTCCTCGTCACATGCAGGCTTTGAGCCCCCCATGATGCCAGCAGGACTGACGCTGTCCGGCTGTGGGACCACGCCAGCACTGTCCGGGACCACCATACTCCTGATCTAAAACAGGAATCAGGAGACAGCAATGTTACAAAACTGTGTCTGCACTGTTCATTTAACAGTTCTGTAGGAACCAGAGTGACCTGGTGACTAAGTGACCTGTGGGGAAAAAACAGTAGTCCTGATGTGCATTTAAACAGACAGGGGGAGGCTGGAATGACACAGAGCTTCATTTTAATTGTGCTTATAATCCCTGAACACTGCCCCAAGGGAATAATGAAACTCAAACTTTTTTGTTCAACAAAGTCAAGGACATGGATGTAGATGCAATGAGGAGAATGTGTGAGCTATATATTATTATGAATGTAATTTAGCAACTCATTGCAACAATAATAATTTGTTGAGATAGTAAGGGGAAGAAAATAATGAAAAGAGCCAGAATCTGTAAGTATTTGTAATCCCTCAAACCTGTAGTGGAAGAAAATAAATGACCCTGGAACTATTTTCAAGGATTTAAATGCCCGCAATAAACTGTTTCTTTTTCCAACAAGCTGGGAATTAGAGCATATACATCATTTTACAACAACTCGACTCTTTCTGAACTTCCTTTTCATCCAGAAATGCACAAAAGTGCTTGAATATTCCTGTCACGCCAGAAGTGGCTAGACAAGAATGGAGTCCACAACTTGGCTACAAATAAAATGCAGCCCATTCCGCAAACAATGGGGTGAGGTGTGAACTTCCAGCTCCACCCTGGTAGTTCTAATCGCCAGCAGCCAAAACCTACAACCAGAAACCACCTAAAAGTTCCAGTTCTACCATTAAGTTCCCTGGATCTAAAAATGAAATGCAAACACTCCTTGTACAGTTTAAGTTACTGCTTCAAGTTTTGTTATTGAAACACCAGTATGTTTCGAAGGATTTAAATGGAAATAAATGTATATTTAAGCACTAGGAGGATTAGAAAGCAACACGACAAACTCAACAAAGACGCGTGGGTTTAACAGTAAAAATACGTCAAAGTACTATAGGACTTTTAACATAGAATAGAACTGCTGTATTCTAAAAGCACTGCATTACAGTCCGTATCGTAAACGTGGTTATAAATAAGTAATGGTAATGGGAGAACGCAAAGACATCGATGTTGTTCAAACATTTCACACAAAAACAGGCAACAAGCGCCTCGTGAGTCCACCACATGTCCTTTCTTTGTATACACGTAGGTATCGGGTGCCACATTACTGTCAATAAGCCACGGCTCTACTAAAATCCCCTTTATTTACACAACATTGGCCACATTTTTTTTTTTTTTTGTAAATTATGGCTTTTTTGAGCAGCCGAACTACACCATGCTGCTCCACGTCATATTTACATTCGAGTGTTTGCAGTTCAAACGTAAATAGGACGTGCGGCAGGTGTGTTATTGTATAACCAGCGAGTCTGTGCTTAAACACTGTGGCTAAAGTTAGCGCAGTTTAGCATTAGCTCCCAACAGTAGCAGCAGGACAGGTCAGTACTTACCGGTGAGTTCGCCGTGTTGTCCCCCTGAGCTTACCCGCCACTCACAGCTCAAACTGCCGTGTGCACCAGCGGCCTCATGAATGAAGCAGCTAATCGGCAGCGTTTGCAATCACAAGCTTAGCGGCATTAAAATGATTGTCAGCAGGGCTGTGGGCTAACTTTAACTACTACATGATCCGGAGGTATTGCTACAGCTACACCGCGATTTGCAGTCATAAACACATCGCTTACTGCTAACTAACTAACTAACTAGCTTAGTTGATGGAGCTCTGTTGGTCCAACAGTAGGAAGGAACCGACTTGCAGCTGCGATAGCACCTCCCACTGCTGGCTTTCACAGCGTTTAGCGCCCTCCGTTGATGAAACGGGGCATCTACATTACCTGTTTATGTATTTACGTATTGCAGCCTGTGGAGGTCGCCGTTGACCTGAGAGGAAAACTTGCACTCAGCAATAGCTTAAGAAATAAAGAAATAAAGAGACGGATTCCTTCACTCGAGTCGGAGTTGGAAATCGTTAAACAGACAGTAATAAAATGTTTTGATTAAATATTTTCTACACGTTTCTCGTTCACCTCTCCCAGTCTGAATAGTATCCCCTGTACCTCACCTACAGTTACAGCTATTTTAATTCCCCCTGTGTCGTTGTGCTTCACTCTTGAATGAAAGGCTTTTTTTTTTTTTTTTTTTTGGAAACGTTGTACACCTGCTAACATACAATAAGAGTGTTCTGCAGATCGGTAACCGACTTTAACATTTATTCAACAGGCAAAAGAACAATATTTTTCTGCACTCTTTTAAGGAAGTCAGTACTTTTCTAGTGGGCTGGGATTCGAACTGGCAATCCTCCAGTAACGAGCTCAGTCGTTTCACCACAGCTCTTCGTATTCCATGCCTGGTAGTTAAGCACTTTCATTTGTCAAATTTAAATCCATTTCAAATGAGCTATACCGTATAGGCAGCCGCTACTGGTTTTATGGGGAGGAGGTCAGAAATACTATATTTGTGAAGACTGAAACAGCTTATAAAGAGAAAAGGAAACAATGAGAGATCAACGCAAAGAGGAAACAGAAGTTCGTTAAATTATGTTCCACTTCTAGATAGTTCCCAAACCTGATCACATAGGCAATCATAGCAGGTCAACACATTTGACGGTGTGACAAAAAGGCCATTGACAATAGTTGAATGAAATGCAATACAACTCTAACTTGTTCTGTCATCATTAAAAATGTTGGCATCAAACTCTTGCCACCTTTAGCCTCGTGTTTAAACAGGGCCATTATCCTGGAACAATGCATCATAGAATTATTTATTACATATATATATATATTTTATTATATTATTTTAAGTATACAACTGACACATACCTGTACATTACAGGTCATTTGTTTTTACTCTGCCATTCTAGGTGAGATAAAGGAAGTATAAATACAGCCAGCAATTACCTGTTGAACCTGTTTTGTGTTGTGCTGCACTTAAATATAATGATGACCCGGGAAATAAATAGTTATAAAACACACACTGCAGAAACACATGGTAGTACTGCAGTTTTAAAGCTTTAAACCATACTCACAGACCCAGATCTACATCCTAATATTTGGATGTTCAGCAGTTTATGTGCTGCAGTTTTTTTTATGCTGGATTACCAGAAACTTTATCAAAGAATGCAAAAATAAAAAAAGCAAAATCACAGATGCGTGATGGAACCATGCAAATGTTAAAGAGTAACACGAGGGTGTAACTGTACTGTACAAACAGTTTGTACATGAATGAAACTCTTCTTCAGAAGATCATACAGTCCAATCCGAAACCTGACTTCAAATATCTCATCATCATGTACAGGGAACTGTGACTGAGGTGAGTGCCTGTAAAAAAAATGCATTATTAAAATAAACTACTACAGTAATCTACTTCTCTACAGATCTCCTTACTGCGGTTGTACTTTCAACCAGTTATAAACATGAGCATGTATCGACAGGCCATTGATGGAAAATAACCACCTCCAGTGTCTTAAGCAATCGAACCATACCTAACCAACCACAAGGTTCAACCCACACACCTCTGCCCCCTCCACCCACACCACCTTCCTGTCCCAGGATTGGTGTGTACGTGCTGTTACTAATATAATAATTAAAAAAAAACAACATAAAATTCCCATTTCCAACATAATTACAAAGACATGTCAGGTAGAAGGTGTGGAATGTGCAACACTTCAATCTGATCCACTCCCTCCACTCAACAGGCTTAAACACGCTCTCCATTTTGATGCAGGAACAGTTTGGTAGATAACTATGATTCATTCAGCTGTTTGAAAACAGAGTCCAATTCATGCAGCTCCTGGCTTGAGATTATATACATGCCCGTACTAGAATGTCAGTGGCCAACTTCGACATTGAGTTCAGTCAGTTTATTATTATTTTTATTTTTCATGCTGCACACCCTGCTTCAGGAGTGCAGTTTTATTTAAATGTTTGTGCCACAGAATTAACAACAAAAAGCACATTTCTATGCGACCAACACTATAGTAATCAGTATTTAGTCCCTACCAATACCAGCTTCGGTATTGGTATTGATTCAACATCGTCAAGCCACTCACTTTAGGGGCAGTTTTTTCAATTCAAATTCACCATTGGTGTCAAAACTCTGTTCATTTTCTGTTCAGCTGGTTGTTAACTTTTTATTTTATCCATCCCTCTATGTATATAAATATATATATATGTATACATATATGTGCATATGTATGTATATATGTATATATGTGTGTTTTTATCAGACATCCAACCGACCTTATCAACAAACAGACAAACAAGCAGACAATTTTATTTAAAGAAAAATATCAATTTATTTGTTATTCCTTTAAATGTGACCATTCACTGGCATATCGAGGACCATCCCAATAGTTCTCTTATAAAAACCGATCAGGATTGATTTGTAACTAATGCACATCTTATACTTTTCTTTTGGTTTTTCAGTTCTTATTAAACTAACAGGATAATTGTACCTAAACCCAAACCCCATTATCGATCAAAGGTGGCAGAATAACAAACAGAGGCAGAAGTAGATGTGATGGTCAGGATTCTTAATACATGTCGAAGCAGGTAAGAGCAGTAGGTCTACAGGAGCGGCGCCACGGCAGGCCCGTTCACATTACTTTTTTTCTTGTTCTTTCTGTTGTTGTTCTTGCTGTTCTTTCTTCTCCCGCTCAATGTCTGTGTGATTTAAGATAGAGACAAAAATAAGTCTGACGAACTCAGAGACCGAGGACCTGAAACGTTCTCAGAACTGGAAAACAAATGATTAAAACATGAAACATTAACGCTAAATATTGCAGAAACTGAGTGTTTTCTAGTTATCTACACTGTTAATAAAGTTTCTGAAGTATAGAATCGAAGATCAAAAATGTTCTTGCCTTTGTGTGGTCTTGGTCTATTGACTAGAGATAGAGAAAAAAACCCGAAAGGTACTTTGCAAACTAATGTGCTCTTCACAAGAAAAACATGTGGGGCGAGGGAAACACTGGTGTCAGGTGACTTTGAGATGTGTTTGAACTACATTATGAAAAGGCACAAAGTCCTGCAGCAAAAAACCCAAAACAAAACAAACAAAAAGAGTGAGCGTGCACCCTGTGAGTATAAGTCTACTTTATTTCCTGATAATAAAAAAAAACTGTCACCAAATACCTACCCTCTTTTGTTGGTTTATAGAGTTGCTCATTTGTCTTAGTCTTTGTTAGACCTTGCTTGTTGAAATTCTTGACTTCTGCATTGATTTTACTGTTATCCATTGTGGATGATTTCTAACAGGAAGAGAGGGAGAAATAAAGTGTTGAAGGAATTCAGGGCAGACCAGGAGAGGAACACACACTATCGCACATCATCTTTCCATCAGACACAGAGTCTGCAGTGCAGTACGTGTGTGTACAGGTGCTCAAGGCAAGCCACACCTCAGTGAAAACAAAACAGAACAAAAAAAAAAGGGCCGCAAGAAACAACTTGTACTTCATCATCAACCTCTGCAACAATGAACAAACAACTCTGGCGCCGTGTCATGTTACACACACTGCAAATAAAAAGACCGGATTAAAAAACACACACATAAATTCAGAGGAATATGGTACATTTAAATTCCATATGGACTCTTTACTCGTGCCAAATATGAACAGATAGTAGGAAATTAAAACAGAAACAATTTTAAATAAACTTAAAAATGAGACAGCGGTTAAACACTCTTTGCATTTAAAGTATATATTTAAACATTTCCTAAATTTGTAATCTGTGCGCAGTTGCTTTGACTTTTTGTTTGTATGTCCTTCGAATGCAGGGTTAAATGCAGACATACGTAGGATGCATTTACCTGGTGCTGGGATGTGCTGTGAGTGAGAATGTCCTGCAGGTGAGAGGTGTCTCGTCTGTGTAATCCGTCCAGAGCCAAGAACTTAAATACAGACAACACGCCCTGTTGCACATTAACACAGAGAACCTCATTGGCTCCCAGAGCCCAGAGGAAGTCTTTCAATTGGATATATTTGATATGTGATAGGTTGCTCCATGGGCATCATTGTCCATCCTTGCTCATAACGCCCATTGTGTTTGGCATTCGTGCGTTCGACAGTACCATCTAGTGGATTCGTTATCAAATATCATCAGGGGATGAAAGTACCAAACAATAAAAATCACATCTGGGCGCATGTAACATATGTTTATTAATGCAGATGGTTTGGAATGTGTTAGAGAACAGGAAGGCAGTTTAAAGTATGGGGGGAGAATGACAAACCTTTTAGGAATGGTTTTCTAGTAGCCTAATGCAAAAATAAATCTGAAATTTGGTAAACTTATTTTTGGCGTATGTATTGTTAAATAAAGTTATAAACGCTCAACCAAATTACAGATTCATTTTTAAAACTAGATAAAAATTCCCTCAAGGTCCAGTTTGTAGTTCTCCCTGTCTAGGTGGAATATAATGTTTAGGTATAAAAACCACACAGCTTGTTCACAGATTTGTGCAGTAAATAAAATGCCCTGAGTAGTTTGGTATTGTATGACAACAATCTAAATCAACTGTAAACATTCACTTGCAATACATGCTTCATATTTAACTGGGTGATTACATATTTAGGACTTCCTGAGACGTTAAGGATGAAAATAACACAGGGGAGACAGAGACAGACTCAGTGGACGACTTTGGGAGGGACACGACAAATAACCACAATATAATGAGTTAAAGTAACGCACAAAACCAAGCAGATTGGTCAGTTGTAGACACAAAGTTACAGTTGACTTCTTGATTCTGAAGAAAATGAATTAAAACTGTGAACATAATTAACCTTAATTTTAGAGACAGCACATTAGAATGTTTCATATTTCCTATAGTGACACTTGGTATTTATAATCTTTGATCATTTTGTTTAATCAAAAATGAATAGGACTGTGCCATTATTATTATGTTATTTAGGCCAGTCTCCTGCTGACATTTTAAAGCACCTGGACACGGGGTACTACTAAAATTATACCTTAGGGTTTTTTTGTTTTTTTTGCAGTTATGATTATAATTGAAAAATAAAAAGATACTTTTCTAACCTGACAGTTTGTAAGCATTCAAGAAATGTATCTTCATTTCCTCAGCTTGAGCGTTTCTCCTGTCTGTCATAGATAGCGGTTGCAATTCCCCACGTGATGCAAGATCTCAAAATAACGAGGGAACCTCCTCTGTACAGCAGAGCCACGCTCCTCTGCCGAGACCTCCACAACGTCCTCCAACAATCCATCACACCCTTCGCTTCTCCCCCGACCTGTGCCTGCATGTTTGCAACAAGCACAGACAGTGGATACAGAGTCAGGCTGATCAACATGGAGGTCAGCGTCCCTGACGCAAAGGACGAGGCCGTTGGAGAGAGACCCTCCACTGCCACCAGAGCACACACAGGACCCTTCAGGCCAAAGTAGAGAGAGCTGCCCAGAGCGTTGCGGGCCGTGATGGGCAGAAAGGCTCTGTAGTAACCCGAGGCTGGCCTCTGGGTCTTCAGTGTCTGCAGGACACTCTTCAGAGTGGGCAGGTGGCGGTCATTCTGGCTGTTCTGCAACACATTTTGGACCCGCTCAAAGGGGGTGAAGACCACCGCCTCCACAATACCTGCACCAAACCCAGCCAGAGCTGGTAGGGCAGCGGTGGGGAACACCTGCTGGGATGATGTGGAAAGGTGGCGCAGGATTGTGTCCTGCAACCCGAACAGCAAGGTGCCATTCAGGGTCCTCATCAGTAATGGTGGGGCCACGCCCCTGTACAGCTTCACGGGTCCTTCTTTGTAGAGCTGTGCCACGACCTGATGGAGAGGGTTGTTGTGGATTTGTTGACGGAAAACAGTCTTGTACACAGGGAAGACGATGAGGGTGGGAATGGTGGACAGCAGGCTGGACGTCCCTCCATGCAAGTAGCTCTGGAATCGAACCACTCCATCTCTGAAAGACTCTTCGTCTTGTTTATGGTCTGGAGTTCCTGTCATACTGGATCTATGTGGAAATGTGTGTGGCATTAATTATGCAGGACATGCATCGATTCAATACAACTGCATTGAAAATAAAAAAAATGCACGAAAATAAAAAAAATAATCATAATAAAATAAATGGTACTCACCCGGTTTGAGGACGACAGGTAACAAATACGCGGAATCTGCGTCGTAGAGCGGTTTTTTAATTATCCTAAGAATAAACGATGGATTCCGAGAGCGGACCGGAAGTTCTTTGTTTCTGTTTACACCCAGTTCATCTCGGTGAAGTTCTTTCTGCTGCGGTACAAACGTTTTTATTTATTTCATTTGTGTTTGTTTCCAATCTATAGCTGGGCTGGAACAGTCTATGGAACAGTAAATCCGCCGGTCCCGTGTATGCTGTTAGCCCGCCTTTAACATAATAACGATTGGTCAAGAAGGACGTCACATGCTCACCCTGATTGGTTGGTTTACAAATCAATCATCTCTCTCGAAGGTGGTTTTTCGACTGCTTTTTTTATTATTTCTGTTGCTACAAGGTACCAAAAACCATTCGTTCATACAATTAAGACGATTACCCCAAATTGAAAATATAATATGAATTTTCTTTATCAGGACGAAACAGGCTGCGTCATTAAATAAACTAAATGTATTTCCGGTTGGAAAAATAATATAATGTGCGTCAAAGTCCGAAATAAGCGCAATATAAATAATAATAATAATACACACATGGATTAACATGTAAAAATAAAATGTAAAAATTCTAATTCAGTTTAAGATTTTATGCATATCTTTTATTAAGAACAGCCTGAATAACTGGCGCATTTATCCTACCGCAAAAAGAAAGACAAAGGGTTTGAATATGCACATTAACCACAAATCCCGACAAAAAAAACCAAAGCAAAAACAAACAAACAAACAAACAACAACAAAAAACCAAGAAGAAATGCAGCTGATGACCTCTGAAGGAAGCTCCAGCCTGCACAGACTTTAAGCTAAAAACATGACACGTTCCCAATAGAAAGTACCTTAAAGGATAAACTCTGGACACTGGAGAATTCCCACTCAATAAAGGCACCTCAACAGCAAGACGAAACATCCCAACACATCTTGTACAGTCAACAGACATGGTAACAGACTGGGAGGTTGAAAATGTGATTTCCATTTCAGACTGTTGGGAGCGCTCTTGGTTGAGCTGAGCTTTAGGGGCAATGTAAACTAGATCCATATACATTCATTACAGTACAATCTTTCAACATGAGGAAACACTTAACGTTAAAAAAAAAAAGAAAGAAAATCTTTACTTGATCATAGTAACACAAAAATAGAAGCACTGTAACAGCCTCATTTGCCAGATCATTCTCTTGACCACTGTGATATGATTAAAAGCTATTTAACTGAAAAGGATTATGCAGAGCTGAACTGACCAAGAAGGAACTCTATAGGTTATGAGAAAACAAACAAAATAACTCTTATTTAACCATGTACAATAAATATTGTCGCCTGGTATTTCAGTAATGCCCCAGACACGACGGCAACACTGCTCAAGGAACTGGAGTCAGTGAGATCAGCGTTAGTAACAGACATCTAAGTTGACTCTTTTCTTCATGATTAGTTAAATAGACAACTCATCTAAAGGTTGGGTTGGGTTTGTGTGTTTGAAGGGGGAGAGGGTGGGGTGGGGGGGGACTCCCTTTTTATTTGGTGTAACAGCACACGGGTTGATGGCAAACTCCATTTGTTACAAGGGCACGTGGCTGAACAGGTACGAGACGGACTCGCCGTTGTGAGTTCTACGGATGGCCTCTGCGAGGATCATGGAGATGTCAATCACCTGGGGACAGAGCAAAGACAATTGGGCCGTGTACACATCACAAAGGTGTTTGTACTCTATTTTCTATATGTAAGTAAACGAATCTCACCAATTGCAGGAGCTAATCAAACATCGAATCAAAAATAAAAATGGCTAAAAATAAAGGCTTTCTATTTGAGCACTGACTTTAACCAGCATCTGTAAAAGTTCACTAAAGGTGTCTTTAAAAGACAATCCTCTTTCTTGTGTGTTTGCTCATCATTTGTATCTCCATTCTATTTGTACAACTGCCCTGTTTATATTACAATAGTATTTTCAGTTTTTTTCAAGATGCTGCTTTTATTGTCTATATATATTTTTATGACTTATTCACAACCTGCCTTTGAATTGCCTTTATTTGGTTTTGTTTATCAATTTCATTGACTAATTATTTGACAGCCTAGTATGAATTTTATTATCCACGGAAACACTTTTCTCTACTGTGTGTATGACAACCTTGAACTTATTTGAGAACTCAAATTGTTCTATTTAGTCAGCGAGTGGTCTCTGTGATCAGGCTTCCTGAATGACTTGTTAAAATGTTGCTTGGTTTGTCCGTGTCAACCTTCTCACACGGACTACTCAGACAAAAAAGATCTTCATCTGTGCAAGTGTTTTGTGTAATATTATCAAAGCCACAACTTACACGTCTGCAGCCTCACCTGTATTTTAGGACAGTGTTTCATCTTCTCCTCCTGAGGGATGGTATTGGTGACCACCACTGCTTCAAAGCAGGCGTTGTTGATGCGTGAGATAGCTGGGCCAGAGAAGATGCCATGTGTCAGGATGGCATACACCTTAGTGGCACCTGCAGAAATGAGTCTAAAGGAGGAAAAAAAATAAATATAGTTCATCACTACATATATCCACATACAGATTTCCATGCACATAAATAAAATTGTGCAGCAATCTGTGGTTGGTATATCATGACAGTTGACTTGTGAATCTATAGTCGAAATGTCTAACAATTCCTACATTACCATATTTCATGAAATAAAGATGCAACTTATATATTGATAAGATGTGGCTACTTTGCCCGCCTACTTCGCCTGTGTATGACTTAGCATATAGAGACATATATATATACAGACATATATACACATATTTTATATATAAATATATACAGTACACATACATAATACATCAATAAATATTCATACATACATACTGTATATACGTAAACACATACACATGTACACATAAATATACACACACATATATAAATACACATATAAACAGTGTACTAGCACCAGAAAAGAGCTCACTTGTCAGCGGCATGGCAGACGGTACCACACGTGTCGGCCATGTCGTCCACCAGAATGGCGACGCGATCTTTCACATCTCCGACCAGAACCATGCGGTCTACCTCGTTGGCCTTTTTCCTCTCCTTGTGAATAAGAGCAAAGTCGACATTCAGCCGGTCAGCTATTGAGGTGACCCTGTGAAAACAAGGTGTCCAATGAGTGATTGCTTGTGTGAACGTACAAGTAACAACACTCCAGTAGCACAAATCAAATTCAGAGCCCATGTCAGAGATAATCAATGTCAACACAACTTGAGTCAAAAGTAAACAGTACTGGAGATAAGCCGCTGTGCACACACACACATACGACTTGTAGCAAAAGCCCCCAGCGATGTTACCTCTTGGCTCCTCCTGCGTCAGGTGAGACAATGGTACAGTTCTTCCACTCAGGGATGTTCTCTTTGATCCACTTCAGCACGGCTGGCTCTGCATACAGGTTATCTACAGGAATATCAAAAAATCCCTAGAAGAAAAAAAACAAACAAAAAAACAGACACGGACAGATAAATAGGAAGGAGTCGAATGCTGACATGTCCATTTGTGGAGACGTGCTTGAAACTTTATGGACACTTTCACATGAAACTGGAATAGGTTCAGCTTTTGTCATTTTCACCTGTATCTGGGATGCATGTAAATCCATGGTGATGATGTGGTCAGCACCCGACACCGACAACATGTTGGCCACCAACTTGGCCGAGATGGGGGCACGGCTCTGCGATGGAAAGAGATCCCTTCAGTCACATGGAATAAGTGAAGTGGCCAGCAGGGTCAACTGGCTAAAAATAACACTGAACTGAACTTTAATGACTCATCAGAGACTGTCTTATGTTGAACTGCAGACCTGAATGTTAAATTGTGCTCAATTCTTGGCCTCTCCTTTAACAGAAAACACATTAAAGTTGACGCTCCAAACAAACAAACAAAAAGATCTCAAGGCTTTACTGATGAATCGAGGTTAGCAGCTTTAGAAAGCTGTCGCCTTTCTTTGAAAATACAAATAACCGTTCAAGCAAAGTAAAGTGTATTCCCATAGAGTTAAAAATATATCATATGATACGGCAAAAGTTGCATGACCCCTAGGATACTAGGCAACAATGTTAGTCCATTGATGTTAGGCTTGAACAGTCTGATGTCTTTAGTGACTAAAAATGACACTTAAGCTAACTCAGTTTGGCACATCAGTTTTGCAGAAACCAATTCAAGAGCAACAAAATGTACTGTACAGACTCTGAAGACCATTAAATGTCTTATAATTAACGTACAATTGGTAAAAATGTAATTCTCAAATAAAAAGCTTGTAAATACATGCAAAATGACAGACAGCTGTGGATGTAATTGAATGGAAATATAACAAATAATAGGAAACAGAAACGACAACCAGCCAAAAGCTGTAGGTTATAAGAGCAAAGCATAATAAAGCAAAAAGCAATCACAATAAAAAAGATAAACAACAGCAAAACAAATACGCCATGTTAGGTTTTGTTGACCAACATGGTCCTGGGCTTCTTGTCATGATGCTGGAGGGCGGATGGCATGACAGAAGTAATTAGACAGATGTCCCTCACCCCCACCTTGTCCTTCTTGTCCTGCCGTGCGTACGGGAAGCAGGGGATGACAGCAGTGACTCTGGAGGCCGAGGCGATCTTGCAGGCGTTGATCATTATTAACAGCTCCATTAGATTGTCGTTAATTTCTCCACAGCCACTCTGCACTATGTAGACATCTTCTCCTCGGACACTTTCTCCTATCTCCACACTGCGAGGGGACAGAAGTGACAAAACAAACACTTTTAAGTGCCATGGTGCTAACACACAGTGGCAGGCAGAAGATGGATGAGCCGGAACAAACACAGGGCCCGGAGGCATACATTTATACACTTTCCTTGTTGTGAGACATTTATTTACACACTTAACTTTAATTCAGTTTAAACTGTGCCGTATTATATCCCTGGTGGAAAATATGCCATTTTTCTTTAGCATTTCAATTTTCTTTCTTTTTCTTCATTATAGTATACGTAAACTCAAAAATGTACTACTGGTACCATGCATAAAACTTCACGATTTAGTGATACATCTATATGTTATGGTTGAATATTCCTCATCTTAACATTTCTGTTCAAGTATATGGAAGTTAAAATTAAACAATTTTTTTTAACCTTGTCTGGTGAAATTGGTCCAACCTGGTGGCATCTATGGATACAGGCCATTTTTTTATATAAATTTTTTATCTATATATATCTTTTATTCCATAACACTTGCAAAAAGATTTAATTATATAATGGTTCTGTGTTTATATCTCGGATGCATTTATAAATTTGTAAAACGGATACAATTTATGTTCAACTGACTAATATTTTAGTCTGGAAGCAACATTTACACATATGGATACAATGACGCATTTGGACGCGATGTTATCACTAATTTTACGTTAAATATACGACATAATGTACATTTTACATTATTTTTTTAAATACATTTCCGGTGTTAAATTTCTCAGAATGAGCACACTGAATGAGCTCAAAGTGAGCGCGAGTCCAGTGTGGACTACAAGTTCCCAGAAACAACGCGCGTCATTTTCACCATGACACCACGTTTCTGAATAAAAACATGTCGCGTTGCTACAGCATTCACACGCAGACACGACCTCTGTTGTGTTTAACAAGGTGTCACCAGGTGAGCACTCACCACGTCTCCTGGTTACTGAATTTCTTGGTCACAACCTTCCCCAGTTCCAGACCCAGGCGATCTGCTATTTTCTGAGACAGGTCCGGATGTGAGCTCCCGCTAAATATTTTAATGTTCGGCATTCTGTGGCGGTCCAGGGCGTCGCAGCGAGGGCGAACAGCTGTCACGTCCGAGGCCAAAGAGTCCACGACAAGAGCGGAGAAAAGGGCAACCGTTGATGAGCTTCGCAGACGGAGCTACAGTGCGTTCTCTACCTATCCACCATTATGACACACGCAGCACGCGTGCAGCTCTCCATCCCCGAGCGGCGCGCACGCTTTCGCTTACGTCCTGCGTCATTCCGCATGTACGCCGCACGTTCACGCGGCTTGTTGTCAAAAAAGATGGCTATATCTGGTTTTCAAACAAATTACTGACGAAGATAACGTACAAATGATTGAAATGAACCTTACAACATCCGAACACAATTCTCTAAGGAACACAACAGAAAAATATATATATATATATATATATATATAAAATGTATTAAATTACAAGAAGAGGGATCCTTTCTCATAGTTTGTAATGGCAGTTATGGAGATATTGCTTTTCTCCATTTCCTTTCCTTTGAAATGACTAAATAGTTTTGCTGTGACCCATTTCCCCATCCATCCATTGCCTTAGCCTTCCATTCATCCAGCCTCTCTACACACATACAACATTAAATATAGAGTGTATTTGCTTCATGCTACATTTAACAATGGTAGATTGATCGGACAATTGACTCATACTGTAATTATTTGGTTGATGACATTTTTAAAAATATATTTGTTTTCACTTTAGAATTCTTAGTTTAAAAATATATTTGTTTTCACTTTAGGCTGTCCTGGAGTCATAGAATTATTCTTATTAAAAGTAAATAAACCCAGCAAACTAAAACATAATATACATAGGTCCAATATTTTAATAACCAAGTATTTATATTCAAGATAACATGTATGTTAATGAATGATATTTGCACTAATTTAAATGATAAAATTAACATTAAAAGTGTTTATCAAAAATGTGTTTATTAGTCATAGGTCTAATTCAGTAGTAAACCTATATTTCAGTATCTGACTCTGCAATTTGTGGACTGGATACAATTTTAATATTTGATATAACCACTGATAATGAATGGCTCAAACATAACCTACTGACGCAATGTTTTTTTTTTTGCCACATGTAATTTGAATTCCAAATTATGCAAAACAGTTTATATAATATACTTTATTGCTCGTAAAACATGAGATAACTTTGTACACAGACAGAAGACCACAGTGACGACAAGATCATTGATAGTAAATAAAGACAGGAATGAAGGAGGAGCACAGAAAGTAACAGTGGATCAAGCCATGGTCGGCTCAGGTGTGGATGAAACACAGACGAGTCCATACAGTCCAGCAAAGCAACTGAACAATGACAAACACAGAGTTGTAATGTTGAAATGATCGAGTGCTGATGAGAGGAGAACACTATCTGTTGTTTGGTTTTATAAAAATAAACATGTTCCATGCTTTATACCCATAATATGCTCTGTAAAATATATGTTTTACTATTAGTCTATGTTACATTACTACTATAAATAATGACCTTACAGACATTTATTTTGTCCTCCCTTTCCTTATTTTACAAAATACAGTGTTTGGATAAATCTTAATGTTACAAGTAATATTTTAAAAGTTTCTTTTTTTCTAAGTCTCTCAAATGTTTTATCCTATTATTTACAATAGTATTGTAGAATTATACAGGTCCGTACCAAATATCTTCTGTTGTCACGCCTTACACTTCAACCTGTTCATCCACTTTTTTTAAAAAGGGTAAATTGTCTGAACACACAGCACATCGTCACCTTCAAATAGTCAAGGTTTCTGCCCTGCAGGTTGAGTATGTTAAGGACAACATGCAGTACAGTGAGATAGAAAACACAACATATGTGTAAATGCCACATCAGCAGAAAAAACAAAAAAACAAAAGACAACACCGAACATGTATTCCGAAACCAGGAAAAAGTTCTACCAACTGTTTTTTTTTTAACTAAAGCTTATGCTAGTGTACTCTAGCATGTGAGCATGTGTGCATTCAATTATATATATAAACCAATGAGCAAAACAA
>NC_024321.1:14922071-14979055 GCF_000523025.1 Cynoglossus semilaevis
TCTTCCGATTTCTCTGTCACGCTATGGCAAAATCTGGATAGAAAAGTTTACACCGCTGTTGACTTAAAATCTTGAACTTCAATCTTAAGCTTGTTTGGAAATGCAGTGTATAAATACTGTATCTCTTACAAAACTATATATCGTGTTGCCCAACTTTGTTGACTTAAAATTTCAATGACATTGATTTTTGTCAGTCCCAGACGACTTAAGAGATCTGTGAAATGATGTTTGGGAAATTTCTTGTCTTTAGAACAGGGGTGTCAAATCTGCTGTTAACACAAAAATTCCTGCAGTGTGGGATTAAAATATTTCACATTATAACTATTATTATTATTATGTATGTCAAACCTCTTTAATTGATTTGTGGAAATAACAAGAGGATGAGACACAAAAGAGAATTCAGACGGCAAACACATTTTGGTTTTATTAAAATACATAGAAAACTACTTTGTGTGTTTCTTATATATATTTCTAGACTGCACAATGTAACAGCACATAGAAAGCAAAACATTTTTTTCTCCATTGTATCTGTAACCCTGAATGAAAAGAAAAAAGAATATTTAAGCGGTAGCCTTGAGGAGATGAACGATGTGAAACCAGTGGTGAGAACGCAAACGTGTGTTATAGCAGCAGGGTGAACTAAAATAAGGCTGAGTCAAACAATAGGGTATATACATGTCACCTAAAAAGACAGGTTTAAAGGCTGTGCAAAATTCTAGCAGTACACTTAACTCACTTGCAAGTGGATAGTTATACTTAAAAACTACGATCCACCACCTGTGAGATGCGAGTTAGTTGTTGATCAGTGAGGGCGTGAGTACACTCTCGCTATTACTGGGTACAGTGGATGTTTCTCTAGAGCTGAGTGAGGTAACGACACTCATTACTGTACAGCGGACTTGTGTGTGACTTGTGTCTCTGCTACATCATCTGCCCTGAGCAGGTGTGTGTGTTTTTTTAACCTGCTCCACTATAGCGAGAGAACGAGCTGATTTGATTCTATAAAAGTTCAGTGTCGTCTCATTTCTCTGTCGGTGATTTCCCTTTTGACTCACTTCGCCGGACACCGTCAACTCAGCCAACAGAAACGTCCAACTTTGTGTTACAACAGGTAGATATTTCAACAAACACACACACACAGCACCATCTAACCAACCAACGCATTGGACTATGCAATTTACAGAAGTCGCTACTTGATGTGATCTCTGAAATATTTTCGTCCATTGCTAATAATAATTATCTTTTGATTAATTGTTATAACTCTGTTAAATCAATACATTTCAACATATTTAATTATTACCATATTATATATATATTAGAATTCTTTTGTCTTCACAAAACTTTATATTATTTGCTAAGTATACACAACTCAAATATACATTATATATAAAATACTTATACTTGAATGTCCTATGTATATGGTGAATTTGATAATGAGGTCATTAGCCCTGTATCGCCCATTCTGTAATAGGGTTCTTATTCCTTTGTGCATTATTTTGGTGTATTTTTATATTTCAAAATAAGATCCGTGAGGCTACCTCAGGGCCTGTAAACATGAAATGAAACAGCTGCATTATAGATTTATCTGAGGATGAATTTAACATCTCGTAAAAAAAAAACAAAAAAAATTGTAAACCATGAATAAATAATGTATGTGGATACAGTAGCCAGCCACATATTGGTCTGTTGTGATTCCATTCCTGTCAGATTCACTTTCACTGCGCAGGGAGAGTTTTGATCGGCCGAGTGAGGGAGCTCATGTTGTTGGTGTTGGTGGAGACTGGAGGACTCACTGTCTTTGTTGGCAGGCTGCTGGAGTGTCCCATCGATTCTTCTGCTGCACGCAGAAGCAAAGTGTAGTTGATAGCTACCTCCTCGACTTTCCTCAACAGCTGCAGCCTCTGGGCTTCAGAACGAACCCCTCTAACTAATTTAATAAAGGTCTGAGTGAGTTCACACAGCACTTGAAAACTGGCCGAGACCACAGCGAGCATCCGTGTCGGGCTTTTTTCAACGCTCGCCACCCGTCGACAGGATGCTCTGAATTCTTTAAAGCGAACAGCCAGCTCCTGCTTGTACTCTGTAATCCGTGAGGGTTGGAGGCGAGCCTCGCCCTCGGCTTGTGGGCTGTTAGCACACTGACGTAAAATAGCTAGCAACTCATTAGCATCCAGCTGGGCATTTAGGAAACCATCAGGTAAGTTGAATGTCTTGCCCTGCAAAGCCTGCACCCGTGCCAGGCTACCCTCTAGGGTACCACAAGCTCTTAGATCAATCTCCTGTGTCTGCGGCTCCTCCTCTTCCTCTTCCTCCTCCTCCTCCTCCCCACTGCAGTCCTCAGCATTCAGAACCTGCAATGTTTTGCTTACTACAGGCATGGTGCGTGAGTCGAGCTCCATGCCTGGGAGGACCTGGAGCGGTATGGAGTACGAGAGCTCATCCTTCTCGCTGCTTTCGTCTGTGGCCTCGCATTTCCTGTAGCAGAAACAGAATGAACAGCATTTATCCTTGTCGTCGCTGTCTTCGCTCGGCAGGGTCAACAGCACCTCTCCAGTTCCCTCTTTGTTTTCACAAATTAGTTCTTCTCCTTGGATAAAAAATACTCCCTTCTTCCCCTTGGCCTCCACCTGGTGAGACTGAGTGTGGACCGGCTCTACAGGGGTGGGCAGCCTGAGTCCTGTGGCCCTCACTCTCTCCATCTCCTTTTCTAGACTCTTAGTTTTGGGTTTCACCTCAGCATAGACAGGTGTGCTGGTGCTATTATCTAGCTCCCCGATGCTGTATCTCCTCTGAAGCTTTGTATATTGTGGGGCCTCAGTGCAGTCTGTTGTAGTGGTACAGGCGGGCAGACAGGAGCCTTTCTCTCCCCTCGGCTCTCTCGACTCCAGGCTAGTGGAACGTATCCGGGTGGTTTTAATCTCTAAGGTCTGGGGTCTCCTTGTGGCACCTTGAGCATGAGGGGTTTTGGAGACCACTGGAGGTGTCTTAGAAATAGCCCTCTCTCTGCCTCTGTTTTGAATCTCTGTTGTGGAGCCAACCGGTGTGTCAGGTAATCGCATACCCCTACACATTCGCTTACAGTCACAGCTGCGTCTCTGCTCTCTGGAGATACCTGGTGCCTTCAGGACAGGGCTGGTGCGAAGCTGGCAGGCACAAGGAGTGCCTGAGGGCACTGGTGACGACCCCTGGGACATAAATTCAGCCTGTGAAGACTTGGGTTTAAGCAGCTCTTCTAGAAATTCTAGCTCGTATTGTCGAACCTTTTGCAGCTGGGCTCTGCGCTCATCCGTTTCCCTTCGCATCCTCGCTGGAAATGTAGCAGAAAGAAGATTTCTGAAGCTCATGAAAGGTGCACTACGCTGGGACTTTGCCTTACCAATGCCTTGCTTCTTTGCTTCTCGGGAAGGGAGAGTGCAGACCATTTCTACCGATGCGCTGTGTTTTAATGGATCATCTAAAATTGGGAAGGACTTCACAGGTCCTTTCTGTGAGTCAGTTTGCGATTTGCTTTGAGGACCTTCAGATTTGCTTTCTGGGACTTCTTTTCTCTCTGCTTTCGCTGGTAAACAAGGAGAGTATTTTGTCTGTATATGAGGACAGGGTTTGGTCAGTCCAGGATCTGCTGAGTTTTTCACTGAGTTTTCTTTGCCAGAAGCCAACTGGAGGCTTTTGGCTCTGAGGCGCTCATCATCTGTGGGAGAAGGAGATTGAAACATTACCACTTTCTGGACCTGTGGGTCTTTAGCTTGTACTTGTGGCCCTGGCTCCTGCTTTACTGGGCATGTGCAGAAAAGGTCATCAACTGGCAGATGTTCAGCAGAGCTTGAAGGCTTAATGGTCTCACTAGAGGCAGTTTCGGCATCCGGGCATATTTTTGTGGAGGAAATCTTGGCAGAGGATGTTCTATCCACCGGCAAGAGAATTGGTAAGGCTTTCTTGTTTGGGCCAGTGTTAGGTGGTGTTGTAGTCTTCTCCTTAATGTCCTCAGAAACTTTTTGGCATGGCGTCTGCCCAGACAAATCTGTTATTGTCTGCTCCTTAGACACATCAGCTGTCTTTGATGTATCAGACACTTTAGGTTGTTCTGGGGTCTTAGAGGGGGCATCACATGCATTGACTTTGGTGATTTCAGAGTTTGTTGACATCTCTGCTTTCTGTTCAGTCAGAGTGGTGTCTTGATTGCCGCCTTGCTCTTTCAGAATACTGAGTATTGCCGAGTCGTGACTGGGCTTGACCTTAAAGGGCACAGTCTTGCTGAGGATAACTTGCTTCGGGGGACACCCAGCACGAATCTGTCCCACAGAGAACGCCCCCGTCCCTATGGTTTTTGCAGTGCAGCCAGGAATAGCCAGGGGAAAGTCACGGCGACACAGGATACGTTCCTTGTTGATGTGATGGGCTAGTAGGTAAGCCGGGCTCTGGTTCTGCTTCATAGCCGACACCATTTCAGACACATCTGTCAACTCTGAGGAGTTTGTCTCATGGCCTGAGTCCAGTGAAGATTCAGGTGTAATGGCAGCTAAGACAATCAGTCCTGAAGAGGGAGGCAACACAGAATATTGTTAGGGAGGTCAGGAATCAACAGATATTCATACCACATTATTGTTATTAGGACACATTGCACTGTTTGAACTGCACTCTGTGAACAAAGTATTTGCATCTATTTTTTTTAGCAAAAAAAATCCTGTTAATAACTCTTTGCAGGTTTTTTTAACTAACTTGTACATGATTGTAAATAGAAAAAACTTTTTTTAGTACAAATTTAGCACAAATCTGTGATGTCAACACATGTCAATAATAACAGGTCAGTAGCCACATCATAAATGTTAAATGGCCATTAAAAAATAAAAACACAAAATAAAAATATTGTTAAATATAAAGTCAATTATATTTTAGGTTTTTCACATGTTATACACACATTTCACATTGCTGTGATTATAAATGAAGCAGTATTCTGGTTTTATATAGTGGTAATTTTTAATGTTTTTTATATATTTTAGTTTGATGTTATGAACCCTCTAGAATCATATTATTATTCCTTTACTGCACCTGAAATATATCTTTTGTAATGATTCCCCAAAAATAATAATACAAATCATAAATTACAAATATTGTGTATACTGATAACTTCTTATAAACAAGTGTATTGGAGTATCGGAGATGTGGGTTGTAGCTTGACTGAGGTTGTTGACCTGCAGTCTGTGTTGGCTGCTGGGGGTGATGGGGGTAGTCCTCTGAAGCTGCCAACGCCTCTAGTGCCTGTAAGGTGGACACCAGAGCATCGTCCAGCTCCTGGGCGTGGTCTCGGACTGTTCTGGTGGCCACATTATCAATGAGTGTCACAGGCACATCTTCCTTGGCTTGGCCCAGTTTCCCCGGGGCTGCTCCCTGGCTGGAATTTGCACGTGCTTTCCTTCCTCTCTTTGGATCGTCCTCATCTGAACTGTTGTCCCTAAATCCAGGTGGTGGCGCTGCAATAGCAGGTGGTGGTGGTTGCAGCTTCTCTCTCCCGCTCTCTACCTCCTCTTCTTCGTCCTCCTCCTCATTCCCTGGCGGTGGAAGGGCTATGAGATCAACAGCACCTCCATCTCTGGAGGCACAAGAACTGGAGCAGTGTTTACCAGAGGAGCCGGTGCCGCTCACTGCCCCTGACAGACCCTCCGCTCTGAGTCTGGCTTTGCAGGAGTCACAGAAGTACCGTGCGTTTTTCTTGGATTGACTTATTGTTTGTGCCCGCACTCTAAATCCCGGATTCTCCACCGGGGTCTCTAAAACTGCAGCGATTTCTTCTGTACTCTGCTGGGTAGGGTCTGACTTGGTGCGAGGCCGCCCATGGTTCTCCTGAGAAATGAAATTCTCATTGATGTCAAGTTCGGCCTGTGTTTGGATCTCCTGAAATTGCTGTTGCTCTTGAAGGTGGATATGACAAAGGCCTAGATGCTGGGGCTCCACTGGAACCAGAGCCCGTGAAGACCCCGACTCCCTGTGTGAGCTTTCCCTCTCGTCCCCTCGTCGACTGCCACTTGGCATGCTGGTTGCCCCGGCACGAGGGTGGGCGTGGTGGGCGCTTCTGTAATCTGAGGATAGAATTGTCAGAGCAGTGGAGAATTTGAGGTGTTAAGATCTACTGCAGATAGAGAAGTTCCAAATAGGAAAGCAGTGGCGACAGTTGGTGGTCACATGTAGGTAATTAATTTCAGACATGAATGTTGGAAGCTGAAGGTCGTTTGACGTTGGAGGGTTAGAGTCTGGTGGAATGTGATGGCATGATGGCTCTTCGTTCACGGAGACTACAGACTGAGAAGGCAGATGGCAGAGAATCTAAACATTTTTTGGAAGCAAAATGCTTATGATGCAGCTGAAGCACTTTCAAATAACAACGTATCAGTGTAAAGGCATATGGAGGATCTCATTCCTGTGAGTCAAGATGGAGATGAGAGAAGGGACAGCAGAGGGCGCCATGGGATGACACAACCAGAACAATCCTGGTTACTAAAGGTAATGGTTCCAGTTAATGTAGAGTCAGATCAGTATCCACGTAGCCTCAGCATACAATGACAATACACATTTAAATCCATATTATACATCATGCAGTTGTTAATAATGCAATGACACTGAATTAAAACACTTTAAGAGACATTTACCATAATTATGTTTTCAGATTTTTTTCATTCATTCATTACATCCACATTTGTATATTTACAACACGACTGCAAACATACCTGCTTTGGTCAGCTGTGGCTGACCAGATGTCCGGAAGTAGATGGTGCGTTTAGGGTCCACAAACAGCTTGTAGTAGCCAGAGATGAGGCATGCAAAATTACTGGCATCGGGCCATTCCATGAGTAGAACCAGAGGCTGCAGAAAATGATGAAGACAGGATTTAGAAAACAGTCACGTATTAGGTAACAAACTGATGAAATAAAATGTAACTAATTATAGTGATTATTACAAATTAAATATATATATTATGCATACATTTATATGTATGTACAGTCTATATATATTTGCAATCACAGGTATTTTTTTCACATGATGACAATGAGATCCATACCATTTTTGCAGGGTATGTAAAGTATACATTTCACTGGCTACACTTGTTGTAATTGGCTCCCATACCTTGGCTTCATGGATCGTCAACTCCACCCGTGCCACTCCTTGGCTCTCTCTGTAGAGTTGGACCTTAGCTACTCTGCTAAACTCAGCCAGAACTGTCGTCAGGTTGTTTTTCAAGTCAATAACGTGACTGATGCCATGCCGAGGACCCACGAGTAGTGTTGTTGCCGACTGTTTCTCATCCTGATGAAAACACAACAGGTTTAGGAGGACAGGCTTTATCCTGCTCGCCTGTCACACCATCAGCGTGTTAATGAGTGCTGTGTGCATAATGAAGCGAACGACAAATAAATAAATAAGCAAGGTGAGCAAAGATGTCAGGGTAAATGTCAGGTGAAAGACGACAACGATTCAAAAACGTGTTACCAGTCCGACGGTGTGGAACAGCATTCCTCCGAACGGTGGGAGGTCATTGAGTACACGCATGTACTGCAGTTTCCCTTGGAGAGGAGGGACCTATCAACAGAATGATAAACAAGTTTCATCTCTGTATGACTCTTCAAGCCATAGCTCAGCACTCACTTTGTCCTTTGGGGGGCACTGCTGAGTCACAGATGGCTTCCTAAGCTCTTATGCAACACTTATTTCAGTACACAGGAAGGTCCAGTCTTAAGATAAAGGACTGGTTATCTCACAGACATAACCACAGAATGCATTAAAGCATTAAGCCCAGAGGAGTCCGTGTGCTGAGAGTTATGGCCCCTTAGACTTGAAATGCTCAGAAGTGTTTGCCAGCGCCGTATAAACAACGACAGCGCAAGCTTCAGAATTTTAAGTTGATGTCAAAATGCTATTTGAAGAAACCTTGTTGCCTGACGGTGGTGGATGCTGGTAGGTCTTCAGCAGCTGAGACAAGGTCTTGCAGACATTCTTCTCCTTGACTGTTGGGAGCAGAGTGAGAGGAAGGAACGGCTCCAGACCCCACTCTTTTCTGGGACGGAGAACAGAGACAGAGAAGGTGTGAATGATACAAAGGAAAAGTTAATTATTTTGTGTTTGAATGTCAGCTGTGCTCATAGATGATAACTCAAATCAAGGGTTCCCAACCTCTGGGTCAGGGACAGTAACCAGCCGTATATAATTTGGTATAGGTTTGGTTTAGAAATACAGAATTATAATTTATGGGGGACCGCACATAATTTAGAAATACAGAATTATAATTTATGGATATGAAACAATAATTATATGATACATTCATTGTGTTTTGTTATGCTCAGCTCCCCCCCCCCCCCACACACAAACACACTCCATTATAACCAGAAACCTGATTAAACCACTTCTCATCTGCCACCAGTTGTAAACAGGAAACGGTTTGTCATTCGTCACAGTTCATTTCAAAGCTGAATCTTTTGGAACTTACTCGACGTGCTTGAGGGAGATCTTCTGATTGGGTCTGGCTGAGGACACAGTGATGAAGATATGAAGCGCAGCCAAACGCAATGTGATGTCCGATTTCCAGTCCATGCAAAAGCGTTCTTTGATAACATCATTGCGGCACTGTAACGAAAAGTTTGCACAAATCCCATTACTAGGCAGAGTGGAATCACTGGGAAGAAAATGATGTGTTCAAATAACAGAAAACATCCTTAAAATGTAGCTTTTCTTTTTAAATCTCATTTGTCATAGCAAAACACAAGCTTGATAAATAATTGAAGAATATTTTAAAATTTAAACCCAGCGACGACTTTGATACCATTTGCTTGATTTAATTTCGCTGGAAGGCAGCTCTTCAGCCGTGTTATGAGTTTAAATAACCGCCTTTTAAATGTCAAGTCAATCTCCTCCTCTACCTGGATGTAGAGGTACTCAAATGCAGCAGGGTCTCTCCTCAGCAGGTCTGCGGGGTCCTTGGGGAAGAAGCAGATGCGGAACAGACACCTCATCCCTTGGAAATAGGTTCTATGCACCACCTGCAAGGAGATACATACATTATAGAATTATTCAAACATACAGTGGACTCCATTTGAAGCCATGTCCAGGCGTTAGGATCACAGTGAATGGCAGCATGACAGACACAGGGAATTCTATTTAGATTTTTATGCAGAGCTGGAAGGTAACTAACATTCAGCAATGATTTCCTTCTTTGTCCTTTCTGGACAGTTATTTCCTCTGGTTTCCAAAAATATTATTATAATATTTTATTAATTATTATTTTTATTGGTTCCCCCTGCTCCAGCCCAAAATAATTATTCATCCATGGTTTACATTTTATTGGTTCCCCCTGCTCCAGCCCAGTAGTGCCGTCTGCCTCCCTTCAGTGATGTAAATGTCAGATGAAATGTTCATTCAGATTTAGACTCTGAAAAACGTTCGATCCAATTTAGGACCAGTTATGAAAGTGACCCGAGTCAGATTTGTGCTGCTCACAAAAAAAAATAAAATAATAATAATCGACCAGATATGAAAAGGTTCTTTCAGGACCTTTCATGTGATTTAATTTTATGGGTAACATAAATTTGCCTGCATCTTTTGCCATAGTGTAGTGGTTATCATGCCTGCTCACATATCTGCCTGGGTTCCAGCCCAAGAGGAACCACAGACTTAATGGCACCTCCTGTATGTGAGATCCAAAGACTGACACTGTGAATTTCCTAATTTCTGGGATAAATAAAGGACTTATATTTTTCTAAAACTTTTTGTTTTTTGTTTTACCTCTACATACATTTTTTAATATAAATAATTCCAACATTTCTGGAATTATTGTGAACAGGACAATAATCCAACCAAACAGTTGGGGTTTGTCTTTATTGATCTAACTCTGTTAATCACAGCAGGACCTCATCCCAAACACTGGCTTTTCTCACATGTGTCAGAGGCTGGCTCTCCTGGAGCAGATGCAACTTCTGGTGCTGCTCCAGACCGCCTGCCTCCAGGACTAAGGCAAAGTGCTCAATGTATCGCAGTGAGAGGCGGTCCTGCAGTGAGGAAATCACATCCTGGAGGAAGAGAGATGGAAACAGATAAGAGCATCAAGTACATTTCTCCCATAACAAAAACACATTCTACTACAAGCACATTTGATGAGAGGATCTTATTTCCATGCTGAAATTTCTTCATGGTTATAGAGAGAGTGCTTTTTTACAGCGATATCCCAGTGAAAGGTATGTTTGTTTATTGGCCTTTTACTCAGATGTCCTGTCGTTATGTGTAATGGGAAGAGTGCGTATCCTTTATTCTGCACAGTGAGTGCATCTTATTTTTACAAAACAGCATCTTTGTACGGGGGGACTGTGCAACGGAAACCCTTTGTTCATGTGCAGATTGTTATCTACAAACGATACCGAGCTTTTTATGTTCTCTCTCATACAGCTCAGTCCACAGAGAACTTTTAAGGTTAAACTTACATTTCATGGTAATTTTATTGCCCATCCCCGAGGACTCCATTTCACACTTTATTTATCCTTTTTATTTATTAGACGCATGGAAATTTAAATTCTCTTGTAGTAACACGCTGCTGTGTTTTTTAGCTCTCGGTGCAGAGGCTCGACAAGAGGGATGAAATAAAAACACATCATTTGCATAATGCAAACAATTTAATTGATGCTTGTTAATAGAAGTCAAGCAACAGCTGCCCTTGACAAACAGTGGGCTGCGGTTAAAACTCTGTTTGCCTCTGCAGTTCGCTTTAAATAATGCCCAGGGAGGCTGTAAACGGCTGAAGGATTCACAGTAGGCTTTAAGTTTCAGTCACAAATACTGCCGCATTACATGACCGCCAGCTAATGGGCACGCTGGTGGGCATGGGGTGGTAGCATTGACTTAATCCCCGGTATTGTTTTATTGATTGGAGTCCTCTTATTATGCTGAGGTTCCATTTAATTAGGCTGACAGGAGAGAGGATCCTCCATCTCCACTTTAAAGTGCTGCTCTGTTAATTAGGCCATCTCCACTTTAAAGTGCTGCTCTGTTTCTCTGCATGAGTAAAAGAGAGATGTGGGAAATCTAATAGAGTCTGTTTAATGACTGTGCTCAGGGATGGCAGACTCATCCTGGAGGTTGACATGGAGACGGAAAAAACAACCTCTGCCTCTGATTCCGGGAGTGTCTGATTAACGCACTCTGACGGATAAGAATGTGAACGCCACCGATGAAGACTTTCTGGACAGGATTGGATTTGGTAACACTGATGTCATTGTCTTAGATTATGACTGGTGTTTAATGTGAGACTGTTTCCATTAGCTCATCCACAGTTAAAACTAGAACTAAATTATAGAGTAGATTTGCGATACTGATGTAATAATGACATAGATGCTTAAAATAAGCAATATTATTTATTTTCTAAAATAAATACTTTTTTTAAATAAGTAGTGTAAAAACCTATTGACCTTAGCACCGCATTTCATTCATCAACTGACTTGTTTTTATATATATAATTTAATTTATTTTTTATCCTTTTTATCCAAAATACACATTAATTTATTAATTGTATTAATATCTTTGGAAACACTTATTCAAAGTTATTTATTCATTTATCAATCTGAATATTGTACCTTTTATGACATGACACAATCCAAAGACTTTTCTTTTCTCTTTTTTTGACCTGGACTCCATTGTGGCCAAGAGTGAAAATGCTGACTCATGCCTTCTGAACTACTTTGAGATATTCTGAGTCTGATGAGTCCTGACACTGTCATCTTAAAATATGCATGAGGTATCATGAGATCCAAGAAAAAAAAAAATCAGTCCTAAAAAAGTCCTTCAGGACACTGAGGTTGTCAGGTGACCTTGATGGACACTTCCTATTGGTAGGCCAGGTGAAGCAACCCTACGTGATAACAGAGCAGCTCCAGTAGGTACTGAGCATGATGGGTAATAGCTTCATATGTGACTGTTTTTCTTCTGATAGTTCCTTTATTTTGGGTAAGTCTTGGCTCGTTACACTCATTACCATCGTCCAGAGTCCAATCTCACGTTCCACAGCAAACAGAAGCTGTTTCCTCTGCTTATCTTCACTGAGTAGTTTTATAAAACCATACAGCTATTTTCTACTTATTTCTTGTATTTATTTCTCTACTTTAATTATGTGAAAATAACACAGTTACACAGCTAAAGCTTTTATATATTTTATATATATATATATAATTTATTTACCCGGCTGTTTACATGGCCACTGATAACAATTGTTTTTTATTTATTTATTTTACAATGTTACTCTATTTATAACTACATTTTCACTGGCAGTTTTTGACCCATTTATAGTAGTTTTGTTGATGCTCTAAAAAATGCAATATTTTCCAAGTCTTTTATTACAGTTGTTAGCGTTACTAACAAGTGCAGAAGAAGTCAATCGGTTCCAAATCCGACCGTGAGACATGATTCGTAAAATGTCGCAATTTACATGTGATCATTTAAACCTCTTGTTTATTGCATAGTCAGCTAAGGATATGGCTATCATCCTGTCAAATATTTTTTGGCCCAACAGTTCTGTTAAAGCAGTGGAATATAACCAATAAAAGCAAACTTTACTGATAAACATCAGTCCAATATCGGGTCCACTGTCAGCTTGGTTTTCATTTAAACACACTGTCCTGTCACTCTCCGTTTGGTTTTCATTTAAACACACTGTCCTGACAGAACTGAACCTCTGACTCTTACGTCACTGTCAAACCCAAGATTCAAGGCTTTTATTGGTCACATTCACCTCTGTGAGGAAATCCAGCTGTTTGGTCTGAAGGTTATTATAAACACAACAACCTGTTGGTAACCCATGGTTACCGACATCACTGCTGTTACTCCTTTAGCCTTCAGTGACCTTCTTCATGTGAACAGTTGAGTGGTGGTGAGTACATACATACCCTAACAGTGGTACGGCTATCAAACGTAAAGGACTTGATCTGTCCATTCTCCAAGAACACCTTCAACACATTTGGTATGAGTAGCAAGGAGTCGTCCTTGAGCATTGTCTGAAAGACAAAAGGAAATAAAAAAAACAAAACACATAAGGGCCCAAAAGATTTTTTTTTTCACAATACAATCTGTTGGGTAGTAAAAATGAAATACAGAGCCCACGGAACCCATTCCCAACTGAATAGTGAAGAGATATTTTAACTTTTACTGTTTACCCAGAGAAAAGACATAAAGCTGGGATTTTTACCTCAAACATTGTGTCAGGATCAAAGCAAACATTCATTTACTTCACGTCAGAAATAAAACCTCGGCTTCTGAGCCGGTTTTAAAAAAATCGTGAGTGGAATCTGCATGTCCTCAACGGAAAAGCCATAAGCCATAAATTTCCTAATAAACGAGCATATGCTTTTTCAGAAAAACAACCACCATTTTAAGACCCAGTTCTAACTAGTAGAATTCTTATCCTAGTCATGCGTTTCCCCATGAATTGACTATTTTCTGATTGATCGGTGGGATTGGCTCCACGTCCTCCTGTCTACCTAGGAAGAACGACGCAGCAGAGAATGGACGGATGAAAGTCAGTAACTCAAAGAAAGTTAGGCTCTGGGAATGTAACTCAACTTCCAAAGGTGGGTGAGGAATAAGAAATGAAATAAAAAACAAGGTTCCCAGGTTGGTTACCCAAGACATGATAAACAATAAAATATGTTTTTTAGTCCTTTTTATTTTAGCTCCAATATGTTCTCTATGGTTCCCATAACTTCGGAATAAAATAAGACTAAAATAAGAACAACGATGAGCTGAAAAGAAAAAAGAATCTCTTCATGTCTGAAAGTGTCTGCAATATTTAGGACTCCAGGACTTTCGGAGCAAATGCAAAGCAACAAAAACGCAACGTAGAAGTTTCTGATGATATGTTGCGGAATCACGAGGACGGTGTAACAAACCGGGAGGGGAAACGGTTCTGTTCACAGCAGATGTCTGGCGTGTCTCTTTTTTGAGCCGTAAGTATTCAGATGGCTCAGCAAGCTGCTCTCCTCGGTGGAGTGGAAATAACTCAGGCCAGTGTTATGAGTCGACAGATTTCCCTCCATAATTCTGTATAAAATCCAGCAAAGATGGAGACAAACAGGTTGGTGGTTTCCCTATCTTTACTTTGTTTAGTGAGCATAAAGAGCTGATTCTCCATGTAGAGACAGAGCTGAGGTGTAACCACAGCTTCACAGTCACCCCACCTGAGGCGTAACCACAGCTTCACAGTCACCCCACCCACCCATTTTACCGACAAAATGAACTCACAGAGAGCCAAAAAACCTATTTCAACCCTTTAAATCACATATCTTAAAATCGGGCCCTCCACATCATTTTATCTGCTCAACATCATCATATGGTGAGTGATTTACAATTCCAATTCTCTAATTAAAATCCCAATCAGATCATGCTGAATGGACAATTGCACAGTTTGGAACTAAACCCCCAAATTCCCTGAAGTCTCACAAAGACATTAAAATAAGATTAGAAATAGAAGATAAACTTGAGTTTTGTATAAAAATCCCAGCCACTTCCTGTTTTTAATAAAGTACAGTTATCCTTACATTGGTCCATTGCAGGAAGTCAGTGCAAAGAGGCTAAAGAGCCACAGGTTGAAAACCACTGTCCTTGACTGACAAACAAATGAAATGACTCCCTGTTCCTAGGGAGAGTTGGCGACTAAAATATCTGCTCATTACCCCAAACCCCAGCATCTCATGCCCCAGCACTGCATCAACATTAACGAGATTCAGAACAGGTAGAAGAACGGCGAGGAAGATTGATGAAGAGAACTCGTTCAGCCTTCCCGTAGCTGCGGAGTGTAACAGAACCGCTGGATTTGGAGGACTTAATTTATGGTTCCTAAAGGAAATCCACAGCTCACTTGATCTCAGCTGTTCTTACAGTAAAGCTCCAGTGGATGATCAAATCAGCTGCAAGCGGTCGTGAGTTGGTTCCCTAACACTGTGTTATAGATGTATCGTAGACCGAGTAAGCAATCCTGGTTGATGTCTTTTCCATTAAGCTCAGGTGAGTGGAAAATACGATGACAAAATACCAATTCCCCGTTCCTGATTCTTTATTGATTGTACTTTTTTTCAGTAATCTTAATTCTCTGACATTATATACAGTGACAGATTCTGGATTGACCACCAGGGGTTGGGAGCAACTGAACAATTTTGTGGTCGGTACAGTGAACCTTTAACTTTGACATCAGCAGACAGAGTTCCCACTTTCTTCCTTAAAGAATTTTCCGAACCTTTTCCAAGAAATGTCAGCTTCTTCAGCACGATATATATGTTATTGCTTTCCAAAAAGGAGGAGGCAGGACCCTCACCCACAGCCCCCCATCTATGCACTTTGATCTTAAACTAAGAAGAGCCATTAGCGCTAAGACTCATCTTTAGGTGTTTTATTAAACAGTTTCTATCCCGAAAGAACAAATCTCACAGTCGTACTACCAACTTGAAAAACGTACCAATGAGACACTGAACTTCAGTAGGGAAACCCACAAGATTGGCTGCATTTCTGCTATAAATATATGGCTAGTCATCACTAAGATGTACATACATTTTTTTTTTTTAAAAAGAAAATTGACTGCCTTATTCTTCCCACAATGGGGGAATTCACACAGGTTGCTACAGGAGGCGCTATTAGGGATTTGTTGTTCCTCCGGGGCTCAAACCCAAGACCCTTTGCAGATGTGTAAGGCAGACATGCTAACCACTATACTATTGAACAAACTAATCAGTGTGCTGTACCGAAGGTTTGGGAAGAGAACGTTCACGACTTCCACACAGTCGTCTGTGGTATTTCTGGATCAAACTCTTTGCTGTCTCTCAGCAGAGTAAGCAGAAACAGAACTAATAGTGAACTATTTTAACAGCGGCATTTAAAACAAAATTTCACAGACAATTTCATTTCACGCATTTGCCACAGGACCCCCCAAATGACTCTTTTTTCCCTCCGGTCTGTCTGACTAAACATATCCTGGTTTAGTTTTTTTTTTTTTTATGAATGCTGCCAAATTGGTATCAAACAGTGGAATGACGCGCAGCATCATATTCCTGTCTTCGACTGCAGCTGCCATCAACAATATATTGTCCTCTGTATCACCGTTTTGGTTTATAGACTGCGGCATCTTTTTCTGTCGTCCTTCTCTTTTTATATTTCTATTATTGTGTTTTAAAGAAGGGTGCAAAGACAAGTGTCTTACCTCACATTTCTCCATATCTAATATCTGGGGGCAAGTTCGAGGGGGTATCATTTTTTCTAAGTGCATTCAAGTAATGTTGTGACTGGTGTTAATTTATTATATATTACATATATTTATATTATATATATAAATGTATTATATATAAATAAATATATTGTATATATTTATATATTTGTTTTATTTTAATTTATGTAGGCTACATACTGTTGACTGTAGCTGTTAAATAAATGAGGAAAAAATCTTTGTGACAGATGTTTATAGCTACTGCATTAAAAAATCTAAGTGACATTGTGACTGTTTCGGGACCGTTTCTCCGCCTCAGTGGAGAGATTCTGGTTGAGAAATGTCTGCGTTTTCCGACCACAAGCACAACCCAGCAGAGATGGCATGCTGAGCCTGGCACAGTGAAAGTGAAAGCAACAAAGGCGGGAGCGTGTGTGACACAGAGAAATGACAAGTTGAACTTACTGAGTCTGGGTCGCTGATGGACACTTGCTCTGAAAAGCGCACTTTAGGTGGGTTAGTTCGCAGACGGGCCTTTTTGGCTGCACTTATAAAGGCAGACTTAGGTGACTGTGGAGACAGAAGAACAGAGACACGAGGTCCTGAGTCGACTTGAAAGACAAGACACGCTTATGAAGAAAAGAAACTCTGACTCTAGAGCCACATTTATTATTCAGTCGATCTCAGTACTAACAGGAACATTTTAAAAATATGAATTTATCAAAGAACAAAAATGAAAAAGTTGTGAGTGCAGTTTGAAATATTTTTCAGATGATGATTGCAAGTAGCAGGTATAAAAAGTACATTTGACTGGAGTATGATTTCTCAGCTGGACAGTTGTAGCAGTAGTATGGTTATAAATATGATGTTGTGATTTTTTCTTTTTTTTACTCCTGTACTTGTAGTCATACTTGTACTTCTGCTGCTGCGGGGACAACAAGGCGTCAGACATCGCATTAAATGGACAAATGGTCCTCAGTCTATTTTAGTACGCTGCAGGTTGGACCTTGTATGCATAAGTGTGTGCTCTGAATAACCTTGCACAAGGTTTCTGTGTGATTCAGAGTGAAAGGAAAATAAACTCTGCAGGAGAGGATGATGAAAAGGAAGGAAGGAAATAAAGAGAGAGAGAAAGAGAAAGAGAGAGAGGCTGATTGTACTACCTGATGGGGCTGCAGCACAGTGAGAACTATAGTGTCTTTGCAGCGTCTGTGGAGAGACAAGCGAGAGTGGAGTGGGTGAGATAATGCCACTGGCAGCCCGGTATTTTAGAGAGCTTCTTCACTTTATTTCCGTGCCGTCCTTCGGCTGCAAAAGGACTGACTCATCCCCTGATTTGTGTCGGTGTTTCTCATCACTAGCATGAAGAAACATTCTGTCCCTTTTGATCTGCCCCAAGCGCACCTTCCTCCTCCTCTGCCCCGCTGTCTGTTGTCAGGCCTGCACTCTCCCCCTTCCTCCCCCCGGGACAATAAAGGATGTTACCTTACAAGGTCTATGACTCTCTCTCGGGGCACGTCGCTCACCGTCTCCTCGTTAATGGCCAAGATCTGATCTCCTGGAAGAAGCCTGCCAAAGGAGGGGCCGTCTGCAGATGGCACAGGACACGCAGCCAAAAATGTGAACTCGTTTACACACGTGATAATGATTTGTGCCACCAGCAAGTCAATCTGCTCTCTAATTACACACACACACACACACACAAGTTTTGTTTACGTCAGGGCTGTCAAACGATTAAAGTATTCAATCTGATTAATCACAGTGTAGGCTCGGATTATTCACGATTAATCATGGTTGATTGAGGCAAGTCAACGTTCCTAAATATGACCAAAAACAAATATGTGTATTGGTGTAAAAGAAAGAGAAATAACCTGAAGTGAAGCCTCCACAGAGATGACATTTCAAGCTTGTGATGCCTCATTGAAAAGAAAAATTTCCCCACAGTGTGTTTAAATGTCACTTTGTAGGTGGAATGTTTGTACACACTGTGTGTGTGTGTGTGATTCTGCCCAGTTTAATCCAATTAAGTTAACAAATGAATTGTCATGGTTGTAAGAGTTCATTTTGACAGCCCAAAATACAAAAATACAAACATGCACTAACACACATACACACACACTAACCAGCAGAGACGGAGCGTACAATGACAGGCCTCTGGCTGCCCGCGATGAAGCCGAAGCCTTGAGTTGGGTGGCGCTTGATGGTGACCTGTCGAACTGAGGCAGGACTTATGATATCACTGTCCATACCATCATGGCTGTCCTCTAACATCGCAGAGCTGCGGAACAAGACGGAAACACAGACGCACGCTCAACACACTCATCCACAGACGGCTGCCATGTTGGTTCAGGAGAACACAGCAGTAGAAGTAGACTGTTGGTACCTTTCACATGCGTTCGTTTGTCCATCCTGGACCTTGGCCATCCCCTGAGAGGAGGGAGCAGCATGGGACAGAGTTGCACTACAAAGGCCTTACTCTGATCTGCAATCATTCACCTACAGGAACACATGAAGAGAATCGCTCATTTAGTCAATTTAAAATCGTCTGTTGAACAAAGTTACACAAAACATAACAACAAGGAAACCTGTGGATTTTTCTGCAGAACAATGTCAGGACTCTTTTGGACAAAATAGGAAATGTTTTTCCTTGTGGACATCGACTGCATTAACATGACTGCCCCGCCTCCAGATCTGTCATTTGTTGATAATGTCTGTGGCATCATGAAGATGAGAATAAGACAACTGTCGACATGAGCAAGATTACCGAAAAC
The DNA here is from genome assembly GCF_000523025.1 of Cynoglossus semilaevis. Classification (NCBI taxonomy): domain Eukaryota; kingdom Metazoa; phylum Chordata; class Actinopteri; order Pleuronectiformes; family Cynoglossidae; genus Cynoglossus; species Cynoglossus semilaevis. Next base: position 14,941,056 of record NC_024321.1, read on the forward strand.
TGTTTGCGGTTGCAAATGTGGCGAGGGGGTTTTGGAGCTGCTGCTGAAAAATGATGACAGATTTTTGAGATTCTATCTTAATGATCAGAACTCCGATGATGGCGGACCAGAGAGGAGGCAGCAGTCGTAATCTTAATGGCTTTAAATGACCCGGAGTGATAGAAATGAAAAAAGAATGAGACACCGTCAAGAGCAAATGCAATTTTGATGCTCACACCAGAGTCGCAGTCGCACTAATCAATATTTCAGATTCATATTCTTGTCACTCCTGTTATTTCTGATAACGGTGGCCCATGTCGGAGCACGGCTCATTTACAATTCCACTGATGCATCACCGATCACAACTGGGTGTCATGCTATCAGATGAGGACTGATGTATTGTTGATTGGCTTCATATTGAGCTTAATCAAGGCCTCGGAATCCACGACATCACACTGGGTTTACACCTCAGTTATGGTGATCCTGGAAGGAGCAGGGCAGCCAAACAATTACAGTCTTTAGTGTGACTAATCACAGGGCAGCCGTGTATGACTAACGACTGAGCATGATTAATCGTGATCGTAATTAATCATGATTAATTAAGTCAAAAACATTTTTCCCCTGTATACTGCTGGAACAAACAGAGAAATTATTTAAATCTGATTAATCACAGGGTAACTGTGGATGACTAATGACTGAACGTGATTAATCGTGATCGTAATTAACCATGTTAAATTCAGAAAAATCAATAAAGCTAAATATGATTATAAAAAAATTCTGTATACTGCTGGAACAAAACAACAAATAATTTGTATCCGATTTTTTCCACAAATTTATTACCGCTTTTATTTTGAAAGCTATATTAAAAAGATACATTCATCAATCAACAAACAGGGATTTTAAATAATATTTTTAAAAATTATTTCAATAAGGAATTTTCAACATTTGATACAGAGATGTTTCACAAAAGGTCATTGAATACATCAGACATTACATCAGGGACGATGATGTCACACCAACTGAACCTCTGCTGAAAAGGGTAATGTTTTTTTTTGTGTAACATCTAATTTCTCCTCTGTGTCACCTGGTGGAGATTCAGCAGCACATTTCTCTTCCCTGGTTCTGCCCTCTAACATCTCCCTCTTTTCACCAGCTGTTGCCCTCTCAGGTCCTGGAAGGACAGCCTCTTCAATTTTCAAGGAGTTGCCAGTGACTGTTCATCATTCATTTGGTGTGTGTGATTGCTGTGTGCCACTGTGAACATTAGCAAACCTCAGCAGCACTTCTGCAGTGCAGTGCGCCGGGATTTCTGATTGTAAAGCCCCTTGTGGCAAATTGCAATTTTGCAGCATCAATATATAAAAAAAAGAAAAAAGCCAAATCCCTGAGAAACAGAGAATTACGTCCTTGTTTGGTTTGAGTCTAATGGGTTCGGACACTAAACAGATTTAGAATATTTTTTCCTAATTTAGAGATTAGTTTTTGGCCTTGACAGTAACTGTTGAGGGTGAATTGAACAGACGGAGAGGCAGTGAATGCAGCCGGAGGACACTGAAGCATACATGTCTGCAAAGATAAACAGCCATTCGGCAAAAGGCCGGCCGTTTGCCGAGAGAGGGCACTGAGGAATTCTGACAAGTAATGATCCCCAAGGGCATCAGCGGACCTGGCAGTTGCTATGACTACAGCTCTCCGTAGCTTGTCAAAGATAGGCTGGACAGAGGGATGGTGGGTGGAGAAGAATAGCGATGTGGCCACTACGGGAGTGGGAGAAGCAGCCAGATGCTCTCGGTCGCTCCAGCAGCCACTGTAGCCAGATGCCGGCATTTCCCCAGGCATTGTGGGTCGGGGCAGCTGATGCCAGCCTGGCTTTAGTGCCACGGTCAGCAGTACCTCATCAGGCCTCTGGGTCCAGGAAGAGTAACCCAGGTTATTATTAGCTTGGAGTAAGTCAGAGTTTTACTGGACTGGACCAGACCGTACTGGACCAGACCAGATTGGACTGATCAGGTCCAGGTTAGATACAGAGTTGGAACAGTGGAATAAACCAACCAATCAAATGCCAATAGCAACAAAACAACACAACAATTACAATTATTAGCTTAGGGTGGGCAAAGTCCTGGCCCGGTGGCCACTTTCAGCCTGTGAAGACCTCACATGAGGCCCATGACTTGATGTCCATTACAATTTTGTCCTTTTTTGAATAATTAAAATAATTTAGTTTGGAATTAATTAATAAGAAAAATATTACTAAACTACTGGTCTAGAGAGAGATGTGTCTGTTTATATTATGTATCTGATATATATTCAAAAAAATATTTTCAGATTTTTGTGTCCCTTTTTAAGCTGCTTTTTAAATCTGTTTTTAGACCTGCGAAAAGGTCACGCTAAGTTTATTATTTTCACACTTTCTGGCCCTACGTTTTCCACAGTTAGGTTGAAGGATTTAAGGTTTGGGACGTTTGGTGATAGACATGTTTTCCACCGAGAGAGAGAGAGAGAGAGAGAGAGAGAGAAAGCAATCAAATGAGGCCATCGTCACTGAGCCAAATCCTCTCTGTCTCTGCACGTTGGCCCAAACAGAGCTGCAGAGATCCCGCAGGATGACACATCCAATTTGTTCAACAGTGGCTAAGTGACGGCTGACAGATGAAAGTTCCTCCTGACTTTTTTTTTTCCATCCTTACTAATTAGCTTTCGATGGCGTATTAGATCATTGGAATAGAATTCTCTGGGTGTGATTAAAACAGTGGTCGGTCTTGGTATTCTGGGGTTAGAAGAACAAGGTTCTGCCTCAAAAGAACCAAGTGTTGGTCTCTATTAGGACTAGAACTGGTCCTACATGGGCAGCAAAAGTGAGTACACACACACACATATATACACACACACACAGAGTCTCCCTGTCTCTCACATCTAATTGGCTTTCCTGGGCCTGTGTCACTCTTGCAGGCAGGCTCTGCAGCCTCTTCTTCTCATCCCTGCTGCCAGGTAAACAATAAAATCTCAGTACCTCAGTGCACCTCACTTGACATGCTGACTGCTGGCAGAGCTCACACCATTATCATCTCTGTCCTGTGAAATGGAGATACAGACAAAAAGATTTGTGCAGCTGCAAGCTTCTGTCTGCTCCTGACTGTGTTCACCTGCTGGCCCGCCTGCCAGAATGCATCCTTCCCTCTCTTTACACAAATGGCTTCCTCAGTCGGGCCAGATGGCATCCATTTAGCGAGCGCTGCTGACTGGTTTCCCCTTCACTTTCTGGACTCGTTGCCCACTTATTCCTGTGTCTTCATTCCTCTTTCCGCTAATCTCTGTTGCTTCAGCTACTGTCTCTGCCTCTGTCACAGAAGCAGCTCCTCTCCCTCGCTCTCCTGCCAACGTTGGCTGCCGATTTGAAAACAGATTGTGGCTGTGGGTAAAAGTGACAGTTTGATAGGTGACTGATGGAGGGAGGGAGCGCAGGCACAGGCTCTTTGGGCTGAAGTTTGTTTGGAAAATTCCCATTAAATGTTTACAGGCAGTTGGCTGAAGTGATTGGCTCCGGGCTTTTCTGCTCCTACTGTTTAACTGAGCTCTTTATTTGCACTGTCCACTGGTTTTACCTGCTGACAGATAAAGGTTCAGTGCTGGGAGTTTGTAAAAGAAGACAAATCCAGAGTGAGCCAGGCCTAAAATAAAGAAAACACTGTGATTATGGGACTGCTGGGCCAGTTCAGGGCTCTTCAACCTTTGACACCAAATGAGCCATTTTTACCAGCAAATAAAATCCACAATTTTAAACAATGGCAGTGGTGCAGCATATGAAGTTTTTCATAACACTACAGATTCATGTTTGGTTGGAGAAAAATGATGATAACATTTTTTGAATTTTTAATCACATCTGCATGTTACTCATCACACTAGAGCATTTTGAGAATTTTTGGGATTTTTTTTACTTTTCACATGTAATTTTTGGTCAGACGGAGACAAATTATGGTGAAAAAAAAACAAACAAAATTGTATCAAAATTGTTGTCAGTTGGCCACAGAGCAGTTGTGAGCTGTTGGTCTTTACACAACTGCCCTCACACACTGGCACATTTTTCTGCCAACTCGTCATGGCGACTGTCCTCAACTGGTGCTGACTTGGCCCAAAATTTAGACAAAAATAAAAAACAAATAACTACAAACAGAGACACAAACTCCTGAGCGGTGACTTGTTCTTTTGTTTTAAACCCAGAAGTGAACTCACTTTCAGCCAACTGTGTAATTTATGTTCACCGCGGAGCACTGATCTTCTCTCACGGTGACAGAGCCGTTCACAGCGGTGCCTTCCTCCTGAAGCCATTCTCAGTTAAAATGTCTATTCGGTGTGAAAACCTTGAGCTCCCTTCGTTTAGATGTAATCAATACCCTGGCCTTCCCCTTTGGAGATGGGCAGACAGATGTTGATGAGGGAGGCTGTGATTTCACTGGCTGATCTTTTACAGAGGGGACAAACAGATGTTCAGCTCTGCAGGTCACTGAGCAGGATCTGGGTTGATCAAAGAGGAGGACGAAGTTACCAAACACATCTCGTCCGTGTTACAGCTCGTTACCACGTTCTCTCACTTGTGCAGCCATAAAGCGCATATTTATACAGGACAGAGGGGCAGACTTTAATGCTGTCCAGAGCAGCCGGGGCTCAGACCAGGTCATAAATGTTAAGGCAAACACCGCAGCGCTGTCTAATAACATCCGGAACGATCCAGGCATTCTTCTCATTTTTATTCCTCCTCACTGCACTCGGTCATGAATATGGAGAGTCACCTTCCAGCTCCTAAATGAATCATTTAAAGGCTGACTCTCGGTGATGGAATTTTCAGCCTTGAACTGCAAATTTTTGCATGTTGTTTCTTCAGATTCTTCTGACCCAGTTTCCTCAATGGCATTTTTTCTATATATTTTTTTACGATACACAGACACTGTTTTCATTACTACAGATACTTTACGGCTAATGGTATAATCCCTGTTTGGCATGCGTCTCGCAAACACTGCCGCATCAACGATATAGGATTTGGAAAGTGAAAGAAGCAAAAGCAGCGAAGCGTGGAACTGCACCTCCATCTCACTGGCATTTAGAGAACAACACGTAAGCGATTTTCTTAACCTTCCACTCAGGCCCACTTTCCTCGCACATGATTAAAGGACACACTCATTGGTTTGCCGTGGATAAATTACGTGCAATTTAGTGTTTAAAAGGTAAACGCACGGAACAGTGCTCTGTGGCACGTGCTGAGTCGGATATTTATGCGGTTATACCCAAGAAAATATTTGGAAACGAAGTCAAGAGAAGGAAATATATACACTTTATCATATATATTATATATGTATTTACTGTTAAAAATAATATATTTATATAATGTATACATATACCATATAATACATATACTGTAAATACAGTACATATACTCTACATGTATATGTACAACTGTACTGTGTAAAATTAAATGCACTGCATATATATATAAATATATATATATGGATATATATATGCAGTGCACACACACATGCAGAATATACAATACATATATAGATAATATATGATGTGTATATATGTATATATGTGTGTATAAAAGTGAGCTGTGTAAAAATATTAAATACACTGCAGAGAAATAACGAAAACCTTCGTGTTTGGAAGACGTTGTTGTCTCCTAAAAACACAGATTGTCATGAGCTTCCTGACACAGTGAGGAGAAGGCAGTTTCCTTAGTTATTTTAAATCTCCGGGGAGGTTTCACTTGACTGGGTTTGATTCATCAGTCAGGAGCTGCACAGAGAAAGCCGGCCCAGCTTAGTATTATTCTCTCCTCTAAATCTACCCACAAGCCCCTGCTCAGACAGCAGTGTGCACTGAAGACTCCCTGTGTCTGCTGCATTCCTCAACTCATTTGTTACTTGTTATTTACTCGACCTAATGCCTTTCAAGGCATGACATAAAAATGGCACCGTTAGCCCCGGAGGTCCAGGAGGGCCGACAGACAAACTGCCCCGACAGCAGCTTCTCCTCCTTTGTCTGTTGTCTGTCCACAGATCGTCCTGAACCTCAGCTGACAGCTGAATGACACTGTGACAAAAAACCGACTTGGTGCCACCCACAAGATAGCATCTGTGAGCCCCACCCAAATCCACCCTCCTGTGACTGTCAGAATGTAGTCGTTTCTCAGTGGCTCGGAGCTCATTTGACACTTGCAGACTTTCCAACTTTGTGTTTTCCAGTGTTTGTGTAAAAATCAGCCAGGCTGTTTCAGAGGAATTGAATATTCATATAATAAATAACAGAAAAAAAGATTAAGAAAAAAAAATATCATGATTCATTTCTACTGCTCGGCAGCACAGTGCATTTCATTTCTACTGCTCGGCAGCACAGTGCTAATGTGCTAAAGTGCACTACTGCAGAAGCAGCAGGCGCTAACCCACTGTCCACATCCGGCATTTGCATACAATAATGACAGTGCTGTGCACACAGCAGCGAACACATCATTAACCAAAACACCCAGCCTGACCGCTAACGCTCCGGCCCATTATCGCATCACTCACTGAGACGTCACTTCACATCGTGTCACTGTTAATCTTCCCTGCAGCTTCCCTGGCCGGGAGAGCGTGTTTATTTTAATTGGCAAGATGAGGTGATTCAACATCACCTGAAGATTGAAAATCACCGACTAACATGTGAGCTTTGATCCTTCACACACAGCTTCCCACACATCAGGTTCAGAGCAGGTACGGACCGGGCCGTGTTCCAACCGGGCCGGCTCAGAGAGCTCCGTTGTTACAGATCCCTCTGTTCTCTCTGTCTTTTCATCTCATGCCATTCACTTCCATACTGCTGGTATGTTTTAGTGGGCGTGCTGAGAATATCAACTGGCTGCATCAACAGAGTGTGCAATTATCAGACCGGCCTGAAATACCATCTACCACCACGGCTGCGTGTCTGGGTCAGGCCACGCCCCCCAGTCTCTCTCTTTTATCTGTGACTCTGCAGCTACAGTTTTGTTTTTGCTCTTTTTGAAATGTGTTCATTTATCACAGTCGTTGTCCTTGGCCTGTCATGTTTTGATGAGTTTTTCACGCATCTGCTGAATAAATGACATGTTTGTAATTCTGAGATCAAAATAACATCTTCTCAAGTACTGAATAATAAACTTGGGCTGTAGCTATACTGCAAATTGGATTTTTAAGACAGTAAAAAAAAGGCATGTTGTTATGCTGGTTAAGAAAATGAGCCCCTATTTTGAGTATGTCGTTACTCTGGTTAAGAAAATGAGCCCCTATTTTGAAAACACGCTAATGTTTTCTTACTATACTTATACTACACTTAATTCTATTATCAATCTTTCAATCTTAAGCCAGAATCAACCAGTAATGGTTTTTTCTTTTTTTTTTCTTTTTTTTTTCTTTTAACAAAACCCAATGAGATAATGACATTGGTAGTTTCTGTCATTTTTGTCTTTCAGGAAGTCAGCATCTATCAAAGTAATTGTACTAAATTTTAAAAAAGGCTCTAATAGGCAGCTATTATTTACTCAGTGAAAATTTGAAAAATTGACTAAAAGCGGTATCCACATAACAACTTAGAGGTTGAAGAAAAGACATCAGCAACCAATGTATGGGTATTTTGTTTTAGAAAGATAAAAATATACCTGGACTGCCCTTTTTATTCCTGTGTACAGTTTGACCTGTACTTTAAATAACCTTCTTTATTTCTGCTCAGGTTCAGTGAAGTGAGAAGTCACGTCTAATAATCAAGGGCAGTAGATTTATTGCATGGTGATGGAATCTATCTGTGACCCAATTAAATCATCAAAGAGCCCTGAAAATATATTGTGTCCTGAGTAATGGCATTGCTCCTCGGCTTTGACCACATGCACTCTTTCTCTGCTCCACCCCTACATGTGTTGTACGTAAGAAATGTATGGTATGAGGTCATGCAATGGTCACAGCACTTTTCGTCAACGATGATTAAAAATAATTATCTTTCCCACAGTACATCACCCGCCTCCACCTCCACCTCACCCTGTCCTTTTGTCTCCTCTACCATCTCTTTTCATTCATACAATCATTTATCTTCTACCAGCTAACCCTTCTCTGGGCTCCAGGAGGAGCTGCAGCCAACCCTAGCAGCCATTGCATGAAGGTGGGGTAGAGCCACCGTGCACCACCACAAATGCACCACCAATCACAAATGTCACAAAATATATTCAGATAATAAAATACAACTAGCTTCTATCTTCAATTTAGTCACAATTTACTTAGTCGGTGTGAAAACTAGGCCTGTTTAGTTGAACACAACGAAAAGATAGTCACAGGAATTGAAGAAAGGCACAACAATTTTCTCTGATTGCTCTGAGTTTCTCTTTTTTTAGTTTTAATAGTTTTCTACAAATGACTGCAGTATACTTCAGATCCTCAGTGGTTTGGACAGGAACAGATGCTCGTTGACGATAATTCATGTTTATTTTATGGAGGTTTTCTGTTCAAAATGATGTTTCCGGCCTCATGTGTTTTAAAAACATTTGTACTCACGTTTCCTCCCCCGTGGGTGAAATGTCTCCTTTCTGAAGGAACAGCAATCACACACGGAGGCAGCAGAGCTGATTAACGGCGAAGATTGTATCTCCTCCAGAGATTTCAATCTTTTGTTTGATTCGAAGAATGGTTCTAGGAGTGTGTGATACTCCATAATATGTTGTCTGTCGGCTGAGGCTCTCAGCGTAGAGAAAATTAATATATGCTTGACTGCTCTTAGTGCTTTAATCCATTTAATGCTTCCTGGCCAGAGCAGAGAGAAAAATACAGCCTGCTGCAGTGCACGTCTTTAAAGAACCTGACTGCTGCTGTAAAGAAAAGGCGCTGGGTGCCTGCAGTTGCTGCGGTTGTCAACGCCGTGTGTCTGCTAGCGTGAGTCAGTGTGTTCAGGAAGTGGAGAAACATTACAGAGGCGGTGGGCTACTGGAGTAAATAAGCATCCGCACTGATTTCCACAGAGAAAGAAAAGCTGCTGCTGGTAATCAACATGACAATTACACTAATGTTGTGTATACAGCCACGCTCACAGTACGTTCATGATATAACAAATAACAAATAGGACATGAATGTGGCAGCAGCTTAGTGACCTGTACTATCCCTAACCCTGGAAACAACAACGGAAATGAACAGTTTAAACAGTTCAAACATTTAAGGTTATTTAAATAATATTTTTATTATGAAATTTTGCAATTTCAGTTGAAATTGCAAAATTAGTGGACAAAGTTTGGCAAAATATTTCGATTCCAATATTTTTGCAACAATCCAATTTAATCTTTTTCTTAAACGACAGCCATTCCTATTGTAGCTACGAAGAAAAAAAACATGTACAAGTCACTCTGGAGTATAAGTCATACCAGTGCCCTCTGCTTCTGCAGTAGTGCCCTCTAAGTCGCAAACCCGGCCAAAGGATGAAAAAAAGTCTGACTTATAGTATTGTGCAAAAAGCAGTTATTCCTGTGGTTATAAACATGGAATAAATCAATTTTACAGGAGGATTTTTTTATGATAATATTAAGACTCATGAATGAATAAAGTGCAAGTCTAAGGAAAAATATTTATCTCACACATACTGTAAGTCTGACTGTTGTTGCCGCTGTGGTTCAGGTAGCACACATTTTCATTCCTGTTAATGGTCAATCAATAACGTGGCTTTGTATCAAGAACCGCGGAGCGACACGGGAGCACGAGAAGACAGGGACCGCGGTGATAATCGATGTGAATGAGGAGATGATCAGCGAGATTGCAGGCAATGCTCCGTGTGCTGTGTCGTATCAAACCTTTCACGTCAGTATTTGATGGGATCGATGAGCAACATCAATGCTACTGTGCAGAAATTGTTGGGCTGCAGCTTTCGTGCTCTGCAGGAAGGATTGATGTGGACTCTTATTTCTACGCAGGGAGAGAAATAAGAGTGTTTAGGGTTAGAATGTCTACAGTTTTATTCAGAAATATCTCTGAACTTTCTTCATTCAATTTCATACAGTGACTCCTCCTTACTACTGTGACAACTTGCAAATATACTGCATTAAAGAGCTCCCATGATACTGTGACATCACTACACTTCCCTCATTTCCTTTCTCATTTCTTCAGTAATAATCTCTTCCATCTAAAAATCAGTTTTGAAACCCTGTTGAAAAATGTTATTTTTGCCACCAACTGCGGCCCGTGTTTTTTTACTTTTTAGCCCAGAGCCTCTGTCATAAAATGCATTACATTACTGAGTATGAATACACAAATTTCATCTTCAGCTTCCTGGATCATTTTCTCTGAGAGGATTTTACTTTCAGATATAAAAAGAAGAATGATTTTGGTAAGAGTTGTTTAGACGTGTCTGAACAATGTGATGAAATAAAGAAAGAAATATAGTTCACATAAAAAGTTTCATAAAATACGTAATACTTTGGTATTTCATTTTAATTGATAAAAGTATCTGTCCCACAACTACATACATGTTTTACCAACGGTCAAAATCTGGAAATGTGTCTTAAAAAAAGCCTTTCCAATTTTGAGTACTACCAATCTTGGCAGCCATTTCAGAGGTGGGAGGGGCAGGAAGTGGCTCGTTAACATTTAAAGGTAAAGGCACAGAAACCGTCTGTTCATAACAGGGTTGTTATACGAGTATGTAAAGAATCCAGCTGTGCTCAGTCCCACCACAACCAAAGGCTGTGATGTCAAGAAGCCGAACTCTTCCATTAAACTGTGACAAATTTCTCTTTGCATTAAAAAAAGTAACAGCTGGGCGTACAGAATGTTCAGGAAGTCTTTTTTGTTTAACCACAGCCGGAGGGACGAAGACGACGAGTGTGTTTGTGGAGACAGATGTTGTGTTGAGTGATGATATAAGTAAGGTACAAGTAAAGGTAGTACTTTGAGATGCAGCAGAGAGGACACAGCATAATCCCAGTGTCTTTGTAAAGAAGAGCTGGACGTCCAGAGAAGACATGATTGCAGCTGACAGGATTATTACAGAACAGGAACAGGCTGAAAGGTGCATAAATACCCTGACAGAGGGAAAATTACTGCAGCCTTTTTTCTTACACATCGAAGCCTCTGCTGCTGTTCTGACAAAATTGCTCGTCTTGAAGGCTACAGGCTGCTCTTAAAAACATTTTTAAAAACGCTTCAGGATCGAGATTTTCTCAAGTTACTGACTGAAGTTCGTGTGGTAGGAGGGAAAAACTTCATCAGGTTTGCTGTAGAAAATTTGACAATTATTTATCGACTAATTTGTCTGTGTTCGTCAATGAGGCACAGGCAATACAATTAAATACTCTTCCAGTAGGTGGCAGGAGATGCCTGTAAAACAAATAGAGTCACTCTGCGCTATCTAAGAAGATTTTCCAGTGTGCCTTTCTTCAATTCCTGCAAATATACCTTGGTATACTGTACAGTCGTTTTATTATGTTACAGGCATTTATTTTTGATACTTTGCCAACTCCTGTCTATTAAAATAATCCGCAACTAGCAAAACACATTTGGTATCGATTTGGTATCGACAGTACCTGTTCTGAAAAGGGATTTGTATTTGTTCAAAGATCCCAAAACCTTTAGACTGTGCACTGCTGTTGTGTTCTGCTCTTTTCTTCCTCATCACACATCTGGGAATATTTTTTGCAGTAACAAACCAAAAGATTCACGCAGTCTTCAGGATACAGACGAGGCAACGCTGAGAACCAATATGGTTCTTATCTCCCAGTTGTTTCCTCTTGGCTCGACACATTCTAAAGCACATTAATCCATAGCACAAACACACACATACACACATTCAACACCCATGGGTGTGAGTTAGACTGTGGTGAAGTGAAGGCAGGTGGAGGAGAAGAAGGAAAAAAAGGAGGAAATTCAAGGATCTATTCACCGGTGAGGGAAAAAAAAAAAAAAAAAAAAACTCCTGGGAAAATGATCTTCATTTTTGACAGTTGTTTTGTTTCTGACGACGACGACGGGAAATTTCAATCCTGAAAAATACTTCCAAAATAATGAACGTCTTGCCACCGCAGCTTCTAAACTCCTCACTCAGAATATATCTTGCAACTGCAGCTTCTAAACTCCTCACTCAGAATATTTTATTTAGTCTTAGAGCCAAGAGTTGCATTAGTCACACTCACAGACTCAATGTTTCATATTCACAGCCATAACCGAGAGGAGCGACTGGAACGGCAGCCAGGAGGTCTGAGGTGATATTTACAATTTAAAGATTAGAGCCGCGGGTAATTAATTACATAATAGCAGGGGACAGCAGGCTGTGTCTGTGACACTGTTACACAGAAAAGCTCGTTTCATGGCCCAGAAAGTATCATGTAGTGGGTTTGGATACTGTCGGTGAAATCTGTGTAAAAGAAACAAACAATACTGTTTATCTTTGATGACTAGTTCTATAAAGTGGAAAAGTGTAGTATAGCATAGTATAGTATAGTATAGCAGAGTATAGTATAACAGTAAAGGGTGTAACATCAGTGTATATACTATGGTACAGTGTGGTAGAATAATCTGTAGTAAAGTCAAAATGTTTATAGCACTGTTTACTCAAACCAAGTCTGTGATCTAACCTTCATCTCCTCAGCTAATCTGCCTCTGTGTACGCTGATTTGGTTTGTTTATTTCTCTTAACAGCCTGTTGGTGGTCAATCTATTAAAATGCCAACTCCGTTTATTATTATTACTATAACCATTAAGGAAAAAAAAAAGAAAAACACACTGTCACAGTTCTTCTGTGAACAACACAGTTGATTCGAGTGACGAGGTGTAAATTCCTAATTGCCTGTCATTTCTTTCCAGAATACCTGTGGACTCATTAGGCTGCCATTTACATATTCCTCTGTAAAGTGATCGCCATGGCAACCCGTGTAAGCGACGGAGGGACTGGTGATGCAGCCACGAGCCTGAGGGCTGAGGAATGAAGGAAGGTTCTGAGCGAGTGGACACACCGTGCAGACCCCCGAGACCACCGGGATGGAGGGATTTTTACATACATTTTAATTCTCTCTCTCTCTCTCTCTCTCTTCCCTTCATTTTCCTCCTTTTCTTTCGACTGTTAAACTGTCCTGTTGAAGACACAGCTGCTCCATATTTTTTTTTATATAAATGCTGACATATTGTGACAGTGAACAAAAGCTGCAGAAATACTATCCCTTTCTTCCTCACAGCAGCAGAGTCAATTCATCCCGGTTGACACTCTAGGGGGCAGTACTGAACAGCTTTTTTTTTTTAAACTGAGGATCTGGATGCTGATTGGACAGACTGGGGAAAAAGTAAGGAGTTAATGAGTGGAAGGAGTGGAACCTGTGCTGTTTTGTTTAATTGAGAGTACTTTTTTGGGTAATTTCCATTCTAAGATTGCCAGTGATGAACAGTAGCCTCTCGGGGGATGTTTAATTTTCTAAATAACCCATTTCTATTTGTATAAAAAACAAGCTCTTTTTTTTTTATTTTCTATTTTAAGGTTAAATCAAAAAAATGTCGACGTTTGACGAAGACACGGTGAACTTTGTCTTATAACTTTCTGACCTCTCCGTATACTGAGAGACAGTCGGACCGTGACCTTTTGTGTCTCACCGACCAGGTCAAACCTTCTTGTGGACCACGGCTCCAGAGGTTTAACCACAAACCAATGGTGAAAACCCCCCCAGATGTGGCGGTCTGTGCTGCCTGTGTCAGTTGTGGCGTCTGTGTACCCGCGGCTCCGTCTCCTGAGTCGTCACTTTCTCACCGCGCTGCTGTAAACCATCTGTCTCCACCTTATGTTTTTGTTCTTTTCCTGTCACTTCTGCCCATGTCTCTCAGTGTTTATGTGTCTCCGCATATATAAATGTGATTACGTTGGAGAGCGTGTGCCCGCCTGCTGTCAAACACAGTTCAAAGCGGTTGAATAAATCATCGGCTCCGAACGCCATTTGGCGGGTCACAGCGCCATGGAAACTGGGGATCAACCTTCTCCTTCTTTGTGACGACCGGCGTGCATCATTTCTACAGGTGGTTTGAAGGTGGATATTTGTTTAATGTTTTCTGCTGAAGTATTTAAGCATTTCATTGACCCCAGGCTGCTGTGTTCAGACTGAAGTCTCATAACTTCCACATCAATAAAGAGTCGGCTCGTTACTGCTCCACGGAGCTCATTTATGGAGATTAAATATGATTGCGTTTTAATTGCCTGGTCCACATTTGGGAACGCGGCCCATTACTTTTGGCCATCGGACATGAGTTCAACACGTCAACAAGTCTCTAATCATATACACGTCTAAGAAAACAGAGCCTTCGTTGTATCATTATGTACAATTTTATCATTGTGTGTCTCACATGAGTAAATAAAAAAAGGAAAAACAATCAAAACAATCAGCCAATTGTTGACGGTATTTTCATAATTAATCTTATAAATAAAAAAATAAAGGAACTGGTAAATATGAAATATTATATTATATTACATTATGACAGTCTTTATATATCTCTATATTATTAAAGTCCCTTTAAGTATTTTGGGGAGAAATAAGGCCAAAACAGAGAGGGAGCTGTTAAAATATGAATGTAATATACTCGGAGGAGTCATAATTCATGGAAAATCAATTTTAATTTGTCCACAGTAATTACTGTGGTCTAAATACCGGGTGATTTGAGGAAGTGCAATTCTCGCGGCTAATGTTATAATAACACGGTTAAATATCCTGAACAGGAAATGTGAACTGTGGTGAACGCTGCAGCAGAAAACGCTGGATCTGGAGGCGATATTACAGATATTACAGAACATCTAATAAAAGTGTCCCCACAAATGTAATGTAATATGGCTCGGTTTACAAAAGTGATTCCACTTGAAGATTTCATTACAGGTTAATGTCATTTACCTGATTTTACTCTCAGAGTTTTTGTTTATGTGATGTCAGAGATGATCTGTGTTCCTCACTTTTGTTTCAGTTATTAATGTGGAATATTCCTTTAAAAATTGAAGGAAAAAGTTTAATATTTACATTCTCTACACACAACATAAAGACAGTATAAGAAACATGCCTATGGATAAATGTAAATATTTTATGAGTGATGATTTGATTTTTCATTCGAGTTTTTCTCAGGCCATTTTCCACGATCCCTAATAAACGCTGACGTCATGTTTTGTGTTGTTTGTTTATTTCAGTGACTCAGCACAAATCTATTCAGGTTCCAACTATCCTTTGTTCATTTTTTAACTAAAAGGACTTTAGCTTTCCTTTAACTGTCAGAGCTTCCCTAAACTATAGACACTTTAAACTGTACTCCCCACCCCTGTAACAGCCCCGCCCCGCTTTAGTTTAGTACTCTGGGTTTATTCTGTTATAAGATATTTTATTGTCTTTCACTGTGTGTTTTATTTGTTCCGTATAAATGTAATATTGGTTTCTTTATTGGTTTGTGTGTCGTGTTTACGGCACTTTGGTAAATGAGTATTTAAAATAAACTATAAAATAAACCTACTTACTTTTTTACACCTGATTATTTACACCTGAGTGTTTTTCTCTTTTGTATAACACTTCTGCACACTTTCCACTCCATTTACCAATCATAATTCATTTTCCCACAACTGCCTTTAAGACTCGTACCTACGACTCCGTATCACTCTCTTCTTTAGTGGAAGTTTTTTGTCAAAAAGTTCCTGGAGGAAAGTTTCCCTAAAACTACCAATGCAGGTTTTTTTCCGAGACGTTCCCTGGACATTCATTCGTCTTCTTTTTGCCCTCCGTTTTGTTAAAGGTCTCACTCTCATAAAGCAAAAGTCAGGTCTCCATCACTCATCACCCCTGACCAACAGAGATGGCTCAATAACACTCACATCCACATCCATGAGACACGACGCAGGAACCTGTGAGTAAACAACGCCACCTAGTTGCATGTTGCCTCATTCAGTCATTTGCCTGTACTGTATATCTGCTGCTCTCCCAAACATGCCTCGGTTTGAACGGCCGTTTGACTTCTCTACCTGTTTCCCTTTCATTAATCACAAACACCAGGCGGATTTTAATGAGTCTGTGGAAAGTGTTATCTAACTCGCCGGTTCTGGGAATGAAACACAGGATTTGTTCATCTCCAGTCCACTGAGAAATGCAACAGGAGTGGCAACAAAGTGGGCGGCTCGTTATGAAAACCTGCCAGAAGCACAAGTCATTTGTGAAGCCAGAGGCCTGTGTGAGCTACGCTAATGTAAACGCACGTAGAGGAATCATTAGCATTAATTTCTGTTGACTTTGTTGGAACGTTGAAACCGGCGGGACTGAAACAGTTCCTAAATGACTGGACGTGCTCTTCATTTCCTCCTCATTAACACTGATTGATCTGACCCAATGACAAAGGCTTGACCCCATTTAACCTTTCACTCCTCCACTGTTTCACTGTCGTCTGGAGTTCATGTTTTTTCATGATGTCATTTTCTTCTCCGTTGACCTCTCCTGTTCTTAAAGAGATGTTTCTATCTCTAATATCTGATGTTCTAGCCGTTCGTTGCCATCACACCGACGCTGCGTTAGCAGTGATGACGGCTCTGAATGTTTATCTTTACTCTGTTCAAAGACACAGCTGAATGAATTTATTGAGGTGAGTCAGTCGGTGTCTCTGCATAGTAACAGAATCCATGGTAACTGTGTGAAGAAGATGACACGGCGCCAATGTGATACTTGATCAAAACAAAAAGTGTAAACAAGGATATTAACTGAGACAAACAACTGAAAGTTCTTCTCCTTCCTCTATGTATTATTAACAGAGACAAACAACTGAAAGATTACCTGAAAGTTCTTCTCCTTCCTCTATGTACACGTATGTATTATTATCAACATTATCATGATCAAGTTCACCAGTGTGGGCTCAATGAAGTTTGATCTGATCTAATCTAACCTACTATAGTTTATTTATTTACTTATTTTATCATCATTATTATTATCATCATCTTTTTTGCAATAACTTTAGGATAGAAATGTAATTATAAAGGGAAGAAGGAGAAGAAGAAGATGAAGAAGAAGAAGAAGATAATGATGAAAAAAAACACAGCAAAAGGCTGAAGATCAGCATCCTCATTTGTAACTGCTCTCCTCCAGGGAATCGAGCCCTCCGTCCGATGGCTTGGTTTAGCTAATGCTGCCTCTAATGACTTCAACAAGGATTCTTGTGTTAGAGCGTAGACGAGCAGCACTGAGCTCCAGTCACCAGATCTCCACGGTTAAAAGCCGGAGGCCGATTGTTATTTAATCAATTTCATCAATGCGGCCATTGAACTAGGTCAGGTCCTGTAATAGTGATGGAGCGTCAGGCTGTTTTTACCAGAGGTAATTTGAGGCTGAGGCAGAGCAATAAAGGTCATCGCTGCATCCAGGCACTTCTGTCTCTAATGAAATCCTTAAAAAAAACAGGTTTTTCACTACAACCTTGGAGAAAGTTTCTAACCCGTCTCTGTGTGACCTGAACACTTCAAGTGTAATGACTGTGATCTTCATGTAAGCTGCTGCACAACTTATTAAATCTCGCTGTTAAATCCCCAAACTGATCCAACAAAATCAGCATCAGTCCACGGATAATTTGCACAGAAATTAGACACAGGAAGTTTGAGACGGGGATCGGATAAAAAAAAAAAAAAAAAAAAAAACCCAGCTTAGTCACATTTGCATATCATTATCTCTCTGCTAAGTGTCTGATGATGTAACGGCGCTACCCGTCGCTGGAACTTAATCACTAGTTAAACTGTCAGTCTGAGCTGTTCTTCAACCACCCGTCACTCACACGTTTTTACAGAGCCGAGCTGAAGTCCACGTCAGATCCTTCCAGCACAGGCCTTGTGACTAAACCACACACACACACACACACACACACACACACACGCAACGATGCAGGTGAAAGAGAAAAGAAAAGTTTCCCTGTGACAACAACACGTCGTGTTCGCAGGAGTCGGAGTTTATTAATCATTTATCCTGCAGCCGGCAGCAGCTCTGGAGTTTTCATCTCTGACCGCTCAGAAAGACAACATCGACCGAGTCCTGCTTCTGTTTTTATGTGTTAGCCTTATACGCCATACAGTGCGTGTTGATATGGGAGGGTGAAGGGAGTCGTGGGGCGCGGGGTTGTTTGTTTCTCATCCCGAGAAGCACTTTGAGCCATAAAGACGGTGTGATTTACGTGTCTCCAGTATTTTTTTTGTTTTTTATGATCACACATATGTTCTTTATTCCTGAGATTCCACATTCTGCTCAGAACACTCTACTCTCATCTCGGGGATGTGGTGCTGACCTTGAGACGTTCCAACAAACCCTCTTTATATGTTCCTGTCGGTTGAGGAATTCACTCAGCTTGTCAATGGTCCAAACAGCAACGTCTCGATATCTACACTGACACGCCATTAAATAACAAGCTTAGCTTCATTTTCGTTAGCATCAAATTAGGCTGTCATTACTCCAGAGCTCAGTGTCCTGTTGAAGCCGCAGCGCTGATGTTTATTTAATTCCGATGTGTCACTTTAAATATTGGCCCGTCATTAGAGGCTGAGAAGCAGTCGGCAAACAGGAGGATTTTTTTTAATGTTCTTACACTGCCGCCTTTGGTGTAACTCATTCTGGGTTGGGAGGAATCGAACCCCAGACCTTGTACAAGGTGGGCAAGAATCCTTCCAATGAGCCTAGCTCATTTTCTAGCCAATTTATGTTAAAAAAGGAGTTAAAATTTAAAATTTTACATTAAAAAATTTAAATTTTACATTTTTTTTAAATAAGCTTTATGTGGAAACAGTTTAAAGTGTTCATTTTGAATTTTTTAAATAATTTTAATTACTGAAAATAAACATTATAAAAATACAAATTTAAAACTGTTGAAACATACATACATTATTCAGTGTATAGCACCAATTATAAAAATACAAATTAAAAACTGTTGAAACATACGTTCCCTAAGTTTATTAATAGTTTATTCAGTGTATAGCACCCCCTACAGGGAGTGCAGGTGAAGGTGCAGGCTTAATGTTATCCTTACATTGCTGCTTAATCTATGACTAAAAATGTTAAATTATTAATTATTTAATTAATAATAGACTGAAAACATAATTACAGTTTCAAACTTTGCCTCCCCCTCTCTCTCTCCCCGTCTCTCTCTCTCTCCCAAATTCAAATGATGCACGTTCGTTTTCCTGCAGACACTGATTGCCCACGTCACTTTAGCTGTTGTCATGTAAGCTGTTTGTAATTTTTGACACAACCAGAAAGCTAACATATTTCCAGTTTCCTCTTTTATCTTACGGGTGAGGACAGGAGTTCATCTCCCACCTCACTCGCTCTGGGGATAAACAAAACACGTTTGATGTTCCTACCAAACAGGTTTCACCTGCTAATTAGGGAAGTGTTTGATTGCAAGGAATAACTGCCTGATAACGGACAACATCACAGACTGGGGTGGGAAAAACAAACAAACAAACAAACAAACAAACAAACAAACACACGTAGTATTCGCCTGTACGCACCAGCTTTTACACACATCCTCTCTAACGACTGCAGCAAATGTGATTACTGTACAGACTGCAGTCGTTTAGTCTGCAGCACAATAAAAGTCACCCACATCCATCCTGTTATGGCATCGGCTGCCGGCTGATTTACCTGACTGCCACAGACAGACCACCGCTGCTCCACTCACTGTCGTGGACTCTCTGCCAAGATGCAGATGTGAAGAAAACGCTGCAGAGGGTGTACACGCACACACACACACACTGATGCTGCTGTGTGTGTGATCAGACATTTGCTGCAACCTTCCAACACTGTAAAGGCTTCCCACAAACAGATCATTTAAATCAGGTGTCCCAAACCACTGGTCCGCGGACCAATACTGGTCCGAGGGTCAACTGTTTCCACGCCACAGTGGAAAAATGTCCTTCAGTTTTACTAATTGACTTCATTCATGTCCACTTACATTCAAAGATAATCTGCCAATATTTCAGAATAATGTGTCCAGACTCTGAATACCTACAGTCTAAAAGATGTTTTATTTTGAAAATATCATCCAACAATGGGCGCGGTGATGATGTTCAGCTCTGATGAGCAACGAAAAACAAGATGGCAGGCTAGATTTGGCCCACGGGCCTTGTGTTTGAAATGTGTGATTTGAAGTGGTAAAGCAGAGATGATGCTAAATTATTAAATTAGATTCCATGACAACAGAGCATCAAAAGCTTCTTTAACAAGAACGTGTGTGATTTAAGAGATAAAAGGTTTTCACTGATGTCTGCTGTCACCGCACGACACTTCGTGTTCCTTTGTACTCGGTTCTACTCGTCGCTCGACGGTGTTTTTTGGAATCAACCTCCAAGTTGGATATTGACGCTGGGTTTCATCATCATACAAAAGTCTGAGGGTCGATACTCACAATCTCTGAATGCTGACTGATGGACAGGCGCCTCGTCTCGATGCAGGGATTTCCTACAATCTCTCACTCGCACATGCAGGCGTCGGGTGCTGGAGCGTGGACCTGCTGGGAGGCACGAGAGGAGAGAGTCAGAGTCTGTCACACTGAGTCAACTGTTTCTACACTGATGCTCTCAGAGAGACGGAACCTGCCGGAACTGTTTGAAAAGACGCACCGTTTATTCAATGACCTTTTGACATTGATGAGGTTTTAATAAACTGATGGTTCCCAAAGTGAGGGGCACGACCCAAGCAGGCTTTCATAAGCAGGAAATAGATACCACTGAAGTCACAGGAATTGAACAGCAGCAGGTTGAGCAACAAAAAATGTACACTTTTTATTTTATTTCTTATTTGTGCAACTATAGACTAAAAATCCTGCAAACAATACAATGCAGATATGATAAAAACACAAAAACTACAAACAAATATATTTACTGTACACGTACATTGATTCTTCAATCTAGAACTGAACTCAAACTGAGTTCCAGTGTCGTTCACTTACGGAATCTAGAACTGAACTGAGTTCCAGTGTCGTTCACTTACGAATAACTCATTGACCGTGTTTATCTGGGCGTTAACTTATTTCCATGGTTCAAAGCCAATTTTTCTCTCCCTCTTTTTTTTTTCAAACACTGGTAACTGGTTTTTCTAGGACACAGAAAACCATTAACACTCTGTTTGAACCCCTGTTCTCGGAGCTTCTACACTGTGTGAACACATTTGTCACGACCACAGTGTATAATCTGATTACACGGTTACTGTTACGGCAAAGATTACTCGTCTACCCTGTGAGTGCTATTTTTTTCTTTATCAGATTTAGGTTTTTATTACTTTGTATCACAATGTACTCCTTCACTGAAGCTCAAAGTAAGTCATTCAACAAGGTACAGCATTAGTAGATAGTAGAATAATCCTGACCATCTCTCATTTGCTACTGTGGGACCTGAGGATTTGATACACACTACTGAACCAATCAGACATCTCCCTCATGGGTTCCTTTGCTCAGAATTCTGGGCAAGAGTTTTTATTCCACTCAGTTCTTTGTCCAAAAATCTGTTGCCTCTTCTCCTTTCCTTCATCTTTTTGTCCTGCCAACAGTTTTCCTGCCATCGTCACTGAACAGTGTCTGTTCTTCACAAACCAAAGTCAGAGGAGAGTTTTAGGGCACTGAATTTCAAAACCTTGGAGGATTACGGGAAAAAAAACTTCCAAAAAAACAATGTTATCTATTTTTTAAAACAAAAACAAAAAAGAACTTTGAAAAACGCCACAGTGGTCAAACGACAGAAGAGTTACCTGATTCACTTCCCCTGATTGGACCACAGTGGTCAAACGACAGAAGACGACGCCCAATAGGAACGTTGTAATCACTATCAATGTGATGGTTGATTTAAATAAAGGCTCTGTTTAATTGAAGTTATAACAGTTTTTAAATTAATATTTATAGAATCTTAAATTTTATAATATGCTCTTTTTGACGTCCCAGGAGGTCGTGGGTTCAAATCCAATTGCCCTCCACCTCTAAACCTAGTGGTTGAGTCAGGGAGAGCACCAACTCTCAGTGAGTTTAAACTTCCATCAAATTCCCAGTGAAACCAACAACCTGCACCTTCAAAGCCAGTGATCAGCTCAGTTACCTGATTCACTTCCCCTGATTGGTATTGATCAGGAAAACTTCAATGGCCTCAATCAACTATCTGTTTTTCTGCCAAAGTGGATCCAGTCAGTCCATTATTCCAACATGTGACTGTTCTCAGTCTCACCAGTCAATCAGGTACAACCAGCATCCAAACAGACAGTGTTCTCCTGAGACTCTGTCATGTCACCCCAGGTGACGCTTCACTTGTCACCTTTGTCTCCAGATGAGAAGAAACGGTGTCTCTATAGTCGTATTTAACACTCAGGGTGACACTTAATGACAGCCCCCCCCCCTCCCTGACCCCACCCATTCCTCGCGCCCGCAGCGTGCGGCAACGCGCGTAGGCCCACTGCTGCTACCACTCAACACAGGAAAATAAACAGATATTATAGGAAATGTATTCTTTGTTTAACATGATTATACTGTAAATAACACTAGATAATACTACAGTACGAATGGCAGTTACAGAATTATTTTCCTTAAGTGTAAAAACTAAATGATTTTTTTGAGCAAACAAACAGAACAACTGAAAATAAATATAAAAATATATTTTCAAAAAACAACTAAAATGATCTTCGACATGTAGTCACAGGCAGGATGTGAGGGCGATTAATGGCCCTCGGGCCAGGAGTTTGAGGCCCCTGCTGTAGCAAATAGGACTGTAATGTCTATGCATCACTGACTGTTAAAATAAATTCCTCTGTGCAGTGCCTCCACTCTTCTGTCCAGTTATGGGCGTCTGTTTCGTGAGTGTGGGTCTCATAACCAGACCCTGAGCTGAGGACACTCCAGACACCCAAATATGCTCTAATTAAATCTCCTGTTCTTGACGAGCACAGTGTTCCTGTTTTAATGGGTTCATTACCATCCACAGTCATTTTATAATTGCACCAATGATACGTTTTAAAGATAGTCCGTCTGCAGCTGTGACGGCAGGAGGGGGCCAGCTGGGGGCGTTTGGGAGAACTTCTACACTCTGGTGGCCAACTGCTGACAACAATGTTGCCATTAAAGCTAGCTCACATACAGTATTCACCACAGCAGAGACTCTGTCTGCTCATCTGAGGACAACAGTGTAGTTATTCTCCGCTGACTCTGGGGAGTCACGTTGACTCTTCTACTCGGCAAAGAGAGGAGGGTGAGGATATAAGAACGACATGAACGAAACACAACAAGTCTCAGTTTGATAAAAACAAAATCACTGCTGATCTCACTGCGGCTGAGTATTTATTTAACCACCAGTCTCCTGACAGTTCAATCCTTGTATTCGTCCTTGTCTTTGCTGAACTAATACAGTTTTCCTTACAGTCAATAACTGTTGATCTACTTTTTTTCTCTGCCTTGACGCCTCAACACACAGTAGCACCAAATCATAGATATTTCATTTGCTACGTCCCTGACTTTCTTTTCTGTTTCTTCACCTCCACATTTTTTGTTTCCCATTCTTTTTCCTGAGTCGATGCTGTGTATTTCCTTCTCCTCTTCCCCACTTCTTCTCCACTCCATCCATCACCCGACGTTATTCCGTAAACAGAGCGTGACCCTTTGTCCACCTTTGTATATCACATCCTGACGATTTCCTTGCAGGAGACCATCTGTGGTCGCCACCCTCACTGCATCTTCACTCTTAATACACACACACACGGTACAGATTGCTATTTGTCCTGGGCAAACAGTGTGCGTCTGCTATTATTTTTGCCCTCCTCATCCTCTACTGTGTCTGACCGGGGTTGTTTCTTTGCCTTCTCCGAGGCTCTTGACTTGCTTGTCAGAGAACACGGTCGACTTTGACTTTGTCAGCTGACCCACACCTGGGTAAATGTGGGCTCCTGCTGAGTTACTATAGTGATATAACAATTTAGCCACAGTGCGTCAGAGATGGTTCATAATCAGAATCAGATTATGTTTTCATTTTAACAACAGGGGCAAAAAGTCAAACAGTATGAAGTCCCTGGTAAAGTATATTTCAGCACCATGGACAACGACTGTTACTGAACTTGGGGTGACTCATTGAAAGGTAAAGTAAATTAAGTTATGAAGCTACTGTCTTAATGTTCATCAACAGTCTCGCAAGATTCAAATCAAATTCATTCTGTGCTTTAATCACTTCAATTTGAATGTGCTATTTTATATATATTTACATATTTTTTAAATATATGCCGTAAAAGCCTATTTGTCAAAATCAGCTCCTGCTTTGTTACTATAGTGTCATCATGACACAAAAAAACACAATTAGCCACAATGTGTTCAAAATGATGGATAATCCAATGAATCAAATCGTGTTTTCATTTAAACAGAAGAAGAGAAAAGAACCCTGGTGAATCAGAACCATGGACAGCGACATTGTCTGTCTCAGAGGGTAAAAACACCCTGGACTGTGTGGATCGCTGTCCACGGTGCTGAAATGTTTAAAAACGCAATGTAAACACGTTTGATGAACTTATCAAAGCTACAGAGTTATTTTAACAGGAACATATGATGCAAAACTGACTTTGTGGGAGTTTGGGTGATTGTTTGTGTCTCTGGTGTTTCTGCCTACTACTATAATGGCACTTTCAACTGCTATTTGTTTTATAATCTTGCAAATTCTGGAAAAGAAAGTGTTCTGATTTCACCATTTTGTGACAATAATTGTTGGCACAGCTATGGAAAATGCGGGCGGAGCAATTGTGTTACCATTTAAAGGTAAAGTCAAAAGAAACAGGCGGTTCAGAACAGGGCTGATAAAACATCATCTGTGCTTTAACTTAGATGAGGAGCAGGTCATGGTAGACTCTTATGCAGATCTGCAACCTCAAAGTAATGACATCATCATTACTTCCTTCCTTTAACTGGTCATTTAAACAGAAGGGGAGAAAAAGCCCCGGTGAATCAGAACCATGGACAGCGACAGTTCCTGTCTCAGTGGGTGAAAACACCCAGGACCGGGTTGTTCGCTGTCCAAGGTTCTGAAATATCGTTAAAAACGCAATGTAAACAAACTTGATGAACTTATTTAATCCTTAGATTTTTTTTTTTGTCTAATCAATAAAATGTCTTTATGGATTCTGTACGAACAAAAGAATAGACCAGAGTACTCTGGAAAGGTTCATTAAACATACAAGCAGTACTTTGAACAGTATAATGAGTCACTCTTCGGAGGTAGCCAGGTTTGCCTGTACATCCAGCAGACAAACGAACACATCCATTAAGCCTGTGACCCTTTGTTGTTGTTGAACCGTCAGGCTTTCTGTTGGAGGTTTGCACACATCTTTCATCGCCTCCCTTACATCCCACTCTAACCTTTCCGACTGGTGGTCTTCTCATTAATGGAGGTTCTAAAAGGACTATTAAAGATGATAATTACAGCTAAGCCATGGAAGTATATTTTTAAGAAAAAAAAAAGTAGACGTTTCATTTCCTGCATTAGCAGCACTGACTCAGTGTGGACCGCTGAGGTAAGGTGTCGGCTAAAAGCCCATAATGAAGCAGCGTGAAGAGCGTTTGTCAGGCTGCAAGATAAGGACTGTAATTGCCCGAGGTCTTCTATTGTCAGCGTGCATCCTAATGGCCTCCGTGGTTATAAGAGAATATGTCGTCGGCTTTTCACAAAGATAACACACGGCCCGAGAATCACGTGCAGCCGCTGGAAGCATTCAAACAAAAAATAAGTTATAATTTAGATATCAACACACACATACACACACACACTAATAGCTGCAGTACAGTATCTGTGGATCAGCTCATTTAAACACTTTAATGTTCATCTGTGAGTTTGTACGACATGTCCTGGGTTCTCGGCCCGTTCACACCGTTTCACACTGTTGTGTAACTTCTTCTTCTTCATCTTCTTCTTCTGTGTCTGCTCTGAACGGTCTAGTACGCAGTGATACCCAGGTAAATTCATTTGATCAGCTCCCTGCTACAGTTGGTGCTCCTGCTGGCTTCTTATCAGGTTTAACTTTTCATGAAAGCTACAGGCCCATACATCCCCCCCTCCCCCGAACTGCCCTCCACCCGCCGTGGCCTCTGCTCTGGCATACTTAAATATGAAGAGAGAGAAGTTCCCTAATTAGGATGTTAGTCCTCAGGGTTTGCTCTCTGTTTCCAATCTCTTTTTTCATTACTCTGGGACAGAGAGGTGGACGGACCTGCACCCTCCACCAGGGTCTGTGGAAAGTCCTGGAGGACAGAGTCGGAGAACTTCTCATCTGTGCTTTAACTTAGATGAGTAGCAGTTCATGTTAGAAGAGGACAAAAATCTAATTATAATATCCAGTTTGAGTTCAACTCTTATGTAGACCTGCAAAAGGCAGGATCAAGGATCAAGTCGCCATATTTGCCTCTCTGTGCACCAGTATTTATGGTAAATAATGTAAAAAACATCTATATAAATTTTACTATTTGGTGGGGAAAAAAATAACACAATGACCAGAACAAAATTAATGATCATGTGTAATATAAATATGCACTGAAGGGAAATTGAAAAAATAACTTTTAACCTACAGATACACTATAAACAATGGGATATTGAAAATAAAACTGAAACCCAGGGTCCTCCACTCCACGACTGTTGCAGCAGCAGTGCTGCGCAGGTTAATCCTCAGGGACCACCTGCACTTTAAACAAGCTCCCAGCGGTGTCAAATCTCTCCATGTAAATCCCCTTTACTGTTTGAAAGAGAAATGTCACATATTCCCCAGGACGTCTCTGTGGACTGGACACACTTTTATGTCCTTCTACCTCTTTATTACCAACAGCACAAATCATATAAACACCACGGCTGCCTCTTCATGAGCTGCTGCGACAGTTACACCCCCCCCAGCCCCCCCCACACTTGGGCATTATCTCTTCTTACCATGTGTTCCACTTGCTCTTTATGTACAATGCAATAAGAATGACATAAATATTGTGCAGCACTGTGGTCCCCGCTCCAGTCACACTGGTCGGTGGACGAGGCTAAACTTAGGTGTTCAAATTTAAGATGGTGAACTTGTCAGGACTGACGAGGGTTTTTTCCACCACTGTCACCTGAGATGTAAACACTGACACCAACTGATGCATTACTGTAAACATACGTGAATTACTGTATTTTCTGGACTATAAGTCACACTTTTGGCTGGGTTTGAGACTTGTACTCAGGTGCGACTTATATATTAAAACATATAATTTTAAATGTTTGTTATTTTCACACTGACAGCCGCTAGAGGGCAACAATGGGACTTATACTCCAGAGTGACCTATATATGTTTTTTTCTTCTTCATTATGCATATCTGGCTGGTGACTTATACTCCAGAAAATATGGTAAAGAGATAATGGGCAATATACTAAAGAAGGGATGGAGTATTAAATGAAATACTAATACTAGTATAAATTTTTTACTCCCAAAACACTCCTGAAAAGCACCACGGAGGTGCTAAAATCTGTAAAATGTCAGAAGATAGATGAAAAATAAACATGTTCGTTCCTTAACTCAACCTGTATTTCCCATCAAGCCACTCGTTGTCCACCAACCCTCAGCTCCTAGTGGCAAATATTATTATTTGACAGGATGATTAATCGCAATAAATTAATCACACAGGCTCTGATTAATTGGGTACATGTTTCCAGTCAGGTTCTAACCACTAGTTAAAACATAATGAATGAGTAGCTGCACATTTCACAAGATATGACACTGTTGTTTCCATGGCTACAGCCTGAGGAGGGAGTGACACAACAACACAACAGGCACAGAACCAACATGAAACACGCTTCACTTCAACGTCACGATGTTTGGTTTGTTTACAACAAAATTAATGTCACATTTTGTGTCAACATGTTTATCGCAAACTGTTGGGACTCATGACGTCCCCCTAGAGGAGCAGTTACATTCACCATACGATGGATCGTTATTAGCATTCACTCTGCAGCTCCGTGTTTTGACCTCAGGTCAGTGATACATGTTAAAGCACAGAAGGACATGGGCAAAATGTAGAACATAGACAGGAAGGTGGAGGAGAGAGAGAGTTTTACAGTTCACAGTTTTTTTTTTTTTTGGAGAACAGTTACTTTCTAATTCCCAGCCCACCAGATAAGGTGAGATTAGCCGCAGTCGTAGCGCAGCAGGTTCTTCACTTGTTCGAAAAAACAAACTGAGAGACGGGATCATTTTCAGCTCAGGTTATCACATCGATTCACCTAAGAGGGCAATCACACGATGTAATTATTGCTGCTGATTAAAGATTCAATTTGTTGCACAGTCATGGCCGATTTTCACCATTATGAAGCGATTACAACAAACATGTGACTGGAACAGAGGCTCATAGGAGGAATAACGATAAGAATAAAATCAAATCAATAATTAATAATAAAATGTATTATTATTATTAACTAATAATAATAATAATTTTTAAAAATCCTACCTCTGCAGCAATCTGGCCCTGAACACACACACACACACACATATATATATATATATAGTGTGTATCAATAACTCTTAGTTCACTAACAGTTTGTCAGCGATGTAACCGTCCACATCAGCATCTGTGAGTCACTTCCAGCACTTCAGGCTTTAATGATTTCACAGCACACCTTCAGATCTTGAGGAATCCTCGACACTCAAACGACCGCCGTCCATTTGTCTCTCTTTAAGGCAAATATTGGGCAAATGGGAATCTTCACGCTCATGAGGACTGGAGTGCATTACTAAATGATGGAATTTGGTTCGACCCAATTCTGAATCATTACATCTCCAGTATCATTTACATAAAACTTTTCCGCAGATCGTCTCATTACTTCTTCATAACTCACAGCGTCTACATTTTAAGTGCACTTAGAAAAGCAGTTACATCATTGCATACTTCATTCTTTCTTTCATACTTTCTTTTTTTTCTTGCCTTCACAGCAGTGCTCACTTAATCACGGCTCTATGAAAACAACTGTAGGCTTATTGCTTTTATTGATTTTCCAAGTTTTCCCTGCTGTAAAAATCAGCTTTTTTTTTTCAACCGACTGGAGTTCTGCTACATTCTGTTACTGCGTCTCATACAGAGCCAATAGTTCAGCGGTTAAATATAGAGAGGAGTCATTTTTCATCTACACACCAGGAATGAACACAAATTAAAAAGCCAGAGGCGCTCTCTGTGACAGTGATTAACCCAGTCTGAGGAGATCAGAGGTTTCTCGCCGTTTATTTACAAGTACGGTAAACTGAGCTGGGGAACTTCATCGGTACCTAGGACTAAGTATCACTCTGTGTATTCTTTTGGTTGGTGAAACAAAGTACGATCGTGCTGAAGACCAAACTTTTCTTTATTCATATAGACAGGGTTAAAATCTGGACAAATAGTTTCTCAGCTCACTGACCCGCTTTCGTTTTTGAATATTTTTACATTGATCAAAAGTCAAGTTTTATTTTTACTATATAGGCTTTTAAAGTAGGAGTCTCAAACTCCTGGCCTGGGGGCCACTTACGGTCACAAATCCACCAAATCTGGACCGTCATTTAATTTAGCATTTAGTGTGGTTTTTTTAAATTTTTTTATTTTCAATCAGTAAATTGCCCTAGATGGTCATCTAAGAAGGTAAAAAAAAAAAAAACAAGTTTTTTGGAAATGAATATAAAACACTATATATAAGTTTTTTGGAAATGAATGTAAAACACTGTCATGATGTTTGACCCTCCACCAGGCTTTTTCTGAAATATAAGTTTTTTGGAAATGAATATAAAACACTGTCATGATGTTTGACCCTCAGCTGCTGAGCTCTGAATTGAAGGATTTTTCTTTGATACGTAACCTGGACAACAAACCTGCTGCAGCTTAATCTGCTGATGTGAAGTGAAAAACTTCAGATACTTACATATTTTTACACCTCAATGACTTCTTCTGCTGTATAGGTTACTAAGTTTGTTTTTATCTCATAAAGAAAATTTGATTAAAAAAAAATCTCCTCGTCCACATTTGTTATGGGATGATTGAAGAGAATCACCGAACTTCAGATTTAAGTTTTTATGGCTTTTTAAGGACGTGTAACATTAAAGGAAATTGTTTTTTAAATAACACATTTTTATCTTTGACGTGAGATGCAGTGATCTGTAGAGGAGTTGTGTCGTTCGCCTCTGTGGCTAATCGTCGTCAGAAGCAGCATTAACTCAGGCGCTGATAAGCACTTAATATCTAAAAAAAAAAAAATTATACAATGAAATGCAGAAAGATTATCAGTATTTCTGTGGTAATGCTGCAAATTCACTCTTTGATATTTGTTTCCTCCACAGACAAGGCTACGCTCCACGTTCCTAACGACTAACATTAAACAAAAAAAGCTCGGTGATGGTTGCTGATGTAACCTACGGGGATTTAGACGAGACATCGACTGCACGCCGACTCTCCCATATTTATAAATTATGTATGGAGAATTTGGGAAAGCCTATAAAAAACACACTGTACGCTGAAAGACCCCGGACCTGAACTCCTAAGAAAACAAATCACAAAGGGACGGAGGGAAAAGAATCTGATCCGACATACGACGCCACAGCCTGAGGCCGCTGACTCAGCCGTTTCTACGGAAGGAATTGTTTTGTAGAGAATCGTAGGAAAACTGAACGGTTCCAGGACAAAAAAACTAAATCTGACTCTCTTCACACACATTTATAAAGAAGGAAACGGGATACGGTTTCATTTTGACTTTCTCCAGTGGAGGAAATTCAGAGAGCAGGGAATTATGGAAGGCAAAAGAACAGTTTCAACAAAAACATAAATTCAGAGAGCAGGGAATTATGGAAATCAGGCAAAAGAACAGTTTCAACAAAAACAAAAAACTCATATCAGGAAACTGTTCACATTCCCCCTCCGTGATGTGCTGATATCTCTGGAGAGATCTGGATCTGCTGCTGCACTGAGAGGACTTCAAAAGTGCTGCTCCGTATTCAAACTGAAACATTCTGCACTCAGAGTCCGACCAGTGGGAGACGGAAGTACAGAGTATGAGCATGAGAGTGTTTTCTTAGCCTTAATCATCACTGTGTCTGTGTTGGACTGTGTTGGACTCAGGTTAACACACACTGTTTAACATCTTCTTTTTAAAACAGGAGATTAGCTGTGTTTGTCTGGCTTAATGACAGGCTGTTACCACACACACACACAAACACACACACACACACAGTCTCACTGATCAGACACTTCACTGCAGAAGAAATAATTCACTAGAAACTATTTTAAATAACGCCGTCAAACTATTGGATTAATTGCGATTAATCGTGATTAACTGCGATGAATGAACATTCATAAGTATGAGGGAGACATTGTATAATCCAGTTGGTGGATTTGAGTCATTATTATCCACCTCCATGTCAGCTTGAATGGTAACATTGTTTTATAGAAAACCAGACAATGAGCCATTTAGACCGTGGTATTATTAGAAAAACAACTAATTTGCGGTTGCCAGATTTCATACAGACAAGTATTGGTACCAGTTTTCTGCCAACACCAGTGCAGCGCCACCACAGCCTGCAGTGGCGATAACTCCGTCCATTTCTTATAACTGGTATTTTTATGGTGTCACCTTTGGGATGAAAGTTTGATCTCCTCACTTTTACAGTTAAAGAAACTTTTTGGGTTTTTTTTTCAACTTGAATTCCCTCCCAGTTTTACCTGTAGTTCATACAGTTACAGGCCATTAAACAAATCTATGATCTATGGTTCCTTCCCCAAGTGGTGATGGGTAATATGCAAAAAAGCTTGTCCTGCATTCTGCAGGAACCATAAATTTGCTGGGCACAGCTCAGGGTGGCTGTGATTAGGGAGAAGGAGGAGGTGCTGGTGCAACGCTGTGCACCATTTTCTTTTGCCTCCTCAGCATTCTTGTCACGCGTCTTAAACATCACGCTCTATGTCGCCCCATAAAACCAGGAGCACTAAAACCACGTCCTGTGGACCACTAAAGCTCACCTGTCGTTTGAACAGAAGGGACCTCCCCCCCGTCCCTCACACACACACACACACACACACACTTGAAATCAAAAGTAGTCCTATCATGTTGGCACACGTGGGATTCCACTGGGGAAATATTGAAGGTTGAGCTGAACATTGATCACTGGCAGCCGACCAGGTTACGCCCCTCTCTGTGTCGATTCATCACAGTTGCCCTTTTCCTCCTTCTATTCCCAGTGGTGACTGCAAATCTACTACTGTCAGATATGTGTGTATTTTCAACCATGAAATACTTGACCTTAAAATATGGCACTAATGGCCGAGACACAGAGGTCAGTGCAGTCGCTGCGTGGAAATACGTCCTGCTGGGGTGAGAAATACAGCGGTGGAATTCAGACGTATTGTCGCTTCATTGTGATGCATCATAACCACGTATACTGTAGTATTGTAACCAGGAGTGAGTGAAACAGGAAGTTATTCTCGGCGGTACTGGGGCAGCACAGCGGTGGAGATAACGCTGCCCGCGGCGTTTACATATGAGCAGCAATTATAATCATTTCCTGTCAGGGGCTGTGATAGTTTTTGGTGATGTACAGTGATGATCACTGAGACGGAGAGCGGACGAAGAAGGACAGAACTGTGAGGACAGTGGAGACTGGAGGGAAGTGAAGCGGTGAAAATACAACATATATTTAAGAAAACCACAGGAGGAGACCATTGGACAAATGAAGAATCGTAAATTTCCTCCGCTGCGAAATCCCTGTCGGCTGAAGTAGGGAGTAAAACTGATGATGTCATGCACAGCCTTGATTACTATAAAGAAAAGAAAAGAAAATCTGGTATAAAATATTAAAAACTTTCATTTGTATTATATGAAATTGAATCAGATGAACTTATTCTAAATTCTAGTTTCAGCCGTCCTGCGACATCACTGTGGAACCTCCACTCTTCACACACACACAGTCACTTCTAATGTTTTTACAGTGAAGTGTCCTTCAGTGGATACTCCTGTGGCCCCTGAGAGCCCAGACCCGGGGCTGTTTTTCCACATTAAGGCAGCCTCGCCCATGCATCACAGTGTGGCAGCTTTCTCCCCAGCTGCAGACTGAGAGGGTGTTACAGTCATCACCTTCTCCCCATTCAAGTCATCAGCCAAAGAGCGCTGGCTCACGGACACTGTCCTCCAGTCAATGAGCGGAGGTGATGGATGCCGACGGCTACGACTTCTCTTTATCTTTTCTTTCCTGTTTTTTTTTTTACTTGTGTCAAATTTGTTGCGTTCAGGGACAACTGGGCCTTGTTCTTTCTGTGTAATTCATTTCCACCCTGGACCCATGCCTTTGGTAATCACCCGCTCAGGTTCACCCTTCCAGAGCTCCTGTGGAGGATTTGGGAAGTTAGGTGGAGATTTAACTCTGCTGCACTAAAATATTGCCTCCACTCTGGCAGAGTAGAGGCCTTATCCCTAAACTCGTCTTGTCTCGGCGGGTTTCGAAAAAACTGCAGAAAAACAAGGCGAGCACACACCGGCTGCTGTGTTTAGAAAAAAAAAAAACTTCCTTCACATCAGTGACATAGACATAAAAATAGAAACGCTAATAAATGCATCAATTATTTGACTCTGTATGACTCCAATCATGTAGGCCTTGACCGCAGCGAGCGTAAAGCACTCCCCAGGTACAACGCTGCACAGGGAGCCTAATCACAGGAGACAGTCGTGTTCCAGCAGCCATGTTTTATGCAGGGAACGCCATCTGAAGAGCAACATCTGTCTGTGGGAATCTGAGAGCTTTTGTCAAAACCAGCCTACAGCAATCAGCTCGGAAACCGATCCAAGTCACAAACACACACACGCACACACACACACAGTGTGTTGTCACGGATAATGACAAACTCATATCAGAACCCATCAGCAGCAGAAACACCAGGATGGAGTGACACTTTTCTGCTGATGAAAAGACAAGACGACCAGAGAAGCTGCTTTTATTTTTAATTATTAAACGCTGCCTTTTCCTACGGTAAGTGAAGTTCATTTTTGTGTTCCCGTTGGATGTAAGTTCTGTTTTTTTTCGCCCCTACATTTTTCATAATTTAAAGCTAGGTTGAAAACTGTGGCGATGTTACAGTCAGACATTTTCAGTTTGAATGAAGTTCTCGTATTCTAACAGGGACAAACTGATGTCAAACCGACGTCCCAGGGTGAAGCTCAATGGTTTTCAGCTTCAACAACACAGACTTTTGCACAAGTTCATATACTGTAATGTTGACAACAATGTCATCAAGAGCCAAAGAAAAACAAACACATTTCAAACATTTGCACAGTGGCAGCAGTGCAGTACATGAAGTTTAAAGTACTGCAGTAATACGTATAAACAGAAACCACAGGACTCAGTATTTAATGTGGAACATTTACTGCTACAGTATCAACCACTCACTCTACTGACAACTACAGGGTAGTGTTATGTTGATTTGCCGTTAGCAAGCAAGCTGAAAAAAATTTCAGCAAAAAAAAAATCAAAAAACAAACAATTAAAACTGCTGATTTTTTTTCAAGGTTTTTTT
Organism: Cynoglossus semilaevis; assembly: GCF_000523025.1. Taxonomy (NCBI): domain Eukaryota; kingdom Metazoa; phylum Chordata; class Actinopteri; order Pleuronectiformes; family Cynoglossidae; genus Cynoglossus; species Cynoglossus semilaevis. Next base: position 14,975,561 of record NC_024321.1, read on the forward strand.
TTTTATTTAAATGAAACTGGTCTTCTATGTTTTTTTTTTTTATTTAAATGAAACTGGTAGATTTGAACGGTCCAATTTTGCAGAGAGCCGATATCGAACAGCTGAAGAGCCACACGTGGCTCAGGAGCCACGGGCTGCAAAACCAGACGAATCTCGGATTGTATGAAAAGAACACGTTTTTCAGACAGGATGTGTAGAGAAGCCACTTGTTACTGTCTGGTATTTTTATATATTTATTTGTCTTGAAACTTTTCGACCCACCCACATACAGAACATAAGTGTTAACATCCAGCTCTGGATGTTCAGCAGCCAGAACCTGTGAGGCAAATCCTCGGGGATCGTGTCGGTGCAGCTCAGGACAGTTCCCCTTCAGGGTCTGTGCCAGGGCCAGGCTGATTGACTGGCAGCCAGAATGATGAGTTACCCCCCCCCCCCCCCCCGACACCCCCACCACACACACAGATACACACAGGAAGTGCCAAGGTGTGATAGAGATTACAGTCTTTAAGCTGGAAGCTTTACTACTTCTCCAGTGCCAGTAAAGATACGTGTAATTATCAAATATTTGGGTCACACTCAGGTTTTTAAATATGCAGGAATATTTGAATGTGATGATGTCAGTGGAGCTGAGTCACCGCAGCAGGAACGGCAGATGACATTCGCTGGATTTATGGCCGCAGCTTTAAACACGACGAGGCGTCGTGTCCCACTTCTCAGACCGTATAATGACAAACCGGTTCACGCTCCATTCACACCGTCACTGAACTGAATGTGTCTGTTCAAATGCAATCCTTTTGAATGATCCTTTTCGAATTTCAGGAGTAATGGTTGTCGGGCAAATATTGTCGAGAAAAAGCAATCAACCGTTTGTTGCTGAAGCCACAGAAGGAAACGCTCTGGAGAAAGAGGAGGGAACTGTTTACATCCATCCTGGGTTCTCTGTACTATCCATCTAGAACTATTGAAGTTCCTGATAGGTTATAGGACTATTGTGGAGCCCACATAAATAGTATATAAAGTACCAGCTCATCATAATGACATATGTCAAGACAGGTATTTAAGTTTAACAAATTATTGATAAAAAATAATAAAAATCCCCAACAGAAGAGCTTAGGAAGCACTGGGTTAAACTGTACTGGATCACAGAGTACTGGATCACAGAGTACTGGATCACAGAGTACTGGATCACAGAGTACTGGACCACAGAGGACTGGACCACAGAGTACTGGACCACAGAGGACTGGACCACAGAGTACTGGATCAGAGTACTGGACCACAGAGTACTGGATCAGAGTACTGGACCACAGAGTACTGGATCAGAGTACTGGACCACAGAATACATACTTTGAACAGGATTCAAACCCTGAATTATTCAAACCCTGAATTTGTTTCCATTGCCTTCATCAAAAAGACACTCACACATCAGAAACACAGTGGCGCCCCCAGGGTTTCTAAAAGTCAAACAACCTTTTTATTTTAAATGAACATCCTCAGCGAGAAGAAATCCGTCCAACCTCTGCCTGAAGAACCCTGACCTTTCAGTTGGTCAATGTTTAATGGACTCTCCAGCGCCGGGTTCTCTGAACACCGGCGGTCAGGAGACTGAGCCATTTTCAATTTATGTGCAATCCTCAAAGAAGGAATTGCTTTGGACCTGACCTTAAATCAAAACCAGCGACTGAGGCAGGAAACACCACGAGGCGGCGGCTGAACGCACCGCATTAACATGACTTCAATTTGAATATACAGGGCTGTCGAATATTGCAGTAACGTTGTGCTTATTGAAGAATAATAATTTATATCCCATAATTCCACTCCTGATCCACTTTTTGTTGCGATTAGACATGATTAATCACGATTAGTCGAGATGAATCACAATAAAATATAAATGTGATTAATTGTGAATAATCCCCAGCCACTCTGTGAAGAATCTGATCAAAAAACACAGTTGACTCACAGTCTGGAGTACACACCCAACCCACAGTATAAGTACACACACAGTAGAAACAGTGAGTAATACGTATCGACAGGAAAGGTACTTTTTAGCCTCTTTCAATTATAGACATTTCTACACCACCTTTCCCAACGGTTACTACTACAGATCTTTTTTGGTCTTTTTCTTACTTTAGTTTTTTTTTTTACCCTGATCTTTTAAAGGTCTTTCTTTATTACACCCGAACAGTCACTATACTATTTTTGGTGTTGCTGAGCGTGTGACACCGAGGAACCAGACACCTGTCACATAATATTACTGCGGCCATTACAGCTGTAATGAACTAAGCAGGGGAACAAGCAGCATGTTTTTATTGGCCTATTAATGGAACACGCTGCGGGCCTTTGAGTCGATGAGAGCGAGGGCGAAAATAACGTCTTTAACATCCCCACAATTGGAGAATGGGAGAATAAAGATCACTTTAATGGACAGAGAATGTCCTCACATTCACTACAAATTCACGCTGTTGACTTCAGTACAACGTGAAAGAACAGAAGGAAAGAACCATTGTTTTTATTGAGTCTTACACTGACTTTTTAATTACTTAATTTCAACTTTTTAAATTCAGCGAGTCTGCAGTTTGAAGTCACATTGTTATTTTCTACTTTAAATCCATTCATCATTTTAATTTTTAAAATATATTTTCTGTCTTTAATTTTAATAAACTTAGTTAAGCTTATTAATCATGATTGACTTCAACAGGATTAATTATGAATAATCAAATAAAAACTAGCTTGAGCCTAGTGGCGGCTAAAGCTACGTAGCTACTCCTCTAATGTGTATAACTCACAGGTAAATGGTAGCCTGATATATACAGTACAGTACAGTACAGTACAGTACAGTACAGTACAGCATAGTACAGTTACAGTCTGGGCCAGGGAAAATCTTCTCCACTCAACAGGTTGAAACACAGTGACTATACATCATTAGCTCATTAATCATTAGCTTTTAATAATGAGATTACGAAGGTCAAGGTTTCTGACCCGTCACTGCTTCATCATAATCAAAACTCCATTGTCAAAAAAAATTCAGTCAGACTGACGGACTAAAGCCTTCAGTTAAATGTACATTGAGATTAAAACGTATTTTATATGTATCTATAATTAATATAATGCAGTGAAATACATTGCTTTTTCATGAAAGAGAACATTTTTTATTCCCACTGGACCACAGCTCTCTTGTTGTGGCCATTGATTCTGCTACAAATAAACACCAAACTGAGAACTATCTATTTTTTTGACACCACTATTAAGACTGATTTAAATACGCCTCTTGTAAAAACTTGTACTGTGTGCTGTTACTGACATCAACATTGACTTTTTGCTTTCATTTACTTGCAGAAAGAACATCAACATATAGACGAGCCCCAGTGATTTTTCAGCATGGCTAAGTAAAGCTTCCCCGGCTCCTTAAATTAGATGCAGCATCCTCATTTGTCTGGCTGCTGCGAGTTCTAAAAACTGATTACACTTTACTCGTTCCAATTGAGCCTTTCTGTGCAC
>NC_024321.1:14979113-14989689 GCF_000523025.1 Cynoglossus semilaevis
CCCCCCCCCCCCCCCCCCCCCCCCAAGGCTCCTGCATGAATATTGTCTTATTTTGTCTGTTTCCTTTTATTTGCGGCTGCATTATTCATGCTGTGTTTCTGTGGGACGCTGTGATGTCAGCATTTTTGTCAAGAAGACGTGCTCTCAAAAAAAAGTGATTTACAGAGGCAGTGTTCCCGGTGTACCCGTGTGGATTGACAGGCCATTAGCAAAGGATTTGTCTGCATCCAAGACTTTGTACCTCAGAGATGATCTCTGAATGAAATGTGCAGGGTGCAGCGAAATTCATCACGGGCGCACCTCTCCGGGAAACATCCCTCATCAGCAGCACCGTGCGCAAAAGCAACCTTCTCTATTACGGCTTTTCCAAAGACTCTTGTGTTTGCACACATTTGGAAACAGACTCGGAGAAGGATGTGTGTCAACTCGCGGCTCTACCGCAGCAGAAGGTTCCTGTAATCCGTCTGTAATCAATCTGCTGCATTCAGGAGAAATTTGGTGACTTTTAATCACGGCTTTGTTCTCCAGGCAGGTGGCGTGAGTGCCCTTCATTACCAGCTGATGCTCCTCCTGAGAGAGTGCTCCACCGCCTGCCCAAGACGCCCACATTACCTGCAGACTATTAATTAACCAGATGAGAGTTTCATCTCAGCAGTGGCCCTCAGCTGTGAAAACCTCTTAAACGTAGAGGCTGTAAAATTTCCGGACAGGATCGATAGCGGCCGTGTTTATGTACACTGTAAGTCAGTCCAGAAGGCAAGGACCATCAGCTAATGTCTGCAGTAGAAACCCGGCCCGGATCACCTTAATTACTGCATGAATCACAGTGTGAGTGTGTGTACGCTCCTGAACTAATGTTTACTACTGTAAAAACAAAATATTACTCAAATTTAATCCTAGGTTACCTTTCAATTAATGACTACTGATGATTAATCGATCACAATAACAATTAATCGTGATTAATATTATTAAATCGTGATCATTAACAATTAATTCTGATTAATCACAACTAATCATGATTATATTAAATCATCATCATTAACAATTAATTCTAATTAATCAGAACTAATCATGATTAATTGAGACCTAAAAACATATTTTTCTTTTGTGTATCCCAGCTGTATTTATTGGTGATGGATCCAAATTTTAGATATTATAATACAATTTTTTTTAGGAATTCCATTTTGAAAAAAATGAAAAATCCCAATGCTGCATGATTTTAGATGAGATTAAACAAAAAAAAAACAAAAAAAAAACGACCTGCTTTTCCACCTCAATCTGGACCATAAGTAAATGTTACCAAAAAAAAAAAATGACAATATTATTCAATTAACTTTCAATTAACAACAACTTTCTGAGATGTTTGGGTAATTAAAGTGCTGTCTCCCATTTATTACAGTTAGATTCATAATGAAGTGAACAGAAAAGATAATCTGACACGAGGCCGCCGTCTGACAGTACCGTCAAAGTTTTGCAGGAAGTACACAGAGGATTCTCATTAAATAAGTCACCCATGCATGACAAAGTGCCACTTATGCCAGGACATGCTCTGCACAAGACCACATTTCATGTGTCCAAGTACATTTGCCGCACATAATGAGCTGCACTCTGCACCCTGGGCTTTCTGAAAACTTCTGTTGTGTTGTTTTTTTTCCCAACAGAACTGAACTCCAGACAGGGGACCCCCCCCCCTTCCTGTTATGAAACTCCAGCAAATCTTCTGTTGTGTTGTTTTTTTTTCCCAACAGAACTGAACTCCATAAAAATTCTAATTAGTTTGCTATCAAGAGAACGGATGTAGCTGCACACAATCCTATTGTTGGAGCCGCGGCGTACGTGGAGGTCTGAGCCAACCGCAGCACAGGAGCGTGACGGTGTGACGGGAGGCTTGGAAAGAGTCTCCCTCTCTGTAATAACTCCTGCTGGACGGCTCTAGCTGAGCACTTATGAAGGAAAACACGCTGCATGCTAACAGATCTGTGGGCTGAAAGAGACTGGAGGTGTGTATAAATAAACCACGTCTGCAGTTCCTTTAAAACAGCAGCCTGATTAGTCCCGTTTCTTGCTTGTCTGTCTGGACTCAAATAAGAAAAGCCGAGTCTGAATTCCACAGCGCTCCCTGCTGCTCCTCAAACCGACAATACAAAGAAAAAGACGCCATTAACACAAAACAAAAACAACAAAAGAGAAAATAAAACGTCTTTAATTCAAACACTCAAGCATGACGCCCACGCAGCCTCACACCCTTTCACAATAAAAGACACGTTTGTCATTATGTGAAATATTACTGCCTGGTGGCAAATGTCAGTAGCAGTTAATCTGACACTGACCATAAGGATTAATGTGTCTGTGAACAAGTTTGTTTACCAATGTAGACAAAAAAATATTGTATCTGCTAACCGCTTGCTAAATGGCACCTCCTGGTGCAGCCTGTTTCGGTTGCAAAAAAACTCACACCGTGAAATTGGTTAAAAAGGAAGCGGACTTGTGTCTGGAAGGTCACAGGTTCGAATCCCCCAGCCACCAGGTGCCACTGATGTGCACTGAGCGTGGCACCGTCCCCACACTCTGCTCCCGGGAGCTCAGCTGGAGCCCCTCACGATGACAGTGATGGGTTTAAAGCTGAGGTCACTTTTCATCGTGTGCAGTGGTGTGCTGCGTCACGATGACAATAAATCACTTTCACTTCACTTTCGCGACCCTGAAAGGAATTAAGATGTCGAAACTAGATTAATGGACGGAGATAAAATCCCTAAAATGGATCAGATATTTCTTTTAAGACAACGAGACATAAAAATAAACCACAGAAGCGACAGGTGTGAGACAACGGTCAGTCACCATACAGAGGTGTACTATGGTGCAGAGCTCCCTCCACTGACCATTCCATTTAGCTGTACACCCCCAATTATACTCTGACCAAACTTTTATCACGTCAGATATCAAAACAACAATTAAAGACCATTTGAAATAAGTTGTAGATTAAAATCAATCTACAACTTATTTCTACAACATAATAAATGTAAAATTGAGTGCAGTCATATGCAGAAGAAATTTATTTTCTGTTTACCAGGGGGCGCCGCAGTCTTAATCTGCTCCGTGATTTGGCAGTTATTACACGGGCTCTCCTTTCCGACGCGACTAAAGCTGGGATTTTGGGGACTAGGTGGTATTGAACCCACAGCCATCTGTTGGCAGGCAGGGCTCCTGACACGGCTACATTAGCCTAGCCTAAATGAATGTGTGTATAAACCACATATTAATCATTATTTAAAAGGCTGTCAACTCGTAGTCAGGAACACAGAGACTGAGCTGCAGTTAGCATCTGTCCTCTGTGAAGGACGTCATCCTGACAAAACTGGAAACTCCTGAAGAGTGGAGAAAAAAACAACAACATTTTAACTAACCATCAAATAGCAGTGAAACCCAGCAAAGTTCCATCAGTTTTGATCCCACTCTTGGATTTCTCTATACATAAATTAGTTCAGCTCTCTGTTTCTTTATGGAAAGATGGAATCAAACGATTTGTGCGGATAAAAATAGTTCGGCTATTTGCCGGGAAAAAGAACTCCTCTGCTGAGGTTCATGCTTGATGCAGTTTATATAACACACTGTGCCTTTCTGTGTGATCTTCTGAACAAAGATCTGTATCTTATTTACTCTCGCCTTACAGTCGGCTGCAACAGAACCAGACATGAACCCCGGCGTTTTGTTCTGGCCTGTGAAAAGCACAAAATGTGTGAGTCAAGGATTTGGCTCTAACGTGACGGCTACACTTCACAGAGTGGAAGGCTTTAAGAGTCAGGCGGTTCAGTTAGTGACAGCTTGTTAGCAAAAAGTCTCACAAATTACATGTGATCTCAGAAGATTTTAACCTGAGGCGTTGGAGTTTCACAAAAAATGCAATTTACTGTAACCAATGTAGAACCATTCACACCGATCATCCACCTAGAGCAGTGTTTCACAAACTTGTTTTATATATATTATATATAATTTTATAACTGGAAATGTTAGACATTATAAAGGTCCATAGACTCAGATCTTAAGACTTCTGTTCCTTTTTATCATTTTCATGCACTCACAGTTAAAGTCCATCCAACACACAGTACATATGTTTCTACTACAGGACATTTTGGACAAGCAGAGAAATCACCAGAAAACACAATCTTGGCAAAAAACGTCTAGTAAATATGAATGACTCTGCTCTGCAAACAATGTCATATCCTGTTCTTGTTGACGGAATTACTTCCTGTATATGTTTTTTTTCAGTCTCTCCTTTGTTTCGATGCCCCGAGGCTTCTCCTCTGATTGAACCACACACAGGTTCTCGCTTCTGAAGTGTGTCTAAATGTCAACCTATTTTTCTGCTGTCATGTCGGTTTAATCCCCAATCTAAGGCAGCCTATCTTTTGCCGTAATAGCAATCTGTGCCCAGATGCAGCTCTCGGACCCGGTGTCACCGCGTTCATGACCGCAATCCAGAATCGCTGGACATGAATTGACATGAAGGTAAATGGAGACAGGGAGCGAAACGATGCTTTAAAGGAAAGTTCTGTTTGAATTTCCCTCAGGGATTCTTCATTCACACGTCAGCTTCACTGTTTCCTCACATGACCTACGCTAGTGTTTTCAACCTAGGGGTCGCAACCGCATGTGGGTGGTCGCCTGAAATTTCTGGTAATTGATAAAAAAAAAAAAGGACTGATAAAATTGTATTTCTTCAAGTAATTATTATTCCAAAAACTAATTGTAGAAAGAAAATGTCTCTGGAGTCGCCAGAACTTTGTGATGCCAAGATCACAAGCCAAAAACAGTTGAAAACTACTGACCTAAGCAGTCAAGACGAGTATAAGACTAATAGAAAACTGCATACTGATATTTTCCGCAACTCCCTCAGAGGCCGAGCTGTGATGATTCTCCATACAATAATACATCATAAAATATGAACTTCCATTCAACTCCTCAACACAAAATGCCAGTGTTTTTCACGTAAGCCCTAAAGCTGTGAGTGTTTGATCAATAAAAAACACTGAACTACAAAAAGTCTCGGTCCACTCTTACCGACATGTTCAGATTAACCTAAGGCAGAACCTCGAGAAGAAAAGACCAGTTTTTCAGCCTTCCTGGCATTTCTTCTCGCAAATCCAGCTGCTGTCAACCCACTGCACTACAACATAACTGTATCCAACAAAAAAAAAAAAAAAACACCCAGGTTTCTCCAGCTCCAGTTTGCTGACTCAGGTAGTGACAAATCTAACTCTAGGAGGCAGAATTTAGAACGCGCTTTTTGCCATGTGATGTTGAAAAATATCATTACAAATGCTGTGCAACATTAGGCTGCTCTATACTGCATAAAATGAGGAAAATGTTAAAATGAATTATGAAAAAAAAAACATAAACCTAGTGGCTTGGCAATCTCCAATTTTTTATATGCACCTGGATGAAAAATACTTCTTATTATGAACATAAATACAACTGTGTAGCTGCAGGACAGATTAATTCTACTACATCTAAGAGTAGACAGAGTTATTTGATCAAGGACTCCTGGAAACCTGGAGTAACTGTGGGATCAGCAGCGTAAACACTAAAATCTAACATCAGCGAAAACAAATAGAAACAAATGAAAGTGAAGCAGTTTTTGTAATAAATGGAATCGCAGTTAAGTCAGAGGAGTATAAAGCCATTAGGAGAACAAACTGAGGGTCGGGGTCTCGCCAATGTGGCAATGGTTTGGCTGTAAAATCTAATTAAAAAATGAAAAAAAAAGAGGAAGCATTAAAGGAGGAATTGTGAAGAATTGCTGATGAAAAAGTACAAAACTTTTTCCTTTAGTCTATTCTGGCTACATTTCCACACATTAGTGCCAGGACAGGGCCCCCTGGTGGTGTTTATACCCTTCAATCATGTCCTGCAGTAGCATAATCTCTACCCACTTTTTCTCTGTCGACATGCAGTGCACCCCTCCGGCTATTTTTTTCTAAAAACCAACCACAGATGCAAAATAGATTTTTCTTACTGCTCACAAAACTTTAGTAAATACAAAATGTTTTTTTTCTGCTCGAAATAAAAAGTGCTCAGAGGCAAAAAATAAAAAAAATATCAGATAATATTGTCGGCATAAAAAGCATCAGGATGTGAGCTGAAAGTGAGGAAAACACTGTCATCGTCTGGTTTCTATGTGGATGAGAAACAACCGGTGTTAGAAGAGGAGGCTGAGTTTTTTGTGGTTTCCGAGGAAATTCTTTGAAGCAGCTCTGAAGTCGCTGTGACAGAGAACGGACGAATACTGTTAATAATGCAATAAAGTTTACAGCCTTCAGCTATCTTTGTACCCTGCAAAACAAAAAAGGGAAACCAATCAAGGCGATGCAGTAAAAAGAAAAATTGTGTGTTCACTGGGTGTGAGTCTGTGTGGCGCTCGTCAACGTGGAGCTGTGGATGCAAATGTTCTCCAAAGACTGCACACGTCTCTCTAATGATTCATGACCCTGAGCGTTTTCAGCTCTGACTTCGACTGTACACTGGATGTGAAGCCTCCTTTTTTTTTTTTTTTTTTTAGCCTGAGTGCTTCTGGAGCTTCAGTGGGATTTTGTTCCATGGCATTTCATGTTAATTCATTCAAGCATTTCCTGCTGCATGTGTTGACAGTGAGATTTGACGATGACCTGGGCTGAGGATTAGAGCAAGAAAAAAACAAAAAAAGTCCACGCTCTTATCTACCAGGCTACATTTTCTGTGTCCTTTATTCAACAATGTCGGAAACAGAAGAATGTGTAAATATTATTATTTTGATGGGAAGTGTCCCGTCAGGTTGAGTGAAGCCAAGCTTCCTCACTTTTATCAGAATATAACTGTTTTCTAAACGCTGTCTTGTCCATAGAATTATGTAACTGCTAAAACATTCTCAGAAATTTTCTCAGAATATTTAGAATTATGTAACTGCTAAAACATTCTACTAAACGCTGTCGTGTCCATTATATGTGTAAAAAAGCACCCCTCTAAATGAAACATAGTGTTGAAAACACGGTACTACACTCTGTTGTCTGTGAGGAGGCCAAGCTGAGTTGGCTCAGAAATTTTCTCAGAATATTTAGAATTATGTAACTGCTAAAACATTCTGTCTCAGATTAAATATCCCTGAATGATTAATAAAGTTTAAAAAGTCAGCGCTGTCAAAACAAAGGCTTCTGGCTGAGACTAAACCACAGTCCTGACAAAAGATGAACCCGACGGGACCGTGACCCTCGTCTAGAACAAATCCTGCCTTTTCAGCATCGATCCTATGAGAGAAAACTTCTGAAAAGACTTCAACTTCAATGATAGTTTAAAGTCTGAGCAGTTGTGAGCCCAACACACTCCATCGACACAATCCTCTGTGTTACCTGTTGAGCTACACCTGTTAGCTCCTTCATCCACCAACTACATGTTCCAGCTGCGGCTAACGATTGTTGTCAGTTTGGCAGAACTTGGCTCATAAACCGAATCCCGACCTTGAGGTGGTCTTAGGTAAAAAAAAAAGAAAAAAAAAGAGAGAGAAAATAAAAAACAACCAGTCGATTCCATTCCTGTGTGTTTCCATGGCAATCACTCCATCTGCAGCTGGACTGACTGACTAACCAACTGACACAACCGGCAGGTTTAAAAAGTACGAACACCCACACACACATACTCACAAGACATTTTCAGAGATTCTCGGACCATCTCTGGAGATAATTGCACCATTGAAAAACATCTTCACACGCACACACCTCACACTCACAGTGTTTGAAGCTCAGTTGTTTTTTTTTTGTTTGTTTTTTTTCCTCTCTGGCTGTTTCTCTTTCTTTTCCCCCGGGTACTGGTTTGGGGCGTTTGCCAAGTTAAGTAATAATTTCTACACTGCGTTGCTCATCTGTGGAGTACAAGTGTGACACTCAGAAAATGTGCTGGTACAAAATACTAATTAATATGCATGTTGTTACTCAGATATTTACCGCCCCAGTAACACGGGCAGTTCATGACTGTCCCTGGTCAATTCTCTCTCTCTCTCTGTATTCCTGCCTAATAGAAGATAAAATAACCTAAAAAGATGTGAAAACTGATTAATAATAATGGTATTTACCGGAGCTTTGGAGCCTCAATCTTAGAATAGATAGCTGATGAAAAGTACTTCAAGTTTTGTCTCTGATTTTACTGGTTTCAGACAATGTCTTTTGAATGTATGCAGCATTCAAATTCATGGCTCCTTGAATGTAAATCACATCGGCTGCTGAAGATTGTATTCACATCTTCAACACCGGTTCAACTCTTCATCACGTTCATTACGATGGACCACAAACACAACACGAGAGAGTCTGTTGAACCACATCTTGGTTCAAGAGTTCTACAAAACACAAACCACTTTCCAGCACGACTGCTAAAGCCACGTTAGCATTTTAATTTAGAAGATTAATGATTAACAGTGATCAAAATAACAAAGTGTACTGTAGCATATAGAGTTATTAGACGGAGCAGCCAAACCTGATTGGCTCCAGCATCGTCTGTGGCCTACCACAGGGTCGAGTGCTGAGGCCTTTGGGACTTGAACAATATTTTTAAGGTTTGTTTATCATCCATTCATATATACTGTACATACATATATATATATATATATATACATAAATATATGTACACTTATACACACAAATATATAAACATTTTATAAGTTCCTAAGAAATCGTTCTATTGAAATCTTTTCACAAAGTTCTTACCATGAACTGGAAATAAAATAGAAATCTACAGGATTAACAAGGTAGGTGTCAATCCTAATATGGTGTTTGTAATAATATATTGTAGCATATATTTTTGTGCGAGTTAGACACAGGTATGTCGGTTATTTAATCAGCCTTTGAGCACGAGGACGATTCCCCGGCAGTTCTCATTAACTGTGTGAGAACCTCTGCTGAGCCTGTGAAGCTGACCTCATCTCTTCGCCTTGTAAACTGTAATTAGTGTAATCAGTATGTTTTATCTGTTACTTCACCCAGTTTTATATCGCACCTTTACGGGCCTCTGCAGTGTTGTCAACCTGGGCCGACCCACGCTCACAAACAAACACACACACAATCGTCTGACACTGACGCTCTGATGCTGATTCGATTTTGAGCATGTTCGAGATTGGAAATTATTAGAGGTGGGTTTGTTGTGCATCGAGTTGTGTTAGTTTGTTTGACCCAATAACCTTGGGCCTGTTCTGTCCTGTGTGTGTTGTCTGTACCATGTACTTTATAGTGACAGAGATTAGGAGTTTGATTGACTACCATAGAAGAACAGATGACCACCAGGGGCATCCTTCCTGTAAACACCATGTTATGATAAAGGCTTGTCTTTAAATAACCACGTCCATATACATATTTATTTACAAAGGAAGAACTCCTAGTTTTCTGCTGAACAACACCCAACCTTTCTGAACCAACCACTCCATCAAACTCCAGCCTCACTGTCAGGCATCAAGACAGATGTTGCAATATTGTTTCAAAAATCCTCCTCTAAATCAGCAGCGATCTTCTCTGAAACACGCTGTATGATGGAAAATATTGATATTTCTGGCATATGCTTGAATGTCCCGCCCCTAGAATTAATCAAGATGTTGAAGGTAGTGCTCTCTCTCTCTCTCTGTCTCTCTCTCTCTCACCATCCGTCTGCCGGCCTGCCTGGAGGCTGTACGTCCCCGTCTCCGTCTTTCTATCTGCCCTCCGTCTGCTGTGTCTAAATTGTGGAGGCACATGACGAGATCAAAGAAGCATAGTCATCTAACTAATGGTTTTTTGGTCTTTTGTTGAATCCTCCTGGGTCTGCGGCCCAGCACCGGGTGATGTATGCTCCGAGTAACGGCAGCGGACAGTTCATCCCTCTGAGCCACAGGCACCTCTGAATAAGCACATCCACCACTGACCAATCCCCCAAAAACACACTTGAGGCTGCCGCCGTCCCCGACACTGACATCCACAGACACAGACACACAGAGAGAGAGAGAGGCATCAGCATCACTTTCATCCTCGCAGAAGAATTTACAAGAAGTATTGAGGGATGAGGGCGGGGGGTGAGAGGGGGACCAGTGAAGGGAGAGAGATTCCATTGGCAAGATTTATAACCTGACCTTTTTACATCACTGCAGGGACAGTCACAGAAAAGTCTCAAAGCTGCATTAGCACGACATGACATCACAGCCTGTGTTTGACTCACGTCCTCGGTAACAACTGTTCACTGATGCATTTTCTGCTTGTTACTGTTTTTTTTTTGTTTCTTTTACTGTGCTCAGTGGCTCGTACCAAGACTTAAAAAGCTGCCTGGGTCGTCGTGGCACCATTCCAACACTTGTGGTGGTGTGGAGCTCAGGTCGACTCTGTTTCAGCAAAGTCTCTAAAGGTAGAATTTTCACTCTGAAATGCAGCCTTTTCAATGTAACTGTTCAACTGTTACATTAAAACCAAGTACTACAAAAAAGAAGTACCGACTGGTCACTCATCGAACACAGCTGAAGCCCAGAGTCAGAGACAACAAAACATACAAATTGCCACAGACTTGGTTCCTGTCCCTCTGTCTTCTGCCTCTCTTTAAC
>NC_024321.1:14989736-14990720 GCF_000523025.1 Cynoglossus semilaevis
TATTACCGGAGCAGGTCTTCCAGCAGACAAATTCCATTATCATGCTGCCACCGTGCACATCCAAAGACACATCCATCCAATCAATAGCCATGCAGCACAGAAAGGCAAACACAAGACGCATTAGTGCAAAAACCTCCACCAACTCATCAAACCCTGCGGAGGAGCACAGATGAGGAGGAAAAGGTGCAAAGTCATCGAAACTCAGGCGACACACACCGCCGATTCCTGTGCGTCTACGCAGATGAGATGAGAGTGGACGGGAGCCCAGCAGAGCAGAGCAGAGCAGAGCAGCCCGAGATGTGCTGCCTCTTACCTGTGCGTCTCTGTGGTGGTCCCTCTCACTGTGGCTGTGCTCTGTGAGGACCCACAGCCATGCCCTCCTACATGGGCATGCATCTGCGGGGCAGATCAGGGGTCTGCCTCCTGTCTGTCAGCCCAGGGAGAAAGACGGACCAGGGGATCAGAGAGAGAGAGAGTGAGAGAGAGAGAGAGAGTTAGAGAGAGTGAGAGTCCTCCCAGCAGGCAGCCCCGTCTAGTGCATCTCCCTGTGTCTCCCCCTCTACTCAGGTCATTCCAGCCAGCCCCTCAGCAACTGCAGAGCCAGAGAGCGATCGTTCATGGGGGGATGGGAGGTGCTTAGAAGATTGGAGCGCACATGGAACGGCAAGCAGAGCACCTCCTCCTACATGTCTGACTGCAGCCAGTGGACGTTCTACAGCTGGAGCCTCGGTCCACCTCCTGTCCTCACCATGTGCATGTGTGTGTATGTGTGTGTGTGAGAGAGCCTGCGTGCGCTGGCTCAACAGTGTGTGCTGCCTCCACTCTGCCGAGTGTGTGTGTGTGGATGGATACTCCGTCTCTTCTCTGACTGTTAATGCTTTCAGCGGTGCTGAGATGCTGAGGCTGTACGTGTGAGAGAGAGGTACGGAGAGGGAGAGAGAGGTACGGAGAGGGAGAGAGAGGTACGGAGAGGGAGAGAGAGGT
>NC_024321.1:14991325-14993791 GCF_000523025.1 Cynoglossus semilaevis
CCTTTCAATTCCCGCTGACATTCCCCAGACATCTGATTATTACCGGAGCAGGTCTTCCAGCAGACAAATTCCATTATCATGCTGCCACCGTGCACATCCAAAGACACATCCATCCAATCAATAGCCATGCAGCACAGAAAGGCAAACACAAGACGCATTAGTGCAAAAACCTCCACCAACTCATCAAACCCCGCGGAGGAGCACAGATGAGGAGGAAAAGGTGCAAAGTCATCGAAACTCAGGCGACACACACCGCCGATTCCTGTGCGTCTACGCAGATGAGATGAGAGTGGACGGGTGCCCAGCAGAGCAGAGCAGAGCAGAGCAGCCCCAGCTGTGCTGCCTCTTACCTGTGCGTCTCTGTGGTGGTCCCTCTCACTGTGGCTGTGCTCTGTGAGGACCCACAGCCATGCCCTCCTACATGGGCATGCATCTGCGGGGCAGATCAGGGGTCTGCCTCCTGTCTGTCAGCCCAGGGAGAAAGACGGACCAGGGGATCAGAGAGAGAGAGAGAGAGTGAGAGAGAGAGAGTTAGAGAGAGTGAGAGTCCTCCCAGCAGGCAGCCCCGTCTAGTGCATCTCCCTGTGTCTCCCCCTCTACTCAGGTCATTCCAGCCAGCCCCTCAGCAACTGCAGAGCCAGAGAGCGATCGTTCATGGGGGGATGGGAGGTGCTTAGAAGATTGGAGCGCACATGGAACGGCAAGCAGAGCACCTCCTCCTACATGTCTGACTGCAGCCAGTGGACGTTCTACAGCTGGAGCCTCGGTCCACCTCCTGTCCTCACCATGTGCATGTGTGTGTATGTGTGTGTGTGAGAGAGCCTGCGTGCGCTGGCTCAACAGTGTGTGCTGCCTCCACTCTGCCGAGTGTGTGTGTGTGGATGGATACTCCGTCTCTTCTCTGACTGTTAATGCTTTCAGCGGTGCTGAGATGCTGAGGCTGTACGTGTGAGAGAGAGGTACGGAGAGGGAGAGAGAGGTACGGAGAGGGAGAGAGAGGTGTGTGTGAGGAAGCATGGGAGGGGAAATGTAGAAACAGTTCCTTCATGCTCCATCTATCGGTACCAGGGAATCAGTGGCTGAGTTAACGAGTCGTCCTGAGGTGTGTATGTGTGAGGTTACACATATGGCTGACAATTAAATTTACTGCTACAGATAAATAAATATATTTTAAAAAAATATGTGACTAGATACAAATTTGATTTAAGCCTTCATTTTTTGTCAGACAAAATGTAATAAAAATGACTAAAATTTGTCTTTATTTTTTTCAGACAAAATGTAATAAAAATGACTAATTCTATCATTTAGACTAAATTCTTTTCAGCTCCTAAAATGATTCCTTGTCATCTTTAGTTGAAAAGGTATTTTCTTTAATTCACTGAATATTCTTGTATAGTTAAACATGACACATTCTCACAGGAAAGAAAGGATTTGATGGACGAGGTTTTTCACAGATGTATATTTATATTCTTTTACATCTTAGAAACTAAATCTAACCTATGACCTTCATTTATTTTTATTTAGTTTCTTATTATTTGGAAGACACAAACTATTGCACATATGTATTAATCAATTAACTCATCACTCATTTTAATTAAGTACTAAGTATTTATTTAAAGAACTACACGGAGGTATACTTCTTATAATTAGTTCAATCACAGAAAATCACGCAATAAAATATACTACAATGTTTCTACTGCGCTACTGCTAATACACAGGAATACTCCAACCCCTTCTCCTTTTGCCCTGTAAAAGTACAAGCCTTAGTAGTAATATGTGCAGTACAAGCTTTTCTGGGTTTTTTCTTTTTCTTTTTTTGCACCTTGTTATTGACTTCTAATGCAGCTGCACCTCGACACATGTCAACATGTAACATTAAAGAGTCTTTTCCAGGTTATCGTTCCTTTTCCACAGTCCTGAGAACTCACACACAGCAGTGACAGCCCCCCACCCACTCTGAACGCCCAGGGGGGTTATATATCACAGCACTGCAAAGAATCCCCCGGAGAGGAGAACAGATATGAAAACCCCTGCAACGAGACACTCTCCCCATAAGAATGAACAGCAAATGGTCGAGACGGGAGGAAGGAAGAAATAAGAACTAGGGGGAGATAAATATTGAATCGAGGAGGGAGTCGAGGGGGGGGGGGTTCATTAAGAACGTTGATGGTTTTGTTCTCTGTGTTTTGGTTGAAGGGGAATAAATGGAAAGAGGCAGAAAACTAGTGAAAATTGGAGGCTATGAAGATTTGGTGATAGGAGGATAGGGTTCTGAAAACGACGGAGAGAAATGGAGGGAGGGAGAAACAGATAGAAGTGACGGCACCGAGACATTTTACCATCGGATGAAAAATAGGGACATTTTCACAGCACAGGGCGAGCATACTAAACAACCCCCCCACCACCACCACCACCACCTCCCCCCCATCTTGCCTCCTCTTCTTCTTCCTCTTTTCGACGAGTATT
>NC_024321.1:14994304-15054368 GCF_000523025.1 Cynoglossus semilaevis
CCCCCCCACCACCACCACCACCACCACCACCATCTTGACTCTTGTTCTTTCTCCTTTGTCAGAGTATTCTTTCCCTCACTCTCCCTCTTCCTCCCCCCTGTATACCACGGTCCTGTCTCACCTCCCGTCTGTGTGTGGCAGTAATTCAAGTCCGACCCTTGTTCATCTTTAAAGCCGGGTGCACAGACAAGGAGCATAAAACAGAGCGCGGCAGCAGAGGTGAACCTGTCAAACTGACACACACTTTCCCACTCTCTGAGCAAAGTGGAAACATCCAGACAGAGTCTTGATGTAAGCAGTGGATGCCAGGGTGTTCCAGCCCGCGGACATCATGCTCGCAGCGCTGTGTGACCGGCATGACTGATGTGTCTGGAGAAATGCTGTCACTGTAATAGTCTGGGAACCGATTCCCTCAGACATATTTAGAGATCAATCTCAGCCTCCAACGAAGTGAATAAGAAAATCGCTGTTAGAAATTCAAAATTGTAGAGAAGAATAAAAAAAAGAGTGAACACGATCTGGTAGAGGTGAAGGACGACAAAGTCTTTTTCACTGAATTAAAATTCACCAGGGTTCACTGTGTGAAGTGAAAGTCTGCAAAACTTGAAGAAATCCTGAAAACGTCCTTAATATCAAGTCATAATAAATAAATACATTTTTAATAAAAAATGTCTCACTGTCAAATCTCTTTGTGTGTCTGAATGCATGGATTTGATTGGCTAACTGGCATCACATAGAGGAATGCTCCATTTAAAGAGTCAGGACAAAAACCTAATCAGTTCCAGGATGACATCTGGCTCCTCATTTGGCCCACACTCCTCCTATTAGTGACTCCTGGTTTAGAGCTTAGCGAGTGCTTACTTGAACCAGTTCTGATTCCTTCAGGAGGAAACGACCGTGCACAGACCTGTGGTTGACTGATGAAAGAAACCTCAGAGGTTCTACAGTGTTAATTCAACTCTGTAATCTGCTCCTTGAGGCATTGATTGAGGCGATCTCACAGACAAGAGGAGGACTGGTGAAGTGTGGACGGCTAATTATACACCAGGAATACTGATAGTGTCTCATCGGGTGTTGCCAGTGAATGAACAGGCGGTAATTCCCTCCTGCTTCCACATCCTTAGAAGACCTTTGGAGCGCGGTGCTCCGGTGCCTCCACATCACCTTCTCTACATCAAATATTCAGCAATTAAAGTTTGGCTTAATGAGAATACTGCAGCCAGAACTACTACGAACTCATATGTGAAACTCATGTTAAACTTCCAGGGAAATATCAGGCTTGATTTTTGAATAGAGAAATCTATTGCGAGGACTGCCCACAATATACGATATCACAGTCTTCTACAAATATTTTCATTCTTATTTACATTTGTCAAACATAGTTAGAAAGCTTCACAGACATTCAAAATTGTCCAAAAACAAAGCAAACATCCGACCAGCATTCAAAATGTCACTTTGACCAAAGTGTCACCAGACTTAGTCAACAGCACCACAGAAGCATCATTTTCATTTTTCCCTCAGGACAAAATGGTTTTCGTTATGGTCAGAAAATATGAGGTTAATGGGGTTAATGCATTGGTAATAATGCGAAACTGCCTTCTCCTGAAGGGGGCTCCAGAGACACCTGTCTGTGTGATACATAACGCATTTTCAGAGTATCGTGATTTATAGGTGTTCAGTGTGATGCTAGCGTTACAAACCATCTGACTAAGGTCAGATCTATGACAGCACAGGTCAACGATGCTGGAGTCCAGACTCCGGCCACCGTTGTCCTCCATGGCTTCTCTGATGGAACTCATTATAAAAGGTTTCCTTCTCTAAGTGTGTTTTTTCCACAGCGGCGTCGAATGTGACCGTCATTAAAATCCGTGCATGTCTTTCAACTGCGTTCACTTCATGTTCAACCACTCTTATATTTCCACCTGAGTGCACTGGTGTGATAACGAGGTGTTTACAGCAGCAGTCGTTTCTCATTTTGACTGATAGACTCCTACATTTATTGAGTTGTGCTCCAATGATTTCCAAAAACAGGATGAGGTCAACGTTGCAGAGTTTTTACCTTTCAGCTCTTAGACGTTCTTTATTTATGAGAGGAAATGGAGCAGCACTGCAGTACTACTTCACAGGAGTACACGGGAATTAATCTAAACGCATAAATGTGCGACTGAACGTGTACAAGAAATCTTAAAAACCTGAAAAATATCCAAATCATTCTTCATACACACATTAGTTCGATCTAATCCCTGTGAGGGTCATGGGGTCAGCTGGGGCCAATCACAGCAGTAATGGGACGATGGTTGGTTTCAGTTCACTGGTCCATGACTATTCACACTAATATTCACACTAAGGTCAATTTAGAGTGAAGAGTTATCCGTATTTAGTGATTTTATATAACTAATTCATCAATCTGTAGTTAATCTCTGAGGTCAGAGGTCACACACGTTGTTCACTCTCTTTTTTGATATTCTCAGCAGACCTGTCGTGTCACTGTTTTCTCTGACCCACACTCCGTCTGTTCAGCTGGCTCTGAAGTCATTTCACACTGACAGATTGTGTCCAATTCAAATCTATAAAGTATTTTCAAGGACATTCTCCAGGATGTATTCAAATGCTGCAGCACGACAGACAAAGTTATAAAGTAATTCTAACGCTTTGTACTCCTACTGCATTAAAAATCTTTCATGCAGTTGTACTTTCTGTATTTTCTACTTTGACTTCACACATTCAGATTATGTGTACGTTTTTAAGTTTATAACAGAGGACGGACAGAGAAAAACACCCATGACCACACGGACCAATGCTAGCACCGCTCTCCATCTGGAAAGTCTCTAATTATTACACCAAAGTCAAATGGAAACTGAGTTTAAAAAGCTGCTCGAAGTTTGACATGTGAGGTGACTAGGTGCAAAACTTTCAATTTAATTGCATTCACTCACAAGGCACGGTGAAGCAAGGACGACAAACCTGACTTTCATCTACTAAAAAAACATTTTTGAAAATTTTCAGGTTTTCCAGGATGTTTGAAAACACTTTCTCACGCAACAAAATAGTTTTCCACCAAGTGGCCACACCAGCGTCACACAGTACTTCAGATACACACAGAAACTCAACCAATCCTTAATTTCCCAAAGGGAACTCGTCACTTTGACCAAAGTGTCACCAGACTTAGTCAACAGCACCACAGAAGCATCATTTTCATTTTTCCCTCAGGACAAAATGGTTTTCGTTATGGTCAGAAAATATGAGGTTAATGGGGTTAATGCATTGGTAATAATGCGAAACTGCCTTCTCCTGAAGGGGGCTCCAGAGACACCTGTCTGTGTGATACATAACGCATTTTCAGAGTATCGTGATTTATAGGTGTTCAGTGTGATGCTAGCGTTACAAACCATCTGACTAAGGTCAGATCTATGACAGCACAGGTCAACGATGCTGGAGTCCAGACTCCGGCCACCGTTGTCCTCCATGGCTTCTCTGATGGAACTCATTATAAAAGGTTTCCTTCTCTAAGTGTGTTTTTTCCACAGCGGCGTCGAATGTGACCGTCATTAAAATCCGTGCATGTCTTTCAACTGCGTTCACTTCATGTTCAACCACTCTTATATTTCCACCTGAGTGCACTGGTGTGATAACGAGGTGTTTACAGCAGCAGTCGTTTCTCATTTTGACTGATAGACTCCTACATTTATTGAGTTGTGCTCCAATGATTTCCAAAAACAGGATGAGGTCAACGTTGCAGAGTTTTTACCTTTCAGCTCTTAGACGTTCTTTATTTATGAGAGGAAATGGAGCAGCACTGCAGTACTACTTCACAGGAGTACACGGGAATTAATCTAAACGCATAAATGTGCGACTGAACGTGTACAAGAAATCTTAAAAACCTGAAAAATATCCAAATCATTCTTCATACACACATTAGTTCGATCTAATCCCTGTGAGGGTCATGGGGTCAGCTGGGGCCAATCACAGCAGTAATGGGACGATGGTTGGTTTCAGTTCACTGGTCCATGACTATTCACACTAATATTCACACTAAGGTCAATTTAGAGTGAAGCCGTATCCGTATTTAGTGATTTTATATAACTAATTCATCAATCTGTAGTTAATCTCTGAGGTCAGAGGTCACACACGTTGTTCACTCTCTTTTTTGATATTCTCAGCAGACCTGTCGTGTCACTGTTTTCTCTGACCCACACTCCGTCTGTTCAGCTGGCTCTGAAGTCATTTCACACTGACAGATTGTGTCCAATTCAAATCTATAAAGTATTTTCAAGGACATTCTCCAGGATGTATTCAAATGCTGCAGCACGACAGACAAAGTTATAAAGTAATTCTAACGCTTTGTACTCCTACTGCATTAAAAATCTTTCATGCAGTTGTACTTTCTGTATTTTCTACTTTGACTTCACACATTCAGATTATGTGTACGTTTTTAAGTTTATAACAGAGGACGGACAGAGAAAAACACCCATGACCACACGGACCAATGCTAGCACCGCTCTCCATCTGGAAAGTCTCTAATTATTACACCAAAGTCAAATGGAAACTGAGTTTAAAAAGCTGCTCGAAGTTTGACATGTGAGGTGACTAGGTGCAAAACTTTCAATTTAATTGCATTCACTCACAAGGCACGGTGAAGCAAGGACGACAAACCTGACTTTCATCTACTAAAAAAACATTTTTGAAAATTTTCAGGTTTTCCAGGATGTTTGAAAACACTTTCTCACGCAACAAATCAGTTTTCCACCAAGTGGCCACACCAGCGTCACACAGTACTTCAGATACACACAGAAACTCAACCAATCCTTAATTTCCCAAAGGGAACTCTGGAAAGGGAATTAATAAAGTTCTATCTATCAATCTATTGATTCATCTGTCTATTGATCGATCAATCGACCGATCTATCTATCTATCTATCTATACAACAAAACAGTATCTACCAACCAACCGACTGACCGATCAATCAATCGATAAATGTATCTATCTATCTATCTATCCAACAAATCTAAAGTTAGGTCATGGCTGACCTTGTCAGTAAGTACCTAAGAACATCACAACACATCTAAAGTTGGGTCATAGCTGTCCTTGTCAGTAAGTACCTAAGAACATCATTCTTGGAGAAGGCGCTGATGTCGATCATAACGGTTGACATGTTTCGATATCCGCAGCGAAGACACGGGGCAGTCCATTAAACCTCTGACCCCAGTCGGTCCCTGTGGTTCTGCCCACACCTACAGCACATACAGAACATGGTCCGACTCCATCCATCCTCTCCTGCACAGGCTGATAATTCTGCTCTGCAGATGATTGTACACACATGTGGATTGTCCTGTTCATTCGCCCTGGTCAGGTTTAACGCAGGCCTGGTGGTGACGACGCTCCGCATCTGTTCAATTTCACAAGTGGCTGAGCAATGAAAACAGAGGGAGTAATAAGACAGTTAATATCCACAGACCTGCGGCTCAACTGACATTACACCCAGCTGGACCGCCTGATGACATAAACACTGCTTTCATTATCCAACCGTCAAGCCTCCAGTTAAAAAAAACCCCAAAACTTTACACTTTGAATTTAAAGAGGACTTTTTCTCAGATTTGCAAAATGCTAATTTATTTTTATTTTAGCGAGTAACTCTATATTCTGCTTATTAAATAGAAAGCTGTAGCTCTCGTTCTTATGCCGTTTTTACATGAGTGATAAAAACCACCATTAGACAGTCATTATCAGTTAGTGGGACGTCGACATTTCCCCTGCAAAGCTAGTCTGATACCAAAGAGGCGTCCAATAAACGTCCAGTGTGTAAAACTTCTGCTGAAGTTAGTTTATATTCCATTTCTTTTAGCAGGAATAGGATATAAAATAAATCCACTGGAGCTGTTATGAGGGGACAACTCTCTGAATGTACAATAACTTTTGTTCATTGCCCCAGAATGAGAGCTTTTTGTTTTGCAGAAAGTGGCCGACAGAGTGGCTTTAACAATAAATTCAACCGTCGTCCACTGATTTGTTGCCTTTTGTATTTTACAAAGCGAGTGAAGAACCTGCAGTTCTTAAGATTCATCTGGTCACAGAATATACATTTGTATTGTTCTAGGAACTCGACGCACATGAGTAAAACATTTTTGGACTTTTTGAGATTAGATTAGATTAGATTGGGTTGGACTGGATTGGATTGTAATAGACCAAACAACATTAGATTACATTAGATAGAGTAAATAGAACTGGATTGTCTTGGAAATTGTGAAATAAACATTTGTTGCTCAAATGTGTGGTTAGGGGTAAACGTCATTGATCTCACACTGGGGAAATTGTGGAATAAACATTTGTTGCTCAAATGTGTGGCTTCAACTTTCCTGGATTGATGATGATGGTCTGTAACAGACAGACGTATCGTCTAATGTGACGTCAGTGTCAGTTTCAGGACTTTCTTTGTTTCATATGAAATCATTGGTTTCCTTTAAGACTTAAAAATAGTCTATTTATTCAGACTGTGATCATTTGAGGTTACGCTCATTCAGCAACAGTTTCTGCTAGTGACCTTTCGGCACACAGATTCCTCCTGACTTATTGAATCAATATAATTGACCGCAGCTGATACTGGCCTGAAGCCTTTGCTAATTTGTTCAGGAAAAGATTGTTTTATACAGACAGACATTTCTCTTTCAAAGGTCAGCACAATATTCCAGTCCTGACCAATCTTTGCAAAGACCGAGACTTTGGTGGAATTCTTCTAATACCCCATCTCCACAGTAACCAGAAAACCTATTTGGGCATCTACCAGACTGTTATTTGTTATATTACAACACTGTAATTTAATGTTTGGCACCAGGTTTGGAGTTATATTACAACACTAATTTAATGTTTGGCACCAGGTTTGGAAAAATCCCGTAAAGTCGAGTTTTCATGTTTGCATGAGTTCTGTCACGTTGACCTCGTTTATGTTGGGGATAAACATAGATTAGTGGCGTCACTTGGGGAAAAAAATCGTATTAACCTTTAATTTATTTTTATGTATATTATAGTAAAAAATTTATGGAAGTTACAATTAAATTATTTTTCATTTGAGGCATAACAAATCCCTCAGGAGAACCCGCTGTTAGGACTTTTGTTTATTTGGGGCAATTATTTCAACACCGCAGGGTGCGACCTGAAAATTAATCTTATTGACTTCCTGGCTAGATTTTGGGGGTTTTAGAAAAAAATCAGGTAATTCTTCACAGCAGGTGATAAATGTTTTCTTTTGTTTATATGCTATCAATTTGTTCTGCGCTAAGGCAGCCGCTAGTTTAGCTGCTAGTTTTCAACGTTCCATTATCATTTCCATCTAGGTAAAAACCAAACACATCCACATCCAAACAACAATCACACTTCAGCACTAACTGTACCTTTGGTGGAGATGAAACCAACCGTGTTGCAACCGAGTCGATAAAAGCACGTAGCCCGAGGCAGCTGTGCTTTGAAAGACAAAAGCCAATTGATGCTGCCCTCTTTGACAAACACTAAAAAGGTGTCTCCTCATATAGGTTTCCAGCCATAGACATGAAGGACTCGGCTGTTCTTGTGTCATAACAATTAATCTAAAAATAGCTCCGGAGGCTGCAGCCACTCAGAGAGCGGCAACAATCACAGACAGGCATGTTAGTACAGTACCACGGGTTCCTGGGATCTCACAATAGTCCCAGACCACTTTGAGGTACAAAACAATACCTCTGTCACTCTTTCACAGCTGCAGCAGCAAAGCTGTGGCCTGGCGAGTGCTAACGTCATGTCATGTGATACGACATTAGCATCAAGTCAAATAATATGAACCGGGTTAATCTGTGTTTTCATCAGTGTGAAAACCCCTGTACCCTAAAAAGTATCCAAAAACAATATGGGTTTCTTAGAAACACTCCGCCATCTTGCATTTTATTACAACAGTAAACGGGTCGTTTAAGTTTTAATGGTTTCACGTCATTGACTCGTCTTTTATAGCAGACGACGATCTGCAGGAAACCTCACCGTAAAGCAACACGCTGCAGTATACACGTGTGAAACTCCCACAGTACACTGTAGTACACATAAACAGCCCGCGGACGGAGCGTAGGTAGTAGGAATTAACTTGATGTGACAGTAAAAATTAGATAGCGTGAGTAAACACCTTTGTTAGAATTAATTGTTCTGGATTAGATGAGATCAGTTCAGTCTCACCTAATCTAAAACAATTACTTTTATTGTTATTATTTAAATTATTATTAATATTTATTTTATTTTTTAACTCAAACTAACTGGACCGTGTTATGAATTCAGCTTCAGCCAATGCTGATAAAACACAAATATGTTTTAGGGAAAAACAATACAATATATGATTGACTTGAGAAATACATTTTATTTTGAGCACTGTATGGAAACCTAATGGAGAATTATTTCACACAGGACATAGTGTTCGTGTCAACCTAATAATCACAAGAACCAGTGATTTAAAATGAGTCCTAACAGAAAATAACAACATTTGCATTATTTATGAATTCTTATACTCTGTTCCATTCCCTGTTGTTGTTGGGGTTTTTTTCCTTTTCCATTTTTCCGTGTTCCTCTTCCTACATAATGGCTCCTTCACATATCTGCGGGTTATTGGGACTGTTTTTCATTAGCCAATCGGCCAGCCAAACCTAATGTTAACACAAGAGTGACAAATATATTACAATAACCCCAAGTGTACAGCCAGCAGAACCAATCCGGTGACAGTACCATTAACTGTAATAAATACCAGCTGTGGGATGAATGGTTGTTGTTATTTATGATCCAGCCTTGTGTTTATACAGCACTGGATACTCACACAGGGGTTGAAAGGCTTGTGCTTGCAGAGCTCCGTGAGTCCGCGGAGCAGAGTGGGGTTCACGTATCTGCTCAGGTATTCCTGCGTCGATTCTTTGGACGGAGTGGGTTCGATTACCGCTGCAAACAAACGAGACAAATTAAAGACATCAAATGGTTTTATGAAACACTCGCCATGTTGTACTTACAATTGGGGAACATGAATTTAATCTCTCTCTCAGCTGCGGGGAATGAGTCACTGCCATGGAAAGCGTTTTTCAGTTCAGATGTTCCGTATTTTGCTCTGAGGCTGAGGAGATAAATGTACACAAATACACTGTTGAGTTTTACAAACGGCACAGATTTTACTCTCCTGATATAATATATATACTATATATGCTAAAATATATATATATATTTATAACACCACAGAATACAAATTTCTCACTGACCTTTTGGTTTCAGTTTCCACAGACTCCATATCAGTGATTTGGCCCATGAGGGATTTCCAGTGAGCGATGGCATTGGTGCGAGCCAGAGTCAGGGCAATGATGGGGCCGGAGCTCATGAAGATAATCAACCTGGGAAAGATGGCCTTCCCGTGCTGGTCGGCATAGAAGTTGCTGCACTGCTCCTGAGTCAGCTGGAGCCTGCGTTTCTGTCGGGTGAAAGAACTTCACTGAGGTTTGACGATAATGGACAATGGAACATTATAAATCGGAATAACTGCTTCAGTAAACGTCCAGCAGCAGCAATCTGTGCCACTGGATGTGCCACATTGCTTAGTGTGGAGGGCACAGGTTTGGGGGGGGTGGAGGAGGCAGACACACTATAGACTTGAAACATATTGTTTTTGTCTGTATTTTCAAACTGATTTGAAAAGCAAACCAAACCCACCTGCAGAATGGTGAATCCCTCTTTGAGGATGACGTCTTCGATCTCCTCACTTTTGTGGACGGCATCAGGTTTAATGATGGCCAGAGTTCTCTCCACGTAAACGCGGGGCAATGTGTCAAAGTCCGGCACCTCCTCCGTCTCCTCCTCCTGGGAGTCCGAACGGGGCCTGTAACGCAACATTGGATACGGAGGTTATTTCGTCTCCCACCAAGAGTGAAAAATTGTTCAAATGAAACCCGTTTGTTTTCCGAGCGTTGATTCTAACAGTTCGTATCGCCTACTGCATCCTTTTGTATTTACATTCCATATGAGCTAAAAAAAAAAACAGATGAAAGGCTAGGCAACTCTGTTGTCTTTACCAGATCAAAGGTCACATTTTAGAATTCTTTTCACACTTTTTCTTGTCTCCTTCCTTCCTGTTTCCTTCCTGCCTATTTCCTAGACAGAAAGATAGATCTTTATTAATCCCTCAGGAAATTAAGGAAATCAATTAAATAACTATAAATATGGAGAAGAAGGGGCAAATAAAAACCCCTCTGATACATCAGAGATAAACATGAGCCTCAGGTGAAAAATAACAGCCTCTCTGCTCGGGGGAGTTTGACAGAGAAGACAAATAAGTTGACGTTTCATGTTGTTGTGATTTGTCCCCTTGAGAAGGCGGTGGTAAGAAGTGCAGTTCCTGGGGCAGACACCGTTTGGTTAATACTGAGGAGACGTGAAAGGCTCT
The DNA here is from genome assembly GCF_000523025.1 of Cynoglossus semilaevis. Lineage (NCBI taxonomy): Eukaryota > Metazoa > Chordata > Actinopteri > Pleuronectiformes > Cynoglossidae > Cynoglossus > Cynoglossus semilaevis. Next base: position 15,004,728 of record NC_024321.1, read on the forward strand.
CTGAATTCAACAGCGTGTAATTAGTCTCATGGCAAAAGGTAGGAGCCACAGATGCCGCACTGCGTCTGAGTAAACAATCAATTTCGCATCTTTTCATTTGTTGGTGTAATTATAGTATTTTAATGTGACAATTAAAATGTATTTATTTTTTAATTAGTGAACCAGACAAAATCTAGAAAACCTTCGCAGTAAAAACAAGACGGGCTGAAGAGCGTTACCTTTTTAAACCCAGGATTCTTCACCACTTGTTGTGGTTAAAGGAGTGAACTCTTCAGTGTTCACCACTTGTGGTTAAAGGAGTGAACTCTTCAGTTTTTTTGCTGAACACTTTAAAAAACCCAATGGTTTTGTTTATAGTGTAAATAATGGCTTCATTAGAGGGCACCAGAGCACATTAAAAAAGGCAGGAAGAGGACAACGTGACTAGCTAACTCACATAAGAAAGAAAGGACGGGTTTGTTACACCTAGTATGAAAATAAAGAAGAGAAATTGAAACTAGGAGGACATTAAAGTTTGGATTTTCCAAGTTTTGACACTTTACCTTCTTATTTTACATTTTACACTTATTTTATATTTTACATTTAAAACAACGTAAAGAAACAAATAGACTAATAAAGGTCAAACAATATGGTAGAATCCATCCTTGTTTTTGTACGTCTTTTGCTGGTACTCCTTTTGTACCAAGTCAGAATTCATGAAAATGTCACTGGTATTCAATGTCAAACTTGTATTATAAATTGTATGGTATTATATAATAAAGTGGTGAGTTTCTCTGTTCTTTAGTTATTTATCAAACAGTCGTGCTGATGTTTGAACAGAAGCTCTTTGTAACTGACACTGTAGTTGTCGTCCAACTATTTACTTCAGACAGTGATTTATGAAGACCTACACTCATTAGACTTCACAGTATTATCCCTGTTGTCAACTTAGCAGTTTTATATATATATATTTAAAAAAAACAAAGTCTTAGTGAGAAAACAACAGACTCACTCACTTTGTGTAGTTTATCTGACAACGTGGTCGAGATAAATCCTCCCGACTGGCACCTTCTGATTGGAGCGGGCGACTGGGGTCACAAGTGTTTACCTGAGGGCTCTGCCCTTTGACCCCTCGCCCCCTCCCCCACAGTGATGTCACTTGACCTTCATCACTGCTGCCAGTCCTTGAATTCATAGACGTGAGGAATTTCCCGTGAGGCGGATATTAGCCTAGGAAAAAAACAACGCCGAGGTCAGTGAACCGTCTCGAGGTACCAATCTACTCATCTCTGAATAAATCAGCGTGACAAGACAGAAGCTGGCCTGTCACAACATCGGTCAGAAGTGAGTGGATCTGTGAGGAGAGCAGCAGAATGACTAATAAACACGAGGATTTGCTGGAAGGAGAGTTCCTTAAAGAGAAGGATTTGACGGCTAACAATATAAAGTGGTAGATTACAGTGGTGGCGTTTATCACCAAAGAACAAAACAGAATGTTTTTAGCTCTCTCTCCCGTCTCCAGGCCTTACCACAGCAGATCATCTGAACGGTGATAACTTTGGCACAGTTTTTATGCCAAATTCAGAAGTTTCTTATTTATCTGGGAACAAGGAATAGACTGTGGGGAAAAGAAAGAGAAAACAAATGTTAAATTTGTGTGGATCACATAACAGATAAAACAAAAAGAGTAACACCTTAATAGTTAAATTAGAATATCCAAACGTTCACTTCACGAAGACCCTGAACACTAGATTTAATGCACGACCTTCACGGTTTAAACGGAAAATTAGACAAACAAACATCCTGTCAGGTCAACTGATCTATATATGATATATATGATGTAACTAATTGACGTGTACATCGTACAAATGGCTTGTATACTACTTAATGTACTGTATGTACTTAAAGTACAACGTGCTGTAGTGAGCGACTGAAGATGCGGTAACACCTCAGACCCTAGCTGACCACGCAAGGACTCAACTAAGCGGTCACTTCCTGTGGCACATTTAAAAAATCCAACAGACAAAAGGGATGCAGATGTAAAACACTTACCTTAGACCACTAGGTGGCTCTGCGCCTCGATTCGTCTGGACTTTCCTTTGACGTGTTTGACGTTTGCCTTACAGCGTAATGATTATGGTCCGCTGGTTCGATCACGGGTCGCACAGGTACTTCCAAAACGCTCGAAGTCGAAGTTCAAGTGTTGATGTCATTTTTTTATGGTCCTCTGATGGACTGGCAAATTGTCGAGCCTAATGACTGCTGGGACCGGCTCCAAGACTTAGAATCAGTCTCAGTACTTTTTTAATGATTTTTGTAATTTTACGTTTCTATAGGGGGCGTCACGGTGACTTCTGTAGCTCACAGGCCACGGCAGCAAAGGCAAACTGTGTCAAAGAGAACATGAAGTGTCAGACGACCCCTGCTGTACCTCTGTTGTGACAATTTGGTTTAGCAGCAGGACGGCACCTTAATGGGATTGTCGGCTCCACGGAGGTTGGATTATAATTTACAGCGGATCATTTTGCCCTTGAATGTGTGATAGGTACATGTGACTGCATGGATGACTTCCTGTTTGTGCCCTTGGAGTTTTTTTTAAAGTCTAATTCCCCTTTTATCGTCATCAGTAGCAGCAGCAAACCTCATCAGAATAATGTGAGTCCGTCTCCGAGGAGGAGCAGGAAAAGCGTGCAGCGTATTCCTGAGTCACGTGGTCCATCACTTTGGGATGCTTTCTGTGGAACTGACGTGCTGGGATGAATTTCATTTTCATCTATTGCAATTCAGAATCCATTAGCCGCCATTACTTTCCCTGCCTTTTGTTTTTTAAATCCATGTTCCCTACAGTCATAAAATAATCATTCTTTCTCGTCACATCCTTTTCTCTTTCCTCAACTCATTAGCCCAGGAGCCTGCCTTGGTTTACATTCACAGGTTTAGCAGTTTGCTGTGTGTGTACGTGTGTGTGTGTGTTTACTGTACATGTGTGAGCTACTCTCCTGAGCCTGTTACTTCATCATGCAGCAGCAGGGCTGCATCTTTAAAAGCAGCTCATTAGTATGGCCACTTGGACTCCAGACAACTCTCTCTTTTCTCTTGCAGCTGGTTGTGAGCACATTAGTCCGATGATGCTCTCTCCCTCTAATGGAGCAGAACGTGGGCCAGCACTGTCAGCTCTTCCATTAATTATCTTTCCCAAAGCCAGCTACAACTCCTTCAGTCCCATACAGAGACTCTGAGACCGTGGGGCTGAGTGGGGGGGGGGGGGGGGGCCGCTTACTTTTACTTTACCAGCAATAATCCTAGTGCCATTCAGAGTCCGTGGTCCAGACTGCAGCATCACACTGCAGCTCCACATCAAAAACACAGACATGCAGAGCGTAACTACACAGAATCTCAAAGTTGAAAGTCATTTTGGAGATTTATGTTTTGCCAGTTTGATTGAAGATCGCAGCTCTTAGGGACTTTAGGAACCAAGACAGCACGTGTTTAAATCTCCATTAGAAATCAGTTGTAGACCAAAAACTGGTGCTTAGAATCAGAACTTGGTGAGTTGTTTTTTTTATATATATTAGTTTGGTATTTGCATTACTTAGACATAGAGTGAGTTGCAAGTCATTTTTTACAATAATTTCAGAGGACGAATGGCCAGAGTTAAAGTGATGTCTTCTTACTATTTTGCCATATAATAGTACTGTTAATTCTTTAGTTCATAAAGTGCTTTACACACAGAGAAAAACTAAAGTAAGAAACAGACTGGAATCGAGGCTTTTTCGCTCTTGCACATTAATATTACACATTAAGGGTATTAATGTGGCAGTAGGTGTACAGTTAAATAGGATTAGACTTATCATTCTGAATACACTTTGTATATCTACGTGTCCTCAGAAACCCTATGGCCTCAGGAGCCAATTTGAACCATTCGTTTTTCTAAGTGAAAAAGGTTTGAGTGTTTAAAGCAAACAGATTCAATTAAAGTGAGCAGCATGAGAGAAATTACTGCATATTTATCTGCTCTTTTCCCCTCTCTCTGTGTGTGTCTAATCACCTCTACATAATCAAGGCTGACATTACTGGTATTTATAAACAGACACACTTGAATCCTACACGTCAACACTTTTCAGGCTTTAATTTTGACCTTTGTGCTTCTTTCAGCTCCAGATATAGATACTTTGGTTGCAGGTGGTGTTCTGGAAGATTTTATCAGCAAAAGGTCAAATGTTTAGTTGTCAAAACTTTAGTTGGACCTATGACGTGCGTCTGGAGTTTTTGCTCTTCCTGTCAAATACGCTCTTTTAGTGAGAGAACTGTCTGCATTAGGAGGTCAGTATTAACTAAAGTCAACCAACGAATGTTCCACTTCGCTCATACTCTCCTAGCTGTGTATGACTCAGAGCTGTCGGATCCCAGTTCCAGACATACAGTACTTCACAGACTATGTCACAGCCCTCCTTCAGAGACATAACTACATGGTCTCCATGGATCACTCTGATCCAGACCCAGAGTCACCGTGGCACAGCTACCTGCTCCGTGGAAGCTGACTCCTGTCAGGAAGGCCGTTAACCTTTCTACTGTTAAGTCAGGTGGAACATTTACTCAATTCCTATAGAGAAGGTCACATGACCCGGTGCAACCTAGCAATAAAACAATCATTACAGTCAAAATGTTGAAAGTGCAGAGTTAACATTTCTTTCAGTATATTGCTGGAACCGACCAGTTCCACATTTCTAGTTGTGTTGAACTATGTGATTCTGTTGTCCTCACACACACACCACACTCACAAACCTCTTAGGATTATGTGTTTTGTTTTTAACTGTAGAGTCGCCGCTCCCAAAATGATGCAAATGTCCCAAGATCTTTCAAACAAAATCGATTACTGCAGCGTTGAGCCCATGCTGTGAAAAAAGACAAGACGTGGGAGAAAAATCCTAAGGTGGGATACATGGTGAACTAATGGAGCAAAACATCAGTGAATAGTGGCTCTTGGCCGAGGACCCTGCCACAGTACGTCTCCCTTGGAGCAGCATCAGAGAAACTGGTGCAGTTGTTCAAACTGTGCCTAAAATCCTCTTTTCTTCTGGCACCAAATTGCCTTTTCTCAACGTTTCTCAAAGTAAGTAACGGAAAGAATCTTCCTTTTTTGAATAAAATATAATCCCATATCAGACAGGTGAACTCTGACTGTGATGTTTTGAGAAAATGAAATCCCGAGAAAGTTTGACTATTAACAAACTTGTCTGTTAATCAATTAGGTTGGATTACAAACTGTTACATAACAACCTCTTCAACTGAAAACTGTCGAAAACACAACTTTATGCCGCGGCGCTGGTATCCTTCGGAACCGACCCCCTGTTGGGATAAAAGGGAAAAACACTTTCTGGTTGAGAATGTAATTGTGTAACATTCCCACACTTGATGTTTTTTTTTTTGGTTCTTATGTGTGTGTGTGTGTGTCTGTGTGTGTGTGTGTGTTTACTTGTTTGTTTTGAGTGGCAGCGACGGCTGTGAGCTCTAATTTCTTTGTGAGCTGCATGTGTGTCCATGAATAATGATTCTCTGTGGGTCTGACTTTGTTTTTCTGGAGGAAACGACAGCGCAGGTTAAGACTTTATGTACAATGAACAATCACTGATACTCCTCCAGGTTGGGTTTCCATAAATATTCTGTTCTGTATTGAACAAAAAGTCTTCAAACTGAAAACGTCATCACAAAGACAACAGACAACAAACGAATGATGAACGATGAAAAAAGATTTCAAAATCTTAAACTTCATGCAATGATAACACAGCTAACGCGACAGGAAGTGAGCAGAGCTTAGTCTTCCTCCAGAGCTTCTTCTTCTACTCTCTCTCTATACAGTCAAATATTCAACGCAAGTTGCAGCTTCAGCTGTTTGAGTAAAATGCTTGTGTCGTCACAGAACAGTCTCGCTCCCGTCTTTGTCCCTGATGTTAAAGTGACATCGTTGACCTACCTACGATGACATGGTTGACCTGTTTAAATGAACCCCCGGAGTCTTTGACAGCACGTTGGTTTAGATGTTAGCTTGACCTGATATTCAACCATAACTCTCCATGCAAACTTGAAATAATAAACCATGCTCAGTGTCAAATGAATGGAAGAATGACCTGAAGTCCTGTGGAAATATCTGAAGAAACAAAAATCACCCAGTGTACTACAGTACTACAGTACTACAGTACTACAGTACTACAGTACTACAGTACTACAGTACTACAGTACTACAGTACTACAGTACTACAGTACTACAGTACTACAGTACTACAGTACTACAGTAGCCTAATCTACTGTATATAAGGGATAATGACTGTTAAGCGGCATCACTTAAATCCATCCAAATGAAGGCGTTCTGTAATCAGACCACACTGTGCTCAGTGACAAGGATTTATTTTTCATGCAGCCATTCCGACTCGCACATTTAGCTTTCAAGGATCCTCGGTGGCATGTGGAAACCCAGACGATATTTCAGCGACTGAAAGCTCAGCATGAATAAATCAACAGAGCCAAAATGTTTATTTATTTATTCATTTATGAATATGCCCTGCTGGTGTTCCTCCGCAGCTTCCCTCACTGGCTCTGAAACATGTGCTTCCGTTTTGAATGATAAACTGGGTGTCGTGAATGTTTCGCTTCCACATTAAAAGCCCTTTTATTATTATCAGCTCTTGAGATTTTTATGCAAAACCAATGGAGTATTTAAAATCGAAAAAAGAAAAAGTAAAAAATCCCAAAAAGATTTATTCTCCTCCAGATCATGTTGGCTTCAAGTGAATGTGGGTTTATAGGCTCCGGTGGAATCACACTCCTGTCATCTTCACTGTACCAAACGCCTTTGTGTGAAGTGACGGTGGAATGAAAAGTGTTGACTTAATGTAGGCCATGTGGGGGAAAAAAAAATACATTCAACTTTGGGAAGACAGCGCTGACACAAAGTAATGGACTAAAATCGGGCTGAGAATTATGGTTTAGAAAAATACCTGCACGGAGCGCAATCATCGCCGCCGCCGTGCAGAGCTGCCAGATGACAGCTCGCCTCGGTGAAAGGAGAGGAGAGAAACCAAAGTGACAGTTGTGTCAGGGGCTCACACGTGAAAATAGTCAACTGTCTGTCCTTATTTATAGACGCCACATGTCAAATTAGAGAAGCATTTCCTCAGTGTCTCAGACCACTGCTGAAAATGTCTGTTATAAAAGTCATCAGCGTTTTCTGTTTTTTTTTAAAGCCTGCCTTAAACCTGTGGTTCCCAAGGTGGGGACGTAAGCTATTACACATTTTAAATTTTTTTTTCACAAATATATTTCGGATATGGTTAATTGTTAAATGACAATATTTCTATATTCAAAAGGGGGCGCTACAGTAAAATTCTGGGAGCCTTTGCAGCTGAAGAGGCTTGGAGTTAACCATGTGATTTCCTTGCGTTTTCAGACATTTGTTCATATTGACCTTGGTTATGTATTGTATTACTTTTCCAGGTTTTCCAGGACACCGCAGAGAACTCTAAATGAAGTGAATTCTCTCAACTTGAACTTGTGTCAAAACCGACACCTTATAAAATAAAACCATCTTTTGGAACTCTTCCTCGTATATTATTTTTATAAGGTCATCACTTTATGTTTTAGGGACATCCAAATATCGTTTCCCCTTTTTAACCAAATGGCCATTTATCCATTTTTTATGCCTCTTTTGTGGTTGTTATATTTTGTCTAGACCGCCGTGATTTAAACACACTCTTAAGTAAGCTCCATTTAAGTGTGTCCATTATCTGATTTCAACCTTTTCATTAAATATCACTGAGGTCAGGGGTCGCGGGGGGTCGGTACATTAGTGTCCTTCGTCCGGCGTATCTTCTTTTCTATTCAAATCATGTGACATTTACTGTTGCTCCCGCTGACCCCACGGTATAAACCGACCACGCTCGTCCTCGCACACACTCGCACTGACGTATTGTAAGGCAAATGGTGGGTCACAGTGTAGCTGTAGGCATTCATTAAAGCAGCTCCTCACATCAGAAGAGCTTTTTCATGCAGGATGAATCACATTTACCTTAAATGGTCTGAAAATATTCTCTGTGATAATGGGGGGAAAATAAACGAGAATGTGAGAGACGGGGAATTTATTTTTTTCAGCCTTTCACTGACTGCTGGGAATTCTGATAACCGGTGATTCAGACGTGTTTTGTTATGGTAACAAAAAGTATTTTGTTTGGTGAAACTGCACAGATAAAAAGTCAAGTCTTTGTGGCATATTACAGCTGCAGCTGTTAATTTAGGAGAAGAAAACAAACAGTAAACGTCAAAATCTAGATTTAAAAACAGTCGGTAACAACAGTCGACGGTGTTCGCCCGTCTGTCCCGTTGGTGTTAAAGCTAAGACTGAGCTTCGTCTTTGTGCCAACGTGACAGTTTACATTTCTGTGACAGTAATTGGAGCAAACTTTGCTCATTAGCGCGGGTGTTAAAAACCATGTGAAACACTTCCAACGTTATTCCACTAAGACGTAAGAAACAGCACACTGTCACCACGGGCTGTGGTCCAACAGTCTGTCGTAACGAGGTGGAGCCACAATGTTACTGTGAACGCCTGACAAGATTTAACATCGTCAGGCAAACACAAACTGACACACACACACACACACACACACATTTGGGTATACTCGTCTTCTTTGGCCGCTACAATGAGACTCTTGTCTTTTACGCTGTTCCACAAAATAACAATGAAAACAATTTCTTCTGCCAACTCCAGACGTAGGCTGGCCAGAAGGTAACAAGTATTAACATTTATAACACCAAAACTCTGTAGAAGGATCCGGACCTTGACTTTTTCTATTTATTTTTGAACGCCAAAACGACATGGAAGCAGTCAGTCAGACCACAGGGCTGTCAGCGGCTGGTTGGACTCAGTGAAGCCTCGTTTTTTCCACAGACGTGTTTGTTATTTATTCATCTTGTGGCTGAATTATTTCTGAAAGTACAGATGCAGCGCTCTCCTCAGAGGTCATCGTCACAGTTTGCCACATCTGCTGTTGTCGGCACGGGATGAGTCACTAGATGGTGACAATCTTTTTTTATCTGTTTTTTCACACAAAAATGGAAATAAAAAAAAATCTTCTAGTCCTGGTTCTAATGAGGCTGAACGTCATTTCGTCAATTCTGTGGTTTATGTGGAGACGAAGATGTGAATGGCATTTAGGGTGTAATTAGACTGTGTGTGTGTGTGTGTGTGTGTGTGTGTGTACGACCACAATATGGATAAAGTGCTTTCAGAGACTTCTCAGTGTAAAAATGCAGCTCTGCTGTCTTTTTCCTGACAACAATTTGCATAAAAAAAACTTCCACTTCTTGGAAGTGTGTGAATAAGAAAACGGAAGAGTCACACTGCAAACACACACACATATGCACAAATTGAATCATGCAGGGGTCTGCAACCCGTGGCTCCAGAGCCCCCCAAGTCTCTCTGCCACAGACACGACTGCAGTACTACATCAGAGCAGTATTTTAAATACAGCAGAACAAAACATCAAACACATCAAACTAAACTGTTAGCTTGCATGCTAACAGCAAAGCAATCTTTTTCCTGACAACAATTTGCATAAAAAAAACCTTCCACTTCTTGAAAGTGTGTGAATAAGAAAACGGAAGAGTCACACTGCAAACACACACACATATGCACAAATTGAATCATGCAGGGGTCTGCAACCCGTGGCTCCAGAGCCAGGGAATGCCCCCAAGTCTCTCTGCCACGGACACGACTGCAGTACTACATCAGAGCAGTGTTTTAAATACAGCAGAACAAAACATCAAACAAATCAAACTAAACTGTTAGCTTGCTTGCTAACAGCAAAGCAATACAACGGTAATGGTCTTCTCAACCCATGATGAGGTGTTCATTTATCAGGCCATGTTGACGTTGGGTCACTGTATTTGACTTGTAGTGAGTGTGTCATTCTGAATACTACATTTCTTTTTAGGTTTTTCTATAAAACGCAAATATTACTACAGTACTTGACTTCACTTACTGTCTTAATGTAAATATTTTGTTCATTTGAGCACAGTTCAGATCACCATTAGAACTCAGGACTTCATAACCACCAGTAAAAACACACACACACACACACACACAAAGTAACATTCACACAAGATGGGATGAGAAGTAAACCAGAGAGAACAGGAGCCATCGCATCATCTCTCCTCCTGTTCTCCCTCCAGACTGTGCAGTAGATTTGCCTTCAGCAGCTTGGCAGCTTAATCAAAGGCACAAAGACCACCGGGGGCTCAGACATGTGCAGGTGGAAACTGACGACACAGAACACACTTCCTAACTGACTGAGTCACCGCTTTTAACTCGCTGACATTCACTTCACAATTCACTCAAAACATGTTGACGACGCTCCCGAGGAAAATACTAAATACTTTGTACGCTCCCTGAAACATTCAGTTTCGTGTCATTGATTGTCGTTTACAAGACAAAAATACAACGCCTTCACTTGTTAAAATGGGTAAAAAAAAACAAAATAAAAAACAAACACTGAAAAATCATTTTGACAAAAGTAGGACCTATTACCTAGCCAAAGGGTCTACAACCTGTGGCTCCTGAGCCAAACGCGGCTCATTAACTTCTTTGCTTTAGCTCCCAAGATGAAAACTCATGTTTACTGTTTGTCCATGGACCAAATCAGACCTGACTGAAAAGAAAACATTAATGACTGATAACTCTAATTAGTATTAGATTAGACTGAAATCAATGTTTGTTTTTGATTTATTTTTATTATTTTATTACAGCTGGTCTCACCGAGACACGAAGCCTCGAAGCCCAAAGATTAACGACCTGTTTGTTTCAAGCAACCGCTCCATTTTAAGGAGGAATGTGAATACTGAATCATAGCATTCATTCAAATTACACCTAATGCACAATTTAATTACAGAATTCATTCCCCATTCTTCTCTTACTCACCTTCAGTGTAATCACATTTTTTTCTCCTCTGAGAACAAAGCAAGTTCTGGGGAATTCAATTAGCCAAGTTGAAGATACCGATCTTCAGCCGCACACGTGACTCACTTCAGTTCTATTTCTCTAGTGTGCCATGTATTGAAGCCTTTAAAGTCTTGACATTACCTTTCACTGTTGCTAAAAGTGTATTTGTTAAAGGAGTTATCTCGCAAAGTGAATCTGACTCATGAGTCAAAAAAAATGACATGGAGACAAAAAGGTTTCATATTAAATGTTAAACTACAGCTGATGTTACAGTTTTTATTAGACGGCTTTGAGTTTTCTTTCTAATAGTAGAAAAGACAACAAAACAAATAAATATATGAGCGTATCATTTAAATTTTGACTAATCCTTATCCCTTCCTGGGTCAGCGATCGTCTTCCTGTAAAGATAAAATTCAACATTTGCCACTGTTTGGCCCCTCTATTCCACTGTTTCCCAAAGACTGGGTCACGACCCTCAGGTGGGTCGCAAGAGTTTTTTATTTTTTGGGTCGTCTCGCATCACGTTTCCCTGGAGTTTACAAATAATGTCTATTGACTTTAGGACTTTGGGTTGCGAAAGTTTGGGACTTTTAAAATAAAGTTTAGGAAATGATTGACCAAGATTCAATTGGTGATAATAGAGACAGATATGTAATAGAAACAAGTATTGACCAAGATTCAATTGGTGATAGAGACAGATATGTAATAGAAACAAGTAATTATTGCACTAAATCTATTCAGTAAATACTTCAACTTAAACCAGTATTTTTCATGGATGTGACCAAGTAATCATATGTGGCCTACACAGATGAACGCCCTGTCGACCCCATACCCACGCAGCCCACTGACCTCCTGCGACTCCAGATGAAAACAACCGTGGACATAATGTACGCAGCAGCTTAATTATGACTCCTGGAGAGAGAGAAGGGTTCGCTCCGAGTCATTTCAAAACACTTTAGCTCTCGACTGTGGAAATGCCAATTAACTTAACAGTCAATTGATTATAAGCATTAGGAGGAACTCCACTATTAACCTTAGCTTTTGAAAATCACTTCTATATTAGCAGTAGTAAAAGAATGACTCTGTATGCATGACACGTTTTTTTTTTTTTTTTTTTTTTTTTCCTTGCTGTGACATACTTTTAACGTGACAAAACTAAAGCTTCCAGCGTCTTTGACCTTCGAACAGCTAAAGGCAGCTGGATGCTGTGTGTGGGTAGACGTGGGTGTGTGTACGCAGGGCTGGGATGTATAAAGTACGTTACAGAGTTTGACACCCACTCCATCAACCCGGGGAATTGTGTAAATGCATCGATCGCTGCAACGGCGTGTTGTGTCCTGCAGGGCCCAGCTGGGGAGGAAGATAACGGCGATAACGCAGCTCGTTTCTCATGTAGAGCATGCTACTGTCTGTAGCTCTGCCGCTGCCTTCAGCTGTGCATCTGAGCAGCAAGGGTGACAGGGTCAGCGTCTTCTGTTTATGCCGGTTGGATGTCCAGTAAAAGGCGACGACTCAGAGGTAACGCTACAGATAAGACGGCTAAAGCTAGCGTACGTGTTAGAAACTGTAGGGTTTTTTTTACTATGAAGTGTCAACAGAGAGGGAATTACTACTAGGTGTTAGGACTTGAACAATGTAAACACACACACACAGAGCAGACAGTATCATCTGTCTTTTATCGCACTGCAGTGTGAGAAGGTAATGTTGCGTTATGCTAACCAACGTCCTCTCCAAGGTTAAACATCTGCACGCCGGTGGGCTCTGCTCCATCACACTAACGCTGATAAGAAATGAAGACATCTCACAGTATTAGATTTTTTTTCCCCCCGTACTGTTACTTCAATGATGATGAAGTAGTGACACACAGGGAGGGGAGGGGAGGGGTAGATGGGAGGAGATCCGATGTTACGTGTGGAGAGTGGAAATTGGAGGTAAGGCTAATAAAAGCTGCTTAGAAACTGGCTTTAAAATCATAGTTATGATTAATACATTTGAAGTTTTTTTAAAAAAACCTTTATAAATATTGAGTATAAATGATAATTAAAAAAAAACTTTATAAATATTGAGTATAAATGATAAGGTTTTACTTTTATTAATACTACAAATCATGTTTAAATTGGACCAGTTATAAACAGCATTTACACTGATCTACGTTTTTTGACTATTTCTAGGCACCAAAAATACAAACCTACAAGACTCACAGAGACATTTTTTTTTAAAGAGTCAAAGGTCCAGAGAGGACGGTCATGGTGACTCGACGTGGGCGAGCACAAGCACGAGCATTTCCATGAATCAAAGATTCATTGATCATAGCCATCATACTGACATAATCAACGCAAACAAGATGAATATGAAATCAAATTAAATCAATTGCCATACTGACATATATTAAAATATATTTTTCAAAAATAGGCTTCACACACAAACACGTGTGGCGATCATGCAAATTTGATACAGAATGCCCACCAATCCAAGTAAATCACTGAGCTTCCTGCTGTTAGGCAAGAGCATGAACCACTCTTCCATCGTGCAGCTCAGGTTGCTAAGCTATTATGAGGAACTCGTTTTCCTGCCTTAGCGACTGCATTGAAACCCCCAGAATTGGGCTGTAAGGCCGTCACAGCTTGTACACAGCAGCGTTCCACCAGCTCAAAATCAAAACAGTATTAATATTAAATATCTCATACTGCAGTCGGTGTGGGCTTCGACTGCAGCTTTATGCCAAAAGTGATTTGGCGGTGCAACAGTACGAGGAAAATACTTTGTGAACACAGCATTTGATCAGAGAAAGAGACAGATGTACTAATGTCCCCGCAGCTGGGGCAGATCATAAACACTGCTGAATGTGATATTGGAAAGGATTTAGGGTAAATGACCTCATTGACTAATGCATCAGGTTGGCAAATGAAAGAAAAACAAGTGTCTTTTCAACAGCTTTTACATCATGAACTCACTCCAACCCAAACATCCTGCCTTTTCTTTTTCCCACCGAAATATACCAGACACAGGAAGTGACTACGAGATATTTTATTACAAATATTTACCTGAAGCATCATGCGTGGTGTTTAAATGAGTTTCTTTTTTTGGTTTGTTTGTTTTTTTTTCTCTTGAGAACCTGGACCTCAGTCTGAAAGTGTCAGGATGCAATAAAAACAAAGACTAAAAACATGAAACCAATTAAATTAACCTAAGAATTTGTGTCACAAAAACAATTTGTTACTCAGGATCAGAATGTATTTCTTGTTTTTAATAAGTAGTACATACTGTAGTGTATAGAAATCAGCTGTAATTTATGTACTGTGTTCAGCTCAGTGTTCTTGATGGTTCTACAGTACACGCAGTTGAAACCTCTGTCCCGATTATTCCTGACACATCTTTATTTTTCTTCTTGTAAAGATACATTTTCAGTCTTTACATTAATTATGAAAAAATATACTGTCAGACCTGAGCATTACAGTTTTGCCTATAGCATCCTCTGCAGGAGAAGGAGGGTGGGACACGTGCTCTGTGTTTACCCACACTGACCCAAGGTCTTGGCCCAGGTGTACTTTGTGTACTCGCTCATTTATCCTCTACCTTTAACTTGACACTGTTCACAGAATCAAACTGTCGGGACATTTTCAAAAACTGATGTCACCGAGGCTGCTGAATCACCCTGTAATAACCTGCTGTCTCCACTAGGGCTAATTTCTGTTACCCCTGACTGGTCACTCCTAACAAAGACCTCATCTTTTGACATCATCTCTCCCTGATTTTGCCTCCTCCACCTGCTCCTCTTCATCTCCGCTCCTGAGCTCAGAGTGAGGCCCATTTCATTCCCGGCTCATTGTCAGGAAGAGAAATGAGAATAAGAGTCACTGAGGGACACAGAGTGGCTCCGTGACAGTAATGGGATTACCAGATGTAGATTAAACGTAAGAAGGAGGAGGGGGGAAAAACAGCAGGGGGACGTGAAATGTCAAATAGACGTCTGAGCATAAGGACATCGACACTTTGTCAGAGGCAGAAGTCTCTTCCACTGCACGGCCCACACTGTGGCGCGGCTGCTGTGAGAGATGACGAGCCCAACAATAAAGGCTCCTGCAGTCTGCTAACTGTTCCATTATCCTCCACCTTGTGCTGCCTGAATGAGAAGAGAAACAGTGAAAGAGGAAGGCAGCTTCCTCCGGTGGCCGCGGCTCACTCCATCATCCACAGACAGCTCGCTAATAGATTTGTTTACATTCATGCACCGACTCCATCACGTGAACCTCTCTCTTCCCTCTCTCTCCCTCACCCTTCCTCCATTCTCCATTCTCTACCACCGTTGATTGTGTGCTCTGTGTCACGGAGTCACTGACCAATATCAAGCTCGCTTCATGAGCGTGAAGATGAACAGTGTGTTCTGTCGTACCGCCCCCTGTCTGCGGTCGTGTTGCCGCGTTAGTTTGTTTATTCTACAAGTCTTGATCCGGAACAAGCAGGCCTGTCGGTTTAACCTTGTGCCCTGCACGCCTGCCCAGTGGATAATGGGCACAGTGGATAATGAGCAGGAGTCATTTAGTGCCCTCTGACTTTGCATCTGCTGCCATGCTGCCTGGCCAAGTGTGAAGCCAGTTTCAGCTGAGGCAGACTGATGAGCCCTCTCAGAGCCGTGAGCTTTTTATATAGCGTTACCTCACACGTACGTGTGTGTGTGTGTGTGTGTGTGTGTGTGTGCAACAGAGCAGCAGTAAATAACATGTGGGGCGCTGGCTGAGTAAAGACACAAATCCCCTTATACCAACCTGTAACTAATGAAATTTGGAGACTTGTTAAATTTGGTCGTAGCATTTCCATTTGAACTGGAGCAGCTTTTTATAGTTACAATTTCAATATTCAGTCGCAAAAGTTAAAGAGCAAAAAGGAAATACAAAAAAAAATTGTTTCCATTTCCTTGTTATTTTCATACTTTAACTAGATATTTGAATTAGAATTTGAATATATTTAAAAGTTCAGCATCAAAAATAATCATGTCAATATTCATGTCAAATAATCTACAAACACTGATAACTGATGAATTATTAACAAAAATATATTTTTTTATTATTTGGATGGTCAGGGTTTCCCATACCCTCACTTTAGGAAATGTTCAGCAGCAGCAGCAGCAGCAGCAGCAGGCTGAGGCTGAGGCTGATGCTGAGGCTGATGCTGAGGCTGAGGCTGATGCTGAGGCTGATGCTGAGGCTGAGGCTGAGGCTGAGGCTGATGCTGAGGCTGATGCTGAGGCTGAGGCTGATGCTGAGGCTGAGGCTGAGGCTCCGTGCAGCAGTGAGAGACAGTGGTTTCATCAAAGGGTCCAGGCTCAAGGAGCTGTCAGATCCTGCAGTCAGACACTGAGACCCCTGTTCCTGAGGGAAATGTAAGGGGCTGATGTTTTGGTTTGAAGATGAGATCCTCAGTATCACTGTTGACACAATGGTCCATTGAAATGACAAATTCCTTTCTCTCAGTGATGCACTTGGGGATTTAAGGGCCAGGCACCGGTGTGTTGGTTTTGAAGCATGTGTTGACAGTGATGTAATAGAACACTGGTGGAAATGTATATTAATAATGTATATGAAATAATATAGGTTAGATAATAAAATATATTTTAAAAAGAAGTTAAAATTATAACTGCCTGGAAGCTAAGAATGATTAATGATTAACTTCCAGGTCTTGGTAAATATTGATTTGATGTATATCCCAACTAACCTGACCAGAAATATATCCCTAACCCTAAAAATCAACAGATTATTCCATGATGTAATGTACCTGAATTTAAAGATGTAAAATATTTCAACAAAGACTTTTTACAATGAAAAAAAACCCCGTTGTATTTAACTAGTTATTAAACCCTAACCAAACATTATGATACTAGAAATACGCAGGCGTTTGATCCTCACATTAATTATTTATCATCAACTAGAGACCACGCTTGTAATCACAATCAAACCCAACCACAAACCAAATCTAAACCTAAATACGGATCATGTTTTGGTCCTCACAAAGACACTGGTCCTTCTAAAATCCTTGAAAACACCAGAAGTGGTCCTCACTCAGCAACAATAACCAGTATGAACACAAACGCAGGCTCATTTTGCTAATACGCTGGAGGCTCACAACAAGTTGAAAAATAATAAAA
This sequence comes from Cynoglossus semilaevis, assembly GCF_000523025.1. NCBI lineage: Eukaryota > Metazoa > Chordata > Actinopteri > Pleuronectiformes > Cynoglossidae > Cynoglossus > Cynoglossus semilaevis. The sequence goes on from NC_024321.1 coordinate 15,021,839, forward strand.
AGACATTTTCAGTGATTAATACACTTCTCTCACAGCCACGGGGTAAACTGATGCCTGCACTCAATCACGCCCTTAATATATTAGATGCTATTGATTTGAAGGGAAGTACAAACACACACACATACACACACACACAGGGAGAGCCAGAAAGATATACAATAAAGAAATGACAAAGACAGAAACAGATGAAGACAAAAAGACGGAGGACAGAAGACATGAAACATAGCGATGTTCCTGATCTCAATCGAAGAAATTTGATTTGAAAAAGGTCTGATGGGGAAGAAGTTTGTCATTTTTTTTCATCATGCTTTAAGTGCGAAAGCACTTGTTCTGTCCTCACTACTGCAACGTCCCCATGTGACAGGTATTTGAAAAATGCAGTACAGTTTACACAGTTGTCCTGTCCTCACTACTGCAACGTCTCCATGATGGTGTTGACGGCGCCTCGTCCTCTGTGGCAGTGACTGATGTGGAGGCACAAGAAGAGACAACGACGACATGGACCTGACTGATAAAGAAAGGTCTGGAATCACCCGCAGACACCAAAGGTCGCTGGAGGAGTGGGGAGGAGTCAACATTGGATTTTAAAACTTCTAGACGAGTATTCTGATCCTGCAGGAGTACACCATTGTTCTGATCCAAGCTAAAAACGAATCCATATTATCATCTTATCCCTCAGTTTCTTTAGAGTTCTGCTAAAACAAATAGTTTGTACAAAACAACATTTACTACGGCTTTTCCAGTTGTTCAGCAGAGAATATTTATAACGAAAAGAAAGGAATAATTCACGAGGTTTCCTATTCCTACACTGCACCATCGTTAGCAGTGGGCTGGAAATAACAAAAATGACATAAGTAGATCTGCTAAAATCACAATGTGAAACCCAAGTATATTTCCATCTGCTGTTTATTTTTAAAAAAGCAAAGATGAAAAAAATAAAAAGCCAGAGGTGCAGAATAAAAACCTGCTGGAGCTGAAGCTCCTCAGGATGAAGCATGTGGAGAAACCTTAGGCAAGATTTTTTCTTTTTTTTCTTTTTGTCTCAATTTATCTCAACACCCACCAAGTGTTTGTGTGGCCTACTACTATTTTTATTTATTTATTTATTTTCAGAATTATAAATCCAATGGTTAAATTAGTCACAAATAAATCTGACTTTTTCTGTCCCAACAATACACAGAAAAAAAACCTAAACCTTCCTGTCGTTTTTGGCATCACTGCCGATTATCTCGATTGATCTTGATGAAGGTAAATTTTAAAGAATCTCCTCCTTTTTATCTGTCAGTGTAATAATCATAACATCATTTCACAGCTGAAAGTAATGACTGCTCCGATATATTAAAAAAAAAATCAAAAATGAATGTATATCTCAGCAGAAAATGGTGTAAAATCTGATAAGATCTTTCTCCATTATTCCATCCCGGACTTATTAAAGACACGTTCTATCAGACAGTCTTTAGACCAAAGTGACGGATAATGATTTCAAGAAAATAGAGATTTTTTTATTATTATTATTATTATCAGTTCAGTTTTTATTTTCCCTTCAAAGCAAATATACTGCAGGTCAGACTGAAGACCAGACCCTTCTCAATATTTATCCACACAGAATATTAATGACACGCAGAGCTTTGTTGTGTTGACCTGAATGATGATGAGTAATTATTACCTGCCAGCTCTGAGGCCGCAATTAAACTGGATGTGATTTCTCTGCAGCAGATTACAGCAGACGATTTGATCCCCGAGGGTTCTGATCTCCATGTCGTATTTGATCTTTGTTCGATGGCCGTAATCACGTTTGAATGTGTTCACTCTCTGGAATTGATGCAGACGTTTCTCTAAAAGTGTTACGAATGAAACGGTTACTGCTGCAGTTCTTCTTTTCTCCACATGTGTGTGTGGTTTTTTTTTAGCCTGTTAACAAACCCATGTGACACAGATGAGCTGAACACAGTTGGTTCCTATGTATTGGACCAGTGCCATTTTGAATGTCAATATTTGAATAACGACTGACATTTCCATGTGTTTGCGGCCCGTGATGACAACAGTCGCTCTACAATCTGTAAACACTGTTGTCGGCGCTCCAAATGATGCTGACGGTGGTACGTAATGCCCATATATGGATATCCTTCCTTACGCAACAGTTCCCACAAATCTGGGCTAGCTGAGAGGAGTGTCTACAGTTGAACACACCATTAATGCGACACTCCGTGGCGTCGGCGACCCATAATGCTTCAGATGTGTCAATACTTGAAGTTATTTCCAGAAGGTCAGTTAAGCCACATATTGAAAGCAAAAAAAAATCGTGGTTGTGCGGGACATTGTCTGTGGCCAATAAGCAGGCTGTATATAAAATATGGACCAAACATCTGAAATACACAAATAATACTGCTACTGAAAAAAGTGATTGTCATGTCATGAAAACTTACAGTAAAATGTTGATTTCCAATTTCCAAGTCAACCTTCACAATCAGAAGCACAAGCTCTGTGAAACAGTCTCACCCTCTCTCTGCTAACGGCTCTCCCAGTGAGCAGATACCAGCCTGGTGATTTATGGTAGGATGTGAGTCCTGTTGTGTCTCAGTCACATCATCGATCATCGAGGCCAGGATGACCAGCAGTGATGACAAGATGAATGGCTCTGATAAGCCAGGTCTGCTGGCCTGTTACTTTGCTAGCTAACCATTCACCTTTCAGACTGCACGTCCCCAGCTGCTCACCGGTCACTGCACCACCACAGTCACCGTGACTGTATTACTCGTCACGTGAGATAAAAGTATGTATTTTATTGTGTGTGAACGATTCACACTATGATAAGACCGGTGTGAAAACATGAAAAAGTGTGAATATGTGGAGCTAAGATATTAAATTCACATACTTCAAGGGCATACACTGCCCTCGATAAGTGGCTGTTCTTTTCCTCTCCTGCCATCACTGAACACTTGGCTCTCACCTCACAGGTTCAGGCTTGGACTCCTCTCTCACTTCCAGTCTCCAGTGGCGCTGACCTTCTCACCAGTCAAAAGAGCAGAATCACACCCTTTATTTCACTGTCACATGAAATGATATGGGCAATACGTCCACTTTACAGATCACTAAGTCCACTAAAGCTTTAGTTACTGCTGCTTTGGTCCGTCGAGCTTCAGCAGATGACATACCTTTTTCCTCTGTCTATAATAATCCAACATGAAGAAAAATGTTCAACTGTGTATAAATGCAGGTCGTATCCTGGACAGGAAACGTATTCAGCCAAATGATCGCTCTAATGAAACACTGATTGAATCTCGCAGAGATGAGAGAACACCAAATCACCCTGACTTCACAGTTTTCTGGGGCCGTAGAGTTAAGGTAATCTTGACTGGAAACTGTGAATCAACCAGCCACCAAAATAATCTGGAACCTCACGAGTCAACAACGCAGTATTTGTTGTTTATTCTGGGAACAACAGAGAACGATGTTCTATAATTGTTGACTGTTTCTAGATGTATTATAATATTTATACATACATGTATAAATATATGTTCATACATAAATATAAGTGTGTGTATATATATATATATATACCCATGTTTATCTGCATATATTAAATATACATTATATATACACATATAAATGTATATATATAAATATATATTGTATATATGTGTTGACTGTTTCCAGATATATTATAATATTTAGTATATGTCTTATAAGTAAAAGCTACATTTGAGTTTCTCCAAACTCTAAATTTTGTAAAATCGTACGATAGCTCGGCTTATTTATGTGATTCATGGTATTTGGTATCTGTGCACTGAGGCAGTGTTATTTGTTGGCGAAAGTGCTGACCGTCATGGTCAGTGCTCTTGGAATCGGAGAAAAAAAGACTTTAAAATCTGAGGTTATTTTGTCACTCAGCAGGTGCACCTCTGTTGAAGTGCCACACTCAGACCCCAGCTGAGCCAAACACTGCTGTGTCAGGTACAAACTGTATCTGACTCTTCTTTCATGTCCGTTCAGGACACTTGATCTGAGCTCGCCAATTGCCAGTTCCCTTGAAGATGAGTCAGAATGTGACTCAACGTGACCGTCCACAGAAAAAGTCTGAGAGTGCAACATTTAAGCTCAATTAACCAGCAGGTCGTCAAGCTCTGCCGGCACAGGGGAACACTGCAGTCGCACAGTTGTTTTAGTGTTTGTTGGCGGGAGCAGTTGTAATAATTGGATCTGTTTAGTCAGGAGTCAGTCCTTTTGTAAGAATAAAGAAACAATTGTTTGGCATGAAAATGTATATGGCATCATATAGAAATATATTCAGGTCATTTGGATTCTTAAACTTCGGTTTCCTTTTTCGGAAATAGCGTGATGCTACTGCTAAGCCGTGCCTATTTGTATAAGCATAGCGCTGCTTGACAACATAACTGTGAATAATTCATTTAAAAACGTGATCCTGCAACATTTCACTACATTCTCAAGAAAAGTTCATGTGAATAATTAATTTAAAAACGTGATCCTGCCACATTTCACTACATTCTCAAGAAAAGTTCGGGCCATTGCTGACAGCGCCGCTATTAAAATAAAGCAGTTGAGTTACACACCTACTGCCCAGTACTGTAGTACTATCAGGTGAACCGTCACAGTGAATCTTGCCCACGTTCTGAAACAGTGGCGGCACTAATTAAAGAGCGCCCTCTTATGAATCAGTCATTCATATCGGCCCTCCACCCGTAGACATCTGTGGGAGCCCGCTCTAACGTCGGCGTACAGACAGGTCTGCTGAAGTAATGAACGAACTCTGACACACACTGAGAGACAGAGCACGAGTCCATTACCTGAGACAAAGCCTCAGCTCATGACTCACCTCGCCATTATCTCAACAGAGAAATAATTTGAGTGTCAGATGTTTCACGTGAAGGCAGAAATTATTCACCCTGTCAAAGACTGTGGAGATCAGACAGGTGTTGCGGTGAGATTGTTAAATTTAGGGCCGGTATGAAAATTCCAGTGATTACGGCTGAGATCTGATTAGGAAAATGACACCTGTGACTTATGTCGTACACATTAACTTCTTGCTAATGCGATGTGTTATCCCCGTTTTGAGACACTTACTGCAAAGTCCTATTATCTCTGCTAATGACCTCATCGTTCAAAGAGAACAACCTCCTGCACTTCCCTCCAGATCCACAGAACAAAAGGCCAGAGAGTGGAAAAAATGAGTTTAGGGCTGTTGTTCTTTTTAAGGCTACAAATCATAAATTAATAACGGCTGCTGCCTGAATACTGCCATGTTCAAAAAGTTTAGCAACTCAGTTATGCAATCTGCGTGTCTTCCGGGAGAAAAGTTATACTAGTTTTAGAGGAAATGGCCTACATCGATAAAAGTTCGCTTCAAATCAAAATCATTTAATAGCAACCATTCCATTTAGTGGAGTCGCATCTCGTATCATTTGAATTTAGCACCTGTGCAGTTTTGAAGAGGGACTGCTGCACTGGGGCAGTTAAATCACAGTTTGTTTTGACCTTGGTTTAGCTCAGAGAAACAAAATATGCAAAGCTGGCAATTTATGAAACCTCTGAAGCAGCGTTAAAGTCACATCACCGCAGGAGTCAGATCAGCTCAGGGGAGTTAACATGGAGGGGCACGAGGGGGAGGGGCATATTTCCTTTTATTATAATGACTAATGATGAAGGCTGGGACTTAAACTTGTTAATAACATGTTAAATCTAGGGCTGTGGGAAAAAAATGTGAACACTACAGCCCAGTAGATGGCAGTAGCGGAAAAATAAATTATGAACACTACAGCCCAGTAGATGGCAGTAATCAACCTTAAGGTTGTTTGCCAGCCACAGAGAGCTACCCATAATGCAACGAGTTGTATCAGCCTACAGGGAAATGAGCAGTGACTCACAGGACGACTTGACTTGAATTGCACTACAATCGTTTCCTGTTGTCACCTTGGATCAAAACGTGTTAATGATAACGGTAATGAGTCTTATCTGTACTTCAAGCCTATGTATCATCACTGTAGCTACAGCTGATTTGAAAAAAAAAGGAAAAAAAAAAAACGGCCGATTAGAAAAAAAAAAGGAAAAAAAAAAAAACATTTTCATACTACTTAACGGATCTCTTGCCATTTGTACTGTAATACACCTCACAGAGTCCCTGAAGAGCAGCCGATGTCAAACAGTCCCAGCTATTAATTAAATGTCACTACTTGCGTTGACATTTACATTTTTATAAAAGAATGAAACACCTAAACCTTCTGAAAATATGTGAATAAAATAGCTTTCTTTTTTTTTTCTCAACCGGGTCCTTAGGCCACAGCTGGCCCCTCGAGCCTTATCTTTTATATCGGTGTTCTAGACAAAGGTTAGAGGCTAATGGACTTGAAGAAAGGAAACAAGACAGCTTGACATTAAGTCATGCAGACCTCCAGCTTTTCATGACTGACAAGTGCATTAAACCTTCAGCAATCAAACAACAGGCTCCGTCAGGTGTCGGCTCGGCGGGACAGTAGGCAGAAAGGCTGCGGTATCTGATTAGACCGTCTGATTGACACCAGAACACTGGTTAGCCGACACACTGGGGACAGGCTGTTTACACAGCTCAAGCCCCAGCCATGAAACCTTAGCTGTTTCTACACTACAGTCAGGCAAAACAATGGTCTGAGACGGAGAGTGGACGTATCAATATTTAACTCAGCAGGCTAGCAGACAAAGAGAGCACGTCCTGCTCTGTCGCCCCCAAGAGGCTCCAGGGATCCACAAGACTAATGCATTACATTACAATGCAACGTGTGATTTGCACCGTGTTCCAGTCAGAGAGGAGCGCAGGCCTACATTTTTACCACCAGAGGCAAAGTGCACGCTTCATCACAAACACTCTAGTAGACCAGGAAAGTTTTAAAGATATTTTCCGACATAAATAAAAAAAGGACAGGCTGAGTCTGTACTGTACACCGATTGCTTCTGTAATTTTAATAACTGATAGCCTTGGGTTGTCTTTTCTAAATAAAACGTTTCACTTTTTACATTAACATTGAAATATAAAGTCGTTCATCACACAGAGCTGCTGACTCGTTGGTTTTTGATTCCAAAAAGATCTCCTAAAAGTGGACTTCAGGAAGAAGACTGTTGACACGCAGGGATGCAGAGTATCAGTGTGTTTTTTTGTGAGTATACTGTGTTATACCGTGTACTGGATTTCTGTCTAACTGGTAACTGGCTTCGAAGAATCCCAGCTTACGCAAACATAGACTCTGGTGGTTGAAAATAAACAAAACAGCCTAACTGGATAAAAAAAAAAAGAATTGATGGCCTTCACTCTCAGTCAGTGAGTGGGCAGCACTCAAAAATCTGTCTCCCTCCCCATCTCTCTCTCTCTCTCTCTCTCTCTCTCTGTCTCACCCTCCCTCACTCTCTGACATTTAATGCAATTCATTTCATTTCCCACTGTCCTACATTTCTTTTGAAAGCACTGCTTTAATTGTGCTCTTCAACTCGCCCCCTACCGTTCGGTGTCAGAAATAAAATGCCACACACCACTCGCACCATGTCAGGTTACCATGAAATAAGCTCTGTGGGCGGACATAAACATTTTGTATATTTAGCTCGCTCCTGAGAAACGGAAACTGTTCCTGAATCACAAATAGTCCACTTGGTTTTCTAGTTATTTCCTCTTAATTTTCTTCGTGTTATCACAGGCTTTTGTTATGGTATTAAACCCTGTTGAAGCTCAGCTTCAGTTACCTTCAATACATATATTGGTACATACTGTATATACCCAAGGAAATGTGTCCTCTCCATATAACCAATCCCTGAGGAGCAGTAGTATTAATAGTAATAATCTAAAATGTATTGATCCAACAACAGGTTGCCCCAAATATGTGGCATCTTTAAGCGTTCAGATTTCGCACAAACACAACTTCAATCATGAAGTCTTTTGGTTTGTGTTTAAATGTAAATGTTATTTGTAAAGAAGGGCAGAGCAGGAAAAAATTCTAATTTAGCCGTAGTACTCTTAGGCGGGTGTAGATGGAGCCAGTGAGGTCATGGAGGAATTGCTACTTGAGCTGATGGAGTCTGACCTGCAGCGAGGCACATGATCCTAACACAAATCCAATAAACTGGCCACGCCTTATGTAGCCAAGTATCGTGATTGACGTCCCTGTAGCTGTGACATCAAGGCCACTGGATTTAATTAAACACCAGCTTAATATATACGATACCCACAGATGAAGAGTTACCCAGAGGTATTAGCCTTATTATTAGCCATGAAAGATGGAGAAATGGCTGCCTGGCTTTGATTGATGGAGGGGGAAAAGGTTTTTTTTTTTTTCTTTTCTTTTAAGTTCTGAGCATTGCCACTGACTAGTAATGCACCACTCATCATGGGTAACAAGTATTGCGTCATGGTTATTTATGATCAAATCAATAAATCACACGTGATGCCGCGAGCAGGTCATCATATCGAGACAGTCAACATGTGAGACGAGATGTGAAGGGCTCCGGGGGACGCTTTATCGCCACGGGCATCGTGGAGGAAATGAAATATGACACCAGCGGCAGAGTTTACATAATATATCCCAGGATTTAATGGCTTATCTGATAAAATACAGCACAGCACATTATACTGTTAAACACAACTGTAAACCTCTCCAAAGTACTGACTGTTGTAGCATTTTATTAACAGTAAAAGAAAAGAAGAAGAAGAAGAAGTCCACAAATCAAGCCCACAGATGACTGGATAGTAACCAACTGCACGTGGTGACATTTATACATAAGCAAGCAGAGCCGCAGAAGTTTGTTACATCGCAAAATAAATGTTTAAAAAATACGGTAAAAGCTTTTCCACAGTAAACTTCGCCTTCTCAAAGATTCCCTCTCCTGCTCATAGATCGTAGATCACGTTGATTACAGGACAAATAAATATCTAACTGAAAAGTTTGCAGTTTTCAAATGCACTCGCTCCTCTGCTGATGTGTATTATAAAGTGTCTCGGTGCATATTAGCACCTGACAGGCTGAGGTGAAGTATCGCTTGATCAATGCCTGAATAACTCTGGTTTTATTGTCAATTTACAGAAATCCAAAGACTGCTGCACTGACTGGAAAACTGCGTCGTCAACAGAACACAGATACGCCATCAATACGACGGAAACAATGAAAAGCAATGGGCTGTTGAGCAGCGAGCAAACAAAAAGATTCTGTTTGGTACACACTATTTAAATGCAAGAAAAACGCAAACAAATTCAGGAATTAAAATTCTAAGCACAGTCCTTCAAAGATCGGTCAGCAGAATGTGTTCTTATGAATATTATTATAATATAAGCAGAATATGTTCTTATGAATATTATTATAATATAATGAACGGGAATTTGAAATCAAACAAATCAAATCAAGTGGATTTTGACATGACTTGTAAACAGGAGGTGGATGTGTTCATGGCTTTTTGGCTCAATGACTAAAATGAGGTTTCAAAATGTGACTCACGGGCCGATTCAGTACTGATTGGATGTAGAATGCTGGTTGAAATCATTTAAATAAAATATACAAGGTTTGCACATTTGATTTCTGCCACCATTTACTGGCATCAACAGAACAGATAGTGGGTTCATTGTAATGCATGAAACAGAAGGACCAACATCAGTCTTTACCAAACGGTACCAGTGTTTAGTGGGCCAGATTTAAAAAACCCAGCGGGCCGTAATCTGGCCCATGAGCCCTAGTTTGCCCAGTTCTGCTCTAATATCTGCATTCCTAAATATAGAAACAGAACAACATACAACACCAAGTAAACACAAAGTATCTAGTAGTGTCAGTTTCTTCTGCTGGCAGAGGTGTAGCAGCTGTAGTGTTAGCCCGTTGGCTACGATCCAGTTTGAGGCTGATGTAGTTATTTTTAAAGTATTCCTACTACAGAAACATTTGGCAACAAATATTGCAAAATAAACACAGAATCATTTCAACAGCAGCCACAAGAACTAATTCAAGTATCATTTCTGCATTTCACCAACAGATGTCGACCACGTTTAAAGTTCGCTTCTTCCCAGGGTGGGACCTCATCTGGCTTCCTGTCCCCGAGTGTTGAACCCACTTCATCTGTCGTTTGCCACCTGCAGCACAGCCAACATTTCTGTATTCACTTCACCAGATCAGAACCTTTCTTTGGCTCATGGCAGAACCACCCCGGTCCATACATCATATCTCTGGGTACTCAGCGACACTCGTGGGACTACGAACTGCTTATCGCACAGTTTTTTATGATCTGGGTCCTCAGTGATGAAACTAACCATGAGATCAGGAAGTCATAATCTATTCTCCAACACAGGCTTGAAGAGATTGATTTCAGACAGAGTGTCATCCACTTCAGCTCCTCGACTTTCATCCAGTGGCTGTTACTAAATCAAAGACAGAACTTCCTGCTTGAGTTAAAGTTCAGGTATTTGTCCCGAACAAATGAGGTTTTATAATAAAAAATACATATATAAGGTGCTAATTCAGCACTGCTTCCCCGGCAGCGACAACACCACACACATCCATTTATGAAGTGGTACAACGATGGGGACTTTCCATCACCTGCTGGAGAACTCAGTGTTTACTCTACTGGAATAATCTCCAAGACTGATGGTCACCTAGGGCCTTATTACCTCACCTTTATCAAGCATTGCTGTGGAAAGCCTTTTCTGATCTGTCAGCTAGAAATAAAGTGGCACTGGGCCTTTCAATGGTGACAGTGGAGCTGGAACTCTGTCCAGCTGAGGTTGAGAAAACGGACAGATTTGATTGGACGTGATGAAAAATTGGCTCCATAATCAAATATAATGTGCCTTTAGTTTTTTAAAAAACAATTATTATTATTATATCATATGTTAATATGGAAATATAATTAGATTTTATGATAGACTGCTTTTTTTTATATAACATTAATGGGCCTGATTAGATGGTTGGGGGGGCAAGATTCAGCCTGCGGGCCACCAGTTGATCATCACTGGTATATACAAAAACAGAACGTAGCAGGTGTGACTAGATTGACTGTAAAAAAAATGCATGTGAACGACACAGAACCCGACACAAACCAAACCTTGAACCTTCACTAGAATTTGTTCAGACTCTGTTCATGTTGAAACAAAGGAAAGAAGACAAACATGACTTCTAGTCTTCTGCTGTTTTAGACCAAAGGTTTCCACATTAACATGTTCTTTTTCAGTCTCCTGCATCAACCAGTCACTTTGACCAGAACTGACAATCCTCCAATCACAAGCCGTCTGAAAATAATTTATTTTGAAGTTATTTTGATTTGCACCAACATACCACGGCGACGACAAACAAACAAACCTTTTTTTTAATCAAATACTTTATTGCCTCTGCCCTTTTGCTCGTGAACTTTTTCAGGCTTAATGAGTATGTAATGATTAATTATTTTGAAGCCTCACCTGATTTTACCTCTACATTTACTTGAGTTTAGACTTGGCTCTAGAGAGTCAGAAAACAACAAGGAATTAAATAAACGTATATTAATAGAAAAGACAAGATCAACCTCCTGTCTGAGGACAAGAGTGTTGCTGGTTGTTGCCTCAGTGTCAAAGGGACAAACTATTCAAAATAGACTTTGTCTGTGTTTTTAGTACAGATATTTTTGGCGCGGACGTGACCACCTGCCATTTCAGTGCCAAATTTCCCATCTGCAATATATTCCTGAATATATATTTGTCAAAAAATGCATAATTTTCCATCATTCTTTATCCAGTCACTTCTAAATAATCCCACCATTATGATCAACAGCAACAGGTTATTTAATATCAGGCATCATTGGAATCAATGAATTCTTCATCCAGTCACTTCTAAATAATCCCACCAACTCCAGGGGTACTTATCATTTGTCTAAAGAGTAGACAGTGCCCTCTGGAGGCCATCAATGATGGTAAATGATGATAAATTGCTTTGGATTATAAGTCGCAGGACCAGCCAAACTACTAAAAAAATAAAACACGACCTATAGAGAGTATCATAAATCCATCCTCAGGTACAGAAAAGGGCCGTTCCTGTTCTTACCTCTCTATACATGCTCCTAATATCATAACAGGTACATCGCACCCCCTATTGAGGAGCAAACGGTAACTGCATGCTGTGTTCAATTTGAAAAAAAAAAAAAATTACACTACACTATACACTTTTTAATGTTAAACTTTGTCCTTTTATCATTGAAGGGAGTTTATGTTTTATTATTTATAGTTGGTGTTCTCCATCTTTCCACGACTTTGTCCTTCAATTATCTCCACTAAAAAAAAAAAGGAATCCATCTGGTTTATTGCAATTCTTTTTTAAAATGCAGTTAACCTCAGTTCACAAGGTCTACCAAAAGGTGGACCAATAATTGCTATAAAATAATATAACCAAGGAGAAGCTCCAGTACATCACTGTAACTCATCAGAGTCAAGAGCGAAAGACAAAGCTCGGCGGTCAGTTTCACTGATCGTTATCTCTTCGTACACTGAGTGACGTTTTCAGAAATGACATCTTTGTGTGAATGTGACTCCACGCTCCGTTATCAAAGCCAGAGAAACGCACCATCAATCATTTTGCAAAGCCATTAATCATCAAAGCCAAACGGGCCGTTGATGTTTGTACGTACTGGGCCGCATCTTCACAGCAGCAACGCAGACACGAGAATAACTGCCAAATGAAAACCAACACTTTATGTCTTTGACTTTACACAGAGCAGGAACAAATTTGATGAGACAAGAGCTACTGATAAATCTTTCAGTTTGTGGTTAAAGCTTTTTTTTTTACAAGACACTATAATTAGCTGCGTGACTGCAAATTAATCTATTCTGGTAGAAAGTTCCGGTCAATGCCCTCTGGAAACAGTGCCATTTTATTATTACACAATTAGAGCTGCTGTGGCTCAAAGGTTTTACAGTATTTGTAACAAAGATAGAAACACACGTGGTTTGTCAGTTTTTGCTATTTGTTATTTATACATTGCTTATGGTTCTCAAACTATGGTACCTGTGCCACTTTTGGTACTGGTTGTTTCCCTGCATTGGTACACAGGGCAGCTGAGGGTCTTGCCTTGACAAGATAATCTCTAACTATAACTATCTTTTAATGAGGGGCCCAGAACTTGGACCCCCTCTACTCTACACTGAGTACTTTACCAGCAAATAAAATTATGTTGGTCATGTATTCCCGTCTACCTTGTCTGTGTGGCTGTACTCAAATGTTGGTCAAACTGTTGGTACTTTAAGGCCAGTATTGTTGGAGGTGGTCTGAGGTACGGCGTGCAGAGACAATGAGATAGTTGCAGACATTGGAACAACGATTTCCTGCATATGTGTGTATTTAAAGCAGGAGGCATGGACATTGTTTATTTTCACACAAGGCCGTAATCCTCTGCTTTTCCTGTTGAGTTACGATAACGCACCTCGCCATAAATCAGCAGGACACGGTTTTCAGCAACTGAGCAATACCAACAGAATTTCAAATTGCTTCCACAGTTTGCACAATTGTTTTTACTCATCATTCAGACTCATCATTTATCTCCACTGTACGCCGGTATTTCACGGGCCGACTTTACTAGCTTCGCTCGCGTGGAGCATGATATGTGACACAAAGAGCCACAACACTCAGCCACAATGGCTGAAATGTCTGCTCCTCCAGCCACTCTAAATGAGTAGGAGTCGTAAGTAGGTAAGAGTCTGACACCGACGACCATTATCAGTGGCACCACTTTCTGTTTGAGGCCAAGTAAAACGCCCACAAAAGAGAATGACAGGGTGCTGAGAGAAGATAAGGAGCTTTTTCAGCATCAGTCCAATTTACTGGACCACAGATTCAAAAGGAGGCAGCGGCTGTTATAATGAGGGTTTAAAAACGGAGAGGCCTTTTGTATCCTTTTCCCTGGACCCCATTTTATCTGCTGTGATCCTGATGGTGCAATGATGTACAATACAATAGTGTCTGTGCCCTCAGTCTGCAGCCAAGCTATTGTTAGCCCCAGTGTCTCTACGATGTGTGAGTGTCTACAGTGCATGCTTTTCTGTGTGGTTGCTTTTCACTGGTAAATAAAACAGTCATTACTGTATAAATGAGCAGCGACAAGCCAAATGATCATGGCCCCCTGCAGGTGAAGAGGACAGCATTGATTACCTGATTACAGCGACACGCCAGGCTAAAGATGGCTTATGTTAAACAGCAGCGAACACTCTGAAGCCCAAGGGAAGTAAACAAGTAGAGAGACGACAAAAAAAGATACACAAGCTGTAACACCATGTCATGTTGAACGTTGTTCTTTAACACAGACGTTTTAGCATTTAACGAAAACTGTTGAATATTCAAAGTACGTTTTATTCTATCCACATATAAACCTAATAAAGATTTATAGTGCTGTAGTGAAATACTAAGGCAGAGTTTGTGTTTTAACCTCCATGTTTTTCACTTTAACGTGTGAACAATGCAATGTCAAGATTTCTAGAAGACTATACATATTTTATTACACGTTATTTTTGACAGGCGGGAAAGCAGTATTTTCCACAAAAACATTTTTAATTCTAGGTAACCGCCCAATTAATAACTAATTAATAATCATTTAGAAATGGATCCATGAAACTGAGCGTGACCAAGTCATCAACCCTCTTTGGAACAGAGGACAGTAACTGTAGCAGTTTAGCTAATTAAATCTTAGCTCCCTTTTGCTGAGGCTTAAGCTACTTACGCAGTCCACGGTCACAGTACTGTGGTCTGCTTTTCATGTTGCCCTGTTCGACAAAAGGAGGCAGATGAGAAAGGCAGACAGGCCAGTTAAGTACAAGCACTCCATTTCATCAAAGCCATGCATTTGTAATTGCTGCATAATGGACTTGACATTATTGTCCCTGAAAATGGTACAATCTGCTGCTGCAGTGACACAGGGACACGGAGAGAACAGGTAGAACATCACACCACAAAGAGACCAACAGCAACAGCCAGTCCTTGGATTGATTTTGTTGCTGTGAGGCAAAAGCACTAACCACCAACCGCCACCGTACGGCCCCAGATAGGATCCATAAACGCTGTGGTTGTTCTATAGCCGTACTGTCGTGTGGGCAAACTATGGCACGGGGGCCGGAAGTTCTATAGCCGTTCTGCCTAGGACAGGCGTGGGCAAACTATGGCACGGGGGCCGGACAGCCGTACTGCCTAGGACAGGCATGGGCAAACTATGGCACGGGGGCCGGATAAGGCCTGTTATGCTTTTTAATCCGACCCAACCAACTTGTCCAAGTTACGTTATTAATTCATAAAATTATTACTATACTTTTTACCTTTTCCCTGCAATGCCCGCATTTCCCCAAAAGATGGGGCAGAAAAGGCTAAAAAAAATGATTCAAAAAGTTTGCCCGTGCCGGGCTTAGGAGATGGAAATCCATGCACGATCAGCTGTGGTTTGTGCCCTTGAGCTTCAGGCATAACAATTTCTCCTGACTCCCTGAATGGTTTTACTATATTAACAACTGTCGAAAACGACGGTCCCTAAATGTTCCCACTTTAAATTTGAAATGAAAAGACTCCCTCACTGCCGTTATAACTCACAATGAAAACTTGGCAGAGCTTCTGTTTCAGGTCTGATGAAAATAAAAAGTACCAGTAAAAAAATGAATCTGAAAATAGATTAAATATAAAAATTAAAACTCATTACATAAAGGGTTTTAGCAGTATATTTAAAAAATAATTAAATATTAACTGTGTATAATTTTAGCAGAAAAATAACACTGCCCTTGGGTAGAATCTAGACATGGCCTGTAATTATACTGTCCGCCTGAATATATAACAATTCTGACAGTCTCATGCACCACAGGTTGAATGATTGCACTGTAGACGTATTCTGCTTCCTATTTTACATGACATGCCATTTTGGTTTATGAGCTGTGACATGTCCTCACTCGATGGAGACGCAGCCACGTCATGTTCCCGCTGCCGCTGCTATAAATAGACAATTTAAACAAATATATAAATAAATGGATGAATGTGGACGGCTCCTCAGGTAGCATTATCCTTCCCTTACACGAGCAACTCGACGCTGCCCTCCGTCGAGAATCGGGTCTGACGTGTGAGCATCGAGCGACTATTCAAACATGAGGCGGGGGGTCAACTGAGAGACCCTCCTCAGGCACTGAAAAGTGGAGAGAACATTGCTGCAACACTGCTCTGGGCGTCGCAGGGAATAAAAGTAAAGTAGTTAGAGAAGAGAGAAAGAGAGAGAGAGAAAGAGAGGCAGTGAGAGGGAGGCAGGGAGGGAGGGAGGGGGAGAGATAAAGAGCACATGTGATAAATACCTGGCGGCCAGGCTTAGAAGACACTGTCTTCTGGATTAATATGAGAGACTGTTCTTCTGGTGATAGGGGACATTTTATTGATCGGCAGCCAAGCTGAAGCAGAGCGGGACAGGAGTGAGACCAGCTGACACATGATTGGTTGTTTGGATTGATACAGCTTAGCAGTTAGACCTGTAACACCTGATTTTTTTTTCTCACATTTTATTTCTAAGTTCTCACATCTTGTTTCTACCTTCATGAGAAAAAAAATACTGACCCCCTCCTCCAGAAAAAGAACAAAAATGTCCAAATCTCAGCTAAGCTAAGCTATGTAACCAGCTGTGTTCTCAGTGTCCTCAGCTGAGTGTCCCTGTGGTTGTTTTTACTCTGCCGTGTCTCCTTTTCTTTTATTGCTTTTTCTTTTTTTACACAAACACAGACTTTAATTCATACTGAACGCAGAAATACATAGAACAAATGAAGGAACCCTGTCCTCTTCTCACTCAGACGCAGGGACCTTGAGACAGTGGCTGTAATTGGCAGAGAAAACAATGAAGCACTTTTCGTCCTCCAGTGAAGAGGCGTTGCCAGGCAGCAGGAGTATGACGTTGTTACCCAGCAGTTGTAGCTGTAAGAGGTGGAACCAGTAGAGGGAGACGGTGTGTGCATGTGTGTGTGTGTGTGGTGAAAATATACAGTACTCCAAGCCTGTGGTAGAGTCACTGACTCTATAGGTCCACTGTGTCAGTGTTTCAACAACACCTTGAGCCTCTACCGCCTTCTGTTGGTGTGTTATATCATTTCTTTGTCTCTGTGTCTAACCTCCGCCCTGTGCCTACAACAACGTGTTCTTTTTTTTTTCTCATCTTAAAAACAAAGTATGTTTCTTGTGTTGTTGCTAGAAAATACTGCAGTACGTGAGAGAAAATAATATTTTATTTATCTAGCAG
The DNA here is from genome assembly GCF_000523025.1 of Cynoglossus semilaevis. Classification (NCBI taxonomy): domain Eukaryota; kingdom Metazoa; phylum Chordata; class Actinopteri; order Pleuronectiformes; family Cynoglossidae; genus Cynoglossus; species Cynoglossus semilaevis. Next base: position 15,039,056 of record NC_024321.1, read on the forward strand.
GTGTCATGTCTGTTTACTCATCTGACTTATACACAGAAGGTCCTTGGTTCAAACCCCAGAGGGACCACATACTTGGCGCCTCCTGTTGGGCAGCCTGTTGCAGCAGATCTGCCGTTAACATAACATTTTCCCCAGGGTGGGATCAATAAAGTTCTCATATCCTGGGAGGTACCAGGTACTTTAAAAATCTAAGGATTAGATAGAGATGAACAAAGTTCAAGTCCCTAGAATTTGAAGTCTAATGGGTCTTAAAAAAAGCGCAGGAAAGGCTGCCAAGAGAGGAACTGTAGTACTGGGGGTAACTCTAACTGATAGAGTAATATGTGGTGCAGTATTAGGATCAATGAGGTGCGCAGTCCGATTGAAAGACGGGTTCTAACTGAGGTCAGAGTTACACCAAGACTAAGCTCTGAACCCAGTCTTTGTTGCAGCGTTGATGGATCTGATGACAACGACTGCATCAGTGGTAATAAATAGTTGGTTGGTGGAAAGGTGGGGGTGCGTGGAGGGGAGGTAGTAAAGGTTATGTAACGGGCATCAACCTGTCAACAGAATGACCAGTGCACAAAAGGGGTGAAGTGGAGGGTGCAGGCAGAGTGGAATGGACGGTGTCACGAGTGATGACGGAAGTGAAAGAGAATGTTCATATCGTGTCGTCAGAGCAGCCGAGCTGTGGTTGGTCAGGAGGTTTGCAGAGTGGAAGACAGAGGACCAGTTAAAGTATAAGGTCAGGCTGAGACGGTCTGGCAGTGGAGATACTGGATAGATCAGACAAAGGCTGGAGTAGCTGGAGCTGCCAGGCTGGGGACGAGGCCGGCAGAGTTGATTCATGGATGTGATGGTTGGAGGCACAACAATAAAGGAGGCAAGAGATTGAATGAGATGAAGAGAAAAGATCTGGAGTGATGACCCCTGAAGGGGCAGCCAAATGAAAACGATGATGACGAAGAAGGAGAAATAGAAACTGGAAGTTCATTTTAAGTACAGTATGTAATGTACAGAATAGACATATTTTTTACCATATATTTGATTTCTGTCTCTGCTCCACAGTCAAAGGCTTTTGAAAAATGGTACGTGCCATGTCACTGGTTCTCAATTACTTTCAGTTATTTGCTCCCTGAGCCAAGTAGACCCTAACCAGCAGAAACGAATTGGTTTGAAAGAATAAAAATGCAGAACTGTGTCATCATTTAATAAAAACTGACAAGCACTGCTGATGTACTGGAGAGTTCTCTCTTTGAATTACAGACAGGTAAAAAGTTGGATTTCTGTTGGTGGACACAGTCCAGTTGCCTGGACCTGGACCTGGACCTGGACCTGGACGACTAAGGACCTGGTCTGAGACAAGAACTGTTTTCTGCAGTGATTGTACACGATAGCATGTGCATCTAGTGTCTAGTTCAGGGGGTGTCAAACATACGGCCCGCTTGAGGTTTCAATCTGGCCCACCTGATAAATGTTGGAAAAATCCAATTAGGATTTACCTAATATACTAGCACTTTTTTGCAGATAAAAAAGGGGAAAAACATGGATATTCAGGCTGTATGTGACACCCCTGGTCTAGCTGGACGGACGGTCGGTGTCTTTCACTTTGTAATTAACTTAATGTTCCCAGATTATACAACAGTTACTGAACATGTGTGCTGCTCATACTGTAGACACAGAGAAGAACAAGACTTCACACGACCCAATCAGTAACCAGGGAGACTCCTCCAGGATCCAGACTTCACAGGTGGAGTTCAAATCCACACCAAGATTGCCGTGAGCACAGACAGAGTCTGTGACTCACCTCGGAGTAGAAGAGCCTTAGTTACACCTGCATAATCCTCCTGCTCCACATCAAGTTTAATCTGTACAAGATGTACTAGATGTATGTATTAGCACTCGGGCTAAAGAGCCTTTCAGCTGTGGAGTGGGTTTGGAAGCAGATGCATGAGGAAACTGGATTAGTGTAACGATCAAATACAAAGATGATAATAATTTAAAAAAACTAGTGAAGACTGTTATAGTATTACTACTAGTATTAATATTTAGTTTTAGTAAGACTCAAGTTTAACTCTGTGAGGATGTTTTTAATGTCTGTTGGAGTTAAATCTCCTCGACTTTGTCTGTTTCCTGGCTCTGTCTTCTATCCACCTGCTGTCTGCTCACCCTCTTTCACTTCAGGTTTCAGTTTCTCCCATCAAATATGAACCGACCAAAGTAAAAGGTTTGTGTGATAATCCTCATGACGTAGAGTTAATAAATATATCTACATCAGTGTGAACGTCACATCAGTTAAAGTTCACTGTCAAACTTTGGTTTATTTTAATGCTGAATACAAACACAACTTTTTTTTTTCATTTAAAATTTAAATTTGCAAAAAGAATAAATTGCCGATAACTAATGCGCTGTAGGATGAGGGCATCAAAAGGGCATAAGTTAACTCAGGGGTTGGCTCAACCCAATTTGGTGCCCAAGGCAAGATTAATCCACACTGTGCCAAGGGCCGGCCCTGAGTTAACCCCTGACCCCAGTGGTGGAGGTTAAATGACTACGTAATTTAATCAAATCATCAAAAAAAGGCTACGTATTTGTTCGGTCTTTTCCTAATGGACCACTTAACATGACGGGTCAGGAGTTTATCTCAAACACTGCAGCGTTCTTCCTGTATTCTCACTGCAAATGAGGGGGGACTTCTGTGAAACATCAGCCTGAGGTGAAGTCTCCCTCCAGCCTGCGCTGTGAGCTGCTCCCCACCACAGCTGCTGGCAACTGAAAGCTATAAATCTTTAAGTATTTGTGTGTGTGTCTGTTATAAAAATGCAATTTTAAGATTATATGAGGCAAGAGGTGTTTAACCGATGAGCTTATATAAAGTTGTCCTGCAGACATGTTCGGTTTGAGCAGCTCAGCCTGTGGCCAGAGCTCTGTGCACCAAGCTTGGGCAACATATATATATGTGTGTGTGTGTATATATATATATATGAAATATAATAATAATAATAATAATAACAATAAAGGTCTGTGCCGCTCGTCCTTCCCAAAGTCTCCTCCTGAGATGTCATTATGGAGCCGAGGTCTCATCTGCACCTCTGGGAATATAAATTATTTTTGATCACTATCACTCAATTAAAAGAGTCAGACTAAAAATAACCCTGCAAGGAAGAGCCAGAGATGAAGAGCAAATAGAGTAATTAATGTAAGAAGACCCGCTGACACCGGTTAATGCATCATGACATCCACATGATGAATGAAAGGCAAATGAATCCTTGGTGGAGGAGGAAAACATGGGAGGGATTCATTGGTTTTCATAAACTAAAAACAGGTTTTAAAAAGCAGTCCAACAACACTGATGCTAAAAACCTGAGGCTTAATAAACGTGTTCGGCGCACCAAGAAAAATAAAAGGTCAAAAATCGACAATGTCAAGGAAACTTTTCTAAAAATTTTATCAATTCCTAAAAGGGAAAATGAAAGTTTGGGTGTTTTTTTGTTACATAAAGCCTTAATCCAAGGTTTTCTCACAATGGGAGCAAACTAGCATTAGCGGGCCAAGCATATTGTGTATCGTGAGCCAAATGCACCCTGGTCTAAAAAGTTTGGTTTACTTTTGTGACTCTCTGCACAATGACAGTCGTAGCCAATATTTAAATAAAGAAACTCAATAATAAAAAAAGAAAAGGAAAAGAAAAACAGGTTGGCGAGGTGTTCCTCCTGTGACTGAGGAGAACCTCGACTCCAGGCTGTTCCTCTCTGCTGCACATCACAGACTCTCTGGACGCTCCACTCCACTCTGCTGTCACCACATGCTCCACTTCACCTCCAAATGTGAAGACTCTCAGTTCCTCTGCCTTCCATACTGCTCAGTGGAATGTGTTGTCACACAGTGTGCGTACGCTCACGGTGCATCATTTACGGGTCAAACATTTGACACGAGAAGTTTTACATGTAAATTAATGTTGGTCGACGACTGCATCCATGAATAGACAAACACGTGAACAATAACAATATGATAATTTTACATCTATTTAATGCATCTTCATGGCTGACAAATAGGGTTCGGGTTCACTGCTGCCACCTACTGGGCTGGAATGTGCACATCAGTGTGCTAGTTAGGGAACTGAGAAACAATTCTTTCAACACAATATTTTGTCTGTATTAAGTTATACCAAATGACTGCATTTATGCCCCAGGTCTAGTTTGTTTACAAATACTGAATTTAAAAGTAATTTTAATTATGGTTAAAATTATGTCTGCACATGATGTCATTATGGGTCTGTATTAAATGATCGAACATGAACATCTGGTTGGACAGGAAGGTTAATTTGAATGGAAATACGACTTCATGTGCATATGTCATATCTGAGACTTTGGTCTCTTGGGGGGGGGGCGACCAGAAGGAAGAGCAACAGTGAATGCCACAAATTTCCAATCCGATACAGTGCAATACTTTGCTCCTTCTCCCTCAGGCTGGACTGACATTTCATTTTTCTATCCTGATGACCAATGCATAAAAGAAAAGGTCCTGCCGCAATTACAGCCAAGGTCAGTGCAATGGAGTGAAGAGTACTGTGGTGATGTGGTGTTAAAGGGAAGCTTTTACGGCATCACTACTCCGCCATGCGCACAGCGGGAAGAGACGACGTTCATCCCATTCAAACAAAACCCATGTCATCATTATCCCGTCCAATTACATCGCAGAGGCTAAAAGCCTCAAAATTAAATGTAATTGCAACATTTCCCTTTTGCATAATTTAATCCACTTAGCCTCTCGCTAACAGTTTTAACATAATAGGCTAACTTTACTCTGTCAGTCTGATACCAATGTGGGGCTCTGTGCTTAATAATCTGTCAGTCAACAGCAGCCTCGGACATACACACGTACTGTGTATACTCCAGCAGAAAAATACAGGTAATCACCGACGGAACACGCAACTCACTGACAGACAGAACAACTGACAAAAATAGTATTATACACAACAAAAAAGGTTTCAAATTCTAAGAAACTTCTCAATCACGTCTGTTGAGTCCAAGGTTCGAATGAACCCACAACACCACAAGGACCCACTAGAGGGCAGTGATCCATATTTTGGGAAACCAAATTTTTTGTTTTTCTACACTTGTTTCCAGAGGTGACAGAATATTATCCTGACTCCGCAGCAGGCAGAGAAGACTGATTTCAAACTAGGGTGAGGTAACATGGGGGGGAGGAAGGTGGGTGGAAGGACAGAGCAGATGGTAGACAGATGGAGGTGAGAGGGCGGAGAGGAGAGACTTAGAGAGAGAGGAGGTAAGGGCAGGATCCAGGGTGAATCCATCAGCGTCTCCCTGTGAGGCATGACAGAGCTGCAGACAGCTGGATGGATGCTGGTAGGGGGCGCTCACTGAAGGCTACCTCCACACTCCTGTCTTTTCTTTGATTCACCTGAATTCCCCTTTGACATATAATGCTGACACAGCAACGGTACAACTCTCGCTGTGTCTCACACAAACACAAACACACACACACACACACACACCGGCTCACAGCTCAGCCCATGTCCAGCAAATTTAAAAAAGGAAAGAAAAACCCACGCAGCGAATCAGGCAAGCGCAGCGTTGTTTACTGTAGTAATATCATTGTAGCTGGTGGCAATTTCAAGGCTGCAATCAATCAGAACTTTTTTTTTTTTTTTTAACAAGGTGACCACGGTGGAGCGGAGCCCAGATGCTGGAACTTGGCTAAACACACAATAGTATTAGGAGTCTGGTCACTCATCGAGTGGAGTGGACGGTGAGACAGACAGAGATAAGTTGGTGAAGAAGTCGAATGCTGAACAAGTTCTGCCCGAGGCCTCAGAGCCAATATCCGTCACCGTGGCATTAATTATATTCTCTTTTCATTAGAGCGCACCCTGGGGACTGACGTTATTAGACGCAGCCCAATTAGGCCTGCGGTGAGCTAACGATGCCATACCAGGAGACGGGGCAGTATAATGAATAAGGGGGGTTTGGGGGGGGGGATGGGGTGGCAGCAGAGCTTCCATCAGCTCCTTCACTGGGAGTGAAAGGATACAGAGCAGACGGGAAAAAATGATGTAAGAGGAAACGGATCCTTACACGTCTGGTTCCCAAATACAGCAGTTTTGCTAAAAGAAATATTAGAATTACTAAGGAGGACTTTAGTCGCGCAGAAACACAAGAAAAAAGGTGCATTTCACAATAAACTTGAAGAATAAAAAGTATTTTTTAAAAAGTGATATTTAATTTATAGTTAAAATAATCATCTTTAAGCACCTTTTAGTATATTTTTTGTACGTGTTTAATCTTTACTTGAATATCCAAATGAAAGAATGACTTGTTTGTGTGCTATTTTTATTAACATCTTGTTGTTGGATCAACACCTGGCCCACAGGAGAAAAAAAGTAAAGACATTTCTAAATTGAAAGCTTGAAAAAAACTCTATCTCTATCTCTTCTCTATCTCACTTAGCTTATCCCTGTCTATCCAATCTCACTGCATCTTATCTGATCTGACCTTAGCTTAGCTTATCTTGGGACAAAGATGACATACGTCTGAGTGGGTCAACGTGGGCCACAAAATGAGGCCACCAAGTGGTAGGTAGGTCGGTGACCAAAGACGCAAATCAAGTTTCTGTCATAAATCTGATGATCTCTCCCTCCTGGTGCTACAACGTCTCTCTCTATCTTGAGTTCCTCGGCATGGCTTCACCTCTTAGGTAACATGATGTCCCCGTCCTCTGAACCCCACCTCCTCTGAAAGATTCCAGTCCTTTCACTGCTCACAGCTCTGTTGGAAAACCTACTGTCCCATGAAAGACAATGACAACGTCTACACCTCCTTTTTTTACAGTCCCAAAAAGATGAAATGGCAGTGAGACAGAGCCCAAGCATTAAAGAGCTCATACCTCATCTTTATGATATGGAGGAGCGTTCCAATTTGGACGGGCATTAGCAAATGAGGGGAGATTGAGGGGAGTCAGCAGAGCAGCTCGGCTGTGAAGTTTATTTTAGTCAAAGTTAAACCTGCATTTTTCATAATGACTGAACGAAGCTAACCTGCTGTGATGCTAGGACACAGCAGTGTTCACGCAATGCATCGATCTGCTGGCAGGGCACGTCCCCCCGCTTCCGACTCCTTTGATGTGCGAATCCCTTCCGTGTCATGACAACAGGGTCGGGGCACGTGGCTGCCCCGGATCAGGGGAAAACAGATAAGCTGTTATGATCGGAGGTGAGGTGAATCAATGTCTCAGCACCTCTTTGATGCAGACCCTGTTTCTCTATAGCATGTCTTTGGTTGATTAAACACATCGACTGGTCTGTCAGCAGACAGGAGCGATGGCCCACTGCACCATTCTGCCACCTCAACCCCCCCACCCCCACCCCCACTTCATCCAAACCTTAGCTGGAGGCTAAATGGGAAGAACAACATGCGATGTGAGGTCAGGTCGTCGTCATAGATTTATCACAGCTCTCCTCACCTTAGAATAAAAGTACTGACTGTCTTCGCTTTGTTGTCTCTTTCTTCAAGCTCTGAGGCTAAACAAACGGAGAACCATAATGTTCTTAGAAGCTGGCGACATTATGGGTTCCCATTTGTTTTCTCAAAAACTATTCTTATCAATTCTATGAATCCAGCAGCGACAGTGTTATGACTTTTTCTACTGCAGTTCCAGACCACGACACAAGCAACGCGAGCTGTAGCCATGTTCTGTATTGATAGCAAACACCCATAGATGCACCATAGCACTGGTTCTGACATGTTCTGTTATGATACCAGAAGTTTTATGAAACACCCATAGATGCACCATAGCACTGAATATGCTAACGACTAGCTAACAACAGTCTAACTCTTACATAAAATACTTGTGTTTGCATCAGATGGTAAAACAAATGATGTTGGGTCCTTACATTTGCATTTACCTACAATTAGATTTTTTTCCCTTCATTTCCATATGTTTTCATTATGGAAAACTGAACCCTTATTGTCCAGGTTTTCCAGGTCACACGGTCACCCTGTGTTTGACGTTTTCTCCGACCTGCCTTCTTGCCCAGCCTCTCTCTGGTCTTTAACTGCCTCTGCCTGTCTCTTATGGAGAGAGCTGATGCAATGATATCGATGACTGCCTGACTACGGTGCATCCCTGGGCTGATTATGCACTTTTCCATCCAATCTAATCCAGCTAATGATCCAGGGATTTCATATTTATCAGCCGGTGCAGCATCATTTATCATTTCACTGCTCTGCACATAAACAGTCATATTGGCTGCGAGTAAATGAGCACAGGCAGACATCAACTACCTGAAACCTGGGACAGATAATACTCCGATACACAGCGTCGTGCCACCACAGACTCAGGGCAGGTAGTTGTTGAGCAGAAATATTAAAAATGACTTCAGAGTTATCTTCAGGGAAAATCAGGCCGCTTCATGACACCGGAGTTTTTATGTTGTTTGTTTGTTTTGTTAACAAACTGCTGTTTTTCACGTGTCCTTGAAGACTTTGCTCAAGCTGTTGTCACAACAACATCTTTCCTCACTGAAAAATATCAAGTGTTCTGAGGGGGAGGAAAGAGAGAGGGGGAGTGAGAATATTCAAGTCCATTTAATCAACACAGGTAACAAGACTAACGTTATAAAAGACGTTTGGACAGATGTTGAGGAGCAGTACCAGATATATCCAGCAGGTCAAAGGATGTTAGAGATGGAGTTGCCAGGCAAGAGGAAAAGAGAAAGACTTCAGGGGAGAGTTGGGGACGTGGTAAAAGAGGACGTGGAGATAGTTGTGTAGAAGTAGAGGAGACAGGAAGTAGATTAAGACGGAGGAAAACGATCCACTGGGGTGGCCCCAGAGAGGGGAATCTGAGAGAAGAGGAAGAAGAACTCCTGGGTTTTTTTTTAATCAACAAGGTGCCAACAATGGGGATCATACATTATTATTATCTGTAATAAATTGGGGTTTTGTAATGCACTGGAAACATTTTTAAATAAGAGGTAGGTCTTCCAACATGATTAAACTGCTGTAGAACACCGAAGAAGAACGATAAGACATTAGAGCTGGCCGGGTCCCAGATTAGCAGGGTCCAAATCAGAAAACAAGAACCAAATGTTTTCATTAACTCAAGAATCCTCTGACTGCGACTGAGAACACAAAACAAACTGCTAACAACTCATAACTCAGTTCTGGTCATTTTGTTGCTTTATTCAAATTACATTTTTGCAATATTTTGGTCAGTGTCAAGCACGTTAAAACACGGTGATGTGTACTGTGTATTTAAGCAAATGTAAATATTTATGAATAGGATTATGTTTAGTTATACAGTGTTTCTGGTTTTTCCAGATGCCTCTGCAGACGCACCTGTGAGAAAGTTTCTGTTTTTTCAGATGCCTCTGCAGATGCACCTGTGAGAAAAGTATTTGGTTCCAAGTCAAGGATCCGTCAAAAGAAAAATGATTTCTTAAAGTATTCCAAGTCAAAGATCCATCAAAAGAAAAATGATTTCTTAAAGTATCGTAAAGTTAACCTTAATCGTTTGCCAATCAGCAAAACGTCACATTTAGAATGCAGACACACCCATACACCTATCAGCCTCACACACACACACACACACACACACACACGTGCAGACCCACTAAGGGGAGGCAGCAGATAACGGACAGGTTTGATTTAGTGTTGTGTTCTGTTGGGCCCCATGTGTTAATTGATCCCATTGATTGTGTCAAGCTGATCCAGAGCCAGTGGACCTTCTTTGGTGTACTTTTTCACCCACCTGCACACACACACACACACACACACACACACATAAACATGCAACTCACACAGCATTTCATAGGACGCTGCAGCTCCTCGATGATTTCTTCACAGGTAATGGAACTGCAATTCACTTTATTCCTGCTTATAATAACCTCACATCGTTCCGAAATGACTTATAACGGAATTTTCTGTTGTCTCAGCACGAATGCGCTCGGCTTTATGTACTCATTCATACGGCTGAGCAATTGTAATGGAATAAAAGGGGCTTGCCAAGGAATGTGATGCGTCGCATTTTGCAAACTCACTCCTCTGCTGCTGCGGAGGTTGGTTCTCCAGGAGCAGCAGGACGGAGTTATGAGAATGTTTATATCTGCAGCTGAGGGTCAATACCTGGCTGCATTTGTAATGAGGTCACAGCACGGTCTCGGGATCAGCACCAATGACAGAGACGTCTCTTGGGGGAATAATCACCTGCTGCCGTAATGGGTTTTTTCCGTCAGTGATCACCGGGGGTCGCTGTCGTGGATTAATGACGCAATCTAGCTGAGATTATGAACTTGACATGGGTTAGATTCAGATCTGGGGCTGATCAATTATATTTACATACATATATGTCATATACATGATAAATATATGTGTGTTTATATGTGTATATATATATATATATATATATATATATTTATATATATATATATATATATATATATATATACATATATTTTCACATACATATATGTGTAATAATATATATGTACATTATAAATATATATATATAGGCTATTTTTTTATGGTATGCCGTTCAGGAAATGAATCCTTTAATATATAAACATAAAGTCTGAATATATATAAAAAAAGGTCTGAGTATATTTATTTTTTTGTACATATATATATATATTCAGACTTTCTGTGTGTATATATATATTCAGACTTTTTGTATACAGTATATATTCATGGATTAATTTCCTGAACGGCATGTCACAGTCGTTCAATTATGAGCCCGTAGTACCTCATATGTCACAGATTGAAAGTACTTCAGGTACTCGACCACTCTGCCTGTCCTTCACTCTGTTTAAACAGAGCTTCACAGATGTTCAGCAGATTAAAGGAGAATGACACAGTTCTCTGGTGACGGCCTGTTGTTATACTGTAACTCCTGCTGTTTTTAACACCGTCGTTCACTGCACAGATGTGTGTTCTGATATGATGACGCTTGTTTGGCTTGGCTTGTTCGCCGACGTCTTTCTGCCTCACCGTGGCTGCCGTGTCGGTGCAGCAGGAGCGGTTTATCTTCAGCTCACTTTCATTTCCAATTACAGAGAAAAATAAAAGTTCCGGCGTTTCCCTGTGATTCTCTCCACTGCACAGTGACTGTGGTTCAGGGTGCAAGGAGCAGGAGAACATGGTGCTTTTCCAAATATGCTAATTGTCTGGCTCCTATTCGTCGGTCTTGATGGGGAAATTGGAAAGAAAATATATACAGTATATATATATATATAAAGAGGATGGCAAAGAGCAGAAGTTTAATAAAAAGAACAAAAATCTGGGGCAGAGACACAGACGTTAACAGGAGGAGATAATGATATGCCTCGCTCAAGCAGGAACTTGGCAAGAGTTCTTCACTGTTGGCAAACTTTGATTTAGTCAAACAAGACCCTGAGCTTTGAATCAAACGTAACTTTCACTGATTTATAAGAATATTTATACTTGATCTTTCGGTTTATTCTTACCCACCGAGCCCGAGATCTATGGAAATTATTCTTTTTCTAACTCACTAACTTTCTTCACTTAAACTTTATTTGTATTTATTTCCATATTGAGGTTAAACGTTTTTTTGCAGATTCCATTAAACCTCCCACATCAAAACATTTACAGGAACTTTATTTAAAAAAGAAAAAAAAACTGCTGTTGTCACTGAACATCCATCCATCTGTGCTCCTGCTGGAAAATACAATTACAAATCAATAGCTGGGGATCTTTTGGGGGACCCGTCCTTTACTTTGGGAACCACTGCTTTAAACCAAGTTCTTACTGTACCATTACTGTGAGGCCACGTGAAGTCAGATGAGACACAGGAGAAATTCAACAGAGAGCGTTCGCTGCAGGTCTTTGTCGAAGCGCTTCTTCTCCTTACACAAGCAACTTTTTTCACTCTCCCATTATCAGCAGGGGAGGCCGAGTACGCCATTAAACGCTTAATTAAAGAGCCTTTTATATATTGACAGCTTTGCATTTTATATGAGCTCCGTGCTTTTCGCCTGCATGCTACTACATCACACTTTATTGACGAACACGACTAAAATCTCGTCTTCGCAAATGCTTTTCTACAGTCTCACGTGATGCATGAGACGTAGCTACGACATATATTACTACATAGATATATACCTGTCAGATTAAACAGCGCTTTGTGGATATTCACTGCGTCCAGATACATCAAACTAAAGCTGCTGCTCCAGCCTGTACCGTGCGGAAAACGGAAGACTGTGTTTTTCACGTAATGCATCAACGTGAGAGAAGATAATGCATGTATTTCTGCTGCTCTGTGAGACGTAACTGCTACATTAAAAGCATGGGATGTACAGAAAAATGCACTTTACACATTACGGAAAACCAGATGTACACACAGCAATGCTAATATTTTATCATAAAAAGCATTAGGTGTAGCTCACAGTCACGGGAACTAGAAATTCTGTAATTTTTTCAGCCTGAGATGGATGGATGGATGGATGGATGAATGGATCCATCTATCTATCTCTGGGCAAATTTTCATTTCATCATTTTCTACACCATCTATTGGGGTAACATGGGTATTAAAGGGTCAAAAGTCAAAAGTATAATGATAATAAATAAATAATATAATTTTAGAAAAGTTTGGCGGGCCAGATTAAAAAGCTGAACGGGCCACATCCAGCCCCCTGGGCCTCCGTTTGCCCATGCCTGATCAATCTATTTAATATTTTCTTAAATACTGGTGAAACTGGAGTACCTTTTAGTGGAGGTCTAACCAAAGACAGACCGCTGAAGCCCACCTATTAAGACCCACGCATTTGAAAAACTTCTTAATTTTTAGCCAGTAAAGTATTCCTGAGAGTTTGGGCAATTACAGGCGCAGCATTAACCTCGCTCTGTGGGATATTCTCCATTCTTCTCCACGATCTCCTGCTGGACTAAAAATCAATCGGCCTGTGAAGCAGCAGCTCATTTGTCCTGGGCTCTGACAGAGACGCTGGTCAATAAAGGCACTGCATTGCTATGGTCGGGGCCTCCCAGCAAAGCCTCTGCTTGGCGCAGCAATACTGCGACTGGAGAACATGATAGATGGCACGGGCGTGAGCTCGCTGGAGCGAGACGGAGCCGTTGGGCAGCAGTGACACATTTTGTCACCTCGCACGATCTTATCTCACTGTGGAGCATCAGATGATGAAATGACAGCAACTCTGACTTAGCCCAGAGGGTTGGAAGGCTGTTCTAATAACTTGGTGCCTTTTTTTTTTTTTTTTTTTTTTATTAAAAATAAAAGTTTTCTAATATTATGTTTTAACAGTTGGTTAATGGGAGAAGATTTTTATATTTTATCTTAATGAACGCAACAATATTTTAGGTATAATATATGCATATATGTGACTGTATACACACAACCATATATCCTTCTGTATATATATTTGTAATGTATACACACAACCATACATACATATATATGCTTATCTATACATACATTTTACATATATCCTTCTGTATATATATTTGTATATGTATCTATGTATATACAGTAAATATATACACATATAGACATGCATACACATAAATATATGTGTATATATACAAAGGTATGCCTATATACATATACAGTATATAAGTACATGTCTACATACAGTATACAGCATATACAGTACAAAGTATAAACTAAATATACTAAATATCGCCCATTCCTGTGGAGTGTGCAGCTCTATGGTGAGGAGTAGCCCATCATTGAACTATGAATGCTGGGATTGACCGTCGCTCTCCCTGTGACCCTGAAACAATGAAGTTGAATAAATCAATGTGTCCAACTGTGTTGTGCTTCCCATATGTGTGTGAAAAAAAAAAGGGACTTTTGAACCAAAAGCAGAGCCGGCAGCGGTGTAGGGTTTTTTTCTGTTTCCAGACTCAAAAACCCAGTCAAAAAAATGACAGCACAGAGCGGATGACAGGTAAATCCCAGCATCTTGTATTAGTAAATAAAAATAGAGCAGTGTGGATGCAGCTTTGCTGCCTTTTATAAGGAACTGCTTTCAGAGAATGGGGAAGAGAATGAGGCCGACAGGTGGATTGTTGTAAAATAAAACTCATCTTAGCCTTAAAATTGAAGACATAATTAACAAAAGAGCTCTCATTTGCTTAATTATCCCTCGGATGAACATATGATGTAGTAATTAACCTGCAGCGCCCTCCCCCCCTGCCGCCCCCCCCCCCCCATATTCCCTCAATCCCAGAATTGTGCAGACAAGAAGGGAAGGCAATTAGCTTGAGCCTATGATTATTTGTCATGAATAAATGTATGCGTTGCCATGATTACCTCTTACACATCCTGCAATTAAATAACCTTGTAAAAATGATGCAGATTTATTCAATAACCTCCGCTGTGCTCTTGCAGAAAACTGTGATGATATTACACACTTTCACATAAGCTATTTTTTTTTTTTTGCATCTTCATCAAGTCATGTAGCGCTTTATTTAAACTTAGACAAATGTGTGTGACGACAGAATCACTTATTCTTAAAGGTTCTATCTTGATCAGGAGATCAATATTATCAATAATATTTTAAAAATGCAGCTTGAACTGAAGGTTATCTTAGAATGACAACATCCCCAACCTCCTTACTGTAAGGCAAGAGAGGTTACCGCTTCTCCACTGACTCACACCATGTGAAGTATATACTTAAATTGGCAGCAGACCTCAGTGTGAAAGGTTTGGTCCCACTCTAAAAAGGCACATAAAACATCTGAGTTCTTGGTATGAGACGTCAGCTGAGGTTATTGAGGCAGTCATGTGAAAAAAAAAAAAACCTTAGTTCAAAATGTAGAAAAAGAATCTTTGATGCCAATGAAGTTGGCGAAGGACACGTCCCACAGAGTCTCCTCGTAGTAAAATATATATTAACAAGTGGTTCAAAGCGATGCATACGGTAACGAGCAAAGCTGGCAGAGGTAGAAAACTAGATTTACCAGAAATCCTTCAAAAGTGTCTTGTGAAAAAAAAAAAACTGGAACAGACCCAGAAAAACTCATCTGCTGCTCAGACTCCTACCAGCTTTCTGAGAAAATACCAAATTACGCATGTATCGAAAGCAGAGTGTGAGTGTGAACTTAGCATCACGTACTTTGATTAAATCTAACTAATCCAATATGCGTCCTTTGATTAAATCTAACTAATCCAATATAATCCCTGAACCTCATAAAAACCCTTTCACTCCAAGGAGACCTGTGGAATGTCCCCATGAGGACAAAGTGTTTCCACAAAAGGGGTTTTTATTTTACTTTATTTTTCTAATAGAGCCAGAAGTAAATAGCTTATTAGCCACACACACACACACACACTC
>NC_024321.1:15054400-15059665 GCF_000523025.1 Cynoglossus semilaevis
AGTCAAATCTCAACTCGGTGTTAAAGCTGTGAGTCGATGATCACACTGAAGCCTGTGTTACATTCAGATAATTAACCACAGAGGGAAATGCCCTGTTGAATAGAAGGCTGCCGATGTCACTTCCTGTTCTCTAAACATCTCGTCATGTGGCTCTTGGTCTAGAGCCTTCTTCCTCTTTCGTTACTGATGACACTGTTTACTCTCTCTTAGATACAGAGCAGAGGATACGGGAAGGGAAACTTTGCCCTGGCTACAGTTCAACTTTTCTGCCACTTCATTAGAAACTTTCTGAGAAGATCTGTGCAGCCATGGACGGAGACGTGCTGTCTGTGCCGTCGTTCTCGTTGTTATCACCCCCAGCATCAGAGAGAGAAACAGAGAAGAGTTCACCAAAGAGCGAGATCACTGAGAAGCAACTCTGGCACAAATCTACTGAAACACTGTGGTACGTACGTTCACATTTTTTATCGACACAAAACAGAGAATACCTACTCATGTGAGAAATCTGTCAACCACGGCCTCTTAAATTGAAATGTATCCACATCTATGGTTGAGTATTTTTATCATGTCTCTGTAGACGTTAGACTGGGCTAGAAGCTTCAATTAAGCTGTTTTATTTTTTATTATACCGTTATCTTGGACTTGTTGAGAAGAAGAAAACACACAAAATTGTGAAGTTTTCGAATAGGTCGTGATAGTTTCAAAATTGAAAACAGATCAAAACCACGATGTTAATATAGCAGAACGATGAACATATTATGACAAACGGACGTCATCTGGGTTTTTTAGTACACATATTTACACCTCTGGAGTTTCCGTCTACTCAAAGTACACGTTTCGACAACATACAGTAGTAGATTTAAGTTTCATAATCTGTAATTGTGTATCAAAACGAGCCATTACATCACAGGATTATTTCGGGGGCCTCCAACTGTGTAGGTGCGCCCATGCTACCTCTCCTACTGTCTGAGGATGTGTTATTTCCTTTACTCATATTTAAATACTGGACCAAATGCTCAGCACAGCTCTGTAACAACAGAAAACATCCAAGTTCACTCTTTTTTCCTTCTGGAACTTTATCTCGATCTGGGTCCGACTTTGGCTCAAACATAGGCGTCCTGCCACTTTGCCATACCTGTCAGAATGGAATACACTACTGTACCACGCATGTGTCAGTCAGAATCTGCCAAGCATCACAAGTCGTTGCCATGGTTACATGGAAGGACTAAGTGGGCAGAGTACACAGAGGCTCATTAGCATCTAAAGGTAAAGGCACAGAAACTTAACGTTCAGGATTGTTTAACAGCTGTGTGTAAATCCAGAGGTTCTAAATCTTTATTTAGTTTTTTTTATTATTATTTGCATCACAGCAGACTAATGTGTCAGTTTTAAAAACAAAATCTCAAGTTCTTCTTTTCTGACAACTACACACGCAGTGAACATGATACTTCTCGGTGGATTAGCATATTGACTCAGGACACAGTGGAATTTTACACTTCCCTCTCGTGATTGACAACTATACTGCAGTGGGTCACAGAGCATTTGTATCGGCTGTCACGGAATCAGGGACACCGTGGGAATGACGGTGTCCTCAGAGAGCGGCCGTCGAGGAGCCGAGACAAAAGGATGGGACGTTTGGAGCGTCCGCTGACAGCTTGTGGCCAAACTGGCCACTGCATGAAGGCTCAGCCCCATTTTGGCGTCTGCCTTGGCTCTTTACTGCAGACCTGCTGGTTCAGTGTGGATGAGTCAGTCATTTGGAGACAGTCATTTAGAATGAAGCTGAATTGATGTCTTAATTAATTTTGATAGCTCCACCCCACTTACAAAGAAAAAGAAATGGAGTCGATTTGCGCTATTCTCCAGGAGACGGCTCAGCTAATTGATCATCTAACCACATCTCTGATGACGACTTTTTAGAGCTTCATTATCTCATCAAATATGACATTCAGTCCAAATGGACCTTCAGAATAGTGTCGAGAAGCAGCTCTGGGTCTAATCTACACCAATTTGATAAGTGACCAAAAATTCAATGAATGGGTTTTTAATGAGATACGATGGTGGATGTTGAAAGGACGCCTCCTGGAGTCCAGGGTTACGAAACCAGACTGTGCTGAGTCTGCATTTCCTCTGTAAGTGTGCATGAGTTTCCGTCCGCAGCCAAAAAACATACAGATTTGGATTAAGTTAACTATTCACTCTACTCCCAGCCCTCCCCACAGCCCTGAGGAGGATTCAGTGGTAGAAGATGAGTAAAGGAATATGGCCACACCCTGCTGGACAGCGGGGGAACTGCACTTGGAATAACCTTTTTGGGGTTTTATAAAAACAAAACAAAAACCGTCTTTCTGAAGGGCCCGACTCTGTGAAGCACAGCCGTCTGATGTGGTGTAACACCGGTGGAACCACATCAGGATGCTGTGAAAGTGGAAGACAGCGTGTGTTGCCGCTGAAAGCCTGAGGGGTCAGAGGTCATGTGGTTGTGATGCTCTAAGCTCCCTGAGGTTACTGCAGTACATTTGTGTGAAGCATCGCTATCAGCTAGACATGCTGATATCTGTGATCTCACATGAGCTACCCCCCCACACCTCGCTCTACCCCCTCCATTTGGAGACCTCTACTGTCTGTCTGTCAGAGATTCCATTTAGACAAGACTTTAAACAAACCCTGGTCTGATAAAAGAGAAAACTGGTTCTAATTACCTGCACTGAGACGGACACAGTGGACAGTGAAGCAGGTGAGAAATACTGTACAGTATTAGGAGAAGTAGTGACAGTGTGTGATAGTAAACTGCTTTTAGGGCTGTAGGAGGATTTTATTTTTAAATCTTAAATCCATCCATCACAGCGTTGTGGTCGATTAATCATGAGCAATTACAATTAATCGTAACTGATCAAAGAGAAGGAGAAGCAACAACAGGAAGTGGTAGGTGCAGTCGTAGCTGCAGTCGTAGCTGCAGTCGTAGCTGCAGGTGTTGACTAATTCTAATGATGGAATTATTGATATGGGAAAATGTCAGTTGTTGAATCAGTATTTAAATGACACAAATACTAATACTATTACTGTGTATTACAGCAAATATAACTAGACGGTGGAACTACTGTGTCCTGTACGAGGGTTAAAGATGCAGTAACATTTTAAATCTGATTAATTTCACAAATTAAGATTAATTAAGAAATTAATTTAGATTAAGATTAACAAGTTAATTTTGACAGCCTTAATAATAATAATAATAAATATTATTAATAATAATAATAAATATAAATAAATATTATTATTAGGGCTGTCAAAACTAAACTGTATCTTTCACCTAATAATAATAATTATTATTAATAATAATTATTATTAGTGTTATTATTTTATTATTAGAACAACAATAATCATCAATTATTAAAATTATTATTGTTATTATTGTTGTTTTAATATAATAATATTAATATTATTACAAAGCCTATTATTGTCCAATTGAAACGCGTTCTCTCTCGTTTTGTTTCTTTTTCTCTCTATCTCTCCGAGTATCTTGACTGCATAATTCTGACAGAGCATGCATGTACGTGCGTGGGTGTGCATAATAACTCGATTCTCTCTAAGTGCACTCTATGCGAGTGGGTGTGAACAAGTACCTGTCAGTATTTCGTGCGTACACGAGTTCTCTTTTTATTGGAAATCCTCTACTAATGTTCTCCATCATGGCTGTTATTTACGGCACCGGTCCCACGTGTGCGTGCGTGTGTGTGTTTGCAGGACAGGGGTCGCGGGTCCTGTGGGGGACAGGCTGCTGTCCACAGAGGAACAGGTCACTTTGATCACTGAGAGTATGACGGTGTCCTCCACTGACCAGGAGAAGGTGCTGCTGCTCAACAAGAACACAGAGCTGCGCAGAGTCAACAAAGAGGTACAATCATCAGCTGGCTGCTGCAGACCAGAGTGAGCTGTGGGCGTTTGTGTGAAAACTGCTGCTAAACTGCAAAAAAAAAAAAACAATCATCCAACCTTGTTTCAGAATTCCTCCCCCATTAATAAAAATAATTAATTAATTAAAAAGTAGAATAAACTGTCACCAAAAAAAAAAAAACAAAAAAATCACACATTTGACCTGATTTCACCCCCTGACAGTTATGGTAACGGCGGCCATTTAGATGCTTGTGATTGTATGTTTCAGCTGATGAAGCTGAACGACGACTGGGACCAGGTGTACCGCAGCGCCACGCTGGGGCTACAGCAGAGGCTGGAGGCTTCGGACGTGGAGAACACGGCCCTCAAACAGCTGAACAGCAGACTGCTGCTGAAACTGGAGCACCAACAAGTAAACACTGCCCCAGCGTCAGGATCCCAACAGTAACGCCCAGTCTTAGCACAGACCTCGGGTTAAAAGGAGGTTAAAAAAAAAACAACTACTAAGAAAAGTCATTATAGTTCATAAATAAACTTTAGAAACACCACTGTATCAGTACAACAGCATTGGTACTTAGCGTAGTCCCAAGGGGTCGGGTCTAATTTAATGGTTATGACTCAGCAATTCTCTATAAAAGCCATGTTTCTATAACCAAAACTAGCATCTGTAGCCTTTGTGACCAATGTCTGAATAAATGTAGGCTGTAAATGCCCTGATTATTTTACTTTCAAAGGTTATGTCATCAATACGTTTACTGTATCAAGCAGATACACTATATCTACACCATATTATATATAATATTGTTATACATACATATATATCAGTGGTCTCCACTGTTTTTTTTTTTTGGTTCTGGAGCTACTGTCCATGACCAGGCTAAGGTGATCTACCTTATTTACTGCATATTTACTCATATAAACAGTACATACTATAGACTGGCTGGTCGCAATCTACTTATTGGACACCCATGCATTATAATACATGCAAAGTCAGGCGTATATTATCCAGTGTCACACCAGGACCATCAATCAAAGGCAGTAAATCATTACAGTGCAAGCTGCGTGTTCTCCTATTATTTTGACAGCCCTCAATATTATTATCAATATTAGTAAAGCCCCCCCCCCACGTCTCTCAATCGACATCAATCTTTTTTTCAAACTTTCAAGCAAATGGATCTGAAAAACATTCATTTCTATTTTATAAATATATTTTTGTACTAGGATTTAAATATACTATATACCATTCGATTGCGTTTATTTGATATAATTTCACAGTATTTAACAGTATTAATTTTGTAAATATGTTAGCTTGCAATAATGTAGCTGCCCCTGGTTGTTTTTATTTACATTTTGGTTGTGATTGCAATTAGC
>NC_024321.1:15059765-15084697 GCF_000523025.1 Cynoglossus semilaevis
AAATTAGATCAAGAATTTACATTTTAACACGTTGACCTTTTTCCCTGCAGAGCGCCAAGGACTATTACGAACAAGCTCTGATGCAGGAGCTGAGGAAAAACCAGGAGCTGCAGGAATACATCCGAATGCTGGAGAGAAGGACGCCACCCCCCGACAGAGCCGCCTCTGCTGCCAAACAGGTAGCGCAGCTGTCAGTGAGTGGATGAGCCTCATCAGTATGAAAATATTCACTCAGGACTTTTTTTCTCTGTGACTCCTGTGTCAATCATCACTTTGTCTCCTCTCAGGGCAGCTTCAGAGGCGCGGTGAATGGCACTCTGTCATGCCCCACTGGTAACCCTCCCCCCGGGCCCCACCTGTCACCCAGCCTCTTCTCTCAATACAACTCCTCCTCACCCTTTTTACCTGCTTCTTCATGTGCAGAGGCAAGGGGGCTGGGGAGAAGCCAGGGCACCAGTGCCCCACTGGGCGACACCCAGCAAGAAGTGCAGGATCTAAAGGAGCAGCTGGAGGCGCTGAGGTGTCAGGTGAGCTGCTCTCTACTTACGAGCAAAAAAAAAAAATGTCCTCACGTCTGACGGGACTGAGGCAGAACTGATGTCAAGTTACTGTTGCCAGGGGAAGATTTGCTTAATGCTTAGAAGGGGACTTGAAACAGATGGTAAATAACGCCTCCAAGTGGCGGCTCTGGGTACGCTCTGACAGACTATCGCTGTCGACGGAGGGGAAACCACTGTATCAACACATCCCAAATATGTCTTTGATTTAGTGTCACGGTGATGTCTTGTGTCAGCAGACTCAGATTTATGAAGAGGAGTATCAGACGAAGCACCAGGACCACAAACAGACACTGGAGGAGAATCGGAGGCTGAGGGAGAAGAGGGAGGAGATGCGCCACCAGGTGGCACTACTGCAAGAACAGGTATTTTGTGACCTATCACTACCAATGATGATAAACTTTAAAAAAAAGTTACACACTTCTGCAGCTCAGACACAGACTAAGGTGCAGGAAAGTTAATAAGTTTAGGTAGAAAAACAATTATGAGAAAACCTGGTGCTACCAGCCAAGAGCAGGGAGAGACTACAGGTCAAAAGTTTGGGAGAAAGACAAAATTAAAGCACAAAAAATAAATCATACTTTGCAAAAAAAGAAAACTAAAAGGAATAGGTCAAAAGTTTGGGTGAAAGACAAAATTAAAGCACAAAGACTGTTGAGACTGTTGATTCATGGGACACACTTTTTTAAAGCACATGCCCAAAATTGCATTTGAAGCTTCTTCAGTTCATTACTGTGAGACTGTTGATTCATGGGACACACTTTGGTGACTGATTTGACAAATTTGTCCCACACAAGCAGAACTGGAGAGAGATCCAGCTACAGAGGCGACCAAATTATAAGGAACAATGCTCTCTTCTATATCTATCTAGATAATCCTGAAAGGACTTGGAAGAATATTCAAGGATCTTTATTTTGCTGCAAAACAAACTTTTTTTTAGAGTCAAGCTTATTTTCAAGGGACCGATTCCATGTTTTGACCAACAATATACCAGGCTTCAACATTTAGAAAATGATGTGTAGCTCTCAATCACAACAATGGTCTCAGCGGTCACAGCAAATGACCCCGAAATGAAATTCAAAATATGACGTCAACAACCCACTACCACATCATATGCAGTACATCTGCCCTTTGCTCCATCACACACTAAACACACAATATTCAACCGTCAGTCTCTTCCGTCCACAACCGTAAATCAACGTCATTAAGAAGCGAACACATGTCCACAATCATAAAAAAAATAAATAAATAAGAACTCACACAAAGTTTCACATGTAACGCAACATAAAAATAACAACTAAAGCCCAGGCTGGCATCAATAAAGATATAAATAACATGTCTTACCTTTAGGGTAACTGCAGGCGGCGCTGGTTGCTGATAAACCTCTGACCAGCAGTGTCTTCAGATTGATTTGTGCAGATTCGGCTCCAGTCCCGGTGGTATCTCTGTTGCAGTTTGAAGTCTGTGCTTTATTCCTGCTCAAACTCCTGGGCGATGAATCGAATCTTTGCATCGAACCGGTCATCGGACTCGGACGATCCAGTTGAATTGTTTCACTGACTTTGATTCAAGTGAACCGGATCACCTTCGATAGTTTCCCCAAGTCCACGACCATGACCCAAACACGAGGCTGCCCTCTGACATGGTAGTATCGGTTGTGACACCAGGTGGAGACAAACGAACGCTTCACGACGCTAATATTGTTTACATAATACTGTTATTAAACAAACTATTTCTGCCACTCAAAGCTCCTCTAAGGCTAGTGCACGCGTCAGGTGCACAGTCGCTGCCCAGAGGTTCTTCTTCACCTGCAGCAGTAATTTGGGGTTTGGAGAAGTTTCCCTCTTGAGCAACTTAACCGTTGCTCAACGTTGTCAGAATATTATTTGTTGAAGTATTGTAGCAACGGTCTGAAATGACCGTATTTAAATTATTATGATAAGTGACCAATATAAACACGCCGTGATATGCCGTGTATATAATTATCTACTGTGAAGTTTCCCCTGCTGCACGCGCTACGTTTTGACAATGTGCTTCCTCAGGTTCGAGGTCGTGCTTTGATTGGCTGAAGCGATGCACGTGAGGTGATGAGTATAAACAAACGCAGTAGGTACGCGCTAATGAATGGGATTAAAGGGGTCAAATGAATTGATGTAAACATCATGGGATTTTTCTAATTATTTGTCAATCTTACATGTAAAAAGGAAATATTTATCGTACAAAAACGATATGTATCGTAGATCCAAAAATACAAAAAAAGTATTTTTTTAGGACCTGGCGTTTGCTTCTTTTTTCTAACCACGCATATTTTAACTTAAAAACAAACAACTTTGGTGAAAAAGTTTTAATCCAATCATCTTAACAATTTTGTCATTATTTACCGTACAGCTGAAAGTGTACGAAGATGATTTCCGAAGAGAGCGGTCTGACAAGCAGGTGTTACAGAGGCTGCTGTTGAAGAAAACGCATCCAAACAAGGATCCAATGCTCGTCCACCGATGTAATAACGCACATCAGCCACAAGGAGACGACAAAAGGTCACAAAGCGCGGAGAGAAGAAAGGCGCGTCAACCTCCAAGTCCCAAACGTTCCAGCAATGACAAAGAGTCAGACTGGAGAAAAACGAAGTAGAGCAACTGTTGAATGATAATCATAAAAAAAAATCACGAATCAATAAAATAAGCTTTTTTTTTTTATAAATCTGCCCATTCTTTATCAGCCTGTTAATGCTAACAGATGCTAACTAAATGAAGGTAGCATGAAAATAAAAAAATATGGTTTGTACATGTAACATATTGTTACATTTGATTTATATTTATTTACAGACTCTAGAAATATATTTTTCGATATAGTTTTATTTATATACAACAGCTTTTACTGAATGAAATTAATCATAAAAGTATAAATAAAGTAAAGTCTTTTGGGGTTTTGTTTATTTGTTTGTTTTTTGGACACTGATAATGAGTAGCACTTCACACCTTCTCTACCTGTTCAAATTATTAAATACAAAATAAATGATACACATTGAAAGAGAATTTCTTTTTTTAATATAATGTCATGATTTGAACTGTGACAACTTGTTATCTCTGAAATTGTCAGTACACTTGATAAAAAAGTTTTGTTAATGCTGATGAATTCTGGGTTCAGTTTATTGAAGGCAGACACATAAATAAATGAATCTGTTTAATTTTACAAATATAAAAAAAATAATGAACTTTTTTCATACATCTCTACCATTTTTTGCTAAAATGAATATATTTGCACAAATCCTTAGATAAATCACATAATGCTTATAATATCATGTTACTATTTCTATGTATGCATATTTAGTATTAACTAATGATCATTTGTAAATTAAAATGCATTATTTTAGTTGAGAAAAACAACCATAGTAAAGCCTAACTTTGATATTTGATTTATTGAAAATCACAAACAAAAATCTCTTATATAAAGTTCAATTATTAATTAAAGGTACAGCACAATGCTTTATGACAGTAAAAAAAGTCAAAGAGTTAAAACGCAGTAGCAGCCAGCTCCAGTACTTCTTTAACTAAGACCCCGATGCCATCAAACACCTGGTGAATGGGAGCATTGGCCATAAAAGCACAGGTGGTGACCAGCTTGTTCTTCACGTCGACGTGAGCTTGGTCCACATCTTTATTCACATGTTTGCAGCCCATCTCCTTTACCACACCTGCTGTCTGAGCATAAGGCCACCTGAGGGGAGGAGGGGGGCACAGAGGGGGGAGAGGCAGAGACCAGGGTTAGAGACTGAGAACCCAGTTTAGTTTTTAGTAAGAAAATCCATTACTCCACTCACTTGTCGCCGTCTTTGTCCTGCCCCACGGTCACCTCACATCCAGGCAGGATTTTAGCCGCAAGGACGGGAGAAATGCAACACATTCCCAGTGGTTTTTTGGCTTTGTGGAACGTCTTGATGAGGTTTTCCACTTGGGGCTGAACAGTGCAATCTTTATTCTTCACTGCAAAGTCACTGAGGTTTTTAGCCACGCCGAAGCCACCTGGAGAAAACAGAAAAGATCTCTTCAGCATATGCAGTTGTAAATTAATAAAATGAAAGTTGAAAAAGTGAAGAGTGGTGAAGAAGCCGCCTCCCCTCACCTGGGATGATCGCAGCATCAAAAGCTGACATGTCCATCTTGGCCAGATCAGTCACCTCACCCCTGGCGATGCGTGCACTTTCCTGCAGGATGTTTCTTTTCTCCCCTGTCGGTTTCCCCTCACAGTGGTTGACAACGTGCATCTGATCCGCATTGGGAGCAAACATCTGCACCTGAGGGAGAACACCGTGTTAAACTCTGTGACGTTTGTGAGGTGGATGAACTGTAAATACAGAGAAGCAGAAGAGTTGAACTGCTCTGCTGCGTTACCTTGGCTCCTGCACGGCTCAGGTGGACGAGGACGGCCGAGGCCTCGTGGACCTCGGTGCCGTCGTAGACACCACAGCCGGAGAGGATGACAGCAACACGTTTGGCCATGACTTCTGTCACAGAGGGTGAGACAGAGTGGGTGAGACAGAGGGAGTACATCAGTGTAGAGATTATTTGAACCTCAAAATCTTCTCTTTTTTTTAAATTCACACTTCTGTCATTCCTCGGTCACTGATCTGTGATCACAAATTCACACTTCTGTCTTAATCCATTCCTCGGTCACTGATCTGTGATCACCTGATGTTGTTGTTGTTGTTAACATTAAACATTTACATCCCTACATGACACGACAGTTTTCTTCTCCTCCTGCTGCTGCTGCTGGTAAAAACAAGGCTACCCTAAGTAATGAGAAGTAACAAAATCTATTAAAAACTTTCTGGAATAAAAGATTTTGATAAATGCAAGACTATGCACCTGACCTCAGATTCAGTTTTTTAAATTAAACTATATTAGAATAGGTGTAAATTTGAAATTGTCTGCCTTACCTTCACTGTCTTCACTGTTGTGTTAGTGGAGCTCTGAGGTCGGAGTCTTTATATAGTCTTGGACTTCCTGCTCCTCCTCTCTCCTGTCTCCTCCCACAGTAGCTGCCTCCCAGGAGGGATTATGCCACACACCTTACTGGAAACCTGGAGGCAGTTGATGATGTCATCAAGTCCTTCCAAACTGAAGGTGTTTCAAACAATTAACATGATCACATTGCACAGCTGATTTATTGATGGATAAACAGGTGAAGTTGGCACTTTAGATGAGCGAGTTACAGTGAGAAGATTAATACTGTAAAGATGAAATAAGAAGAGAAAAAAGAAGAAAGGTATGAGCGCTCTTTGTGTCCATATATGGACTGACGACCATGTCATTGATGGGCCGTGTCACGTAGGATCTGTCCCTCAATCTTCACCTAATTGTTGGTTGAAAAAAGTGTATAAAGTTTATAGAGAGAGAGAGAGAGAGCTTTGCTTGCTACATTTGTACAATATGTATTTATGTCACAAGTATCACAAGTGTTTTTATTTATTCTACTTTCTATTTATTATATATTATATATAATTATTCTCTTTTCACAAATTTAATCACGTAATCTATTTCTGTGAAATTCGTTTTTTTCATTTCATTTTTTTAATATTGTTCATTTTTGACACCTTTATTTCCAAGTATAAAGTGGCAAATATTAAAGTACTTGTATTGCGATGAATTAAATTATAATTCATTTGAATTTCTCTCTTATTATGTTATATATGATATATCTAGAAATTTACAGATACATATAAATCAGCGTGTTACTTTCCTGAATACTTCCAAAGTTGCAACATTTCCGAGTGGGTGTGAAGGGGCCGCCGAGGCTGAAAGGACAGATTATAAAAGCAGCTTCTGTCTCCGCTCTGTGTTATTTCCCTCTACAGGCGTTACTGTCCACTCTCAGGTTTCTCTCGCCGACGTGCTGACGTCACAGCACGGGTATAAAGCGCAGCGTCACCTTCGCTTTACTCACTGCAGTCATGACACAGCGTCGCTCTCCGCACGTCTCTGTGGGCGTCCTGGGCATCGCTGCTGGTATGTTGTGATTTTGTCTAATAATTTTTATTTTTGTTTTAAATTTCGACCACAATAATAAATAAATCTGAAATACAAATGTTGCTGATATGATTTAATGTGTAATATTATTGTCATTTTAAAAAACATTATTATTATTATTATTATTGTTATTATTATTATTACTGTGAGTGGTAGTGAAATTAGTAGCAGCAGCAATAGTGAAAGTAAACATAACATATACTTCATTAAATATATATTTAATTTAGCAAACGTTTGCATTAATGTGGTTGATTTACATGTTTTTTAATAATATATATTTAAATATATATTATTAAAAAACAAGTAAATCAACCACATTAATGCAAACGTTTGCTAAATTAAATATATATTTAATTTAGCAAACGTTTGCATTAATGTGGTTGATTTACTTGTTTTTTAATAATATATATTTAAATATATATTATTAAAAAACAAGTAAATCAACCACATTAATGCAAACGTTTGCTAAATTAAATATATATTTAATTTAGCAAACGTTTGCCATAATGTGGTTGATGTACATGTTTTTTAATAATATATATTTAAATATATATTATTAAAAAACATGTAAATCAACCACATTAATGCAAACGTTTGCTAAATTAAATATATATTTAATTTAGCAAACGTTTGCATTAATGTGGTTGATTTACATGTTTTTTAATAATATATATTTAAATATATATTATTAAAAAACAAGTAAATCAACCACATTAATGCAAACGTTTGCTAAATTAAATATATATTTAATTTAGCAAACGTTTGCATTAATGTGGTTGATTTACTTGTTTTTTAATAATATATATTTAAATATATATACATATATAAAGCCATTTATTTTAATATAATTTAATACATCCATGAATGTTTTGTGTTTGAATATTGTCCATCTGAATGTTGTCTATATATATTTTTATATATTTATGTCGTCTTATATTTTGTTACGGAAGGGTTTCGGTATCTGTATAACAAAACGCACGAACAAGAAATGAAATAAACAAATCTTTGGGACATTCCACCTGTTGTTGAGTGGATAATATTGTTAGTTTTTAACTAAAGGTTGTGGGTTCGATTCCAAGTCTGTGTTCAATGGCCTTTGATTGCACATGATTTCATTTTCAGGGTGGTGACTCCGTAAAATGAATTGTTTGTACTTGTAGGCTCTCTTCTGCTGTTGGTGAACGGCTATGCCAGCTCCCCAGACAAAGACTTCATCCCCCACAATGCACTGGGCATTCTGCTTCTCATCATCTCAGCCCTCTTAGCATATACAGGTCAGTTATGTCCCATGTTGCTTTGTTTATGTCCGTATGTTTGTCTGTGTCTGGTTGAGTATAACCTGCCGTCTCCGTCTCTCCGTCCACAGGTGTCTGTCACAGTCTGTCCCACACTCAGCTGTTTTCGTCTCTGTGCCTGACTGTCTCTGCTCTGTGGTGTGGCTCCGGTCTTGTTTACATCCTGGTGGGACAGGAAGTGGTGCAGCCCACAGAGCTCAGGGCGTCCCTGGTCCCTGGTCTTGCAGCGTTTACCTTGGCTCTGCTCATCATAGGCATCGTTGAACTTTTTCTAAAGAAAGTAGTGTTTGGTGTCTTAGCTGTTGGGATTAGCCTAGCATGTGCCCATCAAATTTCCAGTCTGTCTGCTGACTGTCAGTCAGCCATGGCCTCTAACTACCTCCTGGTCTGTCTGGTTGGTGTTTACTATGGTTTTGGACACCTGCTCTCCATTATTACCCAGGGTAAAGTGAAGCCTCCGGGAATTAGTCTGACAAAAAAAACTGGACTGAACAGAGATCAGGACCAGAGGAGCAGTGATGCAGTTTCCGTAGGTCTGGTGATGAACCTGCTGTCGGCCTCCGTCATCGCCTGTCCCCTGTTAGGTGTGGTCCCTCGGCTGTCCACTGGACATGTCCCGTGGCTGTGGACGGCCGGTGTCGTCCAGCTCGGCGTCTGTGCCGTCTGTTACAGAGCTATGGACACACTCGCCGCCACTTTTTACGGCTTCACTGCTCTGTTAAAATTTGCAGAGGGTTATAGCGCCCTCTTGTCCTTCTACTCAATACAGCCTTTGTCTGCAGTTCCTTTCCCTGTTGTGTTTTCTGTCTTGTTTTTCATCCTGGCCCTGTTCAGCTGTCAGGAGAGTTTACTGGAGGGACTCCACCGGTCCTTCTTTGGAGTTTATTGCATTGCCATCGCAGCCCAACCTCAAGGCTTCCATCAAGCAGGAACCCAAGGTGTCCAGGCGGCTATGTTTGTTGTCTCTGCCATAATGCTTTTAGTTACTGCATTTAACATGGTGTCAGGAACCAAGATCCCCACAGGTCAAGGCTATTTCAAGGCTTTAGTTGACAGGATGCAGGGTCTTAGTCTCAGGGAACATGATAAAGAGCTGCATACACCCCACCTGGGCTACTCTAAATATGCCGACGCGGAGGTGCTGGGCCATGCCTGCAACGTGTTGGCAGCGTTTGCTGTCACAGCTACCGCCCGGGACCAAAGTCCTCTGTCGGTGCTGGTTCTGCCCTGGGTGGTGGTGGCTGGCGGGGTGCTCCAGCTGCTCTGCGGCTCAGTAGCATTTGCTCGTGGTAAAACTTTCGAGAGCACGGTTTTTATCCTCTACGGGATGATGTGGAGCGTGTGGGGGTTGACACGATACGGGGGTTTGTACGGGGATACCAGAGGCTTCAATGTGGCCGTTGGCGTCATGAGCTTTATGCTCTTCAACTGTTTAGTGACAGCTGCAGCCTTGTTCTTAAACGCTGCCTGGTTCGTCTACACCTTCACCTTCCAGCTCATCCTCGTTAGCTTCCTTTTGGACGCAGTGGATGCTCTGCCTTACGGCTATGACATCGGCGTCACCGTCATTTTCGGTCTGGTCAGTTTTTATTGTTTCCTGGGCCACATATTCAACAGCACCTTCCAGTCCCCGCAGATCCCTTTAGGAAGACCCCTGGTTAAACTAAGTGGAGTCGGGGGAGGCTCTCAAGTCTGTCCACACCTTCCAGCTCGTAAGGTCTCCTCCGTCCATCAGATTGCAGGTGAGATTGAGCAGAAGAAGTTGCATTATTTTAATATATAAGTATAAGTCCTGAGTATAAGTCGCAAGCTCAGCCAAAGGATGAAAAACATGCGACTCAGTCTGGAAAATACGGTAATTCATTTGGACTTTTCCTTTGACACATCTGCAGAGATCATGCAGAACGGTGGCATATGTGGAATGCCTACTGACACCGTCTATGTGCTGGTGGCTGCGTGCAACAGGCCTGATGCGGTTGTCAAAGCTTACAAGTGAGTTTTTATAACCATATAATAATCCACATTTACAAAAAATGTTTCTAAAAAACCAATGACTGTCTTCAGTGTGAAGAAACAGGCTCAGGATCGACCCATGTCCATGTGGATCTCCTCCATCGCGCAGCTGCAGCCGGTGCGCCACCTGCTGAGTCCCCTGTTGCTGGACTTCATGGAGGCGGCCTGGCCTTCCTCTATTAGCATGGTTATACCCAGAGGTAGGGTGTCAATTTGGTGTCAATGTGCCACCTGCTGGAAGCGGGGTGTACAGCATCCATCATGCTGGTGAATTGTCTTCCTTACGCAGGTCCGTGGATGGAGGCTTTCGGTTTGGGAGATGCTGCCAAACACATCGGTACTCCCCAAAGTATTGCTCTCAGAAACCCAGACTGTGCCGTGGCCACCCACCTCATGAATCTGGTGAGGCCTGAAGAACGTTCCTCCAGGGTCAAAACAACCCTGCGGGCAGTAATGTCAGCTGATGCAGTGACTTGTAATCCCCGTAGGTGGGACCGATTGCTGTAACTTCTGCCAATCCTACGGGCGAGGCCGACACAACTCACCACAACCAGGTTTACGCCAAACTAGGAGACAAGGTAAATACATTATTAAATATTAAATACAAGATATTATATACAAGCAATTAGCGATATTTTAAAATAAACTATATGTACTTGTTCTTGTTCAGGTGGACGGTGTTCTGTGTGACGGCCCGTCCCCAGAGAACATCGCGTCCACTGTGGTCGACTGCACCAAGATCGAGGCGGGACAGATCGGTTTCTTCAGAGTGGGCCTCATTCCTAAGTCGAAGGTAAAACGTTGACGTTTGTTTTCTCTCTCGTATTTAATTCAAGCTTCTTCCTCAAATTGATGTCACATGCTTTGTTTGTTCACCCGGAAGGTTCTTCAGATCTTTGAGGAGGTTCAGAGGAAACACAGACGAGGGCAGAACAACCCAGCGTTTGAGGATGAGGCAGAACCGACAGATTCAAGGGACGACCTCGGTTCATAAGAGGTGTACAGATGGAACTGTAGTTCCCAGTGAAAAAAAAAATCTTGTTAATGAACATGATGAAAAAAAAAAAGTTTTTTACTGTAAAGTATATAAGTTTTAATTCTGTAATTGAATTATTTCTTGTTTTTTTGTTATGTATTTTCTGCATTTAATTACAAATGTGTTAACTGTTGCAATATGTGGAAATTAAAAGAATAAATTTAATTACATCTACTGTGCCTGAAATGCTTCAATAAAATAAATATATTGGTTTGGTGCAATAAAAAAATATCAATAGGTGTTTAAATAAATAAATAAAGGCAAATCACATTACAGTATATACATTATATAAATATAAATACACATCCATATATATATAGATATATACATATATATGGATTAATCCAACTTCATGTAGCTGTGGATTATTCATGATCAATAAGGATTAATCATGATTAATCGGGATAAATCATTCCTAAAATTGTCAAAACTCATATTGTTGAAACAGACAACATCAGATGGAACGTACGTGTTTCCCTGGAAAAGAATATCTTCAAAGCCACATAAAACTCTATATGAGTGAACATGAAATACTAGAATACCAAAATGCATTTCTTTGGATTTGAAGTAAATTAACAATATAATATAATATAATATAATATAATATAATATAATAGATAATATACATACACATATTTATACATGTTAAAAGTCCATTAACAAAACCATGTTTATTTGTTTATTACTGTAGTAGTCACCCATTCCACTAAAAATACAATTAATTTTAAAAAATATTTTTAAACAAACAAAACACATGAACCTTGTCTTAGGAAAGGTTGTATGGTAAAAATAAAAATAAAAACGAAAGATTATAATATATTCCATTCATTGATTCATTTTTAAAGTTGACAAATACATTTGAAGTTTTTAATTTTATCATTTGTCATACATTTTATAACTCATTCTCAGTCAAAACATTAGGTAAGTTAGTGGCTTAGGTCCGTATTGTTATAGTAGCTAATCACTGATGACTAGACAGACATGGTGTCACCACCAGTAACAGAATCTTGTATTGTTCCTTCACTGCTCCTTCCTCCTCCTCCGTTGACAGATTTCCTGAACGTGCAATTATAATAAACACTTCCTGCTTGTGTTCGCTGTTATTTTAGAAACATTTAGAAATGTTTAATTTCTACTGCAAACAAAGAGATGAGGTCAGAAAACAGAGGTTTGGTTTTCACCCCAAAGTATTATGGCTGTACAAGGTTGATGTGTCGTATGAGCATAGAAATGCTGCCAGTGGCAGTGGTGGGGCCAAGGGGGGGCCCAACTGATGGCCACCCCTCAAAGCATTGACCGCCTTTTTGTCCCTCCACATGCTAAAAAGATGCTAACAGAATGGGATAATGTTTTAAAATGAACATGACCATGTTTGGGCCCACCGAGGTCAGAGGTCCAAACTCCTGGACCAGTTCATTTGGTACCAGGCTGCTGTGAAATAATTAATAAATTACTTCATTTAAAGACAATCTGTCCACTGAGTCAGACTGGACTGATGAGGTTTTCATTCATTAACGTTAACTCCTTGTCAAGCTACTGTATTGTGTTAGTATGACGAACTCCAGGAACTTTTCACAGGATTCCTGAAAAATCAATTGTCGCAGTTTCCTTGTTTGATATAAAAAATGGTTGTTAAACGGGGAACTCCATGAGGTTACGTGAAAACTAAGGTACGTGGGATTTGTCATACACTAAACAATAAGGAAGGTGTAGACACTTCCTAACGGTCACCGTACATAGTTTTTATGGTGCAGCACTGAAGAAAATCCAATAAGGATGTACTATTTGGTAAATGTTAATCTTCATAATATATCCTTATAATTTCTGATGACCCATTGTATTGGTTTCCTACTCCTTTATTGTCCAGACGTGGACAAAGAAATACAACCATTACACAACCATCCAAGTGCGAAGGTCATCAAGGAAATCCAGTTAATGTATTTTACTGGTTTAGAATAACAAAACATTATTTCTCATTACATCCTGGACTTCAATTTAATAAATGAAATCGTTTTTATATATTTTATTTTTCAAACCAATGAAAATACATTAAATGACCAAGAATTTTCAACAGTAGAGGCAACATGTGACTTTAACCAGCAGATTCAGACTCAGAGAGTGCATTCATCTGCAGCAGGGGGGAAACAAGAGAAAAATGAGGAAATAGGGGGAAAAGGTCGTTGAGGACAACGTGTATGTGTTGACATTTGTCTTTCTGTTGTAGTTATATACAGAAAAAAAATTTTTTTTTTCTTTTTTCATATTAAGGTATGTAGATTATCAAGGTCAATCTTCATAAATCCTTATTATGGGCCAGAATGTTTATGAACACTCTTTGTCTAACATTAATATGTGACATTATTATTTTGGAATCCAGTCACGGTTCAGATTCTGCCTGCAAGCAACCAGTTGATGATTACTGGCAGAAAGTCATGTTTTCCCGACACTTGATTATATATTTTTTATTTCCTCGTCTCGAAGTTTAAATGTAATTATTTGTTGAAGTGAATCCATCAACACGTCTGTTTGGTTTTAAGCTTTTATTGTACATAATATAAATAAAGATGATACTGATATAACATCCACCTGGTTACAATAAATACATTTACACACCACTACTGCATTTTCACAACAACAACATCAACATCCCATGGCTTATGTTCACAAATCTTCATTTTCATTAGGATTCGTTCCCACAGAGCTCTTCAGTTCTTCACAGAACAGATGATGTGAGGTGAAGATCATGGTGTCATGTTTTTCACTCGCTCAAAGATCTGCCTGACTTTTACTGCAGGAACGCAGCCTTCCCTCAGAATACTGATGACCCCTGTGGGACAGAAATACAGACCTGAGCTGGAGGAAATTTAAAAAAAAAAAAGAGATGAATTATGGAGAGAGTGCAGAAGGAAACGTGTCTCGTACCTTCATCAATCCTCAGACAGTTCACCACAGTGGAAGCAACGGCTTCATTTGAGTAACCGTCGCAAAGGACTCCTTGGATCTTGTGTCCGAGTCGACTGAGGGCAACACAACATGATGAGATGAGTAAGAGGAAATGAAGTTAAAAAATGAAACGCTCATGGATGAGAGAAGATGAACATTAGATGAAGATAAAATGAGATGAGAACAGATTTGGAAATAAAAAGAGATGAGAATCAAGGAGGGGAAATGCTATGAGATGGAGTGAAAGAGAGACATTAGACGAGATGATAAAATGGCATGACGTGAGGTGAGATAGGAGATCTTCATGAAGAGTCCCTTACTCGATGACCATGGTGTGATGAGTGCTGTCAGCCTCCCCACTGGGATTGGCTGAGGTAATAGCAAGGGGTCCAGTCACGTCACAAAGGTGACCAGTCACAGTGTGGTCTGGAACGCGGATCATGATACTGTCCCTGGTACCAACGCGGTCATAGGCTGGGCCTACTCCTGTAAAAAACAAAAGAAAAAAAGAAATACTTTTGTTTTTGACAAACAAACTTGAATCCTAAATGAAATCATGGTGTTTAAACTCAGCTCCTACGGCCCAGTTTACCCAGTTTGTACAGCCAGTCTCCTTTGCTGACGATGCAGCTGATTCCACCAGGATACACATTCCTCATGAACTCCCAGAGCAGAGGACTGAAGGGAGGCTCGGCCGCTACCAGCTGCTCCAAACTGGAGATGCAGATACAGACGGGCTTCTCTGCTGGTCTGTCCTGCAATCAACCAAAAAAAACGACAGGAGGATGAGTTTCAGCAAAGGCAGGAGGTTCTGATCTATTTCTGGTTCTCACTTTAATGTTGTAGATCTTCTCTATAGCCTGTGGATTTTTGCAGGAGGCGGCAAGTGCGTAGACCGTGTCCGTGGGAATGCCACACACTCTGCCTTGTTCCAGAAGACCAGCGATCTTCAGGAGGCCACTGGTGAGTCTGGAATCAGCGACAGGACACGGCGGCTCCGGAGACGTTTCCTTCTTCTCGTTCTCCAGAATCAGGCCACACCTCGAAAGAACCTGAAAAGCATGAGAGCGTGGAAGTAAAAAAACACTGGATTTCTGACACAGACTGATTGGTTCGACTGATACCAACCTGGAACATGGAAGGACCCAGCGGCAGGAGTCTCTGGGAGAAGACGACGTTCACCAGTGACGCCAGAGCTCCATACGCACAAACAGTCGAAAACAGAGCAAGCATGGCCACTGGAAGAAGGACATCAGTTTGAACTTTTTTATTTTCCATAGATAAAAACTTTACAAAATAATGTTTATAAAAACAAAGCAGCGCTGACTTTCCAGCTCGTAGGGCAGTCGCTGCAGCGCAGACAACAGGAAACAAACCAGCAACACCTCCATGACGGTGGTCAGGAGCAGCAGAGTCATGTTCCTGCCGGCAGCTGGGATAAAGTCATAAAATGGAATCAATCAAAAGAATGTAGAACATGTTAAAAAATATGGGATTCATATTTATTTTAGAAAACATGACGAACCGATCAACATGACGAAAACATTAAGAACCAAGAATGCAACGGCTCCAGCGGCGAAACCATAGGAGGCTTCAGGGGAGAGATTCAACAGCTGACCTGGAATAAAAACCTCATCATTTGTTTGTGTTTTGTTTTTATCTCAGGTCTTCATGAGAGCATGTTTACACGTACGGATGTACCTCCAAACCTGAACCAGGTCCAGGTGGCCCAAACTGCCACGTAGACGGATGAAATGACCGACCCGAAACGGCCACTGTCTGTAACCTGCAGGCGGCCGACGTAGACCTGGACGACGGCCCCAGAGATGAGAACCCACGGCACAGTCAGGTGAAGGAAAGAGGGATTCGAGCTCGAAACATTTGTGTGGAGAGCCGAGAAGGCCGCCAGCCCGTTGGATATGTAGAAGAGAGGATCTGACGTCTGGCCTGTGGGGGGCACTACCTCCTGTCCTTTCGGTTTATGTTTGCAGCACGTGAAAGCTTTCCGTAGGCGTTCAGTGGAGACGGGCTGTGGGCCTACGGGGATCAGAGACTTCTCTGCTATGGTGTTAATGAGGCGTGAGAAGGTACCGTACAGGGAGACCGCGGCGAAGAGGGAGCAGGCCACGCCGAAGAAGATGTAGGAACCCTGGAGAGGGATCTGTTGGACGGTGGAGACCGTCAGCAGGACAAAGAACATATTGTGGATCAGTTCCAGGACGTCCATGTTTAGGCTGGCCACACACAGCACCAAACCTGCCACCACAAAGAACCAGTTCCCAATCATGGGCTCCCTCCCGGCGTCCACTTCGCCGCTGTCCACTGTGAGAACAGACACCACGAACTCATCCCACGCCTTCACCAGCCAGTACGTGGCGTGGAGACCAAACTTGGTCGTGTGGTAGCCATCTTGTCGCAGATGAGCGTAGTAGCTTGAGAGCAGTTGGGCAGCTGCGATGATCGAGACCCAAGCAGTTCCTAAACCGAAGGCTTTGATATACCCGAAGCTGTAGAAGGCAAAAATGAAGGGAGCGATCGTGTCACAGAAGAAACCCAGAGCCATGGGTTCGGCATATTTGGTGTTTTTCTTCTTCTCTTGTCCGCCACTCTGCGCTCCGGCAGAGTTGGCGGTCCCCAGCAGAAGGACGTTGAAGAGAGGCGTACCGAAGCCTTTGAGAATGAGACGCTGAGTCAGACCTTTGAGCAGCAGCACCGATGAACCATAGATGGCAAAGATCAGGATGAGCAACTCCAGGACCCCCGACACCACCAGAGCCCAGGAGCCAGAAACTAGACTCACTGCTTCGAAAATCAGGGCGGCAGTGATGGCTCCAAAAACAAACGGCATGATGTAGTTGACTGTGGCAGAGCAGAAGGCTAGGAGGAAGGACAGGAGAATGTAGGGAACCAGGCCGGCGATGGCCGACTCTTTCATGGACAGGCATAGGTAGCACACTGGGGGCTGTAGGGCTGAATACAGGGAGTTGTTGCTCACGGTGTTCGTGGACAGAGACAGATTGGTCGTTAGGTTTGACTCATACGGAGCAGCGTTTGGAGATTGGTCTAAGGCTCCAAAGAAGATTCTAGTGGAGCCGTAACTGGCCCAAAGAGCAGCGTAGCCGATGAAGGCGGTGCCACTCAGGTGGTCGTACTTTCTGAAGGAAAGTAGTCCTGCCACCAGCTGACAAATACCACCAATCAGAATGAGGTGAACCCCTAGGAAAAAAATAAATAAATAAATAAGATTATTATTATTTAAAAGGAAGAAATGGCAAAAAACAAAACATAATAAAGCATCACCTGTAATATCACCTTAATTATTACATATAATACACATAGATATACATATATTGTACATATATATAAATATATACATACATTTGTATATATGTGTATATGTGTATATATATATTTATATAAATGACACTTATATATATATAACATACATGGTACTAGTACTAGACGCCAGCCGTACATTAAATCCTTTTTTTTTTTCTTTTTAAGTTTTTAAAATATTGTATAGTGCTAACCTGCAAGGATGTTTTCCACTTCCACCGGGGCGTTTCCAGTCCTGGCGGCGTTGAAGTTCTGCAGAAGGACAAGGAACGCACTGATCCCATTGGACAACAATCCCAAAACTCCAGGTTCACTGTAGAAACTGGCTGGGAATCCCTCTGGTGATGTCATCGTGTCCAACACTAGGACAACAAAGAACAGGAACCTCAGTGAATGTTGAGTCGTTCTTCATAGAGAAATTATATCAAATAAATATTTAAACAGCAAAGCTCGTACGTCGATGATAAAACGTGACCGTATCAGTATGGTTGTACTGTCTCAGGTTTATCTCTCTATGATTTCTTACATAACAAAACTATGGCTCAACTCCAGGAAATGTGACACTGTAGTAAATTGTGACACTGATACTGAGAAACAATTTACTACCAAACCGTTTTTTTTCTCTATAATACCATTACTATGCACATATTTTACATCAGTATTTTTTATTCTAAATATTCAGCATAGATATCAGTCATAAAAAGCACCTAATCAAGTTCATTTATTTACCTAATAATTACCATAATTGCAAAACTTGTAATAAAGTTCTTCTTTGAAAAATCATAACCTCTTACCTGTTGAAGATCTTCACACAGATGAACTGTTGACTTGTTCTGAAGAAGGAATAAAGTTTGTTTTTTAAATAGTCTTTACTCTGGAGTAGGAGGAGTCTATANTGCAACCTGAACTGAATTCACAGTTATATAAATCAGGTAATACTCCTTTTCTTCCTGCCGGATCAACATAACTGAAGACGGCAACGATGGACCACTGGAAATTCCTCCTTAATTCCCAGAAGAGATTTGGGGTGTGGACAACATGACCTCTTCCTTATTCCCAGCCCACGGCTGGTATCACTGGTCATTGTGACTCCAGGACTATATATACAGGCTGCCCTGTACATCCAAAACAGCATCAGCATCTCCGACAACCTGTCGACCACAGAAACTCCAGAGGAAAAGAAGTAGAACAAAGACAGGACAAGCCATGATCTCCACACTGCAGGTGAGGGTCTCTCCACCCAGGAAAATATCACAGCACCAACTGAACTGAAAACTGGATGTATATATGGATTTATATATGGATGTATATATGGATGTATATATGCAAAAAGACTTTTTTTTTAAAAGACTGAATTGTTTTGTCACTTTTTACCAGAGACAAAATTTATCAACAAAATTTGGAAATCCATTTTCAGTCTCCATCTCTATTGAAAAGTTCTTTAAACATGTTTTCTTTTTAATTATTTTGAGTTTTATCGGAATGTTGCCATAAAATGCCCACCAATATTTGACACTTTTTAAATAATATATATACATAGATATAATACACATATATAATATATATTGTATATATAATCTATATATATACATATATGTGTATATGTATGTATATATATACACACATATATGTGTATTTATGTTGGCATATATATATATATATATACTGTATATTACACCTATGATTCAAAGCAAAAACAACTGGTGTATTGTAAAACAAAAGTCAATAACAGATGTCTGAAGTACATATTCATATTTTAAATCCATGCTCTGTATTTGGTAGAAAACCTTCAGAACACCCTGGGCTGTCAGAGGGATGCACACGTCAGCATTAGCAGGTAAACGGTACAATCTGACTCCGACTTCAGATTCAAATACTTCCTTTGCTTTGTAACTTTAATCACGTCTACTGCGCTCCTGTTTTTCTCCTGCAGTCTTAAAGCAGCCGGCACCAGAGGAAACAGTCACGGCCAGTTTTGGGAAGTTCATCAGTGACATTAAGCCCCAGCACTTGTCCCCCAAAGTTCTGCAGCGCAGCAAAAGAATGGTGCTGGACAGCATTGGGGTTGGACTCATTGGAAGCACAACAGAAGTGTTTGGACTGGCTTTGCAGCACTGCCAGGTGAGGCAGGAGAACAAAAGTAATTTAATCTGCGATTAGGTGTGGAGTTAATAAAAGGAAACAGCTGAAGGATAAACAGTCCGCCTTAATCCGCACAAATGCAGGAGTGGTGATGAATGATGTGAAGATTTGAAGAATAAACTAAGGAGGTGTAACAGGTGTTTTTACAGCCAACACTCACAAGGAAACTCATTTGGCCAACATTAACTGGTCATGTCATGTTTATTGCCTCTGTCCAGGGAAGTTCTTTGACTGAATTTTTCTTTTTATAGCCTAGTGGCTCATCCTTGTTTACCCGTCTCCGTCTTTCCCCTCTCAGTGCATGTACGCTCCTGACGACACCAGCTCTGTGTACGGACGCCAGGGAACCAAACTCTCGCCAACACTGGCTGCTTTTGTCAACGGAGTGGCGGTGAGTGAAACGGGTTGGAACAGCTGTGTGTCACCATTTAAACAAGGACACCAGAAAATTACAAATAGATTCAGACTGGATTATTTCCACACTTTACAGTCTGGACAGTTAACCTCAGGAAGGGTTGATGAAAATGCCAAATTTCACCCTCCCAAATTGGATTTCCACTGCTGTGTCACACTATCACAATGTCAAGTTCATTTCCACATTTGACTCTAATTGTTGAATCTTTTTTTTCCCAGACTCATTCAATGGACTTTGATGACACGTGGCATCCTGCCACTCACCCCTCAGGAGCAGTCCTCCCAGCTCTGTTAGCGCTCAGTGACATGATGCCGCCAAACAGCAAACCCAGCGGCCTGGACTTGATGCTGGCTTTCAACGTGGGCATCGAGATCCAGGGGCGACTGATGAGATTCTCCAACGAGGCCCGCAACATCCCCAAGAGGTGAACGCCTGTTTGTACATCAAAGAAGAAACTAATTTCCAGGAGTTAGTTTCTTCTTAAAAACATTTTTTATTCCTATTCTACATGGTAAACAAACCATCCACACGGGTCGACAGAGACCAAGGTTGGACTTTGTCGTTCAGAGAGCTGTTGCTGTCAATGAGCTGTGAAAGATGTGTTTTTTAATGTCCATCTTAGGGACAGCAGAGGGCAGCAGAGGCCCAGTGGGAGCTGTTAGCACAATTAATCGTGCAAAGTAAAACATCACACCACACAGGAATCAATTTGGCGAGTTCAATGACCCTCTGCATAATGTGTGTTTTTTTGTTTTTTCTCGTCGATTCAAAGCTCTCAAAAATCTGTTTCTATTCACACCATGGAATACAGTGTTCCCCCAGAGACGAGAACAGTGTGAATTAGAAGCTGTTTCTACAAACAGTAGCTCTGACTGAGAAAATGTTCTTCAGGTTAACCAGACCTATGGTTTCTCTCTCTCACACATCACCAGATTCCACCCTCCCACTGTGGTAGGAACCATGGGAAGTGCAGCTGCCAGTGCTCGACTCCTGTCC
Source organism: Cynoglossus semilaevis (assembly GCF_000523025.1). NCBI lineage: Eukaryota > Metazoa > Chordata > Actinopteri > Pleuronectiformes > Cynoglossidae > Cynoglossus > Cynoglossus semilaevis. The sequence goes on from NC_024321.1 coordinate 15,080,525, forward strand.
CTCAATCCCACCCAGTGCAGTCACGCCTTGGCCATCGCCGCCTCTCTGTCAGGAGCCCCCATGGCAAATGCGGCCACTCAGTCTAAGCCCCTCCACATCGGCAACGCATCCCGTCTGGGTCTGGAGGCGGCTCTGCTGGCCTCCCGAGATCTAAAGGGCAGCGCCCTCATCCTGGACGACGTGGCGGGGGTGTCAGGCTTCAGCGCCTTTTACGAAGACTACGCATCACAGCATCTAGAGTCACCCAGTGACGACGGCCATGTGTTCCTGCTAGAGGAACAAGACATGGGCTTCAAGCGCTTCCCCGCCCATCTAGGCATGCACTGGGTGGCAGACGCTGCAGCCTCCATCCAGAAGCGTCTCATAGAAGTCAACGCCGGTCCCACCCTCCCAGCTCAGATCCAGGAAATCCTGCTGAGAGTCCCCAAATCCAAGTACATCAACCGGCCTTTCCCGGAGTCGGAGCACGAGGCACGCCACTCCTTCCAGTTCAACGCCTGCAGCGCTCTCCTCGACGGTGAGGTCACAGTGCGGTCATTCACCCCGGCCTCCATGAAACGCCCCGAGCTGCAGGCTCTGCTCGGTCGCGTTCGTCTCGAGCATCCTTGTGACAACCCAGCCAATTTCAACAGCATGTACAGCGAAGTGCAGGTGACACTTGCTGGCGGATACATTCTAACGGCACGCTGTGACACCTTCTACGGTCACTGGCGTAACCCTCTGACCAATGAGAGCCTGGCAAAGAAGTTTAGAAGCAACGCAGGGATGGTGCTACCATCAGAGAAGGTGGAGATGTTGATAGATGTGGTGGAGGAGTTGGACAAAATCGGAGACTGTGGTGTTCTACTGAGACAACTGCAATAAAAGCTGACGTAAAGCAAATGTATCTATAATGATTATGTTATTTATACACAAATAAGTTAATATTGTAAATACAGAAATTGAAACTTGGCAATCAGTCAGCTTTGGGAAATGAAATGTTATGAATGTAACTACAGTAATGTTGTGCATCTGTTTAAAAGAAAATGAATTGTCCAGATTTGTATTTAAAGGGATTTTGATTCTTTAAATTTATTTTAACAACGATGTAATATATGTGTCTTGTAAAATAAAAATAAACTTTAACAAAGATTAAACCATTTTTTTATTATTTATTATTTATCTAGTATTGGTTTATTGATTACAAAAGGTTTTGACACCAAAAACAAATAGTAGTTCAGTAAATTAATTATCAAGCAGTTGCAGAAAACAAAAAAGATTATGACGGGGCGCTCCCACCTCCGCAAACATGCAACACCACATCCTCACACACACATCAATGGGCAACAGTCACATGACAAACCTGAGAGGCCTAATTCAGAAAATAATTCAAAAAAATCTTCTAACTGAGACTGTCTTCACTACGTCAATAAAACAAAAAGTTCGTAGCATGTTTTCGAGAAAGAGTACACAAGAGGAAGGCGTAACCATGGAAATTATCAGGCCCTAGGCAAAACTTTTATAGATAAAAATAAAATGTACAATAGTTTAACTGTAGACAGGAAATATTAATAGTAAATGACTTCAAGGTCTACCTTATTCTTAAGAAATTGGATGATTGGGAAACATCGGATGATTGGGGGAAAAGGAAATCACCAAAATAATTCCACAATGCTAGCCACCACAGCAAACGGCATTCATTTTTAATCAAACTTTAATGCTGTGTTGGCTGTAATGTTGTATTCAAACATAAGTTTCCATCACTGATCACCTGTGGCAACAGCACAATGCAGATAACGTTTGAATTAGCATCAGTGGACAACAGCTCAGCGGCACATATCACCTACGGTTGTTAGACACAAGGCTAGCATTGGTAAATAATTAAATGAGCGCAGATAAATACACATTGGTAAATAATTAAATGAGCGCAGAAGGCTAATGGTTAGCCATTCTGTTTGTTTTTACTTCAAAATGTTTCCGTGTGGGAAAAGACTTTCATCTTTAGATAAACATTTCAAAAAAGGCTTCAGTGGAATGGCAGCCATGGTGCAATAATGTCACCACCCTGAATTATATGATGAATACAATAACATGTAGTCATCAGAGGAAATAGGAAATGCAGATAAAGAAACATTGACGATAAAAGATCTAATTCCTGAAAACTTTTGGGAATTCCACAACTGATTGACAGGTTCACAAACATACGTGGTGTTTGCGATCCTCAGTATTTTACTGCAGTTTCTCCTTCAATATGGCCGCCGTATTATGTTCACAGAAGCTGTGAGGTCATCTCTTAGTTATTGGACTGTGTATGTTCATTATTATAGTGTTTTAACAAAGTGGGAAAATAAGAGCTCAGTTCTGATTGTTGCTGTCGATGGTTAGCTTCAGCAGCTTTAATGCATTAGCATTAGCAGAAGCCAGGAAGTACATTCTGGAGTGAGCATGAAGGTTTTAATTGTTTTACATGTGAAATAATGTATTTGAAAATTAGATTCATGTTTAAAAAGATTAAAAATGACTCATTTAGTCAGATTTATACAAGTTTTATTTACATAAGTCACATAAAAACACAGGCTTTCATTAAGTCAAAGTACTAAAGATAACTTGGTTTTGCACGGCCCATGTACTGTATATTTTTCCTGTACTTCTTCAAGGTTTTATAGCAGTCAACAAGACCCGGCTGGTGTGGACTGGTTATAATTTGACACTTCAATAAGGTTGTGGTCTGGATCTCTGAAGTACAGAGATATGATGGCACCCATGGCTCCACTCCTCTCCACTGGTCCCTCCTCTATCTTCACTCCACAATCCTGCAGAGAAGAGGAAGAGTCACAAACCGCAGTGGCATCTTCATCATCCAGAGTCAAGTCAGACGTGGAGTGGTTTTCACGGCAGACCGCTAACAGGATTAAGGACTGGCCATTTTCATTCCGAGCAGCATGCTGTTGTTGAGTGAAGTACCTTCAAGTGAGCAGCGACTGTAGTCAGCGGGGTGGTGGTGATGAGGCACAGGTCCGCAGAGCCACAGGTCGGATGCTTGGCTTTGGGCTCAAACTCCTGACCACGTTGGTGAAGGTTCAATTTCTGTTTGCCAAATCCCAGAGCCTTGCGGTTCCCCTTTAAAATGCAGAGCTCTTTGAATGCACGGTCTGCAAACGAGGTGGCTGATTCCATATCAAAGTCTGCCATCTAGTGGACGTTCTATCCACCAGACTAATTCAAATGGACGTTTTTTTGGCTTTTGTGAGCAATTTCTTTGAACTAATCTTCCATTATAATTGATTTAAGATTTCAACTAATATTTATGGATTTTTGTTCAGTGTAGATTCGTTTCTTTCTGTTTAAGATGTTTATTTTTAATTGATCACTGAATGTTTTTCAAATTAGTATAAATGTATGTATTGTCAAGAGGTTGTATTTATTTTATTTTTTTAAATTATTATTGCCATCATTTAACAAACTGTATATTAACTTTTTTTGTAATAAGTCCTGGTTGGCTGGATGGGGCTGACAATGACAATTGTGAGTAATTGTGATCATGATTAATCCATGGCTACCCTTTAATTAATCTAATTAAAACCTTAATCAATTGACAGCCATAATTTTTCTGTATGTTTCACTCGGTTACAATACTACTGTCTGAGAGAACTTTATTATTTAGTCAGAAATCCAACTGGTTCAGTTTCCAGTCCATGGAAAGAACCTAATGTTCCTTGAATTAATGTACCTTGAAAGTGATGGCTTCCATGCCAAGGACAGCGGTGTAGAAGCTGATGGTGTCTGGGACACTTTTCACTGTCAAAACCAAATGGTCCAGGTGGCTCAACTCTACCGGGCAGCGGGATTTCAATCTGACAGATCTTGGTGTTTGGATGGAGACAACCTAAGAAAGGAGAGATAAGAATATTTTATGATGCAGATATTGTAATGGAAATAGTCGAACAGAAACACGAGTGTATTAATATAACAACAACAATTCACAAAGGAAAAGGGAATCACATCCAACGGCTGCTTTTTAAGCAGACAGGTAGAAGTACAAAAGATCCCAGGAGTCTCGCTAGATGCTGAATAATGTATGTGTATGGTTTTCATATTCTCTTCACGCCCAGCGAAACACCCACCGCACAAGAGTGAGACAATCTCAAATGTCGAAAAACACAAGCCTTTATGTCGGTCCAAATGGATAAACGC
>NC_024321.1:15084825-15111310 GCF_000523025.1 Cynoglossus semilaevis
GCGACATACAGAAAGATAGAGAGAGAGAGAGAGAGAGAGAGAGCACAGACAACAATTGGGAGCCGCTGTTCATGTACGGTGCTGTTACAATGCTTAATATTTGGAAACTCTTGACAATTGTTCTATTAAATCATCAACAAGAACTAAAGTCATGTTTCAGACAATGCAGGAATCAAATGGTTCCAAAATAGAGGGGGCCGGGGGGTTGTCTCCTCCTCTAGGCATGGCACAATCCCAAATGGTTCTTTGAACTAAAATTAAATTTTATCCGAGTAGATAAAGGTTTTAAATATTTGTTTACTTTTCTTAGTGGAGTATAAAATAATATTTATCCGCTATGCATGACATTGCTTTGTGTACGACTTATGACGAAGTCATAATTTAGCCAAGGACGCTTTTGAGGGTGGAGATTTTATATTATATTCCGCATCACTAGCGCCGCTGTGTGGTAAAGATGGCCAAGTTCAGGCATCGTGGAATAAATGAGATGAGATTTTTTATTATTTATTTATTTTTTTATCCTTGAGCTACACGCCAGTGTCAGTTTTTATTGGCTTCTATGGGGTTGTCTCTGAAATCGCTTTGAAAATAGAATATTTAGGAGACTGTTTTTCAACGTACTGTTGCTCGTTTCGGAATTTGGAATGTCTGTAAATAAAAGATCTAGTTTGTCCTGTCGCAGCTCCCGTCAAAAGCAGCAGGACGTGCTCTGATTGGCTAGTAGTTCTCTGTCGGTTGATTAGCCTTCTTGGTCATTGAAACCAATATATTGCCCTCTCATGGCAGGAAAACATAAGATATTATAATAAATAAACCATTAATTAATTATGCATTTTTTTGTATTAATATGAAACTAAATTGGCCCCTCTATCTTTTGTTATAACGTTGCATGAGTGGTAGAAGCTGTGTCGCTTCTTTGCGGTTTCTTTTGTGGAACTCGTTGCTTGTGACTATCGCGAGACCTGGCAACACTAGTTATTTCTGAACGTTTTAAAGACAAATATAAATTAAACTGAAGACGCTTTTTTACGCTGTTTCGCCACTTTCCGTTTCTTAATTATGTCCTAAGAAATTACAAGAGGGACAGAGATAATGATTTTTAAATGAGCAGGTGAGACATACCTGTAGACAACTTCTCTGTACCAGAGACAGACGGTTGACCACCGTCCTGAGCGCCATCATCACCGTGGTTTGAGGCCTACTCTTCCGGGTTTGGGGTTTTCAGCTGTGAACTGTGTAATACAACAATTCGTGTTATTTTACCCTGAACATACTCTAGTCAAGAAACGTGAATAATTGTAAAAATTATTTTGAAACTATTTCCCATTAACTCCAATTCAGTAAAACCAGTCACTGTACTAGAATGTCTTTTTCAACCAAAAACTCTAACAAAATATTTTAAAGTACTTCAGTGCAATGCAAATGCTTAACGTAAATTAATTAAACTGCACCATACTTTGCAGTTGAGCTGCATGGTGTCCATGTGGTTAGTACTGGTGCCTCCCAGCCCAAAGGTCTGTTGTTCAAGCAGTAGTTCCTGTGTTCTACTCATTTGTCTTCTTGCACCTGTGGCTATTTAAGGAGGGTTGGGCAAAGACAGACACATAACAGAGACAAGTTGGACAGTGAATCTTTGGACCTTTAGAAACTGCACCAATTTCTCAGAACTGTCTTACCTTTTTATACTTTGAAGTCAAAGCGTTCACAGCCCGACAACATCTTACAGATGAGTCGTTCTTTTTCCTGCTGCTGAGCCTCTTTCAAGACGCTCTCAAGGTCAGGTGTTTGAAATTGCCACAGAGGTGTTAATTAAATTATATTACTGCATGTGGAGGCCTGGGCTTCTGCCTCGTACCCTTTTCAAATGTGTTTCTACAATCTGCCCTTTCATGCAGAGAGGAAAAAAACAACCTTTTTGACAATATTCTCAAAAACTGTGAGGAGCTTCCTCATCCAAGAAAATTTTGCATGTGATGTTAAAAAGAAAAGGATCCAACTATAGGTAGACATGAAAAGAAAATCCAACCGCTGCCTGAGTTTTAAAGATGCACTGTCTTCCCACATGGGAATGTCACTGTTGTTCAGCTTTGTTGTTCCGTCTTGCTTGGTGATAGTGATTGAATGACAAAGATAGCTGAGGTTTAAACACAGACTTCTGAAAATGTTCCCATTCTGTTGCCATAGACTGAGGCTCTTCTTATTGCAACAGAAACACAGCGATGTTGCATTTTAGGTATGCATAAAAATGACATCACTGACATCATATATCTTAATTAATACCTGTTAATAGGAGTTTAGTTGAAAAGAGGCAAAACGGGGCAAACAAAATAAAATAAAAAACAGGCAGAGCACAAAAAATATTTATGGTGTTTTCGCTGACTTTTTGTTTAAATGTTTTTGGTAAACCTTAGCACCTGCTTGCAATATACTTCAAACAGTACTACCAGATGCAAAAAGTCAGACAGATATTTAGCATTTTAAAAGGAACTGGGTTTTGATGTTGTGTAAAAAAAAACAGGCGTTAACAAAAAATCCAGTACAGTTATAAATGTTAAATATATATATATACACATTTTTAAAATAACAAGTGAAGGTGCCATTGATGTCATGAGCATATATTGGTGTTTAAAGCACACACTCCAGTCAAGAGATCCTTTTAAACAGAGCAATGACAAACTTCATTCTGCACTGATTAAAATTCCTCAGGCTCTGCAGACAGAGTGTGCCCTCGATTGCCCTGCCCAGAGTCTAGATCTGTCTTTGACTGAAAAAGTGTTTTGACAGCCGACACCGCAGACTATTGAGTGGCTCACTGAATGACATTGACCGGCTCACTGAATGACATTGACCTAACTAGTCATGATTTTTAAACAGGTGATAGTATCCACAAGCATCAGCATAATACATTACAAAAACAACACAATACTTTTCAAGTGTTCACTTCTTAGTTGTACAGCTGACACTTTAATATTTTTCAAGTGTTTAAGTGCTCACTTCTTAGTTGTACAGCTGACACTTGAACAATCTGTCCATAATGTGTCACTACATGTGATGTGACATTCACCCACGGGTCCTTCGCTGCTTTTTCTGTTTATGTCTGCCAAACTGGAGTTGGAATTGACAAAACTGGCATCACAGGCTGTGGACAAAGACATGACATTTTAAATAAAGACAATCAAGTGATTAAAATACTTTGACTTTGATAAGACTTAATTCTTCCCTTTGCCCTTAGCAATCAGAAGAGTGCCTCCATTCTTGCGAGGGGTCCTTAATGTTAGTAACTAAAAGAGTAGAGTACAAAATAAATGGCAGAATATTGCAGTATTATATGTTTTAATTCAACAGTTAGCTGTGTCTGACACCCAGGTAAACATACTTGACTGGGTGTGTCACAGAACATGACCAGGTCTAAAGCGAGGCCTGTGAAGGAACGTACATGTATTTTACATATTTATAGCTTTCAACAATGACAACTTCTTGCATTTATTGTGGTATAAACATCAAACAGTGAAACGAGAAACATGACGGGGCGGCATAATGATGCTGCACTTCTCTTCCTTCTGCCAGTGTTTCTGTTCAGCAACAGAGCTATAAAAAAAAAAACAAAACCAACAGAATGTCTTCATAAAACAACATGAAACTTCAACACGTTTTAAAATATAATTAGTCCTATTTTGAGTTGTTTACACTTGCTTCAAGAATAGCACACATTTATACCATGGTTGTTCACCTACTATTTTCATTATGCATGTATTGCACACTGCGTTAGCCAAGCGTACTGTCCAACAGAAAAACTAAGGACTTTTTTTCTCCAAACAAAGGAAGTCATGTCAGTTTAAATGTACTGTTGAATAAATCATTATCATCTGCATTCACTGAGAACTGGTGACAGGGCATGTCTACATGTCATCACATCCCAGCAAAGCTATTTAGATTTGTAATCATCATATGGACTTTTCTGTAGTAGCCTTCATGGATGCCTGCATAAAATGATTTCAAAAAAGGTGTGCAAATAAAAGCAAAACCAACACATTTCAGTTCTTAAAATGTCATGCCTGTTAGGATCACTTTGAGATGGGGATCATTTGCATGCCAGCCTCTCCATCAAGCTAAAAACAAGATCGACATAAATTACAAATTTGATACAAATACATCTCAATTGTTTTGATGATACTTGTGTGTTACTCCAAAAGTAACAAAGTCGAGCGTGTCTCTCTTTTTTGTAATCATATGGCATCATTTTGTTTAAAGAACTAAGCACACAGTGACAATTCATGTGAAAAATGCCAAATAAAGTTATTATTTACGTGTTGTTTTTTTTCAGATGATAAATAAGGGAGTACAAGTCACATTTTTAATGGTAAACCAATTAGTTTCTATCAACCTTTAGACATAACAATTGCTAAATAACTCTGATGTGTACACAGAAATAGCCTATTTTTAAAAGTAACTAAGGGCAACGCTATCCGGATTGTTTACAATTCAAAGCCAATTCAATTATACAAAGTATTATTTGTTTATATCTTTACAAGCTTATTTACAGCCAATACTTTGAAATGTTGAACTAACATATTGTACCAATACCCATATTGTGATATATGTATAGAAAGGCCCCGTTAAGGAGCTAATACAAATTTGAAGTGCCTGAACTACCGGCAGGTGGGCACAATTTTTGTTGTGTACATGATTTGGCTCAGTGCAAAAAACTGCCTGGTGTTTACAGGTTTATACAAACAGCATGCAATGCTTTTGTCTAACTTTGGACAGCAATAAAAGGAGCTGTGGGGTTGATTTCAAGGTGCATCTCTGCTGTAAGAGGTCTACAAGTACTACTGTTATATAAAAAACATAATCAAACAGAGCTGATGCACAAGGGTTCTGCAATCAGTTAGTATGGACCACAACAGAAAGTAAAACAGATATGTAAATGTCTAGTTTTATACTATTAAATAAAAAAGTGTTTTTAATGGGGTTAACTTGCAGTAATATTCTGAAAACATGTAGAGGATAGCGTTACTCAAACACATACTCCCACCCACTATGTTTGATCCCTCTTACTTGTTAATATGAACAGAGACCTCTGACAATAGAGCTACATGTTGAAATCAAGGGACACATCCAGATTTTATTGTGTGGAACTTCTCACTTCTGTAACTATAATGTGACACTCGTGGGATGAAAGAAATGCATTTCAGCTGAGCTGACACGTTTTTCTCGAAAGCATCTGGGGATACAGGATTATTTAAAGAGAGACAAAGGGTTCTGCAGTCTGTATATAGCTACACCACACTTTCACGATTGGCTGACACCAAGACAGCCCTGCGGCAGATCGGGCATGTAGAGTTCTCAGACAGCCAGCGATCGATGCAATGCACGTGGTACTCGTGAGAGCAAGGTAGCTTACGTAGCTTGTTACCTTCTGCATACTCTGTTATGCAGACGCTGCAAGTTTTTAATGCATCATTCTCCCCAAAGTTGCGCATGGAGAGGTTATCAATCTGCTCTTTAGTGAGCCCCTGGGGCTGGTCCTCATCATCATCATTTAAGAGGAAAAAGTGGGCAAGGCGCAGGAAGGGCAATGAGCTGGGCTCTTCAAGGGTGATGGGTGGTCGAGGTCGAGCCCTGCCCCCAGAGGCAGGTTGACCAGTGGCCAGGCCCTCAACCGAATCAGTCTCAACTGTCCTTGCTCCTTCTGCAGCAGCTGCAGGTAATTCATCAACCTCTGCAACAGGAGCAGCAGCAGGAGCAGCAGCACTGGTAACTACATCTGGGCTGTTAAGTGCCTCTCCCAGATCGGCAGGTGTGTTAGTTGCACGGTTTGAATCTGTAGAATCCGAGTGCGTGTCCATGAGGTAGCCAAGTTCACCAAACCCAGTCATAATCTGTCTAATCATAGACTGGAGAGCAATTGAGGTTGCCTCTCCTAAGCCTGCATCTGAGATTCTTCGGATAGGGATACGAATAGTGCTGACATAGGTCCTCACACCCGCACGCTCAGAGCGCGAAAATGTTCTACGAAGTCCACCTCGCTCACTCTCATAAAGAAAGGTGTTGTTTGAATTTTGGGAGCGTGAACGGGTGCGACTGGCTATGCTGTCTCTTTGCCAATATTCACCTGGATGCACACGGCGCACCTGGAGGTCAAACATAATAGTTGGAGGACGACGTCCTCCAGCACCATCGTCTTCATTACCAGCTTCGCTTTCTTGAGATTCAGTGTTTTGCACCTCAGGAACCGGTTCCGAAACTGTTCTCGGGGGCTGAACATCAGCGTCAGACGTACTTTGTCTGGAAAGAACATGCTGTCGAGTCCTTGAACTGCCCTCTACTTGAGGTACAGGAGGAGAACTGGTGGCAGAGTTCAAACCTGGTGGATTGTGAGTCTGGCGGGAACTGGAAAGTCCATCCAGTTGATCCAAGCTGAGAGGGGAGCGGCTCCTGGCTGTACGTGCTCGAGTCCTGCGAGGTTCTGGACTACGACTTCTGGGTCTTCGTTGTCCTCTGCGTGGAGAAGGCGAGATGGGTGGTTCTACTGCCACTACAGCAGGAGATCTAGGAGATTCTTCTAAAATCTCCTGAGAAACAACTTCTTCTAGTTCAGGCTCCGTTTCCACTATGACAGCCAACTCCTCCACCACTGGTTCTTCCACCACCTCTGTTTCCACAGGAGCCTGTACTTCAGGGTCTGCAGCAACTTCTGGGGCATCTGGAGACTCCTGTGACCCTTCAGCAGCTGCCTGCTGTTCTGTCCCATTACGGTTCACACTGATTTCAAGGCTGAAGCGAAAATCACCACTGTTCGGGTTTGTCTGGCTCACTGCTCGCCATGACTGGTTTCCACGATGTCCAGTTCTTGTTGTGTTGCCTGTGCGCCTCACTGTGTTCAGCCAGTCTAGGAGACTATCACCACTGGGAGGTTCTTCCGAGTTTTCTGGTTGCACTGAAACTTAAAAGAAAATAACTGTTTATATCACAAAATGTGAAATGACAGAGAGACAAAATAAAGACATTTGTAAGCACACTTACCAACTGGCTCTTCTCCATTCTCAGTACTAGGAGTGATATTCTGCTGCTCTGGGCCATCTTTGATTTGCTGAAGTCTACTGAACAACTCATCTGCCGTTACCTCTCCTGAAAGAAACAAAAAACCAGAGATTCTAATAAGGAGACAAGAAACTAACATTTGGAATTTCATACATTCCTTCCTTGATAATAAAAAAATGTGTTTCTCTTTTCAAGACTGGAAACAAAAATACTATATTGGAGGTACATATGTCCAAAACGTTAAAAGAAAATCAGCTGACCCATAGACCTGTTATGTTGTGTTCAAGCACATCAACAGGACAATATTGAAAACCACCAGACTTACCAGGGCATGCCATTCTCCAGTCAATGCCCTCTCCTTGCAGGGTGCTCCACTAAAGGTCGTTCCAAACTTACTTTCCCACAGTCCTGGGACAGAAACGGATTGACCTTTTTCAGTAGTCCATAGGTTGGTAATGTATATGAAAATAATGTTTTATTTTACTGAACATTAAGGAAATTTGTTGAGATAATGAAAGGAAGTGTTTTTAAACAAGTACTTCACAAAACACAGATATTAATAATCTAAATATTTTAAGTTTGCAAAAACATACCAGAAAACAATTTTTCAGGTCTGGGACACTGGCGCCAACAATTATGATTAAGATTATGATTTATCCTATGCAAATTAGGTTTCGAGAAAAAATTGTGGTTTTGGTTGTTTGCCTGTAATAAGAAAACAAAAAGATATAATCACAAGAGTTTTTAATGTGGAGGTTACAGTGAGTGGAAATATTATTAGATTTAGGTTTTAATCAACACAGTGGCCAGAAATGAAAAGAAAATTGTAAATTCTGAGAGTTTTAAAAGTGAATGAGCCTTTGTATGGTCCAAAACAGTGTTACAGTAAAATTGTTTAGACTTTTAAAACATTGTGATTTCCCCTTTATAAAAAAAAGTCCCAGTTAAACGTTTATTACCTGGGGTCCCCAAGAGATTGTTGTCCCTCATGAGACGGTAGTCTTCATCACTGAGATTGTTGACAAACTGGTAAAAGGCTTCCTCCCTATCTAGGCGGTCTCGCTGCCTTCGCCGCTGAGACTCCGGTTGTTCACTGCCACTCTGCTCCATACTGTCAGACCCGTCCATTGATATAGAAGGGGAGGGGACTGGGGACACTCTTCAAACCTCAGCAAAACCCAAGATCTATAGCAAGAAAAAGGTTAAAAGGAGTTGAAAAAACAACAACTATTAGATCCCTAGGAACATAACATTTTTGGTGCTTTTATACAAAGCAAGAAATGTTTAAATCAAAAGTTCTTTTTGGAAAACATACATTATTGTACTTTATGGAACAATATCCTGAACACCTACACTTATATAAAGAGCTAACACTTTTAAATTATTGTGGCAATAATAATAAATGCATTAAAAAAGATGTACCAAAACATTTGGTGTGTCAAAAACCCAAGTTAAAAATGTGGAAGGTGACACTAGGAGTAAAAACCTAAGTACAGAAATAAAGTGTTGAACTTGTTTGCTATATAAAGCTTAACTTGGCAAACAAAGGAGGCAAAACGTTTTGTGTACTGTAGACCTATGCAGGTTCTGTAAATAATGTTAACAGACATACGTGTTTAGCAGTCAATTGTGACCAAGTTTTCAAACCAGCAAAACAAAACAATACTTTCAAGTGTAAGGCAGAAACATCAGCCCGGTTGTCAAGGGAAACTGGTTTCACGTCACTGCCAACAAAGTGAACAGACAAGCTGTTGTTTACGCTAAATTAGCCACTGTTCACATTAAATGATATTAAATAAAATACTACTGGTCTGTATCTACAACAAATTTCAGTCTGTAGTAGCATTATGAATTTTAACCTCATAGGCAAAAATATGGCCAAAGTAGGCTACATACAAAATGGCATCATCCAGCTACACTTAGTTTAGCTAGCTATTAGCATTGTTCATAAATGCTAACCCGTCAAGCCGCTTTTTAACAATAACCAACAACAATGTAACGGCGTGTTTGTGGTAGTTCGAAACACAATCGAAGACCGCAGCCTGATGTGTACGGGATATGATAAAAGTTCCATTATAAACATGTATACGTCACTGTTATATGTCAATTAGCATCTCCGCTAGCCGATAGGCTAAATACATTGACTTCAATTGCAGGCTAGCAGCTAGCTCCACTGCAGACATTATTCTGTTTATGAGCACTCATATGTTAGAGTGAGAAGAATGTTTATCAAAGGCCAACAGTAACAGGTGTTCATGAAAACCACATATAAATCGATAGACTGACATTATTATATACGACTTACTATACGCTTTACCGCAAGCTAACAGAGTACGTCAGTGAATGACGTTACAACCACCAAGAACCTCAGCAGAACAGCTAAACTAGCTGCTTGTAGCAAATGCCGACGAATAAAGAGACAACATATCTGTCAACAAATCACTCGGACGTTACCTTTTCAATGGTGTCACTAGCAATTAATGGTATCGTTTAGCTCAGTAATTGTTTAAATACACTCTAAAATCGTTTGATTGTTAAGCTAAGTGCGATCTCAGGATTCCATTTTCTTTCTTTTAAGAAGGGGTTACTGTGATATTCCGGAAACTGACCGGGTCCACACACAATTCCCCGAATTTGGTCTGTCAGGCAAAAACAAGCAGGCGTTGGCAATGATCATATACAACCAAGCTCATATCAAGCTCATATACATTTTTTTGTTTGTTTGTTTTTTCTAGAAAATGATAAGAAAAAAAATTAAATATGAAAAATAAACACATTAAAAATCGCATTCCTAACACTGCTCACGTCCTTGTAAAAACAGCAAAGAGGATATACAGGATATATCCATGTGGATTCTAAAACACGTGGACTCTAGTCACTGACAAACCAAAGAGATGAATATGGTACAATTGTAATTGTAAATGCAACGGAATTGTCTTCCTGGCTTATTCAAACATATTAGTACACTCTCAATAAGGTGCTTTTTGATATAATAATGATAACAACGACGACGACAACAACAACAACAACAACAACAACAATAATAATAATAATAATAATAATAATTCGATATTTACTGATACAAGCTGCCGTTTGCGGTGTAGCAGAAGGTAATTAATCCTGACAGACACAGCTCAGGGCAGAAAAATTCCGCACTTGTGCTGAGAGAAGCTCGAGAAAAACAGGATATTTGCTTTGGACATGTCGTGGCTAAGCCATAGCGCCACACCGTGGTGGCAAATGTAAAGGTACGCCTGTCTTTACAGATATGCTGACGGCATCACGGACGTCCATCATTTGTCAACGTCTGTATCCTTAAATGACTAACATACCCTAAATCTTTATCTGTGGGCTGCATATTCCAGCCTCCTGGGTCTATAGAAACCCATGAAAAATGGCCCAAAATTAGTCACAAAATGTTTTATTAAAATTTGAGAGTATCCCATTTTGTTATTGCTGCATTAATATTTAATTGGGGTGAGCATTTGTTGGCCAGTACATGCTTGGAATGATAAAACAAGTCTCTCAATAGCCATATAGAAGTACTAAATATACATAAAAAGTATTGAAGAATGACTAACAGAATATAGATACAGATGATTAGACTATAGGAGTAGTATATTTACATATAATCTACATAATATTATATTATTCATCACCCACAATTTTGTGTTTTCATTAAAAAAAATCACAATCAAATATGTCAATTAATAAACTAATAAGTCAAAGGCTCTGGAAACAAATCTGAGACCAACAGAAATTTGCCAGAAATACACAGTGTAAACTAACAATATTATAGAAAATCATGGCGGAAACTAACAATAAAAAACTTCTATAAAAACCTCACCCTCGACTGTACGCGACACGACGATGCACCAATAAAACAACTGAGAACAAATAAAACCACAGGTGCTCATCCACCGCATTTGGCGTTTCTTCTTATGGTTGGCTTGCTCCTTTATCAGTTATGGGTGACTAAAGAACAAAAACAAAGCTAATACCACCTGACAATTTTGGAGGCATACATCACAGGTTGTGTTTATGGTCTGAGACAGTATCTGCAGCTCCAATTAAGCATTCTGGAGTGCGTTTCAGTGTGGGCTGCTGCAGCCAAGCCCAGAGTTATGGATGAGCAGTCACTCCAGCAATGCCTGGCTCTGAGAGCTAATTAGATATGACATTAAAATAACATGAGCCAAAGCTGGACTGAAGCAGAAACTAAAATGTCTTTCGTCTACTAGTCTTAAACGTGGACACACTAATTAGACTTGTTAAGGTTGTATCTGTGTGCATTTATACACACACAGCAGCCAGTGAGCATCAGATCATATTTGCTCATATTATGATTACTGTTGTGGAAGTGGAGGATGGTGGGAGGTTCACCAATACACAACGATCTCTGTTTACTTGGTGGGAATGTTAATCATGTATTGTTTTTGTCTTTTTCGTCATTATAATTTTAGGAAGAATTCAATTTTGTACACAATGATGCAAAATGAAAAATACTTTATATCAGCTGTGTTCAACATTTTCAGAAACTAGCATGTTTTCCATCTTATTTTTAAATATGGTGAGTGTACACTCAAAAAAGCATAATATTTTCATTGGGTTTCTGCAAACAAATAAGGCATAAAATACAATTTCTACTAATAAAAAAAAGATCTTTTCAATACATTTTGCCAACATCTGTTTTAGATTTACTAGATGTTAGCTAGTTTGTGGCTAACATTACTTAGCTAATGCCTTGATCAAACTACTGTGACGTTGTGTCATTTATTTAACTTGTTTTTTTATTTATTTTTTATCTTACTTTTATTTATTTTTTTAATGTACTGATTTTTCATTATTCTTCTGGCCCTGTATCGTTGCTAAAAGCTATTAAGATTCCCCTTTTCCATGTGGTAGGACATTGGAAATAACTAAGATTAAAGATAAAAAAGATTTGTTATGGACTAGTTGGTATTGTCCGAAAGCAGTCAATTTGTTTGCTACTTATTTAGAGTCACAAAAGATAAGCTGGCAGCCTTTGGGTATTTTTTTAATACATTTCTAACTTCCCTGTTTCATCCTGTATTTACTACAAAAGGTTAAAAAACACAACCCAACGCTCTTCAGAAAGCAGCATTCAAAATCTTATTTTAATTTGTATATTTACTCCATAAACATTATTACAAAACTCAGCAAGTTACCAATATTACATTATCACCATACAGGCTTGATCACAAATATTTAAAACCTTTGCAACAGTTACAACAAAACAAAAACCAAAATAATACTCAAATAATTTACATGAAAATCTATAAAACAGCAAAATGTTCACAAATTATATTTTTTTTCCAAGTTTTCATTTGTTTTTCTTTGCTTATTTGTGTTTTGCACAGTAACACAACACTCCCACAACAAGATCATGGTCTTATTACAAAACTCCCAACAAAATGTAAATATTTCTAGTTTTCTGTTGATACTTTCATATTTTGGTTTTTAAAACCAGAAACTTGTCATTGTATATCCTTTCCACTGCCCACGGAGGCGCATAAAAGGTTACTCACACACACACAAATACTTCACAGCACTTTCTAAGAAAAATATACACTTACAAAATATGTTACAAATTGGCACACAAAAAATATACAAGATTTTGTAGTGTCAAGAGTTCATTAAGATTCCTTCTGGTAACAACTCTAGACAGTATATATAAAGCTCGGTAATCTTTTAATGAAAAGAGCAAAAGTAAATCCAATCATTGTCAAAGAATCATGAAGTGAATACATCAAACGTAACGTCATAATATACATTCATAAAGAGGGTTAGGTACCTAATCTATTTTGCATTTCTTTTTTGTTAATTCTGGGAAAACAAACAAAAAGAAGGAAAAAATGAAAAAAAAACACCTTCAAAGAAAAGATAAGAACGAAATCAAAGATAACGAATTGTCGGCTTTCTTAGCACCATTAACATGAGGCAGCTCAACAGTGGCACATTTTGATAAAGAAAAGGAAGAAAAAAAAATACACCAACTTAAAGAAGTACATTCAATTTGACAATAGGCAGAAATGAGAGAAGGCAGACTAAATGGGCTTGTGGCCCATGTGGAGCTTCCCATCAGCAGCTTGTCTAGGTCCTAACCCTGATACACTGGAGACAGAAAAAAAATCAAAAACAAACAAAGAATCATGGGAGAGTGGAGAGAAAGAAGACACAGAGAAAGATTGATTATGAACAATACCCTATGCAGGCAATCAATTGCTATTACTCGCATGTCGGAATTAACTATGTTTAATGGGACGTGGCCCGTTTCAAAATGAAGCTATGCCTTTACATACAGTATCTCCATGCAGTATCCTGTCGTGTCTGACAAGTACTATTTGTTACCTTCAAGAGAAAAAATATTGGTCTACCATCTGAGTATTTACTTGTTACTGCTGGGGGAGGCCCTGAATTTCTCCTGCAATGTGCTCACTACATGGTCATAATAAAACATATATAAATAATTAATAATGAGTATTACTATCATTATTATCATTTTTATTTATACGATAATGTTTTATTGTAGACTACTAATATATTTTCTTTCTTTTTTTCACTTGGAGATTGAATATGATTGTAAGGCCCATTTCAAATGGGTTTATTAAAGAGCAGTGAGACAATGAATGAGCCCATAGTACTATTAATATTAATGGCCAGGACATAGAATGAATATATATTGTCATGATGTTGTTTTAATATTAAAAACAATACCCTCATGCCCTTAATTTTGACAATATTGTCTGCAAAAAAAACAAAAACAAACACTGGCCAGTTAAATACTGTCTGGTTAAACGCAGATGGAATGATTTGACAGGAAAGCACTGTAAAAAAAATTGACATTGTATGAAAAATGACACAAACTAATCACAGATGGAACGCAGCGGCGGAGGGACGTATTAGTATGGCAGTGTTGGGATACGAATGAGATGTGATGTCAAAACATTACTGTTAAAATTCCAGGTAGGATAGATGTACGCTGAGCTAATGCAAAGACATGCTTTCCTTCATTTACAAGATTACTGCTTCCATTTGTACCGAAAACTGCTTTCACATTCACATTTAATCTAACTGCAGAAATGTAATATCCATTCACGACTGAGGCGTGCATCAGAGTCTAAATGAGTAATGAACCACCTTGAGTTTCCAGTACAAAACAGTTATTCAGAGAGGCACAGCCTCCGATAAATGACAAATAATCATCGCTTACCCACGAACATCTGCACTACACTCTCCTTGGTCCAGAGAAAGCTCTTTAGAACATCTCTCTCTCTCTCTTTTTTTTCCCTCCCTTCTTCTCCCTCTACTGTAGCCTTACAAGCACTTCTCCCTTCTTCCTCTTTTTTTGTTGCTTCTCAGTGCCAGGTGATGTTGAGGTAAATTGAATTTGGCAAACAAAGTGGGGGAAACGAGGAGACTTCAAAGTCTTTCTGATTTGGTTTAGTGAGTGGTGGTGTACCACTGCCAGCTGTCGGTGCCTTTAATCGGAGGAGAGAGAAAAGTCCCAAATAAACAATTCCTGTAGTGGCGAGTCTCTGTGTGGAGTCTCCGGTCCGAGCAGCCAATATTCCAATGGATAGAAAAGAGGAACAGCCAATATTCACACATATATAAGAGGTCATTTACACAGCATTGTTACTTTTGGCACATTGATTTTAAGATTATAATCATCTTCATTTTTCCTTTTTTTCTTTTTTTTTTTAGCAAATATTGCATGTCCCTGTACAACAACATTGACAAAAATACTCTGAGGGTGGAGCTTTTATGAATTTGCAAGGCGTAAAAATGTAAATTTAGGGTAACCAGTTCTTCTCACCTCCACCAGAAAAAAGAAAAAGAAAGAAGAAATGCTCGACAAAAGTAAATCATTCCAACTCCGAAAGGGGGAAAAAGGACATTGTCTGATATGTGGTCAATACAAAATGGTCCCATCTTGTGTTTTCAAGATGTCTTGGGCTTCAACAGAGCTCATTAACTGAAGGCTTCCCTCTCAAAATGAGCCAGGCAGTGTATGAAGTACAGCAACAACAGGACATCCATATTCTGCATACAAAAACAGATGAGGAGGGGGTGCGCAGGTGTCACTCAATGCATTTGTGTATATAGCTACATCTTTAGGGAAAAGGGGGGAGTAAATACATAATTCAGAGGGTGCTAGTTCTGCTGGGAAAATACAAAAACAAAATTCCTCAAAAAGGCGACAGAACTGTTTTCAAGGCTTGTTCTCTTTTTTTTTCTTTTCAGACAAAATTCAAACAAAACCAACAAAAAAAAAAACAACAACAGAAAAACGACTATAAGAAGAACAAACAAAGCAGAAACAATAAAAGCAAGAAAAATGCAGCCATGGTCATTTCAAATCTCAATCAAGCTTGACACAATCACTCAATAGGTAGTTTGCAAAGTACAAGAAGTTTTTCATGCAGATATTAATTTCCTCTTCAGGGGGTTAAAAGGAACAGGGAGTAGTCGGGGGGAGGAGGGGCGTAGTATTCATGCAGCTCTGGCATAGCGTCAGTGTAGGTATGCTTTGGGGGTGGGGGGGCTGAGCAGTTAGTGGGGGGGGTGAGAAGGGTTGCAACAGCAGCTGATAACAAAATATTACCTCAGTTTCTCAAAAGAGGTCATCAGTGCTATGTCCTTATTTTGGTCTCTCTCACCTCGCTTCCCCTTCAGTGTCTCAATCCGAGGGAACTTTGCACTGGTCTTGTGACGGTAGAGCTTTTTGTGCGCAGGCCCGGGGTTTATAAAGTTGGGTTTATCAAACATGTTGCAGCCCAGTGCAAGTTGCGGGAATAGGGGATGCGATGGGTTGAATTTGGCCTGGTTTTTCCCTCCTTTCCCTCCAGCCTTCCGGCCTCTCCCTGCCCCTGATAGCATGGCTCCTTTTTTCTTTAGGTCAGCCTCGGTGCCTGCCAAGATTTTGAGAGTCTTTAGATTGAGGCTATTAGCCTCTGAGGGCATGCAGGCCTCCGACATGGGATTCCACAGTGGCTCAATGGAGGCCATCATGAACCTTTGGACTTCAGCCATGCCAGACACAATGTTGGACAGAATATTGGAGGGCTCCTCGAATTCTCTCTGGTCGTCCCCCACCAGGTTGTTGCTCTCTGACCAGCCAGTGGCAGACCAGTCCCCAGTGCTGCCACCGTCAGCCAGGCCTGTGCCGTTAGCACCGGCCTGATTCTTTGCTGCCTTACCCTCTAACATAGCCTTAATCTTTTTCGTGGAACGAGAGTTCTGTTTCGGGGTCTTGACCTTTTCCGACTTGGGAGCTCGGGGAGCCCGGACTTTCTTTGGGCTCTGTGCAGCAGCATTTTGTTTGCAATTGACTTTTCGCTTTGATTTGATGCCTTTTCCAGCCGCCAACACCTCACCAGTCTGTTCGTCAAACTCTGTAACTCCCAGCTCCTTCTTGTCTAAACGATTGTTAAAGTTGTGCAGTGGGAACTGACTGTCTTCACCTGTGAATGTGTTGCCTGTGTGCTCTTGTTGCTGCATAACGTCACAGTTCCACTTGGCGTCCCTATTGCAGTCTAAAGTTATATCATTCACATCCTGGAATTCTCCTACATTCCCTGCCATCTTAATCTCCCGTCCCACCACCTGTGGGGACAGGTTAGGGGTCTCGGGTGGGGACAGCTCCGACAGTGACGAGTGCCTAAACTTGTCAGGGGTGAAGTTGGAGATGTCCAGCAGGTCTGAGGACTCTCTGAGTGGAGTGAGGGCATCCACACTCTGCTGAATCACCACCTTTGGACTGCAATGAGCCAAGAAACTGTCTCGGCCTTCCTCCTCACCCTCTCGCTCACAGGACTTAAGGCTAAGGGAGCTGTAATTGCTGGAGGACGCTGACAGAGAGCCCACTGAGTCATAGCTGATGAGCCTGCCATTGTCTGTGCAGAGGGACCCTCGCTGGTATTGCACCTGGCCGTCCACACAGGCAGCCTGGCACACTTGCAGATCCGCCCCAGGCTGCAGCCCTGCCTCATTCAGGTAGCTCTTCTCATAAAGTAGCCTGTCGCCCGCAGGGCTCAGCTGGCTGTAGTTAGACACTGGCAGGTTGTCGTTCAGGGGTACGGTGCCTGGGAAGTTGTTGGGTAAGATTGGAGTCTCAGGGGTCTCTGGCCCAAAGCTCTGGCTGTGACTTGCACAGAGCTGTGGGTGCCACATCTGGGGGAAGCTGGGGCAGTTCTGGGGAGACTGCTGGAGTTCAGACTCAGAGGGTGGGGAGAGGACGCAGCTCTGGGCGAGCTGCAGAGAAGAAAACTGTTTCTCCTCCAGGGATAGCCCTAGAGGATACTGCTGCCTAGAAGGCTGCTGGGGGAAATACGGGATAGCTGCTCCACCAGAGGAGTCGGTTGCATCTAAGAGGGTTTGCAGGTAGCCCCCCGGGATGACAGGGACACCCGCCTCCACTTCCTCTGACGAACGAGCTTTGCCAGGCGAGCAGTTGGACGAAACAAAGGGGAATTTCTCCTCAGATGTGCGCACGGCTGTGGTGCTATCAGAGAAATGCTGCTTGACTGTTGTGGAGTTACTGCCTGCCTCTTCTAACCCTGCAGTTGGACCTTCAACCTGCACTGCTACAATACAGGCATCACTTTCATTTGTCAGACCATTTTTCTCTTCTCCATTTATGTCTTTCATTTTCTTGCTTCTCAACCTGGCTTCACTTTTAAATTTCCTTATCCTGATCGGTTTATTTCCTCCCAATATCCTCCCCTCCCTCTCCTCCCTCTCTTGGGAGCGGCTCTTGGCTGTGACCATGTGCAGCATTGAGTTTGTATCTAATGAGACTGAGAGTGCTGGGGCTACTATTACCCCCCCTATCATGGGGGTGGCATCGTTTTTAGCGACACCACCCAGGCCCTGATCAGAAAGAAATGAGCTCTGTGCTGTTGCTAACTGTTCCACAGCTTGAATCCTCTGAACCTTAAGCCTGTTTGCAATCTTGTATTTTCTTTTTGGATGACTAGAGTTGAACGGGCGATGGTGGCGTCCGTTTAAATGAAAACTGCGTTGTTTATCTCTGGCAGTCAGCTTGAGTTTTTCCTGTCTCTCTTTTTGCTTCTGCTGCCAAAAATTCTTCAGAGGAGCCAATGTCTCATATTTGCTTACTGTCTCTGTATCTAAACTCACAGTAGCATCCACAGGATCTACCTTGCCAAGTTTCACTGACATCAGCCTCTCTCCTTTAAACCGGTTGATGATGATGTACTTGATGACCACAGGGGGCTCTTTGCGGCAGGATTTCCGACGCTTTTTGGGGCACCAGTCTACATCCTCCTCTTCTTTCTGACCAGCAGGAGCTTTCTCTTTTTTCTCCGCATTCTTCTCACTTTCAAGTGAGTCAACATCGTACAAGTAATCATCATTGTATCGAACCTTTCTCTTGGAGCGCAAACCATAGTTGAGTGGGTTGGAAGGGCTGAGAAATCTTTTTGAGTGTCCCTTTTTAAATCTGCCTTCCTGCAGGGTGTCAGAGGAGGAACCAGTGCAGGAGCTATCATCACTAAATTCACCTGACTCCTCTGTAGAATTGAAATCCAATAGGTAATTGACTTTAGGAGTAGACATGGGTGAGCATTGGGAGCCGTCAGCGGGGCTCCTTTCACTGCAGTCCCCAGCCTTTTCTTCATGCCCCGTCTCCAGGATGAGCTCATCAGTTTTGGGCTGCAGTTCCTCAGTGTTCCTTCTTAGGACTCCTACTCCTTCCTCCTTCTTGGCACAATTTGCCAGGACACTGGGGAAGAAATTGAACTGTGTCTCCTCTTGAAGCACATTTGTTTTCTCCCTCATGTTGTCCTGGAAAGACTCATAACGAATCTTCAGAGAACAGACGTCGCTGCTTAATGTGGAGTCGTCGTCTTCATCATCAAAAAGATTGTCAACGTCCTCCTCGGAGAACAGGTTGACTGACAGTTCATTTTTTGAACACAGGTCAAGCAGTTCCATTTTGCTTTCACTGATAAAGGACTCAAAGTAGCCCCAGTCCTGGCCAGCGTTTGCCAACAGAACCTCCTCTCCGCCCACCTTGTCTAGCAGCAGTCCCTCATACAAGTTCTTCGTTGTTGCATCATCCTCTGGATCATCGCAATCCTCCGAGGTTTTGTTTCCATCCCCTCTTTTGCCCTCATCTGGAGCTTTGGGCAGAGGGAAGTTAAGCAGCTGGTCAGAGAGGAGCGGTTCTCCGTAGGTACTCACCGTCTCCCCTGCATGGCTCAGGCACTGAATGTTGATGCTGTTAATGTCAGAGAAGTCCTCTCGGCTCACATCTGCTATCCTTACGTTCAGGCCAGTCTCTGAATCAGTGCTGGCGTTAGGGTCATGGGGCGGGTTCTGAATGGAATTAGAGTCTGTGGCATCACGAGTTTCAATGAAGCAACCCAGGCAGGTGCGGGACGGCTGGAGCATACACTCCTCCGTCAGCGGAGACACAGTTCTTGGCTCCATCATCGTAGCCGAGAGAGGGAGGGCGATGGCTAGAGGGAGAGAAGTCTTCTGCGTGTCTCCTGTCGAGCTCCAGGAATTTACAGCCGGGGCAGGAAGGGATGTAGGTGAGGGAATGTGTTGAAGCTCGTGGACTACAGTGGCAGAGTCATTAGAAGAATGGCAGGGAGCTGATGTCAGGCACAGAGAAGGGTCGGAACCTATTGGCAGAGGCAGGGACGGGGACGTAGCCGTGGGCCTCGGTCGTGTCGAGCTGGCTTGTTGTGAAGTTTCTGCAGCAGGACGAGGTGAAGATGGAGGAAGAGCAGCGTCAAGGAGCCCACACAGACTCAGGTCACTACTCTGCTCACATACCCCTGTGAAAAGGAAGAAATGATTTTAGCTCCTGCAGGTCTTTCAAGAGAAATGTCAAATTCTAATGTTTTGGTGTTATTTTTGCAGTTACACTTTTTCTGTAGGGCTCAAGTACAAATGAGGTCAATTGAATGAATTGATTTAATTGTGTATTTAGTAAACTGTAGTAACAGTGTCAACTTTGGAACAACAGCTAACTTATTATTGTCTGACATTGTCATTTAAACCACGGACAGGACTTTATCACGATAAAGTTAACGGATAAAAAAAAACCTTGAATATGAAAATATGACTTGAGTGCTGAAAATTATGTTTATATTTTTGTTTTTGATTTACTGACATACGCAGAGAAAAGTCCCAATGTCGTCAATGACAGAAATACAATCCCAAAAAATACATAAAAATGATTTCAGTTTTTCATATTTAGACGTTGCATTATATGAAGCTAATGTGGATTGTTGTGTTGCTCAAACTAGTGGTTACTTAGATACAAATTTAAAAAAAAATCTGTATCTTTTTATGGCTTTAAACTGTCTTATTAGTCTTTGCAGATGTGGAAAATTGTAAACAACTTATCACTTGCGGAACAAGAAAGCGCTAATTACTCAGATCTTCATCCATAAACAGTAATGGCTAAATTGAAAGGAAACTACGAGTCAATTGTGACGACGTCTTAATCAGTTGAAGACATCAGTCTAATGAGCAACAATCAAAATACTCAGAAGTGGGCCTGTAGCAGTAGACAGATAGCTGTGTTTGCTCTGCATAATTAGATAACAGCAGAGCAGGCAGGTATGTGCACAGGGGACCACACAGGCCCATATGCTGCCGACTGTATAACCAGTATCATCCACACCTGCCTCTCGCTGCAACTCCAAGCTGCTGCCTCTGACACATATTCTTTAAAACCCTGCCAGAAAAAGAAGCAAATTAAATAAAAAAAAACACACATACCACCACAGCAATTAAAATGTTCACAGGGGTTAACTAGCAACATCCTCCCCGTTTTAGAATGCACGTGCGTGATCATTATTGAGGTAGTGATAAACGCTTCAGGGGAGACGACTCCTTCACAAACAGCATCCAGCATGGCTGCCTCAGCGGCGAGGAAATGTTTGGATATGGCAACGATATGAGAGTCATCTAACGAGGTAATGAAATATCTGAGCGCCGGGTCTCTCCGGATTTGTGGCCTGCAGACACATTGGAGCAAGCGGTACGCCTACTAAAAGACGGAACGTTGCTAGTGTCATTCTTAACGAAGAAAACCTCGGGAGAAATATTCATCTTCTCTCTTCTTCTCTTAGTTAAAACAAAAACAGTAATCTGTCAGTTGCTGCATCGTCAACGCAACGAGGCAATTGCCATCAGCTCCGATCAGCCTGAGTGGGAATGACCTCAAAGCAAACACGCGCTCCTCCTTGTGCCGAGGTGGGACAGGCGTCCTTTTGTACATTAAGGCCTAATAACCATTTGACATTTTTTACCCCTACACTTTACCCCCGGTGACTCATAACTGTGGGTTGTGGTGAAAATGTGCCTCTGCAAAATGGGACACCCTTTCAGAGCACGTTTCATCATCCGTAGTCTCTGATGTGCTGGTGTTAAGAACTTGTCAGACGTTGTCAGCTTTTGTTAGATTGCTCGCTGCTGTAATCTACTACTCCTTTGTCTGCAGCAAAGCAAAAAACAGGTCAGAACTGTCCCTAACGCCTGTCAGACCATTATATGTTTTGTACTCCAAACAAGTTTTTGTGCCAAATGTGGCTACACAACACACTGGATGCTGTTAGCTTTTGTGCCCCTATCATTAGCTTGTGGGGAATATATTATCATCTCAAAGGAGCCCTGTTTTTCAAATGTGCCCTGAAAAATACTCAGTTATTTAGGCACTACATTTCGCACCACCTTTTTAGGGACACACTATCACTATCACTTTGTGTGAACTAGACAAAATGAATGGGTAGCTACTAGACCAAGAGGCAGGGGCTAAAATGGCATTCAACATGGGTATTAAAAGCTGGGTATTAAGAGCTGTGAATGCAAACGGATCTCAAGGTTCTATGAGAAAATGTCGAGACCTACGGCATGACCAATCGGTTCTACATGTAGGAACAGACAACGATTCACACCTACGTTCACACCTACGGTCAATTAGGAGTGAACAATGAACCCTAATCCTGCATGAGTACACAGAGTAAAGTAACCTTCATGCTGTAAGGCAAGAGCACTAACCACTCTACCACAGTGCGGCCTTTATGCTATGATATTTGAACTTTCATATTAGTGAAATCATACCAAGAACGATGTCTAGACAAGTCACTACTATCTTTCATAAAACCCACCATAAAGCAATAAGAGAAATTATGAAGGGGATGAATTACCTTCTTCTAGTTCTTGCATGAAATACAAGCTGCCACTTAATCGTACCAGATGATTGCACACAATTGCTCTGAAACATTAAACTCATTTTGAGAAATGTGTTTCCTCAGGGTTTATCATAGATTAACAATCTATCGTATTGTGTGTGTGTGTGTGTATATGTGTGGTGTGTGTGTGTGTGGAGTGCAAGTATTGGCTTGAGGGTATAGTGTTATCGAGAGGCCATCTGTCTCCAGCTGGACCATTAGCTCTTCAGCTGTTCAGAATGTGCCACAGATCAGTCAGTCGGACAGGTGGAAACACACACACACACACACACGTACACACACACACCATAATATATAGAGCAATGAATGTAGTTGACAAATTGGGTTTGACATTAAAGGTCAAAGGGAGAACAGAACCCTCCTATGAACTGATACGCTACGATATGATGTTAATACTGCGTCGGAGCCGGCGAAGGTGAACGAGATAAACATCCAAAATTCTCACTGGTGCCAGACTTCATCTTCGCTAACAGCAAGAGAAGCTCATGTGCTATTTATACACTAGGTTTCAGGGGCATTGTGATCATTTTGACACCGTTGTGCTTTTATAACAGGAGAAGTGCTCCAGGAATAGAAACTGAGCCTGGATGCGACACGGCTCGTGCGAGCTGGCGCGGACATTTACCGCTGAACATATGGAAGGACCCGAACTACTGGCAGGTGGTGGTGATCTGCTGATCCCCAGCTCTGCCAAGTCCGGCCATGCTAGACTGTCAGAGCGGAGCCAAAGTAGACCAGACCGGACCAGTTAGCGCCGTGAATGCTCACATGCCCCTCTTGTTTTCCAGCCATGACATTCAGGACTGCATCCACCTGAGGTAAGCCCAGGCTGCCCTGTGCCAGGTGGCTGTGCTGGGACAATCGATCCACGCAGAGGGACATGGTCACAGAGCACTGAGACAAGTTCTCCGATTGGATCGACTTCTTCTCTTGTCTCGGCATCATAAAGCCTCCTTTTTATCACGGTGGAACTAAAATGTTGACGTGGTGACCACGCTAGCTTAAAATTAGGGATTGCAAAATGAACGCCTAATGACTTATAATGACTTTTTATTAATTAGTGAAATTATTCTGGTTGAAATATATAACGAATTTTGATGGCCAGACAGAATGACGCAGCCTGTACGGTATATCCCATACTGTAATTACACTGTTTCCACACCCATTATTACTGTAGTCCACATGTTATTTGCACACACTGCAGGAAGACGTTTTGACCTCGTGATTTATCTCGATTAATCATGGTTAACTAGGCTGTAGATTAATCATGATCAATCTACAGCTACCCTGTGATTAATTAGATGATTAATTATTAAAGAAATCGTAACCATTTGTCAGCTGAGTCACACATGTGACAGATGCACCTACACATTGACATCATTACATACTCTACTGTGTATCTATATTTACTCCTCCATGTCATTATGGTCATTACAAAGAACGAAGCAAAGAAAAAGAAAATATTAGATTCTAATTCAAACATTAACTCCCATGTGATTTAAACATTTAAAATATCACAATAATATTAAGTGGAAATGACAACAGCTGACCTGGCCTTTCTGCTCCTTTTAATGGCTTTTTGAAATATATATTACTCACCTGAGACCCCCCCCCCCCCCCCCCTTGCCCGTCTACACTCCTCTTTAACTCCTTTTTTTCTGTTTACTGTCTCTCTCCCTTCCAACTTTTCTTGCTCCTCGTTGCTCTTACTCCGAGTGGCAAAATGCCGATCTAGCCATTCTGCAGCTCAGCCACCCGGGGCATTCACTCATCCACAGCTGGTCGGCCACAGCCACAGCCACAGAAGCCACTTTGCTACCTTTTTCCTCCATCTTTACGATATGACATTTTGTGAATGGTGGTGGGGGGAATCAATCCAGCCAGTACAGGATGTTCATAATAAGTGGTGAGTAACTGCAGCATGATTCATTGCCATCCTCTTCAGAGAGCTGCCCTGTTCCTGCTCAATGGAGCTGTTTTCACCCTTTCCTATATTTCTTCTTCTCTGCTCTCGCTCGCTGTGTCATTCTCTCTCTCTCTCTCTCTCTCTCTCTCTCTCCCCAGGAGCAGACTACTGCTGGGGATAATCTGTGTGATTCTCACAGTAGGAACTGGTCAGTCCCTACTGAGTCTGACCAGAGCTGTAAGTCCAAGATAAACCTCATCTAAGGATCAGTGGCATCTGAAGTAAACCGTAGGGGGCAGTATGGGTTGGGTGAACAGATTTAGAAAAATGTACAACAACAAAGTGACAATTTTGTCTAGTAATAATGTTAAGACTGTAAGTAGTTGTAAATAATAATAATAATAAATCATTCCATATATGTAGGCAGCTACATATATCTAAACTAAATGACAAAAATATTTATGTATATTTGAAAAAGCACATTTTGTCATTTCAAGTCTATAAAAACCTTAATTGCAGACGCTCATTAACTTGACTGATTGTACAAGAATTAGAAGCTGCGTTGCTTTTACTCTGGGCTCCTTTTTACGCCACAATTATGATTCCTGAGACGTGTGAGCATAGTGTGAGGAGCCGACTACAATGGCTTAAAAAGCTCATTTCAAAGTACTCTGACACTTTTCATTTAAAAACACAGAGGTTGTTTCCTCCAAAAGATTACATGTGAAATTTAAATGAGGTTGTTCCATTTGTTTCCCCCCCAAAAAAACTTTTTAGCTTTTAATATGAAAGGTGTCAAAAATGCTAAAACTTGAAATTACAGTCACATCTCTTTCATACCTGAGGAGAAAGTGTATATATATATATTTTCAGTTTCAAAATATATTTCGGTGATATATTTGAGGAATGTGTATGTTGGAATTTTTTTAAATGTCTTCCAAATGTTTTTTAAATTTTAATAATAAATTTAAATAATTTCACCTGTGGTCTCCAATATATTTGCATTTTCTGGTTCTGAAGTCTTCACAATCAATGTGAGACTGCTGTCTGTTAACACGTCCATCAATACGACTCAACGCTGCACCTCCTACGCATCTTTTTGGCTGTCCCACCTGTTGACAGAGAGAGAGAGGGACAGAGAGAGAGAGAGAGGGACAGAGAGAGAGAGAGAGAGAGAGAGAGAGAGATGGGGTAGAAACAGAATAAGGAAGGAGGACACAGAAAACAAAGACAGTTTAGCGTGGAGAAAATTGTTGAATTCTGACCATTATTAGATATTTTTACAATAGTACCCGACATCAGACACACACACACACACACACACACACACACACAGAGTTGCAGTAATTGTTGTAAAGCTCCTAACACGACACAGACATCAAACGGGCCCCTGTGGCCCCGAACAATCCGTCATTTTTCTTCTCTGCATCACAGGCCCGTGTTGGAAATTAATTTAAAATTTGTCAACCAGAGTACACGAAGAATCCCGGCCAAGATCGCTATGGTAACTGTATGCCATACCATCCTATTTTAAGCTTCATTTAACATTTATAGCAGAGTTGTTAACCTATGCGAACCTTACATAGGCGGCTCTGAGCATATTTGTTTATTGTAATTAGTCGGCTCCCTCCCTTCTGTGGCTCGGCAGCACGAGAAGCAGCCCGGCTCAAAGAGGAGAGATTAAAGAGACGCGACTGTGGCGCTGACAGCAAACTGTGAACACTGGCATTACGTTCTACTGTAGAAGGCGATCGTCAAACGGGGGCGGAGGTGATTGTGTGTGTGTGTGTGTGTTTCTGTGTCGAGATGCACAGGGTACGACGCGAGGAAACGACAAACAAGGGAATGGGTTTGTCAAGTTGGTGATAAAACGTAAGGTCGCACCAGTACCAATACTGGTATCTGTGTCGGCCCGATACTTCATTCTGGTACCTATGGCGTCTCATTGGTGTATATTTGAACAAAGAGACGGGGAAGCAGGAGTGTTCTCAATCTCAAAAGCTCTGCTCACTTTCTGTACAGCTAGCTGCGTTAGCTACGCAAAAAGGTTGATTCTTATTTATCTTTATATTTTTAAACCTTAGTTTTAGTGATGTGTATCATGTGATGACGTGAAGTTTGAAGATTTGTTGTTTCCTGTTTCGACTGACGTAGCCTTCCATTGACGATAGGGGAGTAAAACTAAGTGTTTTTCCTCACTGTGATACTCAGGATTGGCGAGTACACAAATATAAATACTTATACCTGTATTGGGTTGTAAAAAAAAAAAAAAAAA
>NC_024321.1:15112372-15121217 GCF_000523025.1 Cynoglossus semilaevis
AGAAACAGAATAAGGAAGGAGGACACAGAAAACAAAGACAGTTTAGCGTGGAGAAAATTGTTGAATTCTGACCATTATTAGATATTTTTACAATAGTACCCGACATCAGACACACACACACACACACACACACACACACACAGAGTTGCAGTAATTGTTGTAAAGCTCCTAACACGACACAGACATCAAACGGGCCCCTGTGGCCCCGAACAATCCGTCATTTTTCTTCTCTGCATCACAGGCCCGTGTTGGAAATTAATTTAAAATTTGTCAACCAGAGTACACGAAGAATCCCGGCCAAGATCGCTATGGTAACTGTATGCCATACCATCCTATTTTAAGCTTCATTTAACATTTATAGCAGAGTTGTTAACCTATGCGAACCTTACATAGGCGGCTCTGAGCATATTTGTTTATTGTAATTAGTCGGCTCCCTCCCTTCTGTGGCTCGGCAGCACGAGAAGCAGCCCGGCTCAAAGAGGAGAGATTAAAGAGACGCGACTGTGGCGCTGACAGCAAACTGTGAACACTGGCATTACGTTCTACTGTAGAAGGCGATCGTCAAACGGGGGCGGAGGTGATTGTGTGTGTGTGTGTGTGTTTCTGTGTCGAGATGCACAGGGTACGACGCGAGGAAACGACAAACAAGGGAATGGGTTTGTCAAGTTGGTGATAAAACGTAAGGTCGCACCAGTACCAATACTGGTATCTGTGTCGGCCCGATACTTCATTCTGGTACCTATGGCGTCTCATTGGTGTATATTTGAACAAAGAGACGGGGAAGCAGGAGTGTTCTCAATCTCAAAAGCTCTGCTCACTTTCTGTACAGCTAGCTGCGTTAGCTACGCAAAAAGGTTGATTCTTATTTATCTTTATATTTTTAAACCTTAGTTTTAGTGATGTGTATCATGTGATGACGTGAAGTTTGAAGATTTGTTGTTTCCTGTTTCGACTGACGTAGCCTTCCATTGACGATAGGGGAGTAAAACTAAGTGTTTTTCCTCACTGTGATACTCAGGATTGGCGAGTACACAAATATAAATACTTATACCTGTATTGGGTTG
This sequence comes from Cynoglossus semilaevis, assembly GCF_000523025.1. NCBI lineage: Eukaryota > Metazoa > Chordata > Actinopteri > Pleuronectiformes > Cynoglossidae > Cynoglossus > Cynoglossus semilaevis. The sequence goes on from NC_024321.1 coordinate 15,113,437, forward strand.
TAAAAAAAAAAAAAAAAAACGAGTAAAAAACATTATAAAGCGGTGTGATTCCTGATGGCAGAACGAGAGACTGCGGTCCAGTCAATGATGAACATTTGATGTCGTGGCCTCCTGCCTGTTTGTATTGTTTCCTTTCCTTCAGCTGCTGCAGTCCTCCTCTGGAGGAGCGGTGCTGCAGAATGACAAATGATCCAGGGGAGGGGATCTAATAACATGATCTCCTTGCGGTGTGAAAAGGATGGCTGGGAGATTAAGACGGACGGCAAACAATAAGACAAAGGTAGTGTGTGACTGACTACAAACAACTGCCGTCTCTTTCATCCATTCGCTTCTAAATGCCATTAGCTGCTCACTGACCTGAGCCGCAGAGCTACCTGAAGGGAACCCCTGCTTTTGCTTATAGTAGCGGACACACTGGCTCAGTGGGTAATTACCTCCTGAGCCATCGCGTCTCCTCCTGTGTGCAGCAGGTACGGGGACGCTGCAGATATAGAACCAGCTCTGAGGAGGCAATATCACTGCTGGAGCTCCGGTCTGAGTCGAGGTCACGTTGTACTAATTCGATAAATTAGTTGAACGTACGGATTTAATGAAAAAAAAAAAGAAAACAAAAAAGAAACCGCAATAAACCCATTCGACGGAGTCTGAACTGGAATTGGATATCCTCTCCTGAACTTGCTGACACAGATGAGCCGAGCTCGCTCTTTTCAATACAACAATACAAAGATGGAAAAATAAATAAAAAATAAAGCGGGTCACAGCGGCTTCCTATTAAAAAATATGCTGCAGCCACTGAGCAATGTGTCAGCAGAGAGGCAGTGACATGACACGCAGCTGGGATGCTAGTCAGGCTACAGAGGTTCTGCCGGAGTTGAACGCTTTGAGCTGCTTGTGAGTGTGTGGCAAAGGCTCGGCATGTGTGTGTGTGTGTGTGTGTTTATGCTGCACATACAAGCTCACATCGAGAGAAAAGGAGAGATAGCAAAAGAAAACCAAAGCTGGAAATTGCACAACACTCCAAACACCCCTCCTGCCAGCGGCCTCCACCGCCTCAAATGTGTTTATTTTTCATATTATTCATGAGTCTCCTGTACGCCCCCCCCCCTCCCATCCTCGCTCCCTCCCTTTACCATCTAAACCACTCTGTCAAGACCTGACGAGAGGCCATTTCAATAATGAAGATGGACTAACTGCAATACAGAGTGCACATAAATTGGAGCTACAGCCAACAACCATGTCCAATTTGCCAAGCGGTTAAGCCTGATGTCTGGTCGCAGCTCTAAGGCAGCGGCGCGGCTGCCATCAATGGGTTTGTGCCGACCTGATTCATCCATCCACATCATTAATACTTCACAGAGGGCACCAGCATTTAACTCTGCTGCAGGAAACAGCTCTTTAAACACCACACATTAGGGCACGTAATCACCGTGCACTCATTTCGGGGGAACATTCAGCAGGTGTAGGAGAAGGCCCGGTTCGTCTGACCTCGCTATTGTTCCGGCGAGTGCACGAGGGCACTGGGCACAACGCAGAACAGAAGACGAGACAAAGAGCAGAGACAGGGAAGAGCCCAACAGAACGATTAGTTCTTTATTTGTCCTTTTTAAAACCTCCTCCACACACCGTGTGATAATGTGCAAGCTGGATAACAAGATAAGAACATGTTTACTCATGCGACATGGAATCGTATCAGCAGTACAATCAAATTCCTGCAAGCTCCTTCCCGGGTACTGATTTCACTGCAGTTCTCTTCAATTCGATTGCACTTCTCTCCAAAAAATAGATAAATAAATAAAAAAGCAGAGAAGCAGGAGCAGCAGCAGAAGAAGAAGAAGAAGAAGGCCCGCTGAGCTTGGTTTGTGTATAATTGCTGAAAATGCGCAGGGCGGTGCACAGCAGTGGTACATGTAGGTACAAAAGAGCCATTGTGTCGACATGGGGGGAGAGTCAGGGGCCGGGGAATGGATCTGGACAGAGGAGCTCTCAAAGGGGCCACAGCACCGCAGGGAACAGTGGTCCAAACAGACGGTGCTGAAATGGCGACTCAGCGCAGGTATACAGTTTCAGAGCGGCTGCTCCGGTTGGCTGAGTTTCCTACTGCAGCTCACAGTAAAGGTATTCACCTTGTTAGCTGGCAGTAGCTACTGTATCCGAGAGGAGGACAGAAACGATGAGTTCTGAAGTAAAAAAGTAAGGCCTAGCCAAACAGTTGAGTTGAATTACTGTAACTACTCAGTCTCTGAAACACTTCTGCGTGTTCTGGTGTTTCCATGTGAGAAGTCCTTCATTGTAGACTTTTTAGGGAAGTATTTTCCACCAGGTTCCACCTCACCGAAATGGATTTCCATTTTTTTCAGGTTTAAAAAAAATAAAGAGTCAGATGGAGATAGCTTAAAAACGTGTGAAAGCTTTAAAAAAAAAAAAAACTTTTCTTTAACAGGTTTTCATTCAAGTTTGGTTGTAATTATGACTTTTCATCTGATTTCAAAAGGGTTCATTTTTGAGGGTTGAAAAACTTGGTTGAATAAAATGAATCGCAGCTCAACAGTCGTCTGATGTACACGTCTATGATTAGTTTAGAAGTTGTAGAAAAATCCGGAATAATCCGGATTAGCTGTGATTACGAGTCATCACCATTAATCATGATTAGCCAAGTTAAATCAAAATACCTGTTTTCTGTGTATGGCTGGAACAGACAGACGCGTAACAACAGGCAGATGTTTGTGTTTCAAGCTTGAGGTGCTTCAGTGAAATGAAAACGACGTGAGTGAGTGGATGGAGGAATCGTTGGATAAACAATGTGTCATTTTAATGTGCAAAATGTTCAATTTGATACATTTCGCAAATTAATTAACGCAAGGTGTTATTTTGATGGGCCTTGTCTTAACATGTTTCAGTCATTGAAATCAGACACCAAAATATAATATTTGACTCAGAACTTGTCGATGTACACGTGTACCTGTTTGAACTGACTCAGAACTCGTCGATGTACACGTGTACCTGTTTGAACAACAACACTGACTTCATTCCAACCACTGCAGCAGTAAATGGATTGTTTCCGTGGCTAACGCTAACAGTTGTTCAAAAAGACAAATAGCAATAAAAAAGTGCCTCCTCACTGAGAGATAACAATAATTTAAAAATAGTCATGATTTCATGACAGCTTCGCAGCGACTGTGTCTCTGCTGCAGGCCCTTTAACACGGACTCTTTAAACGTTGACAACAAAATTTAAAAGTGCGGGTCTTTGTTTTTAAACCACTCCATCGATACAGAGGCATTAAAACACATTTTCACTAAACCACTTTTGCTGCAGTTTCAACCACTGCTGCCAATAATTGCTGATTGTTAATGACATGTGGTTCTGTCCTGTTAATATGGGACTTGTTCACCTGTTTTTCTTTTTGTAAACATTCCTTTCCGTTTTCTCCCGTCCTTCCTTCCTTTCCTTTCTCTTTTTTTTTCTCAATGATTGGACCACCTTTGTTTGCCTCCACCGGTCATGTCAGGACAATGTCAGCACATCTCCTCCTCACTCATATGTCAGCGCTCCTCTGTCGTGACTCACCGAGTCGACCTCAATGCCTATCAAACACGTTGCATCTCCTGGTGTTGCTTTATTCCCATGATAAATGCAACACTTAAACACAAAGACCTCGGCTGAACCTGCAGGAACACACACACACACACACACACACACAGCAGCCGCTCCTCGTGGTGTTATGTGCAGAGACGTTTCAATCGGCGTCTCTGCCTCCCAATACCAATCCAATCTTTTTGCCGTGTACTATACTGCTGATACACAGTCCTTGTACTTGTCGGTACTTGTTAAAACAGTGCAGTGAATGTTTATTCTATTAAAAAAAAAGTCAATGCAGAGACCAAAAGAGCATTTCTTGGCTCAGCCGTGCAGCCGAGCTGGGGTGAAGACACGGGACAAAACTCAGAGCTAAAAATGTCTGTTCTGTTAGGAGTGTAACTCGACTGAATTACCTTTTAGAAACGTCTCGTTTGTCGCCATGAACACTGGCGTGCAGCGTCAGTCCAACGCTGGACTGTAAAAACATGTATTGAGGAAGAAAAAAATAAATAAATAATAAGTTTCATGCAGATCAATGTGTAGACTGTGTTAATGATCTGCGATCATCAGGTCAGACCCAGTGTTACAGGGGAGCAGATTGTCTACCTGAAAATTATTCGGAGTGAAAAATCACAGGGGTAAAAATAATTGACATACTGAAAATTAAAAAAAGAAAAATGACAAATACTGCACGAGAAATTTGAGATAATGATGTGAAGTATTTCTGTATTGTTTTTAGAGTTTTAACCTATTTCTATTTCTGTCTTTAAAATACTCACTTTGTTCTGTATTCTGATTCTGTTCAGTTTGTTAAAAAACAAACTGTCTGCTGCCTTTGGAGACCATGAGCTTTAAGAGTTGTTAACGTTAGCATTAGCTGATAAAAAAAAAAAAATGTCTGACGAACAACACCAAAAAGATTTTCACGAATGTCGTAAAAGAGTGTCAGATTTAACAACCTCCAGTGCTTTGGTCGTCGTTTGTTTCTAATATTGGCAAACATATATAATTCTATGTTTCAAATTAAGGTTTTCTGATTGTTCATATAAATATATATTTATTTGTTATATAAATAAGCTGTTAATAATAATAATATGAATTTGAAAGAGCACTGACTAGTGGTGGAGGTGATGAGTTGCGGTTAACAACCAACTTTAAAATTCTATAAAAATAGCGATCAAAAAGTTACGTTTTTTTTTTCTTTAGTTTATTCACTGTTCACCAGTGTAAGGGGGTAGAACCTCCTCCGCCCTCTCACCCTCCCACCCTCCCTCCACCTCCACCACCAGAAGGTTACATGTCACAACATGGCAGCCTCCATAGAACAAACAACAACTCTTTATACACTGAACAACAGACGGATTCTTTTGAAATGATTACAATGATTTCATCCAAACTCACTGCCAGTCGAGGTTTGAATCTAAAGGAATCTCTCTCTAAATCTTACGGACTGCACCTTAAATGTACTGCTGCGGTCGTGTCACTGCTTTTTATTCTCTACCCAGAGCCTTAACTAACTGTGCCATAAAGATTATGTGGCAGGTTATATCTGTAGCTCTGCTGTGGACCAACGGTTCCGTCTCTGTCCCATTAAAAAAAAAAAAAGAGGAGGAGAGGAAAAGAAAAAAAAATCCCAGCATCCTTATCGGTGTATCTTAATTCAACGGTGCCTTTGCCATCTGCTCCAACTGTACGCCCTCTCTGCCACACGTTTGGTGCTGTGTTTGATCAAACATGCTCCTCACCTAAAATCCTTGTCATGGCTCTGCTGATGGCAAAGATACGGCTGCTGCTCCAGATAGTCATCGTCAATCACAGGCCGCTGAAGAGCCCAGGAAGCGTCTAATAGAAGGAGATTCAGCATGAACCAGGATTACAGCTTTGGTTCTTTATCAGCACAGCACAATCTGCAGAACCAGACCTGGACATTTGTAATCACTCTTACGAGTGAGGCCTGAGAAAAAAAGAGGTGCAGCTCCCCTGAATGTCTGCATGTCAAAATCCAGCCTCGGCTTCTGAAGACTGCTCAGTTTATTAGTGATATCCAGCAAATGAGATCATGAAAGTGCTGAGCTATAATATTTGAGTGGCACTCCTATCAGGATTTAATCACCTCGGCGTGTGGCTTTACCGAGGATTGGGTTCCGACTCTCATCTGCGTTCATTCATATTTTAGCCTAAATCTGTGGATTTGTCAGAGCGATATCGACTGAGAGCAGCGTTTCCAGCACCTCACTGTACCAGGCCTGACGCTGGGTTTGCAATATTGACATTAATGGAATCAGCTGTGTTTATCCCGAGAATCAAACATGACTAATTCCTATAAAGCTGCTGTTGTTAAGGTCAGCGATAAACCTCCCAATACAACAATGCCGGAGTGCACCAATTTCGCAATAAAAATCTCCGAGACGAATGAAGACTGGGAAAAAACGTAAACACAGCTCTGGTCGTCGTGAGGCTTAAATCCACTGAAAACCATGGGAGGGAAGAGCAGGCTGTTGTTGTTAAAGTTAGGGATAAAATGGACGGAAACAGAAAGCAGTCTTTTTTTTTCCTAAACATGTGAAAAACTCAATAAAAACCGTTAAAAAATAATGTTTCACATCATTACATTACATTATACTATTGTACATTGATAAATGAAATCAATGACATTTTACAGCTTTGCATTAGAACTGGTTGCAGGCATTTTTATCAAGGTGTCAATAATTAGATTTTACAGTAGGAAATTATTACAGTCTACGTTGTAAGCCTGTAAATGTTGGAAATTAAATATTTAAATGTTAAAAAAATTAAATGGATGTGAAACACTGTCGATTTGAACAATGCATAATTGGCTTACTTAAAAGTGTTAGACGTAAAGTACATTCAGTTCAGGTTTAAGATTTTTCTTTTCAAATCAGTTATCAGTTATTCACTTTTAAATAGCAATATTTATTTTTCTTGGTTTTTTTTTTTTTTTGTTAACTGCAGTTTTTCGACAGCCAGAAGAAGAGGGCAGCAAGAGATAAGGAAAGAAGAAAAATAAGCAGTGGAGAAAGTCCAGACTGAGAGAGAGAGAAGACGACGACTGCTTCTACACTTCATCACTGTCTTCCTCCGAGGGGCGCTAACTCCACCGCCGCCACCGCTTATGTTTTTACAACGCTGCTTGATATATGCAACATATGTTCACAGACGACAAGTCCAAAACAATACTACTTCCTAAACCCACAAATACGACTCTCACTGGGACACGGTGAGAGGATCAGGCTTTTTTTTTTTTTTTTAATCAGAGGACGTGGGTTTGAATCCCACTCAAATACACTGTGCATTTGTACAATGACAATAAAGGTGATTCTCCTTCTGCATTTTCTCCTCCTGCTAAAAAGGGCCCTACTCCTGAGTGACACTGGAGAAGAATGGCAATAAGGCAGGCAGGCAGTAGGCGAGGTGTTAAAAGTTGATTAGGTTGTTAAAGGTCACATAGTCAGGCCTCATCAGCTGTCCCAACGGAGCAGGAGAAGCCGCTGCAGGCCTCGGCGCCGCCGCTAATGAGACAGAAGCAACGCCGTCCTCACCAACACATGGATGTAACACACTTCCCGGTACAGCTCTGTTCAAGGTGTGTGTACGTGTGGTAACAAATGTGGCTACGAGGAGTGAGAGACGACGAACGTACGTACAGAACACAGGGGATCCGGCCCAGGCGTGTACAACTGCAGTTATTGATCACACATGCTGTACGTGCACGGTGCAAGCTCCTCTCATCAAATACACAACTCACGCACACACACATACACACACACACACACACCTACACATGCTCTGACATACATACATTTCCACGTCACAGGTTCATTTGGACAGATATATGTCGGTCCACCCACTGCACCAGTGCCTGCTTAATGAGGTTCTGCATACAAGACACACACACACACACACACACACACTGTGTGAGTGTGCTCCCACTCAGTACAGTTGAAAAGATGCTGATGTATGAGTAAGTGCTGATAAATACAGAAGAGATGCCTCCGTCCCCCAGAAACACGGAGCCAAAACCAGTGATCATGACCAACCCTGCAGACTCATGACTGACGAGCCGAGCCGCTCCGAGCCGCTCCGCTCTGACTCTGCGACACCGGAGAGAGAAAGGTCGGCCATCGCAGACGCAGCTCTGCTAAATCTAAATGAGGGTGAGGGGGTGCAGGGAGGGGCAGGGG
>NC_024321.1:15121227-15122102 GCF_000523025.1 Cynoglossus semilaevis
GGGGTGGGGGGGCGAGGGCGAGGGTGGTTATTATTTCACGGTGATCAGCGCGCTGGTGCAGTGTCATAATGTCCTGCAGGTTTACTCGGCCGCCGAGCCACTCTGTCAATGCCTGTTTCTGCCACGACAATGGCTGTCAGACACATTATGGGCTGAAGTGATCAATATTTTTTATTACCGCCACTTTGTTCCACCTCTCTCACTTTCGCTTTGGAATAATTGACAGTTATGCAATTTTCAAGGCCAGCGCCTTTCTTCCCCTCACAACTCTGTGTGTGTGTGTGTGTGTGTGTGTGTGTGTGTGTGTTCTTAGCGAGAAGCCACTTATAAATCCATGTCACTCCAGTCACATGTAGAACCAGTGTGTCTGAGTGTGATCTGTGCGTACCTGTTCCCTGTTGTTGGCTTTCTATACTGGGCGTTGACAGTGTATGTGTGTGTGTGTGTGTGTGTGTGTGTGTGTGCTCGTGGCTCTGGTCTGTTTGTGTAAGAACTCAGATTCCTTCAAAATGAGAAGCCCTTAAAGGTGACGCTGGATCACAGTGAAAGGGCATCAGAACAAGAAGTGATGATGGTCGCTATGGAGCTGGACTCTGTGGAAGCCAATAAGAGCTGAGAAGAGAAGACGGCACACACACACACACACACACTCTCACACACACACTCTCACACACAGAGTGCTATGTTAGCAAACATTTTAATTCAACCCCAGCAAGAGCAGACTCGCCTTAAGCAGAAATCATGGAGGAAAAAAAAGCAAAATCACACTCGATATCAGTGTTGGCTACAACAGCCAATCAATGGCTAATCAATGAAGCAGTGCACCTATGGGAGACAGGGGCTGTGGTTCAATGTGTTTGCCAGCAGATAGCATC
>NC_024321.1:15122233-15129448 GCF_000523025.1 Cynoglossus semilaevis
AGTGTTCAGCCCCGGAGTCCTATCAGTCAGGCACTCGGTGAAGGCACAGGGTGAGCACATGCGACCTTTGCCCTCCACCCTCTGACCCGGGATGACCCTCAGTTAATTAGGTGTGTGTGTGTGTGTTTAGCAAACATCTGCACCATTACTCCACCGTCTGGAATATAGAATAGAATCATCTACAGAACATCAACGACACAAACAGCACTAGTGAATCATGACGCTGAGATGGGCTGTATATTAGGATGGTTCCCAAAGTGGGGGGGCGGGTCCCCCTTTGTGGTCACTGAATTATTATGAGGGGACCTGGGGGGGTGTAGAGGCTCACATTAATCTTTACTATTTTTTTTTTTAATTGTTCCACAGCGGGAAAATTTTTAAACTGATTTCTAATTATTTTTTTTCTTGAGGAAAAAAATCAAATTTTTAGTTTTTAGGAATTACAGTGCTTTAAACAGCTGCAGCAAAAGCAATTATAATAAACGACTGCACTAAAGAAGTTGTTATTTAGCGTTTGATTTAATTGGATTAGTAACCTTGCTTTACAGCGTTGATTCACAAAGTAGGGGGATGGGTCACCCTGAGGGGCACGGAGCTGATGGAGGAGGGGGCGTAGCAGGAAGGCAAATGAATTTCAATCTCAGCATGGTATTATTTATGGAAAACAATGCTGTGAATATGTCGATATTGACCAAAGGCAGGATATGTTTGGGAACCACCTCCTCACAGAAAGAAGACCTGGAGTGAGCGGGTTCGATTCACAGTCTTTTCGTGGGTTTTAGCCCAGTACGTCAGTTTCCTCGTGCAGTCCAAAAATGCAGGGTTAGATCAACTGACTCCAGCTGCCCCGTCACCCCCCCCCATTACCCTGAAAAGATACTTCACTGTCCCTGACGGTGTTTATGTTATTTTCACAAGCTTCTATTCTTTGGTTCAAACTGATTTTTTTTTTTGGGACATTCGTCGCTAACTGTTGTGTTTCCTCAGATACCTTGGAGACTCGGAGGTGAAATTGAAACCACCAGTGGAGGTGCCACCGTTCCTGTCACTCTCCTTGACTCTGTTTTTGCAGATCCCGACTCAACTGAGGGTTTCTAGAAGAGTCTGACCTGACGTTTTGATTTTCTACATTGTATTGTGGCAGGTAACAAACAAACCAACGGAGCGTGGTGCAAATCACAGCAGTAAAGACTAAAATGTCTCACTGCTGAGAATCAGCGGCGGAGTCATTTGTGAGAGCTTTAAATATTTGACAAGAAATTGTTCCACTTCACCGCCGTGTCAACCAATCAGAGTTGACATCCTACCGACTCGTGCGGTCGGCTGCTGTATATACTCAGCTCTGTGTATACACAGATTTCTGACATGGGAGATGGTGGAGCCCCCTGGTAAGAACAGACAAAATGTTTGTGTTTTTTTTTTTCTTTTCTTTTTTTTTTCATATAAAGTGAACCAAACTAGCAATAGCCCCGGGTGAAGTTCCAAGTTTCTTTTTCCATCTGTACACAAAAGTGCAGCTGCGCCGACCTGCGGTATATGATATGTGCTGTCAGTACAATGTGTATTTTTTACTTTGCATTTCAGTCCAGTGAAGAAATAACGGTTTAAATATAAACACACATATATACATATATGTGAATATATTTATATTTCTATTGCTTTCCTAGAGCTTCACTATACTATATATACTATATATTTATTATATATTTAAATGTAACATATAACTCCAGTACCTACACAGTGAAGTAACATGTTATTGTATAGAACTGACTCATTAACCAACTGCGTTGCAGGAATGGTCGACCAGACAAAACTGTGAAAACACTTGTTTAATTATTGCATCTGTCGTCGTTTGTAAGAAATTGTTGTGTTTTCTCTCTTTTTGTTTTTTCATTTCCATAAAAACAGCCGCACGTGTGACGGCAGGAACGTGACATCACACGGACTAACAAATCCACCGTGTGGAAGCGCTTGCAACGTGAGAGCTAGTAATTAATGAAATGACCTCTGCATCTCTGAATGCTGCACCTACAATGGCTGGCCCTGTTCACAGCCACACACACACACACACACACACACGCACATTAGAGTAGAATTGCAGGCTGGAGCTGCTGGAACCTGCCAATTATTCTGTATTTTAGTGGACCTGCGCTGCATCAGAGGTGTGATTGGAATAACAACCATCTTCCAAATCACGCAATCCTTCATTCCCTGTAGGGCAGCGTTTAACCAGCAGGGGAAGAAGGAAGGAAGTGTGACAAGAGAGAAGACAATGCAGACGGATGTATAGAAGACAGAGGAAGAGGAGAGAGGATGAAATTAAAAAAAAGAAAAGAAAAGAACTTTACTGGACACGTACCAATACTGCTCTACTTCTAGCCAACTGTAAGAGGCAGAGACAGTGTGAGGGTGAGTGTTGCCTGAGTGACACTCACTCTCATATCCCCCCCTCTGGGGAAATAACCCTCTTAATCCAGCATGCTCTTTCAGATAGACAAGATCCCCCTTCTTCTCTCAGCAAGGATATGAAACGCTCCCCCCTTGTGATTCAAATACCAGGGATGAGGGTTGGAAATCGGATAGACAACATTGTGACGCCGTGACGCCAGAGAGAGACATCAACGTGCCCGTCTCCTCCCTTCTGGCAGCTGACTTGCCTCCACAGGAGGAGGCACAAAGTCATTGGTTTACACCAAAGGGAAGTAGCCCGTCATTGGCTCCTTTGTTGGGAGGTGGCACGACAGCAACGTTAGAAAGGAACAATATCAGATAATCAGATGGTTTTTTTAGTCGGCGGTTTGAAACTTTCCATTCAGACGTTTGTTGTTTTTCCCACTTCCTTCCCCATCCTGCCCTTGATTTCTAAATGACCTGCTGCTGCAACATCGCTGCAGTTTAACACTAGCTTCCCTGTGCATGGCCATTTTTTTCCAAACGTTTACATAATGCGACTGACGCTGGGACACGGTTAATAAGGAATACGAAGAATTGGACGTACCATGGAATCAATAAAGTCAAGGCGGGCCCAGTCACAGCAGGCCGAGCGGCAGGATCCGCCAACCACGCAGCCTTTTCAGTGTGAACCGAGGGAGGTCTTTTTCTCTGTATACTGGTAAATCACTCCACCGCCAGGCTGCCTGGTGCACAGAGCACACTGCAGAGCTAGGCCAACACAGTGTGATATTATATTAGCATTACAAAGGCTTTCCCACCATCTGTGACACATAACAGAAAGGGGGAAAAAAAATCACTTTTCTGTTTCCAAGCCCCGAGTGCTGATGTTTCCATAGGTTTCATGAGAAGGTCTGATGGAAGTGTGACTGCGGCTGTTAATATAACGTGTATTTATTTCAGCCGCCCTGACAAGTGGGACTTACACAACATTCTGTACAGAACCTACAGTTTTTCAGATAAATGCCCAATCCCCATACGCTTATACAAATAAACGCTTTATGTTAGTTTAAGAAAATATATCCAGGGTTATATGTATATGTTTCAAATATCGCAGGTTGCAGAATCGCACTGTAACTTAGGGTAGTACACAGGGTAGTACACAGGGTAGTACACAGGTATGAACTCATGAAGAGTAGGGCTGTCTTTGGTTCAGATAATCACAAGTTAGCTGTAGATTAGTCACATTGAATGGTGATAAATTGTGATTGGAATTCATCACAATTAATCATCTAGCTGTAGATTAGTCACATTAAATCGTGATTGGAATTCATCACAATTAATCATGATTAACTGAAATTGGCAATTGTGAATTACTTGCTGAATTACTTACTATAACGTACCCGGAATTTGTCAGGCTCTGACAGAAGCCGGACGTCTGACCTCAAGTTGAAATCAAGAGAAACACACACTTTGCGCTTCTGTGAAATGACAACTTGGAGCAAAAACAAGTGGACGGACAGTGGAATTATGGGATCGCGCTTCTGTGAAATGACAACGACAAGTGGACGGACAGTAGAATTATGGGATATAAGTCATGCGTTATTCTGCCTACGCGTTTCCATTTTCACAAATAAATGAAAGGGGGCGCTTATGAAGCGCTTTTAAATGGGTTTATACAGTAGCGCAATCTGCAGGAGAGGAAGGGGGCGCTACAGGCCTTAACAACAACACTGCAGACTATATCTTATGTCTAGTATACGTATATATAAGATACGATATATGTGTCGCATATCAACTTAGTATTTAGTACTATTTTTTGTCCATTGTGTTTATAATAATAATTTTAAAAAAACCCTCAATAAATAGTGGTAAACGTTCATCTCAGAGCAGAGAGAGTTCTGGAATGAACAGACTTGGCTCTTCCACTCAGCTCTCCTTGCTTTCCACTGTAGCCTGTTGTCACTAGCCCCTGGTTGTACGCCAGTCGCCTACTTGGCAGAGAGACATGCTGTACAAAGCAACTGGCAGGTCTGCTAAATAATGCTGAAGTAGTGTGGCAGAGAGAGAGGAGCGTCTCCTTTATTCCACACAGCCACTCTCTCCATTTCAGCATGGACAGAGGACGGACAAAATGCAGCCTCTGTTTTCACCCAATTTATTCAAGTGAGAGGAAAAAAAAACAAAACAAAACAAAAGAAAATAAAATAAAAAACACCCAACGTAGCTCTCTCCTCTTTGTGTTATCTTTTATGATTTGAGCAAGATTAAGTCAAAAAAATGAAGCCCTCAGGAAATGGTTTTCCATAATGGCATGCAGAATGCAGATACAGACATTCTGCCAGTAGTTGGGATTTACCGTTGAAACTTCAAGCGTACAATTACACAGATGAAGGAGAGACAAGTGGACAATAGCAACGCAGCGTCGAGGAGAAACACTTACCCAGGCAATCATGCAAAGCCCTCTACTTAGTCAGTGCAACAGGAGAGACAGACGTGATTATAGAACAGTAGCGACGACTTCACAGGTGAAACTTCAGCTTTAATAATAAAAAGAAAAGATTTGTTTTATATAGAAATGTTGTCTTTGCATCTGTAGGAATCCCACGTTTACTACTTAGTCTTCATGTTCTGCAGTGTTTCCCAAAGTAGGGGGTGGAGCCCATCTGTGGGCTGTGGCCATTTCCATATTAAATTTAAATTAAATTAAAAAATTTTTACACCAAAAAAAAGTTTTGTTGCTAATAAATATTTTTAAAGCAGCTATTTACAAACACACATTTATTTAACCCATCTATGCCCTAAGGGATTGTGGGAGTTTTTTGGTGGTTTTTTTGGTGCATGCTCATACGTTGCAGACTTGCCATGCCCTGAATTTGGACCACAACCCTCAGATTACATATCCCATCACTTGAAAACACGGCTGGACAACACATGTATTTTTTCATCCGATCTCATAAGAGCAGCGTGTTCATCTGTACTTGGACACATTCATTAATACTATGGTAGAGCTCCTGTTGTATTGGCCTGTAGGTACAGCTCTACAGTCTGTGAGGTCCAGGTGAAACGATCCTGTTTACAGGGTCTTATTTGGAAAACACCTGTAAGAGCAGTTCACATCCTCCCATTCGCCGAGTGTGATTTCCCATTAGCATATGGTTGAGAAGCGGCAGGTCGCTGCAGCAGTCAGGGAGACAGCCTTTTGAGAGGAAAAGGTAGCAGGTTTATCTCTCTTGTCAAAACCAATACGAGCGTCTTGAAGACTAGACCGGAGAGAGGCAGCCAAAATTACGCACATAAAGGAGTGGCACTAAAATCACCTCTCATAAATCATGACAGGGGAGCCAGCTCACAGTGGTTAAAAGCATGATGAAAGGAATCGGAATCCAGCACAGCTCCCTGTCTGTAGATAATCAAACGACCCCGGCGCTAAAAGCATGGCATTCAAATTCAATTGTGAAAGCAGCTGCTGTCGGAGGAAAGGGAAAAAGACATTGGAGGAAAAAAAATACATTCCTGTTGTTCTGAACTCTGTGGGAGCTTAAAAGATGCGTTTTATAACGTCTCCCATTAGAGGCAAACACACAAACCAGACAAATAGTTAACAGAGGAATTAAAGGGTGGAGGGCGGAGGGGGGGAGGAGGGGCTGCAGCACTTGCGTCAAAGGATGATTGATTGGTGATACGCTGTAAACAATAAAGATTTATTAAAGTTCAGGCCGCAGCTTGATCTTATGATATCTTCAAGTGGAGCATGACAGCCACAGCTAATCCCCAGGGAAACGGCAGCAGGCATTAACCAGCAATTGACAATATATGACATGGATTATCACAACATGTCAATGCACCCGATATACAAGCTGAGCACGAGCTGTAGAGGGCAGGATTGTCAGAGGAAAGAAAAGAAAGAAACAAGAGATAAAGTAAATTAAATGCACTGTAGTACAAACACACACAAACACACACACACACAAACACACACAGGAAGAAATAACATCAGTGCAAAGTGCACTTCAAAGAGCTGCACACGTTCACATTCACTGGCACAAGCAGGCTTTTACACTTGGACTGCAATGTAGTGGTGCGGCAAAACAGTCAAGGCAACAGAGGGAGAGTATGAATGCCTTATTACAGAGTGTTAAGTGGAGCTGGGAGCAGAGAGGGAGCGGGAACGGCTCGGTGACAGCGGCAGAGGCTGATGAAAGCCCTGCACCCAGCAGTGGAAAAAGCGCCAACACATGACACGACTCATAACTGCTCACTATCCAGGACGGGATCACATTCATGAAGCTCCCTGCTGCATGGATATTTAAACAGCCAGCAACTCCCTCCGCTTCACTTTGGGCTAAAAATGTGCCTCACCACGCATGTGTGTGCCTTTTCAACACGTAGAAATATAAATATATATATAAACGCGGCGTGCGCACGGGCAGGCCTCACGACGCAGCGAGCCCGCTGTAGAAGCTGCTGCAGATGACCCCGAAATGGAAAGAATTTTTTATTTACATCACTGCCGCATTTTAATTACTAGGAAAATGGAGCAGGCTGTAGTGGCTGTGACACATTAAGACTGTGATCTTCACACATGCATGTATCTTCAAGGCCCTTGGTGTGTTTGTGTATGGGTGTCAATGTGAGAAGGAGCGTGGGCGTATTTGCTTGAATATATCTTTGTGTGCAAGGGAAAGGAAAAAAGAAAAGAGGAGGGAATGACGTGAGTGAGTGAGTGAGTGAGGAAAGAGAGAACATGGACATGAGGGCCATGAAGGAAGGAGAGGCAGAGAGAACATGGTGGTGATGACAGAGGAAGGGAGGCAGGACGGA
>NC_024321.1:15133777-15139698 GCF_000523025.1 Cynoglossus semilaevis
GGGGGGGGGGGGGGGGGGGGGGGGGGGGGGGGGGGGGGGGGGGGGATGGAGCGTCTGCTGTGAGCCCAGGGGTTCGGTGAGATTACAGATGTACACACAATGTTCGGGAGCACAGGCCAAGGGCTGAATACGAGTGTTGCTGCTTCTCCAGAGCAGCTTGCCGCAGCTCACTCTGTGCCTGGTGTTGCTGGATGCCCAGAGCAGCCATTCAAAGACGCTTCCCCTGTAACAGCGAGCACACGGCACAGACTCTCACATCCCAAACAACCCAAGGTTTGCAACATAACGGCAGTGCTGCTGGTGGGAAACGGTGAAAAAACAAAAAAACAAAAAATAAAAAACACTGCGGGTGAAGAAAGTCAAGGCGCTGGCTCAGGTTCTCTCTCACTGCGACATCATTTGTGGTTAGCAGCGGGGGTGCTCTTTGGTTCGTCGCAAGCTGCCTTTTTTGCTGCAGTGTGTTTTTGCTGTTATTATTACTAATGTTAAAATGTAGGCCAGTAAGGTAATTGCACCTCTGCAGTCTCCTTCCATTATCATTATAACCAGATTAAGGCGATACCGCAATTACCTCGACTGTCAGGTTGACATCCAGGCTCACGTTAGTCAAATTACTGTTGGGATAACCTGATTAACTTAGATCAGCGTTTATTCTTGTAAATTACTGTCACATGGTGCGGCTTAGTTATTAAAGCCGTGCGTATGTTTAAACTCTGGACATGAACGTGGAAGTGTGTCAACACGGACTTAAATGTTTTTTGGGTTTTTTTTTCATGGGGACGGTCACAGACGAAGGTCGAGGCAAAGAATAAAATATAAATGATCAGGTTTAAACATGGCTGAAAATGCAGTTTGCTTCATTACTAAGAATATATCACGGTGGCGCCGAGTGTTACAGAGTGTTACAGGTAGCGTTCACTGAGAACTGCTTTCTCGGGGTTGAAGTACTCACTGCAGCTAATTTATATATAAGGTCTTATCTGAGCTGCGCTGGTGGAGACTGCTGTCAGCGTCGCGCTTCGCAAATTAAACATGTCAAGAGATGTGTCTTTGTTAATTTTTTTACTTTATTAACCTTCTATTTTTTCCTCCGATGTCACTTTTTTTTATACTTCGCCTGTCAAAAAAAAAGAGAAAAATACTCACCTACACTTAGGAGGTGCATACTACTTCATATGCTAACAAAACAATAAATACTGATAATTAAAATAATATACATAATGCTAACAGGAAGTGTGACTCATACCGATTCTTGCCAGTACCAGTTTAATTGATGGCATACACTGTTTCTTAGCACAATATCTGCATCTCCTAACATGTAATTATAGAACGTGTGTCACGAGCTACACTTCCCAGGTTCTCTCTTCAGCTCCACAAATTCTACAACAAAGTACTCGGCGTCTGGAATTAAGTACTTAATGAAAATGAGTTCCTGTGCATTAAACAACAGCACGGACGGTTAAAACTGACTTTAAGCTAACACGCTACTTGTTCAAACGTCAAACTACATTCCAGTTAGCACGCAACAGGCTGCTAATGTAGCATGACGCAACTTAAGACAGTATTACACGGTAATGTACTGCCAGGCTAACAATTTTACAAATATCAATCTTGAAGCTGTCGTAGCTCACGGTAATGTACTGCCAGGCTAACAACGTGTTAGCTTTAGCTTGTGAATATGAGGCTGCTCTCCTGTTCAGGTCCAATCTGTGCTGAAAACCGTATGAGTCCACTGTCCTGGTCAATCATTGAAAACTGATACAAATATGTCTTCTTTATGTCCGAGGTCAAATTCAAGCGTGTAAAGTGAATAATAACTGCAGGGCTTTGGAGAAATCCACAGAGCAGTGGATGGAGTTTTAGAATTAAAGCAGCGTCAGGTTCACGGTCACAGAACGACGTGTTCATGAAAACACTACGAAGAATGACGCCTTGATACCGGACCACATCGTCTGTTCTCTGTCATGTGAACGGGGCAGGTTAAAGGAACAGTGCACGATTTCACCACAATGTCAAAGTCAATGGAACTTTCACTTTTTTTCAAGGTTTTTTTTTCTCTAAACTTTAGACAAAATGGATCGACGAACAAAAGCGAGATAATATTATATGACTAACATACACTGACTTAATTTAAATTGTGACAGTAAAATGAGTTCCAAGGTCAGAGCTTGACCGCGCCGATAGAACGAGTTCATGCAGCATAAAAGTATTATTCTAATTATTTCTTTTCAGTTTACACTAAATGGACCAGGAAATATAGTAATTTGGATTTCCTTTATCATCTCTCTCTCTCTCATCTTCTCGTTTGTACTTTTGTCGGCAGAGGATAAAAGATGAACAGAATTTGTAAATATTGACGTATTAAAGATGTGTTTATTTTCATGGGTAAAAACTGTAATAATTAAATTAAAAAAAGTGCAAACAGGAGTCAACGAGAGCACAACGTAAATGCATGAAACCGAAACAGCAGCTAAAACCTGCAGTGTCTATAGTGCAGGTGTTTCAACAGGGGGGTGGCAGCTCCCAGGGGGGGCACAGAGGTAGTGCAGAGGGGGTCAAACAATTTTTGTTTGTTCCTTTTGTTTAGGATCAAATATACGACTATATAAAGAAAAATAAAGACTTCCTAAATGATTTTTATTATTTGTATTATTCTCTTGTTTATTAATGTCCTTTAATACAACAGCACGTACACATCGTAGTAGAATGAAAACAACTGATGAATCATCTGAGTGGTCAAAGCTACACACACACACACACACACACACACACACACACACACTGGTGGGCTCCTCTCCTCTCCATTCTACCAAGACTCCATGGGAAATGACTTGTGTCTTTGTCATTGAACCATTTTCTTTCTCTGTGACTCATCAGAAAATTACCCTCCGCTTCCAAAGGGGATAATTGCTGCTAATTTGTTTGGCCATTTTTAATGTCGCCTGGCTGATGTTTAATTCATAGATCGAGCTGCATTGGATTTTTACAATGTTGAACACATTTCCATTTAATCACTTCATCATATTTTATCATATATATATATATATATTGCAATATCTACCCCTCTCTTAAACATAGTTTGTTTTTGATTTTTTTGCTCCTGTTAACTGATGATGATACTTTTCAACTGTATTGATTTCTCTCTCTTCTGTGTGGCAGCTACAGTTTCCAGGCTTCGTAATGAAATTGTGTTTGGACAACGTGAATGTTCCTCTACGGTGTGAATAGATTTTTTCCAAAACACTGAAAGGCAAAGGATAATTGTTGAAGTTGTTTGAAAACTGAATCCATCTAAAAACCCAGATAAAAAAATAATAATGAATGAAAGTGTTGTTCATCCTACGATGACCCACATCCTGTCCTCCGTCATGAATATTTATAAGGAACGAAGGCCGAACATACATCCCTAACAACATCACACTGAAGTGATGCAGAGTCAGCGGCCTTGACCCCATCATCCGGGGTCAAAACATTCAGCCGTACACCAGCATGTCAATTCAGATTCACCTCTAGCCTGAAAAAAAAACCCTCTGCACTTTGAATGTGCAGAATCAACAAGGCAGCCTTCAGCTGCAGCGGTGCATCAGCTCCGCACTTCATTTCCTCGGTGTCACTCACCGCCACGTATGTTTGTGATCTGGGCTGAAAAAATGCTTGGCTTCACTGTGGAAGGATGACGGATGAAAGATGAAGGCGTCTGCAGCAGCAGCAGCAGCAGCAGCAGCAGCAGCAGCAGCAGCAGCAGCCAGTGTTCAGGAATTTAAGAATTAAAAATGGTTGAAAATGAAAATTCTGAAATCAAGATTCTAATTCGCTCTGGATCTGAACTAATGAGTGTTCATTGACTACGGAACCACAGCTAATGTATTTCTACACAGTTACTCCTATTTTTTTTTCATTTCCTTATGAATTTAAATGTTGCATTTATCGTGTAAGAATTACAACTTATTACCTGTGGAGTGAAGTTGAAAAACTTTAACTTTTTAATTAAGAACAATTGCATTGTATGAAAGTAGAACTTGTTGATACTGGCTTTGGTATCAGTTGATAGTATTTTATTAAACAATCGACACATCGTCATTCTCCCTGTACCTTCCATAAGTTCAAAATATACATGAATCCATTTTATATTTGAAAAACCCTAATACATATGTAGTACTACGCTGAGTTTAATATGAAACGCCATTTTGTAGCGTATAGATGTTCTATACGGTGGGACCAGAACCTGCTGGAAGGATCAATTACAACTAATAAAACCCAGGAGCCGGAGTTTTAATTCCTGCTCGGAGGTATGTGACAGCCAACATATGAAATGTTCAGTCCATTTAGTCACAGAGATTAGAAAAAGAAAAGAAGGACTGAGAATTATTTTTTTTGAAATACCAATGTGTTTTCTTGTCATTGAAATACCTGTAGTTAACAGGGAACAGTGGAGCCTTGGGTAGTTTATGATACATTTACAGTAAGTCGATTGTCACTGTCTAAAAAAAAATCAAAAGATAAAATTAAAAAATTCCATTTATGTCTATGGTTAAATAATGAGAGGCATTTTTTAAAAACGGAAGGTTGTTTATAAAAGGCAGTGTGTGTGTCTCATAAGTAGCTTTTGTCAGAACGTGTCGACGTCAGCGCCTCACTACACCATCAATATTGACCATCACTCTCCAAACTGCTTCATATTTCATTTTTTTAAATTTTTTTTATTTTTCACAAAAAAGTTTTATAATTAATGTCTCTGAATCAGTTTTCAGTTTTCAAGGAGCCGGAATACATAAAAAAAAACAAAAATAAAAAAACATTTCCACTTCTTATTATCAGCCCAGTGATGCGATGGCTGTGAGATTATTGTCAGTATTTTCCTGCGAGTGCGTTCTGATCCAAATCAAGGCTACTCTACAATGTTGCGTTTGAACGCTGACTTTATCTGTGACCTTGTAAAATGCCATTTTTCCCTGACAATTACGGTCCAGTGTTGGGCTTTTGTCCTGTGCCAAGCCCGGCCGGCCTTGATGCCTGTATCCAGCTTCTCCTGCGTGAATGACAGCTGATAAAAGCCTCGGGCTTTTGCTGGCATCACAGCCACTGTGTAATTTCACTACAGGGGAGTGTGCTTTTAGCTCTGAAGCCCACTGCCACGAGAGCACTAAACACACACACACATGCACACACACACACACTCTCACCAAATTGCCCTTAAGTTCCAGAGACAATCCATCTGACATTCTATTGACAGAGACAATTGTCACCAGTCTAACTGTACGTTGTTGCCTCAGCGGCCCGCTGTGCATACCGTCACCACCGAATCACAACAGGCGCGTCAAATACAGTCGGCCAAATTATGAGGCTTCGCATTAAATTTTCATCACACAAAAAAAATGAGAAAGGATGACGACACTCGACTCAATAATGAGCCACGGCAGCACAATGGGACAAACAAACACTCTCAGCATCCCCCAAAAACCCGAGGTAAAAACACTGAACTCTGCTCATTTTTGCCCGCAAATGGGTGTGTTTGCTGCGCATGCGAGGGCATGTGTGTATAATAGGGGAGAAAGAGGGAGGAAGAAAACAGAGCGGGAGACCTTGAGAGCAATGGGAGGAGTGGATGCTGCAGCATTCAGGGAGGGAAAGCAACTCTAACTGTGAGTCAGACTCTCACTCTCTCTCCCTCCCTCTCTCTCCCTCTCTCCCTCTCTCTCCCTCTCTCCCTCCCTCTCTCTTTCTCCCTCTCTCCCTCTCTCTCTCTCCCTCTCTCTCCCCCTCTCTCCCTCTCTCTCTCTCTCCCTCCCTCTCTCCCCCTCTCTCCCTCTCTCTCCCTCTCTCTTCGGCCCTCACCACACTCCTTCCACTTCCACTCCAGCCTTCTCCTCCCTCACTCAGCACTTAAGCAGCTGCCTCCACTTATGCAGGGCACATTTCAG
>NC_024321.1:15139822-15159775 GCF_000523025.1 Cynoglossus semilaevis
CCCCCCCAACCACCACCCTCACCCTCCTTACACACACACACACATACACACACATACACACAGAAGCCCAGCTACATCTAAGAGCAGAAGGTTAACTGCCAGGCACAGTAACCCCTGTAATAGAACTGGATTCTAATGACCATCAAAAAGTGTTTATTACCCAGGGCTGGGTGATTGATGGCTGTACGCAGACCACGTCCCATTTCACTGTCTCCCTCTCTCCATGTGCTCAGAGAAGGTGGAAGAGGTGTGGAGAAAATGACAGCTGCGATGGAGGATGTTTCTGAAGGCTTCTCCAGGACCTCTCAGGACCAGAATAGCTCAGAATAGCTCCTGACAATTTTCTAAAACTTCCTACTAGTGTGTTTGTCACTTACCTCAAACCTGAATTCACACTCAGACCATAGACAGCGCATAAGAAATGGATGTTGCTGTCTGGTTGTCAGCTACGGAAGTAAAGGGGAGCCCCGCAAAAAGACCGGATGTTCTCCTCTAGTTTTAGAGTCACTCGAATTTTAGTACCAGGAGACATCGTCAAATATTGTCAATCGTTTTAGGGCCTCATTTAGCAACAACAACGTGGAAATTCAGCAAACTGTGTTTTTGTTTAGGTGAAATTTAATGATAAAGCAAAACTAAAATTATTTAAGAAACGGCTTCAATTGTTTCCATCTGTAGCTCCAGGTTTTAATGCAGCTACTTTTACAAACAATAATAAATGCCTGTCACTGGTGGCCATGTTTGTTAATGTCACTTAATTGCATATAAAGTCAATATAATTTTGACATGTAAATCAAAGGCGTTCTTCGCCGGTGAAGCACAGCATGGGTGAAGTCATGAGAAAAAGGAGCTCCGTTCGCAGTTGATAATTTTCTAAACAGTCAAATTGAGAGGAAAGGAATCAATGCGGCGGCGGTCGATACCATTGATGGTTCCATTTTAATGTTAACTGACTCACTGGTTGTATTTATAAAGACAGGTGACGTCACGCAGACAACAATCGTTTTGAAAGACTCGGAGAAAACAGTTCATTTCAGCAGCGGTGGAACTCTGTGGTCTGATTGAGTCATTAGTCACTGCCATCACAACGACAACCAATCAATGCATTCATACAGTACTGGTTTATCATCACTGGGTTTAAAAAGAAACTCTGAATGTTTGAATTGTTTTTTAAAATCACTGAAGTTTGATAAATTTAGTTTGACCTGCGCCCCCCACTTTGGGAACTGCTGCCTTATAACCCTGGCATCGCCTGATAAATGCTGGAAATACTGCAGAAACTTTTTTTCCCTGAACTCTTACTTGGCATTCTCACTTGTTTTTTTTATTTTTTTTTTTTTATTGTCATAACCTTGAAGGCCACTAGAGGCATTTGTAAGCATGACGCAGATTCAAAGGCTCTGCTCTGGTTCACAAAGATCCATGTGGAACAAAGAAGAAAATAAAAACATCTAGCACTGCAGGCGAGAAAATCAGCTGACCTCAGTATCATCCGCTACTTCCTCCAACACCAGGAAGTTTCTGCTCGTTGCCTCAGCACCGCAGCAGCTGAAGTAAAACGCCGTATACACCAGACGATCATGTGGTTAGAAATCTGTTTACCCGACACAATAAGAGGTAAATATACATTAGAGTTTGTTTCCTCAGTGGAGGAAAGTATCAACTATTCTGTGCCACCTACAAAAAAATAAATAAAAAAGACTGCATTGTCATGGCAGCTCAGGCTGCATCACTGTCATTGTCCCGTACACCTCCAGGTCTGATTTCACTGACAGACATTTCTACATAGAAACGTCCCAGCAGGTTGACAGTGATGTAAAGTAAGAGACAACACTATGTTTAAAAAAAAAAAAAACAGCGAGCTGACAGTAAATGTTGTACCGTTGTGTATTTTACATACATTCATCCAACTCTACCAAGATAAATATAAATAATGTATGTAAATTAGTTGCAACTTGTGGCTCAAAACAACAACTATAACTTTAAACATTTATTTTTCAAGTAACACAATTTTTTGTTGTTAATTTAACTTTTGGCTAACGGGCCAAATGAGGCTCTGGAGCCACAGGTTGTGGCTCATTTAAACTGCATTTCTGTAGAATATTTTTGGAAAATAATTGTAACATTTAAAGGGAACAGTTAAGGTTTTAAGGTCATTAAATAAATAACACCTGCGTTCCAATGGTCGATTCACCTCTGAAATAAAGTTTTGCAAGTTTCATCAAAAAAAAAAAAAAAAACAGCAGCACATCGTGACAGTTTTCGACACCATTGCTGATCCTTAAAATAAAAATGTGAGACAAGCAGCCACAAGAAAATCTGCAGTTTTGAGACGTTGAGAAAGCAAAAAAATAAATAAAATAAAATAAAAAAAATCGGTGAAGGAGACCAGGACGGACGAACGGACGGACAGACGGACACTCAGGATCTTCCAATTCATTCTTTTCGAGCTAAATAAATGTCCTGCTAATTCATCTACGTCTCATGAGCCAAGACAAAAGCAGCCCATTAATAACAGCTCAATAAGTGAGCGTGGAGGTCTGATGAGGGGCTTTGAGGAAATTCCACTCAATACTTGACCGTAATGGATTTCACATGGTGCTTTTTAAAAACTGCAATTAAGCCCCAAAAGATGCAAATCTTTACCACAGAAACACCAAAAACTATTTGTTAAATAATGACAGTGAGACATTTAAAAACTGATGTTTTTGTCCTTTTTTCTCTTAATTATATTGGTTATCATCAGTATTTTGTATTTCGTTTTTTTTTCTTCCATCCATGCCATTTCTCTCACAGTTCAGATTTCCCTTTGTTCTCCGGGCTACTAATTATTTCCCTGTTGCTTCAGAAGGCTACTCCTCTACTTGGCTTTAAAACTAAAGGATGGGGGCAGGAGGGGGGTGCAGGCGGGAGGGGCAGCCGAGGACAGAAGGAGAAGAAAGCGCATACGCCGAGGAAAAAAGGAAAGGATAAGGATGGGGGTGACAGAGAGGGGGAGGCAGGAGCAAAGAGAGAGAGAAAAAAATGGGAGAAACAAGCAGGAGAGCGTCAGAGGAAGGGAGTCAGTCGGAGTAAAAGTGTAAGAGCGACGTGTTTGTTTGTTAGGCAGGTAATAAAGACGAAGGCACAGGACCAACCAACGGCTTTCAGAGCGTTGACGGGCGCAAATCTCAATATTCGCTGGTCGTCTCCACTCGCTAATGCTGCCTTCCTTTGATATTTGTTTTCCCTTTCAAAGTCATTGATGGTATTAGTTTTCCAAAACCCGGCTTAGGGGCTTATTGATGGGCCGTGCAGATGGAAGTATAAACGGCCTCACAGTCCCTGATGAGGGAACAACATATTTGGTCTCTTTCTTGTGTGAGCAACAAATAATGAATCCCACCTGCAGGGGGTACCTGTGTGATTCTCTCATACGCCGCAGTTTTGGCCACAGTGTGTAGTTGTTGTTTTTTTTTATATAAAGGTCTTGACTCGCAACAAGAAAAACTGCAGCTCTCCCGCGGAACACTCAATCCAGGGGTACGGAATCAGTGAGAGCAGGAAAAAGGAGCACACTGTCACGGCTCTAATGTGTGCCTCTGTGTTCAGGGTGGAGGGGGCGAGTCTCTCTGATGTGCCACAGCTAAAATTGGCAGACTATCAGTCACAACCCTGTAACACAATGTACAGCATTTCTAAACAGTATAAAGAGATGTGACAGCCAAACAGGCAGATAGGCCGACTGAGGGAGGAAGAGAGGGAGACAGAGAGAGAGAAGAAAGGGAGAGAGAGAGAGAGGGAGACGGGGGGAGAGAGAGTCTGTTTTTAGAAGCCTGGTGTGTAAGTCAAAATGTTTTCATTTCAACTGGGTCAAAGCAGCACAATCATTTCGGCTTCACAGAACAGGAGTGCAGCGTTGGCCCCGGCACCAGAAGAGCAGCACGGCTGGTGAGACACTCGCCCTACCAGCCAGCAGGATCAGGGGTTCGATTCCTGCACCTGGAGGTAAAACCTCTGCCCATGAATTCATGTCAACTACTGCAGTGATGAAGGGAAGAGTCAAAGTGATTGTTCTATAATCAATCAATACATTTTAAAGATGAGCACACGGTGAACCAGCGGTTGGTGGAAGATAACTGGTCTGTTGGTTCGATCCTCGGTCTTTCTGTACAGAGGTCAGGATTAGGTTCACTATTTACCTTAAACTGAGCGCAGCTGTGATTGAGGGGTCTCATCTAGCCCACCCCACGACCTCA
Source organism: Cynoglossus semilaevis (assembly GCF_000523025.1). Classification (NCBI taxonomy): domain Eukaryota; kingdom Metazoa; phylum Chordata; class Actinopteri; order Pleuronectiformes; family Cynoglossidae; genus Cynoglossus; species Cynoglossus semilaevis. The sequence continues at coordinate 15,144,061 of NC_024321.1, forward strand.
GGCTAAAAAATAAAATGATTATTGATCGTGTGAAATGGTTAATGATTAATGAATACTCAATATTCTTGCTGTATTGTGGAAGAGCTTCTGCCGCTACGTTAACACGACCGGAATGGAGTACAGCGAAAGGAGAAACCGAGACTGAAGCCTTAGCTAGTAGGCTAATGGCTAACAAAAAGTGTTACTAAGCGTATCCCCAACCGTGACTTGTTAGCATCGCTGTCTTCAATGGAAAAATGTGTTACTAAGCGTATCCCCAACAGTGACTTCTTAGCATCGCTGTCTTCAATGGAAAAATCCCAAAATGTTACTTACTCGTAGTTTTTCTCTATTTTTCTGTAGCTAGCTAAACACGTGTTTTCTTGCTAACGTAAATTTGGTATGGATGGTAACGGTATTACTGCGCTAAATTATACGTCTCGTAAAATTTCAAATACGGACCAACGTGTCCCCAAAGCATTTGAAAAAAAGATAGACTTAGAAGCGTTCCACACGTCCGAATGACCCGCTGGAACAACGACAGTTTATAGAACGCTGGACGGAAAACAGAGGACAGTCCGCGAGCTTTTGTGTGGTCATAGGAGAACAAAGCCCAGTCTGGCTCCCCGTAGGTAATCAAGCCTATCGATTAGTGGCCATGTGGGTCTGCGAGGATCCACTGAAGGCTGGGAGCCAGTGGCTGTGTGCATATGCACGGGGGTATTAGCGGCGTATATTCTCCAGCCTGTGGGACAATGCAGCCTCTGAGCGAGGTGATTAAAAGGCCTGAGCTATTGAGCTCCTCCAATCAATGGCCTCCTGTGCTTCCGTACAGAGCTGGAGGCCACTTCCTAAACAACGGACACACACATGCAAACACACTCTCACTTCCACCACCCTTTCTCCTCTCCGCTCCCCCCCCCCCCCCATCTTAAACAGCCTTCGTTAAGCGCTAAGGCCAAAGGGGCCAAATCCCAATTGTACAGCCGTGTGGCCCACCTTGACCACACCATATTGCCGAGGGTCTCTTATTGTCGTGAAAACCAGCGGCCAATTAAGCAAATCTAAAGATAGAGTGACAAAGGGGGGGGGGGGGGAAAAGGGGGGGGGTGGGGGCACTTGATTTAAATGGATAAGGTTAATGAGTTATTTGTATGGTTGAGGTGTTCCGATTGTTTAAAAAGGTTAGGCGCATCTACACAGCTGCCCTTTGGAGTGATCCCCTCTGTTTCACGCTCCCTGGAGCAGTGGTAATGAGAGGTCACTGTGAACCACCAGGTCCTGAGAGCCGGCAGCTCTGGCCAGGCAAACACCCAGCCACCCTCATATGACTATTTCCTCCAAAATAAACAGGACATGAAGAGAGAGAGAGCGAGAGAGAGAGAGAGAGAGAGGTCGTTTTTTAGGTTTGTTTTCTCCCTTTACCTGCTCTCCCTCTCTCTCCCTCCCTCTCTCACCCTCTCTGTCTTTCAATATCCTGACAAGTGGTCTGCTCTAAGCTAGCATGAATAGAGAACACACCTCCCTCCCTCTCTCTCTCTCTCCCTCCCTCTCTCCCTCTTGTTTTTGGAACATCCACTTTCATATTTTCAATAACTGCAGAATCCTATTTTTGTTTCCTAATGGAGTCTCTCTCCGTCTGTTTTTCTTTTTTCATTTCACAGAACTGGGCTGTTTTCTTTACATCTGCTGCCGTTTTTGTACCTGTGATTTTTTTTTTTTTTTATTGTTGAAATCCAAAAAAAATCCAAAATACCAAATGTGTCGTCATAAAATACGTCAGTGGATAAATTAAATGTAATCACAACAGATAAAAGGGAGGGAGCTGACGGTAAGAACCGCAGGTGATGGTTGGACGGTTGTTGCTGAAAAGAATCTATGGAGCTTCTAAACCTCAATGAGCATCAGGAGCTGCAGCCAATCACAGCCATTCACACCAACATTCACACCAACGATCAATATGGAGTGAACAATTAAACATCATGCTGTTGGTGCAGGACTGTGGAAGAAGAACCTGAGAACAGGCGAACAACGAATCGAACCCTTGACCTTCATGCTGTCAGGCCAGAGCATAAACCACTGTTACACCACGTATCCCAACGCCGATTTTATATCGATGTAAAAAATGCACAAAGTTTGAGTCTTTCGTATAAAAACCAATGTAATAATTTCAAAAATTGTATTGAAGATTTGACTCATATCAGGTCATGACTTCTGTACTGTTGGTCCACACACGCACGCTGCCAAAGACTTGGACCCATGTTATGTAAAGTCGTAAGAAAAGCCGTAATTAGCTTAATTCACAGCCATTGATTTCCTAATCTGGTCCAAGTCCAAACAGCGGGAGCCACAGAGACGAGCGTATCAGTGGCCACCAGGCGGCCCGGGTGGCGCTGCTGTCAGGTTTGCCCGTGTGAGTGGACAGAGGTGGTGGGCTCTGCCTAAGACAGAGTATTGGACAAACACAAACAAACGAGGCAGCGGCCACTGTGACTCAGTGCTCTAATGAACCAGCCTATTGACTTGCTGGCTTTCTTTTTCTCCCTGCCTCCATCTCTGTCTCCCTCTCTCTCCCTCTCTCTCTTCTCACACACAAGCCTTTGCTCTCTCTCTCTCTCTCTTTCTCTGTCTGCTATGTTTGTATGGATCCCAGCTGCCACTCGGAATACCAATTACTGTAGGCCCAGGAGTGGGGGAGGGAAAGGAGGAGAGAGAGGAGGAAAAAGGGAGAAGGGACGGTGGGGGAGAGCGAGGAAGGATGGAGGAGAAAGAGGAAAAGGAGGACGGCTGGGCTGTCGTCAGGACACTGGGTGTCCAGCGATCATCATCCAGTCGTTGGTGATGATAGCTGGTAGGTGGAGGAGGAGGAGGTGGAGGAGGAGGAGGGGGGGGGCTTCGTCCCTGATACTGTGGCACCTCACAAGGAGGGAAAATCAAAAAGTGTCGCCCTGTGACACGTGTACCGATGCTGTGACACTCGCGCACCTGACACACACGGGGGGAGAATCAAAGGGAGACCTTTTTGTGGGTTGCCACAAATAGTTGCCCCCTCCCCTTCCCACCCCCTTCCCCACCTCCAGCACAGTCTAGAGGACGGGGGTGAGTCGAGTGTCTCACAGGTAAAAGTGGTATTTTTCCTGTGCATTCCCAGGACAAAACCCGGCACTACAAGTGTCACTTCAAAAATGCAGACTGGATGAAGGAATCCGGACCTTTTCTTGAGCTTTTGGCGGCGCAGACACGGGTCCTCTCTCTTTCTCCTTCCATAACCACCGCAACAATTCTCATGACAACCATAATGAGCATGCTCACATTCTGCACGATACCACTAATTTGAGAAATTTCCAGCACAAAGACATAATTAGACAAACTAATTAGACGAAGACTTCGCTGCACACAGATCCTCCGCAGTTCAACTCATCCGCCTACCTGGCGATGACTAAAATAGGAAGCAGCCGTCAAGCCCATCCATGCTTATTCCCCTCAGTTAGCGCGGTGAGATGTTTGTGAGATGGCGCACAGGGGAGAATAACATGATCTCTCCCGAGGGCTGCATCCGCTCCTCAGCCGCAGTACAGCAGAGTCTTTGTTGTGGCTTTAGTGTCACACAGGGCTAACAGGTCTTACCCAACCACAGATTGTGTTCCTATTTATATCCCAGGCAGTGACATTGTCTAGATACTGCGAGAAAAGTTGGCTGAGCATAATCTGCGAAAGGCCCACAGCTATACTGCACGCCACACGACATCATAAATCAGAGCGCGGCGCTCAGATGTGCCACGACCGTTTAAAAACACACAGTCGAGGTGTCGGCACCGGGCTATAGGTGAAGTGGTGGCTTTTCTAATGACGAATATGAAGAGAGTACTTAGAGAGAGTTGGAGAGGAGAGGGAGGAAGGAGGGTAATTGATTTTAAAAGTGATGGGAAAACCCAGCGGTCTCAGGGGGGAACAGCGAGTCGTCTCGATGGATACAGCAGCCGCCCAGAATAACGGAATTAATTTTAGTCACACTTAAATACATTTTATAATGGGAACTTAAATTAACATTTCCTAAAGCCCCCAGAGAGGGAGTCAAAGTGTAAATTGCTTTAAAAAAAATTTTTTTTTTTTTTTACTCCTCTCAACAATGGTGCCATTGTCCTCCGAATACGTGTTCCTTGTAGGCACACCGTGTTATCCTAAAAAAAAAAAAAAAAGCTGTGTTCACGCGTTATCATTTCTGTACAGCGTTAGATGAGGAGAAATAATTGTATTATTGTATGAACACAGGCTGACTCCAGGGGGCATTAGAACAAGCTCCCGTGCCCACAGAGACACACTGGGGGCCAAACGAGCCCGTGCACACGCGCGTACGTACACATTCATGTTTCCCACCACTTGGCAGACGGTCGTTACATTCACTGTGCGGCCTCTGAAGTGGTGGGCAGATTTGTAAGAGTCAAAGAGAAGGTGAGGCAGACAGGCCTGTTTGTTATGGCTAATTCCCCGTCAGGTCAGTAAGTGCGGCTACACTCGCTGCACCGCGGGACTAACAGTCAGCAGCGAGGGCCCTCGCTCTGTGCACCGGCCGCCCTCAAAACAGATCATTCATATGTACGAGCACACACACGCAGAGAGAGAGAGAGAGAGCGAGACACATGCACACCGTGCACACAGATAACTTACCCCCACATCTCCAGAGGCCTCATCACTGTAGTGTAAACATACATCTTTGATAGTGAGTTTTAAACCTATCAGATCACACGGCTCTAAAGAATGCATGCCGGCTCTACACCAGCGTTCCCTCTGACCAGGAACGTCTCCCGGTGGAATTACCTGCATAAATAAACCATAAGTAAATCCAAAATAGTGAACACAAAAGGCACACAAAAAAAATGGATCCACTCATACATAAGCATGTAGTATACACAGCTCCGAGGCCCATCTCAAAGGAGCAGGTCGTACACAAGCTCATTTGAATATAAAAGGGAAAATACCTGGCGTTGCGATGCTCGGCGAGTTTATTTAGCCCACAGTGACAGACACGGCGCTCTGACATAAGAGGAACAGGAGCGTTAAAGTGCACGTTCACACTGGTGGAGACATCTGTGGGCAGAACGACGGAGGAGTGAGCGAGGGCTGGTGCAGCACGCGCTCAGGTAGCACGAAGGAATGTTAGCCTCGCCGCTGCACCGGCACCGTCAGCCGGTCGACGGGCCTTTAATCCACTGTAAAAGGAACTTGTGTGAGTTCAATAAAGTTTAAATGTTAACTCCTTTGAGGCAAGCTGTGTTTCTAAAGCTGTGGTCAGCGGCACCAAATGGGGTGGGAGGGGCACAACAAAGAGTGTTTTATTCTTTGTAGCTAGTAATACATAAGTACTTAGAAATAGACTGATATTTTATTACTTAAATATCTTAATGTTACATTATAACAGTACTTGTCAAAGTGGGGGGCGGCCCCCACTGGTGGGGACTGGAGACATGGTGGGTCTCAACAAACAAGGGGGGGGGGGGTTTAAGGTTCAGGTAATGATGTCACAACTGCACATTTGTTTCCCCTTTTAAACTTTGTGTTATTTATTTGACGTTGATTTTGATTATTCATAAAATATGACGCTGTTTTGTGTGAGTTCAATAAAGTTTAAATGTAATTTGTCAATATTTTTGTTAGGGCGATGACGGAGTGCATTATAACATGTGTTTAACATACATATATAACATATGTTTCTTCCAAAATTTGACAGTAGAAATATATTTTCTTAATAATTTTACTCACTTTTTTTCCCGCCCAGAAGCAGAAAATGTATTTTTAGCCACTGGATATTTATCGCAGTAATTATCAACAGTGAATTTTTTTAATGTATTTTTGTATTATTTCAGCTCTGGCAGAGTGGCTTAGTTGTTTTTGGCAGTGCATCAATACGACACACATGGAACGAAAAGTAAATGAGGTGCATTAATCAAAAGGCGCTAATTACTCCAACCTATCGACTCTGGCATTACGGTACGCGTGGAGAATGCTCAGCAGCTCCATGTACGGTATTACAGTACTTTGTACAGTTTACGGAGGTGAGCTGTGTTTTATTTTTGTCACTACATGACAAATGAGCTCCTTTGGAGGCTGTGTGGGGAGCACAACAGTCTGCAGCCGAGTGTTTTACCGCCACAACTGTGACATATGTGGGCTCCGGCGTTTGTGAGAGATGACTAGCAGGAAAAAAGAAAAAAAAAAGAAAAAACAAATCATGTGTTTGCACCTGACAGTCGTCAGCATGTGCTGCTGTCAGGGACCAGATCAGGAGGAGAAGGAACGCTTCGGCCTTCCAGGGCTGTCACTGTAGATCTCACGTTTAACCCACGATCCAACATCCATAGAAAAGGAATTTCATTCAAATTCAAGGACTGTGAATTGTTAATAAAATGAACCTGATGAACCCCTGGAAGGACAATTATGATGTTATAGCAGAGATATTTGAAGCAATACCATTATTATTATTAAATATAGCTTCTATAGTTTGAAAGATCGAAAACTGTAATTAGTAACAGGCTAAACAATTACCTACTTCACCACTAGGCGGCAGCAGATGGCTCTAAAACTGACAAGATAAACTCAGAGCTGTTGAAGATCTTTGTGCCTCTTTCTTCAATTCCTGTGAGTGTATCAGGGTTGTGTTCAACTAAACAGGGCCATGTTTGCGATACATGAGTTAAAGAAACTATATTTTACTTTTTGTGTTTACGATACATTAGTTAAAGAAACTATATTTTACTTTTTGGACATTTTTGATTGGTGAAACCCCATTATAAAAATCTGTGGCTCAGAAACATTGGAAACGTACTGGTCTACTACATGACAGTACGGGTTTCTTCAGGACACCAGTCAAACACCAAATATACTTACTAAAAGTATTTTGAAGAAGAAAAAAAACCAAAACCATCACTAAGTGAAACAGTTTTGAAGATGTCAGCTTTAACAATCGGGGACCCCAAGAGCGAGCGGATAATATTACTGCAGCGCACTGACACCGCCACACACTGGGAGGCCCGCGAGTACACACAGCTGTACATCCTAGAAGCCACAGTACACACTTGATACACTCTTGTGCACTGCATCAGAAAAAGGAGAAGTCCTAATTATTATTTCCATTGTGCCCCTCTCCTGTGACAAGGACCACTAGCTGTGAATGATTGTAATTATTACTGTAGCAGAATAGCAGTCATGCTGTTGTACCGTCAGCAACATCATCCAACAGATCAGGGTCAAATCCAACTTGAAATTCATGTATGCAATTCAATTGATGCTCTTTGTGTTAAGATATTCAAAACATTTTTCATTTGACTTCTGCTCAGATGTGTTACGCCTGGATTACGTTCCGCCTCCGGCGTGCCGTAGCAAAGCAGCCGCTCGTCAGATGTGCATCCGACAGACAGAACTATCACGTCAGAGTCTTTTGTCGTCCTGTTCTGATCACCCACCGCAGCGCATTATAAATAAAAAAATAAGCCAAAAAAAAAAATGAATTGCTAATAATGTTAGATTACAGCACAAATAATGCACTGCCTGAGAACTGCGGCACAATTAATCTGGAATAAATCACAGCAGATCCTGGAACCGAACGGCGGCGGTGAATCCTAAACACTGGGCTGTGAAAAGATTTACGGCGAAAATATAGCCCTGTCTCTTATTTGTACATAAATTCACAACATCATTTGGAGTGGCAAACAAGCCAGACTTGAATGGCTGGTAATTATGTACAGCAGCAAATAAAGCGCAGTTCCTTTTCTGAGGCACTGGTGGCTTGTTAAGTGGCCAACAGACAAAACAGCATTTAGAAAATGAAAGGTGCAGAGAAACATCCAGGCCACAGCCAGCTCCTCTCCGATTAGAAACAACACTGTCTGTCTGTTTGTTTCAGCTGGCTGTGGTGGGAGGACGCACCCTGAACCCCCCCCCTCCCCCCCCCGTCCCCCATCACCATCACCTCCAGTAACTATGTCTCTCTCCCTTTTTGCCGTCCCTTCTCTCTCTTCCTCCATCTTTCTGTCCGTCCAGCCCTGTCTCTAATCTTCCCACCACATCCGACCCCCCCTCCCTCCCTCACCCCCGTCTCTCTTTACTCCAGTTCCTCTGCTTCTTCTTCCTTCACTCACTCACAGCACAACACAGTCTATGTTTCTCTCCCTCTCTCATCATCAACCCCCCCCCTTGGCCTCCCTCTCCCAGGTTCCCAGCACCCAAATCAAAGATAAGGCCCGACCAATGACGTTGGCTTATTATTGCAGTGTTCAGGACCCTGACGGTGCGCACGTCCAGGCTAACGTGTCCAAATTAGACGAGGGACAGTGTAACTATTAGCATTATTATATAACATAAACCAGAGCAGTTATTGTCAGTGTGTGTGCTATTACAAAGAAACACACACACACAGACACACAGACACACAGACACACAGACAGAGTGTGAAACCAATTAAAATCCAGCCCTGTCATATTGCCTCCTCCTCCCGACCATGTTGTAAATACACCGTTTTCACACACCGCTCACGTCACGTCACCTGTGTCCAACATGCGTTCAAACCTCCACCACCTTTTTTTTTCAGCTCCATCTCATTTTTCCCATCATCTCGACTGACTATCTGTTTCAAGAGTCCCACGAGTGGGAACTGGAGGAGGCCCCGGAGAGAGTGTGATCAGAACAGGAGAAATATCACATTATCTATCCATCTGCAACATCGGGGTCTGATGTGGTCGCAGGAAATGAGCTGTGAACGTCAGGCAGTCGAGCTCCCGGTCCCAGCGGCCACCAGCCTACAGGTGGAGATCAAGTAGGCAACGCGGGGAGAGCTTTAATAGAGCGCAGTTTAATTGGACTTTTATTTCTTAATGACAAAAATGGTGATGCATCACTTTAATCATCCTGGCAGAGCTAATTTATGAGCACGCTACAAAAAAAAAAAAAAACACAAACGTGACCGGACTTGGCATTCAAACGGCGTCCGACTGATTTTCTCTCCCTCTTTAAAAAAAAAACCTCCCGTCTTCAAAGTCCGCTGGCTTTTCCTGGGATTCTCTCTGAAGCATGTGGTCGTTTAAACTGTCAGTGTACTTTAAGCAGCCGGCTGTCATGAATGAAGCCAGAGACAGGAAAACAAGGACAGTCCTCTCTCCCTCTGCCTTCACAGGGAAAAAACAAACAAACAAACACCGAGAAAACCCTCCAATATGTCATTAATGGGGAAATTAGCAGGTAAAGCTACGGCTCCTGGTGACGGCGGTGTACCTGCAGGAGGAGGACAGGCCGTCGCTGAGTTCTAATCACCGTTTGTTTGAAACTGGAGCGCAGAACTGCAACTATATAGAATAAAGAAAGCTGCATTACGCTGTATTACTGCAGTAATGTCTGACGTTTGTAGTATTTTATAACCGTGTTTCCTCCTTCGTTCCTGTTCTTCTCCTACACTGAACATCAGCGCCACCTAACTGCAAAATCTAGCATAGAATTAAATACAAAGTGAAATTAATTAGCTGCAGACTAGGTGGCGTCGCTGTCACACTTTATCAAGACACCAAAGCATGAAAACAGTAGGAACCGGACACACTTTGCTGCATTCAGGGAGCGTCGGAATTCTGCTTGTTCTGAGCTGGGATTTGAACCAGCAATCATCCGATCACAAGGCTGTTCATTTTAACCCAGTGGCTTCACATCCTCTGAACCAGGGTGTGTGGTGTCGACCACACCCGGTCTGGGACACCAGAGTGTTTCAGGTGAAACTAATATCTCAGCTTTTCTTCACAGATGCTCCAACATTTACACGTCTACGTGGATTCAAACCGTCCGCTCCGACGGGGGAACGCAGTTTAAACACGACTCTCGAAAAACAAACCTCCAGACGTGCTGTTTGAGGAGCAGTAATGAGGATTACGTGAGCAGGTCCGTGTTTGCCAGGCCCTCAGTGCAGAGCCGCCCCTCATCTTTGGGTTTCTGCCCTGGGGGGAGAGGGAGGGGGGGTGGCACAGCTCCCCCTGCAGAGTGCTGGTCCTCTGCTCCCATCTACGCTCGGTCCAATCACACATCAACTGCTCCGTCAATGCCATCCAGCAGCCAATAGAGGCAGAGATCCTGGGTGTCTGTCAGAACGTGCCGTTTTTGATTCATTACGTCGACTCCACTGCTGTAACAGTTTTTGCCTCGGCACCTCTCGCCTCACACTGACACACATTTTCTAAAACGGGGCATTCCTTGAAGTACATTAGCACAGTTTGCCTGTTAGCTACAGCTGGATTTCTTGCCTCACTTAGCCACTCTGTGTGTGTGTGTGTGTTTGTGTGTGTGTGTGAGTGCGCACACAGTGGGAAAACGTTAAAGTACGTTCACCGGTGTGCAAATGAGTATGCCAGCAGTGTACCAGTACAAATGTCTGTGTCTTCCTGGAACAGCTCCCGCCTGTAGGGGGAGTGGAGGGGGTGTGCAGAGCAGACAGCAAAAAAAAAAAAAAAACCTCAGCAGCGTCGCAGTCCCTCAGGACAGGATGCAGCTCCCTCCTCGCGGCCATGAAAAGCAATCAGAGCTCAGCCTTCTCCCATGGTCTTACCTCTACCTTTAATTACAGACGGAGCAGCAGCAGCAGCAGCAGCAGAGGACGAGGAGCGTCTCCACCGGGCCATGTCCCGAGTCACAGTCCAAACGCAGCCAGCCTCTGCCTACAGAGACGTGACACAGCCAGAGTTCTCTGGGACGTATAGTTCTTTCTGATGGGCTCAGCATGTTTCTATACAGACGGCCACAGATAAGGCGCTGCCGCTCTGTAGCGACACAATGTGCAGAGAGAAGTGCAGACATGAAACTCAGCAGGGCTCCATGTTGGCGAGAGAAGGACTTTCTGCATTCATAACAAGATGTTCCTGCTCTCAGTCTGTTATTTCTGAGGCTCCAACTACGCTACAAACAAGAAAGAAGAAAAACATTCAAACATCATAATCAATCAACCAGGGGTGGAACTTCCCAGTTAACCCGTCATTTGATGTGATTATGATGATAACCGATCCATAAATCAATAGAAATTTTACCAACAACATTTCAAGTCCACTATTAAATAAGCAAATTGTTCAGTAGCATCAACTTTGATTGATGCAAACGCTGCAGCAAATTCCTCTCAGTGTCAGAAAACTAACACATTTATGACACTTCAAAAACACATCAAAAAATAAAATAAATAAATAAACAGCCACAGTTAAAAGTTTGTTAAATTCAGTGAAAATGTCTCTATGTAAAAAAATGTCTGCAGAAAAAAGCAAATCTTTAGTAAAAAACATCACAACTGAATCTCAAGGCTGAGGGGCTGCCATGTGACAGCTTTAAAGACAGGGGGCGCCGGTCGAATGTTGCTGTTGCTAAACTGTGGTTCTGGTTCAGTTTAGTGAACCTCCAAGGTGATACACGTGGGTCACACCTGTTATGGTTATTTAGACAGTGACATCTCAGCACCTGATTGGCTGAGCCCAGCCCAATCAACATCATAGACCAGGGGTCACCAACTACGTCTGTCAGAGGGACAGACTTTTTGTGGATAGACACCTTGGGGGACGGAAGGTAAACATTTTGGAATCCAAACTCAAACTTTTCTTTTCCAATAATCAGTTGTAGATTTTTTTCTGGATTTCGTTATAATATATATGTATTAATAAGTTCAAAAAACGTCATTCTTTCTTGCGTACAAAACATGTCAACGTTAACCAGAGAAGTGTACAAAACCATTAAGAACCAGTAAGTTAACGAGGACCAGTTCATTCTCTTTGATCCACCAGTGCAGCAGAGGAGGCTCAACACCTGGGGCTGAATCACAGGGGCAGTTAGAGTGTACACACGGCCAGGAGGAGACAGATAAGAGACTATGTACACAAGCTGCTGGTTTTTACTGTCGCAGCTCAACTGGTATTTTCAACACATTTCCAGAGGAACCTGCCAGCTCGGTCCCATCAACAGCAGAACACAGCCCACGGTGCTGGAGTGAAATGTATCATTGGGCTCAATTTCTCACCCAATTTAAACTGAGCGTAAGAACGACACTCAGGCGAGGAGCACTGACACCGATCAGGAGGAGACGTAAAAACAGTCCTGGGAGTTTGGTACGACGGCTGAAGAAGAAGAAGAAGAAGGAGAAGAAGAAGAAGAAGGAGAAGAAGAAGGAGAAGAAAGAGAAGACCCCCCCCTCTCCCCCGTCCACACGTCATGAAGCCTCAGGCCTAATGGCTCAGTGTGCCGTCACACATGATAATGACACCCACATCAACGTGTCAACTCCATTTGGCCCTCTGATAGGCTCTCTTTGACTCAATCAATGCATGGCCTTCCATCTGGTTTCCACTGCTGTCTTCACGTTACACAAGCAGCTTTCTGTAACAGGGCATTATGGCAGCTCAGTGTGCTGTAACTGCCCCCTAATCAGGTCAGGGTGATGTTTTCAATAACAGCCTGAAAACATCTTTTATACTGTAGCAGCAAAAGAAAACCCTGATTATTCAGGTTGAATAATCGTTTTTTAGATGAAACGTGTTATGTTAGACGGCTTTCAGACCAAGGAACCCAAAACTGCAACTTCAAATAAAAATAATAATCTGCACTTTGCACTAAACCTGACCTAGTCCCATTCATAAAGATTGTTTGTTTTTTTCATTCATTACTATAGTTTTCAAAAATACAGCTCTCTGAGTAGTAAATAAATGTGTCTGATGAACCACATTTAACTTATCCCGTCACTAGGGGTCACCACTGTGGCAGTCTGCAACCCAAACAATTCTGCAAAGAATTTATTCTAGACCCCTGTGCAGTACCTCCACGGACTCCCAAAGGGGGAATGTCCATTATTATTATAACTATTTTTTATTCCAAATTTTCGGACTCTCTGATCATAAATTTTGCGACCCCTCTGCAGTACCTCCACGGACTCCCAAAGGGTTGCTCCCCCCCTGTTGAAGACCAGGGCCTCAGCCCACAATAAATGAGTTTAAATTTTTCTGTTTTTAATAATTGAAAACGTCCAGTCAGAGATGACGATCTTTTATTGGTATTCTCAAAGGTTCTCCGTTCCTCTCAACGTGTGGTTTCCCTGTAATCAACCCTTTGGAGTCGAGCTATCGGAAATCATCTGGTTGTAAAGCAATATTTTGAAGCACGCAAATTGAATAAACAAACATAGTCCACGCACACAATGCCCCGCGCTACAGCTGCGTGAAAACCACTCAGCCGCCGATAAATTCCAATAAAATGTGTTTAATATGAGAAAACGGGCGGCGGTTACGACGAGAGGCAGACGCAGCAGACAATTAAACGGAGCTGGTGTTCTTCAGTATAAAATCCCAGCTGAGCAGAGAGTGTCTGCTCAGAGACTGGAGGAGCCTGGTGTCACAGCAGAATCTGCCAAACGTATCTGTGCGAGCAACTTTTGGAAAAACAACACACGGAGAAACACGGAGAAAAAAAAAAGGAACCACAACAAACAGGCTGTGTACGATGGTGCAGTGGATCTGACCTTTGAACAGGATTTGATGCATTTAATTAAAAAAAAGAACATCTTCTACATCTTTGATGTAGCTGCAGGGAGTGAGAAGAAGTTTTGTTTTTATACTTAGTCTTAAAACTCACAAAAACCGGCCTTAACACGAGATCAACGACCGATGGAGTAACAGGAAGTGTTCAACAGGAAGTGTTCAACGTCAAGGAACAACCTGCGCTAAAGAAAAAAGGCGTGTCTTACTGCAGAACTAGACCAAGATGGCACTAACAGTAACATCCCACAGCAGTCCTGCGTCCATGTAGTTACATGGCCCATATTTGGGTCGTGAACCACAGGTTTATTCTTCAGTTACACATATTCTGAGATTTTTGGTTGAGTTAAAATGTCAAAAAAGACAAGTTTAAATTTCACATGTTACATGTTATCATTTGACACCAACCACAACAAGTACTGGACGGTACAAAAACAAATACTTGCCTTTGTATCCCTAGAATACCTTGATATAAAATGCAATACTACAAAGTACTTTATACATGGAAGTAGGGTTAGTTATTATATAGAGAACGATTATATATGACCCTATGTGTAAGATTTAGCACCATCTAGTGGTACGATTGTACCAAACGGTGGAACAGTGGTTTGTGCTCTTGCCTTACAACAAACTGATCATCTGTTTGATCCCTGTGGTACAGGACGGTCTTCATTTATGGAGTTTTCTACATGTTGTAGAGTGGGAGTCTGAGGTCGTTTGCCTCACCCCATGATGCTGGGGTAACTCCCCCAGCCCCTCCCCCCAAGACTGTGAACAGGAGGCAGATGAAGATGAATGAATGTTAACAGAAGCTGTGAAAATATTGACGATCCAACAGACTGGCCTCTGGATTGATGATTTGGATTTTAACAATTGCTTATTTTAGGGTGGGGCAACAAAAACAACGATTCAGATTTTCACAACGGCGTCTTGAAGTAGTTTGTATTCCGCTTTTACACACTGGATCTTTGACCCCCCCCCCCCTCCCCCCCAAACCTAGCCCCAACGCCCACTTTCAGGTCATGACCCAGTGTATGAGAACCACACACAACCTTTGAAGAGCCCAGAAGCATAAATCAAAGGCAGTCATGTCAGGTCAATAACTGTGATGAGCAGAGCGTTAACTGCGCCAATAAATAAAGTTGTTATTTAAAAAAATCCCATTTGCCGACGTCGTTCAATGAACATCAGGCTGGCAAATTTGGAGCTTGTTACATTTTAATCCAATTAAAATCCTATTTAAAACAAAGTTAACATCCAATCCCAACACCTCCACAAAGACCGGGCTGCACACAGAGCACCTTATCACCGGGCTGCAGCTCGTCCTTCTCTCCACGGCCCGTCTGTGGGCCATCCAGCCAACATCTGTCAGCAGCAGCAGCAGCCACAGACACAGACACAGACACAGACACAGACACCGTACGCTACTGATCCAGTGACCCCACAGTGCAGGCATCCACGCACGCCTGGCTGCACCTGTGCCCACCCCGCCGGCCTCATGTTTAGGCCAATTTTCACAATTTGTGCCTCTTAATCGTCTATGAATCATTTATCACAGCGTCAGGCGCCTATAGCTGTCGGGTGATGCCTGATCCCACTGGGTTCCTGGAGCCCATTCATGAATCATGCATCGGTTCTGGCTGTGGATATTTGCCCCCCACCCCCCAACTCCCCCCCTTTTATTCGTTCCTTGTTCATTTTGGAGGCGGCAGTGCTCGGGATGCACAACGTTGATTCAAAATGACGTCCACAGGCCACGGTGTCTTCAAAACACACCGACAGCTCAGGGACACCGCTCTCTCTCTCTACCGCAACAATCACACGTGGTACCGTGGACCGGTGCCGGGCTTCCGAGCCTCGACTGAGCGCTGGGTGTTTATTAAGTGCGGGTATTTTTTTTTTCTCTCGCCAGGAACCCACGATCGATGGAGCGGAGATGGATGAATGTGGGCTACGACAGCTGTCCCGAGGAGACGGGGAAGAAGACAGTACGCGCCGCATGCATGCTGCGATTGCGGGTCACACACACACACAGACTGTACACAACAGAGCTCCCTGCTCAGCAGCGTAATAACGTTTGCTCAGCCTACCTCCACAGCGTCTGCGCCCAAGCTGCGTTTTTCTCCCCGCGTCGCGACGGGATCCTCCTCAGCTGCTCTGGACAGGCTCACGGATGCGTCTTTGCCCCGAAATAAGAGCCCGCATGT
>NC_024321.1:15159799-15164221 GCF_000523025.1 Cynoglossus semilaevis
CGCGCGCGCGCCGCACGCGGCAGCAGCAGCAGCCCGGGCCTCCTCCAGTAATAGCAGGTGGACGCGCCTCTCAGTGATGGAGACAGCGCGACTCTCCTCCTCTCCCCCGCCGCTCCATTTTCAATTACGGAAGAATTGGTATTCCAGGAAACGTGCTAGTGCGCGGCCAGCATGTCCTAACGTCGCCGCTCCTCGCAGGACAAACAGGGGCCGTCGCCTCTCCAACTCCGGCTCCAGCTCCGGGTCTCCTCTGCTCCGCTCCTCTCCTCTCCTCCTCCTCCTCTTCTTCTTCTTCTCTCCTCCTCTTCTCGTCTGCTTTCTACCTTTTTTACGAGCTGCTTCTTGATGTTGCCATTGTCGCGGCGTGTTTTTTTTTTCTTTTCCTTTTTTCAGCCGGACCTCTCCCCCTCTTTGCAGCGCGCAGTCTCGTAGGCGCGTACTTTCCCTGCTCTCCCCCCCCCCTCCGATTCTTCTCCGTCCGACCTATGAGCGCGCACAGGCGGCCGACGCAGGGCCACGCACCGCGCTGACGGACGCGCTGAGCAAATCAGGTAGCGCTCTCCAAATAGGACTGTATCATAACAGGGCAACTGCAATGACATGAATAATGAATAGGCTTCTCGTGTCTATGCTGATGATAGGCCACTTACTGGACTGAAGGCAACATTTGGATATAGTCTCTCTCTCTCTCTCTCTCTCTCTCTCAATCACTAAAATCAATACCAGTGTCCTTCGGTTCCACTTGGACCATCTGTTTATAATCTTCCTTCATTTTAAACGAATGCAAGTGTCATCACAAACAAAGACAAAATAACTGCAATGGGGCAACACCGTGGGAGAGTGGTTTGTAATTTTGCCTTACATCCAAGTAGATAACTGTTTAAATCCCTGATGGTAAAACACACGGACGGGCCACTCTGTGCTGTGATTCTCATTGAAACCATTCGATTTTGTCTGTTTTAGCTGCATCAAATCACGAGGTTTGATTCAGACACTTCACTCCACGTGTTTGTACATTTTAGTTTTTGAAGAGAAGATTTCTTTTGTACTTTGGCAGTTATCAAAAATCTTCCAAGACCACTTTGTTTTGGGATTGAACTGCGGGTCAATTAACACATTGTTATTTCTATTTCTTTGTATCAGTTGTAGGGTTGGTTTTTTTTTTCTTCACAATCACTGATGTTTTTTGTTTTTTTTTTTACAATGAGACAAATTGGGTTAGAGCTTCTTCTTCTTGAAGCCGACCAAACTCCAGGCTGACGAGAGCTCAACACTTTCATGCTGCAATAATTACCCAGTTTCTTGGTGTGTTTCCTGTAAACAAAGGTAATCACCACTGCAGCGAAGGCATAATGTGAAATAATAAGCTCCGACATACAAAGTGTTGTCGACGCTGAAATGTTGAACGCACAAAAGGCTTTAATGAAGGTGTGTTTAAGGAATTCAATTATCAATTTAAAAGGTTGGTTTATGGGAGCAGATTGGCCGCCATTCATAATTGATATGATCATCATCACACAAACAGACATGAATATATAAATATATAAATATATATATGTATGTATTATCATTTACTGTAATCATGAACCTTCACAGTACAGATCACTGCCGTCATAAACACTACAGTATGTCGTACAAATAGTAGTATTTAACAACAATGGAATTCTAATGAGTAACAATAACACAATCAAAACAGGAACAATGTGTGTGTGTGTGTGTGTGGGTTGAAATGAAAAAAATATGCTAATTTAAAAATGGATATTTTTATTTATTAAAAATATTCTAATTATTAACACAGTAGTAGTATAGTAGACTACGCAGTACACAGTACTACACTGTACCTTTACTGCAAATAGTCTGAAAATAACAGTAAAATATGTAGTTTAATGTTCGGATTTCTGCTTCTGTTTGTTTTGGGTTTTTTTTAATATTATATAAAATAAATGTTCCCGGCTGAGAAACTGCAGAATGTCTGTTTATAAAAATGTGCTCGTTCCCCACGACACAGATTCTGGTATAAATAAATGAACAGTTACGGTAACTCCTGACGTTTAACGGCGTTCACGCTCAGGACCAAAAAAGTGAAGCCTGCGGGTTTTGATTCTCACGAGAACCGACAGTGAGGGTGAAACCTGCCTCTGAGGTGATGACAGTCGTAACCTGCGTGCATCCATCTTTGTATTAGCAGCGCTGTGTTTGAACAGACAGTGAAGGCAGCAGCAGCCACTGGCTCTGTTTACTCAGCTCAGTGTGAGGCACGATGACAGCTCTATAAAACACAGGTGAGACACTGCCACTGTTCAGGTGAATCCTCCAAATGTCCTAAAGATGTCAGTGAGGAGCAGAGCACCACCACCTTCATCACCTCACCCCCCCCCCCCCCCCCCCTCTGTGATTTCTGTAGCGTCACACACAGGAGGATAAACCCGTGGTCTGTGAATACAAAAGTGGACGTGGAGGTTTGGTCCCGAGAGTCAAGACTGGAAGAGACGCCTGATGTAGAAATACAGTTCACCAGCAGTAGGTGAATACAAAAATAACTACAGTACTACTACAGCAACTACTACCAGTTCAACATCAACAACAACAACAACAACTGTAGTACTAGAACTACTACAACGACAACAACAAAAACTACAACCACAGCTTTTACTACAACTGAAACCATAACTACAACAACTACTACTAGATCTACTACTACTACTACATCTATACCAACAACTACACGGACCTCTACTACAACCAACTTTGCAACAACAAATACATTAAATACAAGAACTACAACCACATCTACTAGAAGCAGCTGTACACACTACTACTACTACAATAACTACTACTATACTACTACGATAACAATAAAACAGTAAGGGCTACTACAACTACTGCTACTACTACAAGACAATGCTGTATTTGTACTATATCGTTCACTTCAAACACAAGGGAACTGCATGTACTTGACAGTAAAGAACAATAATGGCAGAAAAAAGAGAAAATTAAAATAGAGCAGGAAAAGTCGGAGTAGAATTTAACTACAATTTAAGTAAAGATATTGAAGTGTTCAATCGTGAGAAACATTTTTAAGGTGGATTTAAAAATATTCACATTCGGAGCTGACGTCAGTGATGGTAGTACTTCATTTTACTGCGACATCTAATACAAATAATAACAACGGGCCACACGGTGGAAGACGTGGATTGAGAACTTACCTTACAGCAGGTCATCGGACAGTTGCTGCGGTTCCATCCCAGGTGTTCCTTCATGTAGTTTGGATGTTCTTCCTGTGTGTGTGTGTTCTCTCCAGGTTCCTTTTCAAAGTCCTTATAAAATACACAGGATTAAATTCAGAGACAGCACTGGGTGTAGCTGTCTGTGGTTGTCTGTGGTTGTCGTTGTCTGTGGATGTCGTTGTCTGTCGTCAGGTGAGCGTCTGTGTCCCGTTCACCTGCAGACGTCGTGTTCACAGGATTCTCCAGCTGCAGAAACAGGCAGATGGACAGAGTGTTGCATAAGACAATGTTCTGCTGGAAAAACTCTGGTCCAGTGAATTCATATGGATGAAGTGCTGACACATAGTTCTGTACAAGCACTGAGGTAAGTCACCAGGACATGTCAGCCACAGAGCCTGGCAGCAGCCTCACAGTCGGAGTCACAGTCACAGAGGAAAAAGACCGGAAATAAGAAGACAAATGACTACTTTAGATTTAAACTCCCTGAAATCTGATCTCATCAGGACGGTGTGGGACGGATTCGAATTTCTTTTTTAAACACATGTAGAGAACATTTCTAGAGCCTCAAAAAGGAAAAAAAAAAAACCCACTCCTCTACTTCAGACCACAACATACGTCCAGAAACTGGAGAAGAAAAAAAAAAAAAGTAAAAATCACGAGTTAAGTTTCTGCAGCCGGTGGTGAGATTACACTCCAGCGGCCTCCACCGTCCAGGCTCTGCTCGGAGGTTGCATCATCTGCAGCGCACTGCATCAAACGGCTGAGATGGTAATTCTAAATGTTCCTGGGTTTATTGACTTTTCAGGGATCAGCAGTGCATGTGTGTGTGTGTGTGTGTGTAACTAAGTGCATGCAACGTGTGAATATTCATTCCCGTCCTGACCAGGAGCACTGATGTAGTACACAGGGATTACGTCCATAAATTAAGCCGCCCACACAGAGCTGTAGAAACGACTGCATCTTCTCCACGGCCTCCATGCATATTTATCAAGGTGGAGACGCCTTTGGACGCATTCTTACTCCGCGGTGGTGGGAAGGGAGTGAGCCGAGTGTCTGGTGCAGAGTTATCAGCCCCGTCTGCCTCGGCATGTCGGCGTGATGGGAGAAAAATGTGGCAGACATCAGAGACTAGGGGAGTGGGGGGGGGGTGGGGGGGGGGGGGGCTGGCTTTGGGCAGGGTTAAAGGTTTCAAACA
>NC_024321.1:15164390-15208154 GCF_000523025.1 Cynoglossus semilaevis
TTTGTTAGATGTTAATATTTTATTTTTTTATCTTAATTGGGAAAAAACGTTAAAGCATTGTCAGCACTAAGCTGTTTACAGTGACCTCATTTTTTTAAAGAAAATATATAAATTAAAATAAATAAAATAAATTTTTTTTAAAAGTTTCATCTAATCTGTATATAAATAAGGTCAATATTAGGATTCACATCCTAATTTTAATTTCTACAGCATTAAATGACTGCAGCATTTTTAAACTGAACTAAAATCATGAAGGATTTTCTTTTTTGAAGTGAAAACAGGGTGAGTCAGTGGGTAAGAGAGGGGGGAGGAGCTTCACCCTCCAGTTATTAAGTCATTTTCTTTAACTTTTGTCTCACCTCGTGTCCTCCACTCACTGCGTCCTCTGTCCAAACCCTTCGGTCCACCTGTCTCTCTGCCTCCTGCGTTTCCCTCCACGGTGATTACCCAGCCTCCCCCACCTGTGTCTCGTTAGCTCCTCCCACTCCTCTCTGTCAGCGAACCAGCTTCAGGTTCTCCGGTTCAGGACCTGAACCTGTTTTTTTCTTTCTTTCTCAGACTGTTTGAGTCTCCACCTGTCGCCCTGCGGCTCACAGAGACACACAACCAACACAACGCAACCATTCAGAGCAGCCAGACTCTGACCTGAGGTCAGTTCACAGAGAACAATGACAATAATCAACTAGAATGAACATCCTAAATGTCTTCCAGGCTAAAAGATAAAATAAGATTATATGAGCTTAAGATCACTTTAAGATTAAGATATAAATTAATTTAAGATTAAGATTAATATGAGATTAAGATTAATTCAAGATTAAGGTTAAAAATTAATTCAAGATTAATATTAATATGAGATTTAAGATTGACATGAATTTAATATTAAGATTAATTTAAAAATAAAATAATATGAGATTAAGATTCATTTAAAATTAAGGTTGACATGAATTTAAGATTAAGATTGGGATTATGATTAAGATTAAGATAAGATTAAGATGGTTTTGTTTATGGTTTTGTTAGTCCTTCATAGAACCATATTAACTGTAGTTTTTGGTCAGGTGACCAAGTTCTAATGAGTTGGTTGTACCTGGAGGCGCAACCTCTGGTTGGCATGACATTAACATGTACATCTATAATGGAGACGGGGGACGACGTCACTCTTTTATCTGCACACACACACACACACACACACGCGTCAACGTATGTTCTTTCAAACCTTCTGCTCCATTTGAAGACGGCGGTTTCCGTCGACTCTCCCGCTGTCGTCCACATTAAGGACGTCATTAGAGTTCCTTTGTCTGCTCGTCTTCGTTTGCACCTGCACAACGCCACACGGTAAACAAGGAAACGGCTTTATTATCACCTGCTGAAGACGGCGCTCACCCAACAGCACTAATAGCGTACCTGTCATTCACAGGACGGCAGAACAACAGACGTCTCCGTCCTTTCTTCGGTTTAAATAGCCGTGAAGCCAACGCTGGTTTGGTTTCTCTGGTCCATCACTGGTTCAATACTTCCTTGACCGGAGGAAATATGAGCAGAGAGTATTATTTCATGGATACAAAGCTGCAGTGAATATACTACACCCCCGCAGTTCTATTTTTTTAATACACATTAGAGCTGTCAAAACTGACAGGTTAATTAATTTGTGAAATGAATCAGAGTAAGAATATTAACTCAGAATGACAGACACGGTGGCTCTGACACAGAGCTGGTACACATGTTGTTGTTTACACACACACACACACACACACACACACGCAGACTGCAGGAAAATGTTTTCATTTCACCAAAGTGCCTAAAGATATAAATTGCATCTGAATGTCCTGCACGTGTTCACGAAGTCTTCAACGTCAGACATTTGACCTCGGTGATAAAGATTTGACCCTGACGTGATTTGAACACGCAACCTTCTGATCTGGAGTCAGACGCGCTACCGTTGCGCCACAGAGTCAGATGGCAGGACTCAGCTGTAGGTATATATGTATATATATATGTGTGTGTGAGACTATATATTACATACATACATACTATATGTAATGTAACAATGTATGTATGTGTCCATATATACTTCATACATATATGCATCCATATATGTATATGTATATATATATATATATATATGTGTGTGTGAGACTATATATTACATACATACATACATACTATATGTAATGTAACAATGTATGTATGTGTCCATATATACTTCATACATATATGCATCCATATATGTATATGTATATATATATACATATATACCTACCGCTGAGTCCCGCCATCTCACTCTGTGGCGCAACGGTAGCGCGTCTGACTCCAGATCAGAAGGTTGCGTGTTCAAATCACGTCAGGGTCAATTCTTTATAAATTCCTTTTTTTGTGATATATATATAAACAAAGGACTCCACTTAACCACATATACACACATATCTATATATAGCCATATGCACAGTTACTAATATAAATGTGTATATATATATATACTGAATCCAATGATTTCATATTTCAACACTCAATGCTTGTAAAATAAAAATCTAAAACAAACTTTATTCATTTATAAAAACTGTAGTTTATCTCTTTTGTTCCTCCTCCAGCACACCTTGTTCCTCAGTAAAGAAGAAGAAAAAGAACAGAAAGTTCTCCTTTTTTCCCCCAGTGTTATCGAAGTGAACCAAGTTTTTTTTTTTTTTAATAATACAAAGCTAAACAACCTGTTCGGGGCAGCCGACAAACATCGTCAGGTGACGCTAATGAACGTCCTCCTAATCTCCTCGTAGACAGGAATGAAAAGATTCCATTAACATCATCTCATCTGCCTGGACAACTGATTGGTTTTCTTCAAAGTGGAGCACTATCAAAGTCTACTTTCATCTTTAACGTGGGACTTCCTCAGGAGGCGGCGGAGGCTCTGCCACGCAGCACAGCAGGTCCCTGGTCTGTGGAGATATCTGGATGTTTTTGTCATTGTCAGTTTCAATTATATTCCTGCCAAAAGCCTCTCATACGGAGTGCGGCCTAATGCATCTGCTCCCCGAGGAGGATCTGAAGAGCTGCAGGGCTTCTTGAAGAGGATCCACCGTCATTATGTCCAGAGAGGACCACTGTTGTGGTAAAAATCCTCAGCCTCTGTGACAAATCATCCTCAGCATCCAGTGGAAGACGGATCAAGTTTTTCGACAGGAGCTGAAAAATGGTCTGAATCGGAACAATCTTATCTGTCTGCCTGTAAATTGTTTTAGCAACTGCTCATCTATTCAATTTCATACATGCCAGATGGGCTACTGGGGGGGAGTGAGGGTGGGGGGTCGGAGAGGCTGAGGGGGGTAGACAGAAATGCAGTTTATTGTTTTTTGTTTTGACTGATGTGATAGATTACAGTTTCTATGAATACAAGTCAGATGGAAAAACAAACAGGAACGCTGACTGTGGTCAATCCAACTCATTCACGTCCTTATTACTGTACTAAAATACTCAGTCAAAAAGTTCCAAGACAGACGTCATTTATTTCATGCATGCAGAGATCATAAGGTATTTCATATAACTCTGCTGTACACTTGCTACGATGCTACTATTGTCATACTGTACTTGTTCTATGACCAGTTCTGTTAATATTATCTTCATCAAACCATAGGCCTTGTGCTGTTATTCACCATGATTTGATCCACCTGCTGGTTACCTGCCACACACCCTATCATTAACAGAAATATTATATTAATCTGCTTTTACATGTATACAGGTCCTTTTCATCATCATCATCATCTCCCATCATGCATCAGCATCATCTGGAAAGTGCCTTAATTTGTGCTTGTATTTGTTATTGTTATTTACCCTGTGATGTCTACATTTATATATATTATATTTCCTCATTGTTGTTGTTCTTGTTGTACACTGAATTTTTTTCTTTAAAAACTAAATGCTGCTGAAGACACGTCTCTCAGGCGCAAAAAAAAATAAAAAATTGACAAGTTTTATCTTGTTCCTAGACAAACGTTTTATTTTATCTGGTTTTTCAGGCCCCCAAAAATGAGACGCAGAGCAAACATCACATTTTTAATCAAATCTGAACGGAAACTTGTTAAAATGACTGAAGCTTGGAAACATTTTTTTTTTTAATCCTAAAACTGAAGGAACGTTTGAAAGCAACTTAACTTCAGCTCTCAGATGAGGCGAAAAGGAGCTGGCTGTCAATTCTCCGACGCCTCTTGAAGGAGAGTTTGGACTCAAATGGAGGATATGGATGTAGAGGACTGAACATGTAAACATGTGTTCCAAATGTCAAATCCCTGCTTAAATTCATGAAATGCCAGAAAAATGTCATACCTGTTAGAAGTCCGAGCTTGTCAAGCATCCCGTGACTTCCTCAGATCGTTTCCGACCCACGGGTAGAAATCCCGTTTATGTTTAAATATGATCACAGAGATTAAATACAGAGCGTCCTCATTAGTATGATTGGTACAACTGTCTTCTAATATCACACAGAGCAACGTCTTTGGACTCAGAATTCAAGGGTCTCCTGGGATTTAGATCGCCAGAGGACGCCGACTTTCTGTCAAGTCAGTTGGTCTTGACCTGAAACCTTATACTTGAAGTACAGGAAGTGGAACCAATTACAGAAATCATCCGGTCCATATACTGTTTGGTAGAGACAACAACCATTCACACTGACATTCACACTGACATTCACACTATGGTCAATTTAGAGTGAGCAATTACACAGGAACTGTTGATAATCCAAAACTACAGGGATCAAACCAGTGACGTTCTTGCTGTAAGGCAAGAGCACCAACCACCCCTACACCCTGTGACTGACATTGGTTTGGGTTAGGTTCAATAGACACCCTGAATTGAATATAGGTCTTATATCTACATCTACATGTGGTCCAGCCTGAGGACCAGTGGGATTGGCTACAGCCAACTGTGTCAAAACCTGAAAAATATGAAAATATGAAAGAATATTTTCTTACACACCGTTTTTTACCAGAATTTATTCACCTTTATGTTTTACACAGTCAACCTAAAGACGACAGGAGTCTCCCACTGAGTCAGAGCTTTTTCCATCAATACAAGATTTCCAACCAGACACGAACATCTCAGTCAGAACAGCCCTCAGAAAATGAGGACGCACCTAAAATACCTGCATTTTTATATCAACGTGGAAATTTCACCTTCGTCACGAAGCATGGATTTCCTCATCATACTGTTAAAAAAAACACTTAAAAAATCTCCAAATACTGAGGCTAAATGCTACGACTGGAATGTTCCCCGAGGAGACGTCTAAGTTTCCTCCTGTGGTGAAACCCATTCATGATTTATTAGTCACCGCCCGTGTGTTAGATTTCCATGAGTGCGACATCCACTGGGGAGCTGTGGTGCATGTTCACCAGTACAAACATTCATATTATGATGTGAGTTTACCCAGAATTCTTGATGATCTGGGAAATTTGACACTTTTGGAACAATATCAGTGCAGCGGACTTCCAGTCTGAACCAACAGTGACATTCAAAACACATGCTGCGTGAACTTCCAGTCTGAACCAACAGTGACATCAAAACACATGCTGCGGAGCGCGCTCTCTCTCTGTGTGCAGCTGATTTTCTAGCTGCTCGTCACTGCTTCAAATATGTACACACACTTGGTATATTTATATATAAAAGAGAAAAACTAGGTTCACTTTATTTGGTAAATAATTTAAAAAAATGTAATTCGTACAAATATGCTGTCTGCGTCCAGGCATATGTAAGTCAGTATGTGTAGCCGTCGTCTCTTCCCCCGTCCAATGGAAGACGAGCAGATGTCTCACACGCACATATGTGATGTACAAGGTCTCTGCTGCTTGGCTTCAGCTGATGCAACTGGCGGTGAAGCTCCATCTCTGGAGCCGAGCCAGAGCCGAACACACTCACTGCCTTTATCCACACAGGAGAGGCGGAGGAGGTGGGGAAGGGGGAGAGGGTGAAGAGGGGGAGGAGGGGCGATGGCAGTCACATGGGTGGAAGCTTTGGTTGGAGTCAGGAGAGGGTACTGGGGGATGAAACACCCCCCTCCTTGCAACAGCAACAGCACACGGAGCAGGGATTCCAACATAGACCATCTGTGAGGGATGAGGAGACGATGGCGGCGGCGGCAGCGGCGGCAACTCCTCTCAACAGGAGCAGTTCCCACAGCCCTTCACACTGTTGAGGATCTCCTCCTGCAATTTTTTCCTCTCCTCCTCCTTCTGGGACAGAGCCTGCGCCGGCGGCTCGGCCGAGCTCTTGCCGCTGTTGAGGATTTTGCTGTGCTGTGTGTTCCACAGATCGGCGTACATGCTGCCGGGGGTGTTGAGGAGGGAGTGGTGGTCGCCACGCTCTGCCACTTTACCCTGGCAGAGAAAAGGAGGAGGATCAAGGAGGAAGAGATACATAAATTAGCAGAGAATAGCAAAATGAAGAGGCCACACACACACACACAGAGTCCTATAGTTAGCAGCTATTTTCCTGACCACACAACAGTGACCACATTTTGTGCCGACAGTCAGCCTGCCCCCCCCCCTCCAACGAGAGCCCATGCCGCCTCCCCAACAACTGTTGCATTTCATTTTGCAAAAATATGGCATCGCAGACACACGCGCGCATCCACACACAACAAACACACATCCCTCCCACACAGTGAAACACAAATGAAGGCGCCCTCTTCCCCCACCTCCCATGAGCCTGCAGAGGTGTTGGCATCAGCTTTACTGCACCCTGGATGGGCACGTGACTGCTCTCTGCTCATTATTTTAATGAGCACCGCAGGCAGTCCTCTGCTGGTGACACCGGCAAACGCCCCGGCGACATCACACACAAACATGCCTCGCTCACTACGACCCTCTGATCCCTGCCATCTGACTCTGGAAACACAGAACAACACATGCTCCGTCGCCAAAGTTCAAGGAAACCTCCTGGTTTTTATCTTATCCAACTCCGGTGGAAAATGTCACTTCAGTTCACCTCTGTGATGTTTTAAATTCACTCTTGATTTTCAGACGATAACTGACTTCACTCTGCCCCCCCACCACCGTTTCTTTTCTCCCCTAATCCCTTATTTGCTGCAGCATTTTTCAACATCTACCTCTACCTCTGCACCAAAAAGTCACAAAAAAAAAACCCGGTCTCCATCTCTTGACTCGGTCTTAAACGGTGCAGACAGGGATCGTTTGCGTGGCCACATGTATGCGTAGTCGTTAATAATGCCTCATCAGCGTCTGGGAAGCTGGCCCATACATTATTAGTCACCGAGACAACAAGACACGCCATCTGACCAAAACAGCCAGTCGAGTCTGAATGCTTTAATGAGCCCGTATGGAGAAAATAATACATTCACTTCAACTAACAGTGCCCTGTTGTTGTTAAAGTTAATGAGAAAAGCTAAACAAAGCATGTTTTTGTCATGCACGCTGCAGAAAAACGTAACTGAAAATAAATGTGGCAAAAAATAATAATAATAATAAAAAAACAGGCGACTTGTTGTGGGCATGTACAGTAGGCTGAGGGTCAGGCAGGGGGCAGTCTATCATATTTCTCTTAATGCCAAACGGTCTAATTGGACTGGCAATTAACACGGTGCATCTTCATCCTGGCAAACTCTAAAACACAAGTATTATTTACTTCTACGAACGTGTGACATTAACATCTGGAAGTGTTATTTCAGTGAGGAGAAAG
Source organism: Cynoglossus semilaevis (assembly GCF_000523025.1). Lineage (NCBI taxonomy): Eukaryota > Metazoa > Chordata > Actinopteri > Pleuronectiformes > Cynoglossidae > Cynoglossus > Cynoglossus semilaevis. Next base: position 15,172,065 of record NC_024321.1, read on the forward strand.
GTCAGGTGAAAAAATAAATAAATAAATAAGCTGATGAGTTCTTACGTCGTTCAACACTATAATCTCATCGGCGTCCACGATGGTGGAGAGTCTGTGGGCGATGAACACTGACGTCCTGTCCCTCACCAACTCCTTCATGGAGTTTAAGATGTGCTTTGGAGACAAAAGACAAATGAAATTATCTCTCTGTTAACAAGCACAGCTCCTAACCCAAAGGAAGGCACTTCCTCTGGTTTGCAATAATGCCAATCTGCAGAAAAAAAAAAAAAAGGAGTGGAGAGAAAAGAAAGGCACATGAATGACAGGATATATATGAAAAGCAATCGCAAACTTTGATTTGAAGAAGCGGCTAAGTCAACAGAATGTTGCTCAGCAACATCCACCTTCAATGTGTTTTTCTTTCCCTCCTGGTGTTTACATATGATAATTTTAAAAACACCATCGTGATGAGAAACACAAAGAAAAAAACCTCAATTAACAGAGGCATCCACTGCCCCACTCTTGGTTTTTTTCCTCTTCTTCTTCTTCTTAAAGTTCAGTGAGGACGTGCTGAACTTTCTCATTAAATGTAACATTTACAAAGACGCTGGAGTTTAAGCTGAGCTGCAGATTAAGTAGGAGAAAACAGTGGCTGTGTGTGTGTGTGTGTGTGTGCACGGAGGAGGGAGTGAATGCCACAGCAGGTGTGTGACGCAGGTCTGAGCCGACTTATTGTGTTCCTGCAGCAGGTGAATGTGTGGGTGTTTGTTCTGGTGAACGTGTGCCGCGGGGACGAGGCGAGGAGTCAACCTGTTCCCGCGGCACAGAGTGGGCATTTATGAGCGCGTTAGTGTACGAATGGATGCCCGCGTCTGCCTGGGCGTGCGAGTTCGTGCCCCATCGGGCCCACCTCTTCGGTGATGGAGTCCAGGGACGACGTGGCTTCATCGTACAGTAGGATGGCCGGGTTCTTCAGGATCGCTCGGGCGATTGCCACGCGTTGCTTCTCCCCTCCTGGAAACAAAAAGCAGATGATGTGACGGGATTAGGAATGACCAAGGAAGAGCATGGGCGAACAACGATACGTCATCCAAATACTCATATTCATGTCCTGATCCAGACACCTTACAGTCTGTAACCGTGTTGTGTATTTTACTACTGCAGTTCAACGTCTCATTGTCCTCATGGGTAGTTTATTTAAGTAGGTCAACGACGTCAGCAGTTTTGAGAAATTTCAATATCAGGGACAAAGACAGGAGCGAGGTTTACTGTAAGATTTGTTTCGTTATTGTACAAGAAATTTAATTTAAAAAAAAAAAAAAAAACACCTGACGAGCCTTAGCGCTGAATTCATTAATGTCTTCTCAGCAGCAGAACAGAGGACAGATGAGGACTCTACACCTCACCGTTCCAACATACCTCACCTCATCGATTTCTATAGCTGTGATTTTATATGGTTATTGGTGTATTGACACATAGAAGCAGTGTTCAAGTGACACCTTGACCAATGGTGAAGCAGGAGACGCTGTTTCCTGTTCAAAAGCTCTGCTCACTTTCTGTTCAGCTGGCTGAGTTAACATTTTTATTATTGTCTTTATTAATGTGTTTTATTGAAGCGTGGTCTGATGTGACGACAGTGTCAGGTTGAAGACTTTTTGACTTTAAATACAGAAGGACTTACTGGATAAAAATAGTCTTCTGTTAATAAGAAAATGAGCATTTTCCTGCTTCCTCACCATTTCCCTCGGTGCCATCTTTAAAAAACACAATCTTCCCGTCCACTGCATATTCATAGAAAACCAAACCCAAAGAAGTATCGGTACTGGTTCTTGGTTTTGGCAAGTACATAACAGGAAAATACTTAAAAAAAAAAAAAAAGGTATCTGGGGAAAAACTTCATTAGGATTATGCAGGTTTAGGAATTTTTTTTTTTTATCAGGTAATGACTTCAAAAACCGTATACCCTGCTGACCATACCAATGCTCCAGGCTGTGTTTACCTTTGAAGAAAATCTGCATTATGCAAGGATTTTCACGCTGCGTCTGACTTGGCCTTTATTGCATATGAGCTGTGTGGCCTCTTATAAGTAAGTAAGCACTGCAGATATGAACACTGCAGGCAGTGGAGAGGCACCAGTGAAGGAAAAAGGAAGCCCGAGAGCCCAGACTGCCCACCTCCACCAAATCCTGCCCACTCCCCACCCCCCACCCGCCCCCCCCCCCTCCTGACTCATAAAGGCACTGGCAGCTGTTGCGTACAGCAGCAGAGAAATTAATGAGAAGTTAGTCATGTCTTTATTTTGTCCGCGCACTCACTCACTCATTCACTCATTCAGTAGCTTTGCACAAAGAAATCTGTGCTGTTTGTAATTGCATCTTGAAGGTGGAGTGCAAGAGCTCCAACACAGTGTGTTTATGTGGGGCTAAATTAGTTGCAGGGAGATGCTAGGAGCCAAATACTGTACTACTCAATCCTGTGTTATCGCTGCATATCAAATGAGATTAAATATAACTGTGAGGAAACATGCCAAGTCCATATACTGTGTACATGAAAAAAACCAAGAGGGTAAAAATAATGACGGTGCCACCAGAGATTGGTCCACGGCACCGTCGTGATTTCATGTCCTAAAAGGACGGAAAATTTAATTATCGGATTATTTTAATTATAACCTCATCCCAGTGGACAACAGCTCGTAGTTACAGTTTATTTAATTTCACATGACTTTTTTTTTTGCAGACATTCTTTTTAACGCAGTAGTAACCTTACTGTGATACTCATAGATATAAATTTTAAAAGATGCTAATCCTTCATGGAGGTTTTCACAAATAGTCAAAGCAGTTCATATAACTGCAGAAATAAAGCCACGCAGTGCACAGAACAAGGTGCAAAATAGGTTTTCAAATGTAACTTATTAGCAGCGCTTGACTACAAGTTCAGATCAGGTGACCTTCCCTGAGGAAGAACGACTAGAAGGACTGTAGACGGTCTGAAGTCTGGACAGAGTACAAGTCCTAGTCCCTAATAGTGGCTTTCAGCACTAATAATTCGATGGCGTGGGGAAAATGTCCCAAGAGGCTAAGCCAACTTGGTTTGGCCTGCTCAGACAACAGTGTGCAGTACCATGTTTTCAACACATAATTAACCCGTAAGATTTAGAGGGGCGCTGTTTTACACTTCATAAAACGCCCTCTCAAAGACAGAGAGAGGAGACAACAGTGTTTTGTTTTTGTGACGGTTATATTCTGTATATGTATATATATATATACAAACATATATATATATATATATATACATACATATATATATTCATATATACATATCCAAATATATATATGAAAATAAAGAAATACAATTTACTCTGACATTACTTTTTTTTAATATTCTGCTGTATTCTCTATGCTGTCACTTATCCAGATGAAGTTCTTTTAATTGCCTGAGTAGATCAACATTTTTTTTCTTTTACTTTATTTTAAACACTTGTCAAATGGTGCAGCAAACCTGACAGCTTGAGGCCCCGCTCCCCAACCTGGGTGTTATAGCCATGGGGCATCCTGAGGATAGCGTCATGGAGGCCTGCTAGACGTGCCACTTGGTAAACCTCCTCCGCTGTAGCGTTAATGTTCCCGTACTGCAGGTTGTAGAAGATGGTGTTGTGGAACAGAACGGCATCCTGACAAAATACAGAGAGGAGAGAAAATAATTAATCTGGCTTCAAAGAATGTTTTTTTTTTCCATTTTTTATTGCAGAAACGACACAAACAAAAGACGGCAGATTCTCAAACCATTTAAAGAAGGACAGAAAGCAGAAAAAACAAATGTTCCATCTGTTCAGATCAGCCTCTGAGCTCACTGCAGTAAAAAGTTATTGGCAATAAACTTATTACTACGGCTGTTAACTATTACTGCTGATCCTCTGTTATTAACCATACTATTACTCAAATATTATAATGTTCTGAATAGTTACAGGTTAAAACACAAGAATCCAAAAACTGGCATGTGACAAATTCAAACTTTATTTTATTCCTTCAAATTCTTCATTATTTAATGTACCTTAAACAAGATTCTGGGTCAGACCATTGGGGCACTGGGTTTATCTGAGGTTAATAAAGCTCACAGGTTTAACAAGCCATACTTCTTCTATTTTGTCAATATGATCTTTACTGAAGTTGACTTCCTTTTGGTGAAGGCACTGTCGGGTATGAACTGATGACTGGTCGAAATGAATGTCTTGTAATATGATATTTATATAATCAGCGTAACCTAACAGCAGCGTCACACTGATTCCATAATGTTTGAAAAAAAAAATAGAAGAAACACTGCCACGTACATACTGTTTATGGATGACAGTGTACCAACTTTTCTAAAAAACAAAGTTAGTATATTATTATTATGGTATGAATGTTTTGTCGTGTCTCAGACCTGCGGTACAATCCCCAAAGCTCTCCTCAGGCTGTCGAGGCTGACGTCTCGGATGTTTTGCCCTGCTATATAGATGTTCCCCTGCTGGGGCTCAAAGAAGCGGAACAACAGGCGAACGATGGTGCTCTTCCTGCAACCAGATGAGGAAACAATCATCATCACAGCTCCTGCGGTCTGCTGATGATATCGGCTGATACAAATCACTGCACATATAAATGAGTCGACACACCACAGCCGGCTGAAGGTTTAACTGTCAGTGGATCAGTGCGAGATACATTTCAAGATTTACCCAGATCCGCTGCCGCCGACTATGGCCACCTTCTTCCCGGCAGGCACCTCAAAGGACACTCCATTTAAGACTCTCTGGCCTTCCAGGTACTCGAAATAGACGTCTTCAAAACGGATGGTGGCCTCCTGCGGTGTGACGGCCAGAGGTGGCGCCAGATCTTTCTCCTGGAGCAGAGCGTAGAAGAGTTAAAGCGTTAAATGAAAAGAACACAGATGGATACAGAACAGCCACTGGCAGAGAAGGCCCAGCATGATGCAACGTTACTCCAACACGTTGTAAAGAGGAATAACAGCGGAGCGCAGAGCCAACACAGACTTGCATAAAGCAGAGGCATCACATCAAAATTGGAGAGACCGTTTGAAAAAGACCATCTGAACCTTCACACGCTGCCCTTCACAGTGACTGGGGGAATCAATCGGCCCCGGAAACTTTGGGAACACACTGAGCTGAGTCACGCTGCCGAGACGCAGCCAAGGTCAACAGTGAATAAAGCGCGTCCTTTGCCTGGGAGTCGACGCCCGTTCTGCTCTGTCTCTGTGCTGCCTTACAGCAACACCATCGTCACCGTTCACCTCCAACAACACAATACAAACAACTGCAGTTGATGACTGGAAACAGATGTTAATTTTAATGTAGCTTACAAAACCAAACGCAGCCCAGTGTATTTAAAACAACCCAATGTCCTACTGGGCTGAGGTCCAGTCCACAGGGAAGGACAGACTACTGCTCACTGGTGCAAAACAAAAAAAAAACGGACCGAGTTTTTTTTTTTCATCCTGTAATTTTTTTAGCTTGGAGCTGGAAACCGTATTCACACTGTTTATCAGCAGGTGCACATTTCTGCCACACACTCACTGCACACACAAACGGAGAGGAAGTTAAATAGAAAGGTCACAATAACAGCTCATAGTTTCAGTGTTCAAGGTTGAACAGAAACTTTAATTATTCAGCTCATGATACCTTAAAAAAAAAAAATCAGAATTTATCCAAAAAAAATAACATCCTCTATATTAACATATTTATAACACAATCACCAGACGTTACTTTGGTTTCTCAATTTTTTCAACAATGAGATTAAACATCTTAATCCTGCAACCACTTTGGATTGGTTTAACTAATCCAAATCTTTTTAACATTTGTCTGTTATTATTGTTTTTTGCTTTCACAAACGAACTGAATTTTCCAGAGTCCTTCACTGTTGAGTGAGTAAATAAAGCCAATGTGCTTTTACAATGGTAACAAAAAGAAAAAAATCACATCCAGTATTTTGGAGAGGCATTGATTAATAGTAATTAAAAAAACAACAATTAGCTGCTAATGAAAATAACCCAGGCTGACTGCTGTAGATGTGAATGTGCTGCTGGGAAAGAAAAGGAAATCTGTGTTAATTAAGAAAATTACAATTGAAACTGAGTCAAAATCCGACCCTGAAAGGTTCAACAAGAAAAGAAAAAAAAAAAAAAACAACTTCTGAGCTCAACTTAGAAAGCTAATTTATTTATTTATATTCACATTAATTATTTCTGGCTAGACTGCATTTAAAGCGGAAAACAGCAAAAAAAAAAAAAATATATATATATATAAAAGCTTCAAACATTACAGGATTATTAGCCATTATGGACTCATTTGTTAACTTCACGTTCAGGTGCAAAACTTATATGTAAGTATTCATCTCAGATCACAGATTCAGATTAGAAACTGAGAGATCACTAATTTAAACTTCTGTGGCTGAATCACAGAATCTCAGCTCGACGACAGCTCGGCTACAATTGCTCACATCCTGAGAATAACCTGATGGAGATCACACTGAGGTGAAAGGAAGCGATATCACACACACGCACACACATGCACGCACACACGACGAGCAGCAAGCGTCGAGGAAGCACCTGAGTCACATCAAGCATGTAATTACCAGGTTTGACTACAACCTATCATTTCACCGCAGCACATGCAGATGAGTTAGCCATGTCATGCAACATCAAACATCTCAGGAGCAACTCAGCACTGTGTTAAAAACTTTCATTTCTCTCAAAGGATTCCTGCCCGGGTCATGTTACTGTGGTGTTTTGTCAAATGGAAGTGAAAGGAAGGAGACGGAGAACGGCGACGTCACGTACCTTGATTTTAGTGTCGAGGCTGAGCAGAGTGAAAAGAGTGTTCATGTCGATGAGAGCCTGCCTGGTCTCTCTGTAAACTGTGCCCAGGAAGTTGAGGGGGAGGGAGAGCTGAAAAAGCAGGCCGTTCACCATCACCAGGTCTCCCACCGTCATCGTACCTGCGTTTCGACAGCACAACAGACGCACAACAGATGCACGTCAGACTCATGAAGACAAAATGTTAACACAGCTCTGAAAATGTCTTTTCCACTACAGAGTTGAGTCTATGTGATGTTTTAAATTAAACAAGTATAAATGCATTAACCAAATAATAACTTTCCCTGCCCTACTGCTTAAGCCAGTGTTAATCAACTGGTGGACCCCTGGACCAAATCTGGCCCATGGATCTCAAAATTGTTTTCGAAAAGAGGTGGTCCCAACTATTAAAGCAAGTGAAAAAGGCGTAATTAATTAGGGTCTAACTATCAGTGTCATAAATGTCAAATAATTATGTTAGACAAAATGTGATTTTTATTTTATTTTGTTTGAGTGTCAGGCCCGGCCCATGTGTTGTCTATCCAGAAAAAAAAATTGACCCTACAGTATAAGGTCACCTACGTATATTAGACAAATATAAGTGACCCTTGTCTTAGACTTCAATATAAAAAGGCAGCGTTAAAACAAATAAAAAATGTTCAAATCAAACTCTCGGCATACGTGTATCTAGGACTTTTGGGATTGTATCCTTTACATTTGAGACGCTTAGACTTCAATATAAAAAGGCACCGTTAAAACAAATAAAACATGTTCAAATCGAACTCTCGGCATACGTGTATCTAGGACTTTTGGGATTGTATCCTTTACATTTGAGACCTGACTATATATATATTGAACCCAGCTCCCTCACCTGTTGTGATTCCTTTGCTGGCCAGCAACATGATGCCGGTGAGGCCGATGCTGAAGATGGCACTCTGGCCAAAGTTGAGCATGGCCAGTGTGGATGTAGTTTTCAAAGAGGATGACTCATAAGTCTTCAGAAATCCATCATACTTTTCAGCCTCGTACTTCTCATTGTTGAAGTACTGCAGCAGAGATGGAGAAGGAGAACAGGGTTCAGAGGCCAACGGAGAGGGAGAGCGCACAAGGATTTTTACAAGAAAGTGAAAGTTGCGAGGGAAAAAGAAAGAGGAAGACAAAATAATGGTGAAGGTTAAAGGTTAAGAAAGCATTTAGAACAGCGTCAGGCACAGGGACAGCCGGCTTCAAGGCTGCATTTGTTCCCAGTGAACCCCTCCGGGTGTAGTCTGGGTCTCTGTCAGCATCTAAAGCACCGTCCCCCCTCCAAATGTCCCCTTTCGTCATTTCCTCTTCTCTTATTTTAAAAGGCAAAGGTCCAAAATCCAACGTTGGCCTCACTGAGCTGGACACACTTTGAGGGCTTTACAGAAGGCTAACGCTAACGGCAAAAAGATTTTTTTCTGATTTGAAGTAAAAGCCTTAATGACACTCAGTCCTGTCTGAAAGATTTGGGTTTATGCTTTCTTGTTTGACTAAGTGCTGCGCCACACACTAATTCTGATTAAGACGTACAGCCATCAGTGTAGAGATGAACAGCCTCATGAATCAGCCTCCAGCACATCTGTTAAAATCTGCCCATAAAGTCGCAGCATATTCACAACAACGGCCCTCCCAGACTCTACTGCCAATTACCTAATATTGCTGTTTGTTTAGTTTGCACTATTGTTTCTCTGCTGGTTAAGTGGGCGATTTGCTTCTCTAGCTAACGGCAGTAGTGCTGTGCCGCCGCCGCCGCCGCCTTGTCTCTCATTTACATATGCGGAAATGCAGGGAACCACAGAGAGAAGGAAGGAAAGTAGCACATGGAGTACAAACCAAAGCAATGCAAGGCACCGCGTTCAGGGTTTCTTTTTTCCAGCCCTTTGTGAAAGTGGAACGGATTTCTGAGTGGGTGGAGATCTAATTACATATGCACACTCACAGCTCAGAGTGATGCTAAATCTGGCTGTGTTGACACAGATGACACAAAATAACACGAGAAAACACTAAGGAGAAAAAAAAAACAGACACACAAAAAACCAGGGAGGAATATAATACAGTTAAGAACACAACAAGAACACTTGTAAATCTGGAGCAGTACACAAAAGAGGCTGAGAGTGAGAATGTGTCATTGTGTTCATGTTCTCTGTGCAGTGATGTTTTGCAGACTTCATGATTGCAAATTTGAAAGAGATAAAAAAAAGAAAAAGTAATACTTAAACCAGAGAGAAACACTTAAACTTAAACAAAAACACTAGAGGATTGGAACATAAAGCCTCCTCCAAGACACTGCTGAATTTACTGTGACCCTCCAAAACAATATCATGTAACTTAGTCCATACTGGATTCATGGTAAAAACCTGGTCTGGACGAGGCCTGAAACAATAAATACCTGGTAGAAAAAGTACCAAGGACCAAAGTTTTTTGTTAATTTGTGTTCAATCCGTCCTCCTCAAAAACTCTAAAGCATAATTAACCTGATTGTGATTTAATGAAAGCTTATTTTTGTCAGGCGCCAAATTGGGCTGAAAAGGTTTGGAAATCACTGCAGTGATCATAACATGTAGGCAAGAGGAGGAGGAAGAGGGAGGAGGAGGAGGAGGAAGGGTGGTGTTGCCAGAGGGGGAGTGTTGGAACATAAAGCATGCTGTGTTGATTTGATTAAATTCGGATTTTTAAACTACCATGTCCCGAGACGTATTTGAAATAATGTGTTCCACGGATGAAGAAACTATGGCTCCCTGGATTGAGACCCTTAAATTCAAATTTAAAACTCCACTGGTCCTTGCTCCTGCTTTAACGGTTTGTGTGTGAAAGTAAAGGAGAAAGCGCAGAGACAAAGAGGACAGTCGGCACTTTTCTTTGATTAAAAGAGAAGTCGTGATATTTAAATATTTTCTTTATTTTTCTTCTTTTAAGACTGGAGAGTGCTGTGCTGTGTCCATGTTTGTCTCACCTTAACGGTCTCATAGTTGAGGAGGGAGTCGATGGCTGCGTTGCCTGCTTCATTATCCGCTTTGTTCATTTGTATCCGGAAACGAGTCCTGTGAGAAGACACACATCCACAGTGACTGACTGAGGGGGTGAAAACAGACTGTAAAAATAAATTAGTCCTCAGTTTGACCCCAAGTTTAAAGACACCAAGAAATGCATTTGCAGATGAGGACAAGAACAGATTAGAAGTAGAATAAAAAATGAAAAATTAAGCACTGGCATTGGGCAAGTTTTTTTTTTTTTAAACAAGATTCTTTTTAGATTTGTGATTGTTTTGCTTCAATTTAGGCCAGTGCCCTCCTCTACCCCCCAAAAATGGGACAGGAGAGTAAATCTCCCTGGGGTACACAGAGCTAATGCAGCAGGGGACGCAGCAAGGCCAATTACATTTGATTTCAATATTTTCTTTAATTGTGCCAGGGTGGGAAAACTGCAGTGATTTGTAATGATATTTCCTTTGAGAACAGCAGTTCAGAACGAATAAGAGCGGATTTGAAAATGTTTAGAGGAGGGAAGGAGCAAAATGGCTGTGACTGTGACTGTGTGCTGAGTGTAGGTTAAACAGTAATAGAAAATTAATTAAATACTAATAAAAAATTAAATTATTAAAAAAGCCATTATTTCACTAATCAGAATTACAGAATTAATAATATTTTTTAAAAATCAAATATTAATAACATTTTGTTATATTTAAAAAAAAATTAAAGCTTTAATGTTTAGGCAAAGATTTGCTACTTTCAGTTTTAGTCTGACAAAAAATTGAAAAAAATAATTTGTTTTACTTCTTCCTGAAGAAAAGAGATAATCATGCTGTGATTATAAACAGTACAAAGAGAGAGAGAGAGAGAGAGAGAGCACAGAGATCCTGACTGTTACCTCCACTGAGTGAAGAGGACGGTGAAAACGGTGTATGCGGATAAGGTGCCCAAGGCCACTGCTGCAAACTGTCCACCACACTTGTAATACTGCGGATGAGAAACACACAGGCTGTGACTCTGAACACTGACCGCCTCACACAGACTCCTGCCACGGTGTCACAATGGTAATCCAAGAGAGCTCCGTTTTTAATTATTCCACTATGAAATTGAGTGTTACAAATGGAGGGGAAAAACTATAAGAAGTAATTGTGCTAATGCTTTAGCTATTTGGGCAATGGAGTCTGCCCTCATTACAGGCAGAGTGACATTATCGTCCAGGGTGGAATAATAGCAGGAAGCTATAGAGGAGCCGCTCGTTCCATGCCAGTCGAAGGGGGTATGACGGGGGGGCGGGGCGGAGGGGGTATGTGTAAGGCATACTCTGCAGGAGGACATTAAGGGGCTACAACAAAGCTTTGGGACTCATCAACGACAATAATAGGCTCTGTGTTGCCCCCGACGTTCGCGGGGATTCATATTCCATTTAAAATGTAAATGAGCTCATATTGAGAAATTAATTTCCGGACAATCTGCTCTGAAGTGCGTCAAGGTGATGAAAGCGTCTGCGCTAACACCAAGAGCTGAACCAGTGGCAGAAACATGAAATGAGGGAACATTTCTCAGCAGCGTTACTACAATCGCCCATAACTGTGTGTCAATTCTACATTACGACTCACCAAGATGGCACTGACGAGGCCCATCTCAAAGACGGTGGGGCCAAGATTGAAGACCAGGGCGCTGAGAACAAAGGAGATGCCCCGTGTGCCGCGGTCGATGGCCTTGGACAGGGCTCCTGTCTGTCGGTTCAGATGGAAAGCCAGATCTAGATTGTGCAGGTGGAGGAAGACATTCTTGGCGATGCGCCGGATGGAACTCTGGGCCACCTTGCCGAACACAGTGTTCCTCAGCTCATTGAAGAGGGCCGAGCAAGCCCGTGACACACCATCTGGGATAGCAGAGGAGACGGAGAGTTTAGCACACCAGCTGTGAGACGCAGGGAGGTTTGAACAGTGGGGCTGGGTGTTATGATGCTGTCTGGTGAAAATGTACCATCATTTTATCCCATCCTGGCTGTGAGGAAGCAGCACAATGGGAATTCACACATACATTTCTCTGGCCTGTGATATAGTGAATATATGTAAAAGACAGACAGTTCTTTTTACATCATCTTTGGTCTGCAGTGAGGAGCCCAGACTCATCTGAAGCCTCTGTAATTACAGATAGATGTTATCTGATTCGTAGCGGTGACAGGCCAGCACACTCTGTACTGATCAAAAGGAATCTGAAGTGTGACCTGGACACGTGCAGGTACAGAGATTTTTTTCCATTTTTTGGATGTAGAACTTATAAATGATCTGTATTTTCTTTCTAAGTTCTATTGCATCCGTGACATTCCACAATTAACTGCTGAGATGCAACATCACAAAAAAACGGCAGAGATAATGAACCACAACAACTCAGCCACAAAATCACAGGCAACAAAATATTATCATGTTGCAAAAATGATTTGCAAAAAATATGATTTACATCAATTTAAGGTGACAACAATGGACAAATTGTCTTCAATCAGAAACCATGTACCGACCCCGAAAATACTTAGCTCACCGAGTACCACCATTATGACTAACAATGATAGACAGCCACACACTGTGCAGCCATGTACCACAAGTGGTATACATACCTTAGTTTGAGAACCACAGCTCTATACTGAATCTGTATTAAACAGGAAAATGTATCTGTTTTACACCTTGAAAAAAAGTTTTATATATTTATATATATATTAATAAATTCAAGACTTTCTTTAAGCGATTTAAAATCATTTGAAACAGAATTAAATGGCAGCAGCAACGGTATTATTTTTTTAGGTGTAGCTTAGGTAACAGTATTATTTTTTTAGGTGTAGCTTAGGTCAACTCATTCCTCTCAAAGCTTTCGGGGGGAACATAGAATGCTTGAAAACATAAATTAAAAAGAAATGGGAATCTGAATCCTAAATTTAAAAAGTGTGAGACTGAATGCACCTCCACCAGCTCACAGACTGTTTGGCTAGAACACTCTTGTTAGATTATTTATAACCCCTCAAAACAGCAGACAGTTAAAAAACTCTGCAGTGTCTAAGAGGGCGAGCACACTCGTGTATTACTAGAGCTGTCCTACTGTACGTTACAGCGATCTGGAATACTGTAAACACTACCACAAAGGCCACTATCAGTTGTTGCTGTTTCACATAACTGCTGTAGAGACGACTGATCTGTTAAGGAAATGAAACCAGGGCCAGATACGTCAGAGAACCTCTGCACTGCGTTCAAGACGTCAAAGACAAGAAGTCATGACTTTCGGCAAGTTGTAAAATTCATACAAGACAAGTCTACAGAGTAGAGGCCAAAAACTAGTTGTTTTTATAAATGGTAAGGCGCATCACCTTAGGGGGTGCCAGAGCACGTTAGGGGAGGTGAAAACGAGAAAAAGAAAAAGGTGGATTCTTTCTCCTAGGACTTACACAAGAAGAAATTGATGTATTTGTTGCACGTACAGTGAGATTTGCTATCACTTACTTTTTTAAACTTTCAAAACCACTTGATTTTTTGTAGGGTTGATGTGAACATTGAGTTACATGATTGTTTATAACAAATATTATTTATTTTTTTTTTTTTACCATGTAACAATTTTCTGTAAGTATGCGTAGGCTTTTTGTGTCACAGTTAAAGGTACATAAATATATAATCCCAGTTTGTGACAACAACCTGTCTGCCTTAACTGGTCGACGTGATACAAATTTCAAACTCTTGTCTTTTTGTTCTTGGCTGTTTGTTTTTTTCCCCTCTTTCTCAGTAGTGACAGGCCTCCTAACCTTTGAAAGTTTAAAATAACACGGTGTGGGGCCAGTGTTTAATTTAGCCTCCACAGTCTTCGGGCTCCCGCTTTGTTGACATATCCCACACGTGTGGCTCTCAGCTGAGCTGGGCAGATTCACAGAGAGAGATGAGTCACTCTGTATCTAAGACAATCTGCTGCCGTTCAAAGGCTTCAAACAGTCAAAAAGGATGGTGTTAACGCCGAGACCCCAAATCTTTACTGCTTCTGGCCATAGTGAAAAGATTACGCTTGATCTGCGACATTTATGCTCTTTTGTTGCTTGTTAGTATCGGCAAAAAAAATGTTTTTTTGAGTTTGAATTTCAGTTCGATATAAATCATCATTCTAATGAATTTCCTAAGAAGTATTGAAATTGTGATTATATTGTGTTTGAATGACACACGGCCTTCCTGTGGGTATTTTACTTTTTTTCGTACGAGACTTTCCTCCCGAGACCAAAGGCTAATAATGGCTGTGTGTGCTGGTGTTGACAGGGCTGTAATGTGGCGTTAAATAGGACTCCTCATGTAATGAACAATGTGTCTACAACAGACGAGGTAGGACAAGCAATATACTATGTTTTCATCCAAATGATACAGTCACCACAGGGTCAGAGTCCCCCACCACAGACCTGAGGGTGGCAAAGGAAGAACCCCCCAAAAAAAAAATCTGTTTTTTTTTGTTTTTTGCTTTAATACCAAGAAAAAAATTCTGTTTTTTTTGTTTTTTGCTTTAATACCAATCTCCATTTTCTTTTGCCGTCCTTATTCTCCCTCTCTGAATACCTGTCCCTGTGCTCCACAGCAGAAAGCATTAGTGTCCGAGACCTAAGTGGTGTCATTAAAGTAAGTGGCTGCTGGACTAAGTGTACATTGCATCTAAGATCTCACTCAAGGCCATAGTGAGTTTCAGTGGGTGTCAAGTTCACTTGGTGAATTTTTTTTTTATCAAAATGGAAAGGTAAAAAAAAAAACTTTAGGGAAAAAAAAAATCAAATTCACTTTACATTAAGAGGAAAGTCTTGAAAAGCAGTCTTTCTTTTAAGCAAGGAAAGTGAAAGAAAAATCCCTGGCCTCGGTAACACTGACAATATAGAACTGCTTTCAAAAAAGATATTAACAAGTTCCTCCCCACTGCTTTGAAAATATATCCAGCTCTGTTTGCTGAGGGAGCACACAGGTATCGTGCACAAAAGTCGTCAGTATTCACCAGAGGGCCGTATGGATTTATAGAAAGTCGCTCCGGCAGAGCAGAGCACATTTTGTAAATAGTGTGAAGGGGGTTAGGCGGAGGTTGCGGAGCGGCATTGATATGAATGCGCTGGGAAAGGTCATCTGGCAGATAACAGGCAGTCAAACTCTCCCCACCTCCCACCCCCAACACCCCCAGTCCCTTCTGATGCATGCGGCACCTGCCAGTGCAACACAAGTCTGGGACTCACAGCCAATCAGCACAGCCGTTGCCATGGTAGCCACAGTGCTTGGCGCGTCACTTAGGTTCAGCATGTGTCCCGACATCTGGTTAAGCTCGTCCACTGCATACTTAAACATGAAGGGCACCGTCACATTGGTGATCTGGGGAGGGCAGAGGAAAAGTGAGGGGACGTTTGGGGAGGAGGAGGAGGAGGAGGAGGAGGAGGAGGAGGGGCAAAAACAGAGGGAGAGAAGAGAGAACGACGGAGTGTGAATAGTTTCAGATAGCACATTAGACAAACATATGCTCGATACAACACGGCCTCGGCAGCGGCGCTCCATATTATCTATTGACGTGTGGCACCAATGTGCTCCACATGAATTCATATGTATCCTTGAACACACTTGAATAAGATATACTGGATATAGAGCAGGAAATGTATGTGTGGTGTAATGTGTGTGTATTTTTCTCCACCGGCTCGGCTGGTGCTGCAGCCTCGTACTAATGGAAGTGAAATGGTTATTAGGGCTAATTAAAAGCACAGGGACAGCTGTGTGACTCAGGATAGGCGGTCCACAGTGCATTAGGACAGCCAGAGAACACAGCAGCACACCACAGCGTTTATATTTCAAACACATTTCATTCGAACCTCTCAGCCCTTTACACTCAGGGTTCTATTTTTTTTTTCCTTTCAATTTTTCAATTTTTGTTCTATTATACCTATCCAATTCTACATTATGCAAATTAGAAAAAGGTAAAAAGTAACAATAATTACATAGGAAACAGATGTGATAAATATATATATATGTGACATATACATAGGTTTACATATACAGTATATTTAGAAAAATATAATTTATAATTTTCAAAAAAATTTTTACACACACATATTCAAATGCATATCTACATATATACCCATATATATGCAAATGTATGTATATACAGAAATATCTATGTAACGATGTGTGTATTATCATTATCTTTATATAATTATAGAGGTATTAGCCTGAATCGCTAAGGAAATGGGATAAATATATGATGTTACAATTTATTAGTTTTTGTTGTTGTTTTTTCTTGTTGACTCCAAAGTTCAAATAAAGTTTCTAAATTAAAAAAAAACAAATGAGTTATTACTGGGTTAAATCATGTGCTCAGGCCATTTGTTAATTATCTACTGTTATCTCGTCAGTCGAGTTGGAAGTCATCCGTCTTTTGCAGGGTCACGTAGAGACGAAACCAACTTTCCAACTTACAGCCACAATTATTCACATCTTCAACTAACTCATTTTCATTAGTTTAACCTGCAGTGTAGACAACCAGCAACAACAAACCAATAAACAGCCTCATTCTTGTCTTGTCTTTAATACTGCCATTAGTGACAACGATACAACAATATGACGTGGGCTCATCTCTTGTGTAAGTATTTGACGTAGGCTCTGGAGAAATGCTGCTAATTTGGTTTAATCATTACAGTGGGAGCAAAACAGTCAGAAAACTGACTACATACCAACTGACATCCAACTATTGCTGTGTCTAAAAATATATCTCACGATTTCCTAGTGTGTACAAGCTGCATCTCAAATGTTTTAGGTGCAGTGTTCAGTTTTTCTGTGATTTTTTTTTTTCAACTGCCACAGTTCACAGATCTATGCAACTAACATCTACAACACCAGAATCCGAATGCTCGGCTAGCATCTTTGTGTTGTTGATTAATCCCTGTCAAGACACAAACTCATGAACTCATTAATTTAATGTGAGACACATACAAGGACCTAAAGCACAAAATGTCGGCCCCAGTCACAGAGGGCAGCGAAAACAAGAGCTTTAACATCATTCTTACTGGGAATGAAAATGTCACTGATAATGTAGAGGGCGAAGGAACAACGCGATGTAAGCACATAATTATTCTGCTGATTTGAAAATTGCCTCCACGCCAGTGGTGGCGTTAATTCAAACAGACAAAATGGAGTACTGGAGTGTAACCCCCGACCAGGCAGAAAAACAGTAGAAGATTGAACAGCACCAGCGCACGCTCTACTCCTCAGCACACACTAGAGGGAGCCATGCTGGGGGCAGCAGGACATAATCATTTAGAAGCTGAGAATGTGTGATTGTTTTCCAGAATGTAAATTAGAGACCATCAACAAAGGAAAAGAAGAGGTGCCGTTCACTGATTGATGCTGGGAGTTAATTAATTAATTATTTGTTCATGTATTTATTTATTTTTATGCCGACACGTGTTATTTATAGATTTCTGTGAACACATGCAGCTTGTGAAAAGGTTGCGGGTTCTTGACCTTTTTTTAAAATAACAATAACATACATGTACATTGAATTATAATAATAATTTGTAATTAGACTCAATGTTGGCATTTACGCAGCACGGAAGCTCAAGACGTCGACGTGATTGTAATTCTAATTCTTTTTAACTACTAACTTCTGAGAAAAGAAGTAGTATTAGTAGAATTAGCAAGTTTGTATGAATCACAGGGAAGATGATCTTAACACCAACACTTAGCAGCAGTTAACATATTTAGCACTTTATATTTTAGTTGTAGGTATTGTGTTTCAAGCTACTGAGGAATCTGGGAAGCCGGAAAAGATTATAGCAGTTATGACAATCATGATCGTTGGGGTGTTTTATTTCATTAGTCGTTTTACCACCTTTATAGCTTCTTGTAAAACTTGTTTCTCATTATGACAGACTCGTAAGTTGTATTGTTAGGGTGAATGTTGAAGAAAATATCAGAGCTTTGTGGCGTTGTTGTGCACTAATCCGATAGGTTTATAAAAGAAAGAAATAGAAAACAACTTTACCTTGGCGCAAGCCAGCAGCCCCAGTGAAACAGCAACGCGGGCACGCAGATCTGGTCTATCCTTCGGCCACACATATGACAGCATCGCAGAGAGAATTTTGGCTGAATTCACCTCCTTCAGCTGCAAAGGGAAAAAAAAAACATATTATTACAGCCTGACGTTTGATATTAGCTGGAAATGTCAGTCCAATAAAGGACTAATCTGAGCAGGCTTCGACTGTAAAATCTGCTCACCTACCTTATGTTTACTAATTGTCACAGCTAACTGATGTTGTATATTAAGTGTTGCAATCACATTGACCTATACACCCCTCTAGGGGCAGACATGTGGAACACTAAATGTCAGCGGGATCCCCATAGGAGATCTGGAGGAGCTATGACAGCAGACTCCAGGTGGACCGGGGTATCCAGCCTGACACTACATGTCCCAGGAGACACCTGGGCTGTCATCTCAGCTGAGGTGGAGAGCCCAGTGGTGCCAGTGTGGCTGTTTACACACACTCCACCTCACACCTGCCACGGGGACTCTCTGCAGGCCAACCAACACGGAGTAATTCCTCTAATCTGGACAATATGGTGGCACCATTATGCTGCCCTGCTGTATGGCAGCGGTCCTAATACATTACTGTAAGACTGGGCCCATCACCTGCCTTGAATCAAAAACAATCAAGCCAAACATGTCAGAGCAAAGCTGAGCTGGACGTATTTAGTAGAGATATGAACCCAACGCCTCAATTCTAATGGTTAATGGATAATCTTTTCAAAAAAAATGTATTTGAAAATATAGTCTTAATATACATTTAACAAAAAGTAAAGAAATTCATACTTGGAATGAATCAAAGTTCTTTACTCACCACGTTCTGCGGATCGGCATTGAGGCGTCCTCCTGCATTTCCATGCCAACATGTTCGTTTGTCTATTAGCTGCAAATGCTTTAAAAACAAAAAAGAAAAAGAAAAAACAGACCCAACTTTTTTAATATTTGCTTGTTTTTTTCTTAATACACAATTCAGAGGAATTCAGGAGTACTCACTTTGGCTGCGTCCAAAATCCGACCACAGTCCTTCCTGTTTGTGCTCCATGCCGCAGTTCGTAAGTGTGGGGAACAAATTAACTGAAACACACAAGAACATTCTATCAATTAAACTCCTAGTGATTCCCAACCACTGAGCCGCAGCACACCAGAGATCATCAGGTGACCCACAGAAAATGATGCCCTCTGACAATATTCAAAAGAATTGAAAGAGAGAGTGACTCTCTTGATATTTGTGTGCAACATTCTTCAATTACTGTCAGTACATCAGCTTCTTGTTCAACCAAACAGGCCTAGGTTTCATACCAAATATGAAATTCAGTGTAATTCAGTGTGATTACACTGAAAGTACAAGATCATCCATTACATATACTTTTTCATTTTGTGTGGTGAAGCACTATGGTATTTTTCAAATATTCATACGTATGTGCAGCGTGCAGTGTTTCTATGGCTGTAAATATATCTTGGAACAAAATGAACTACGATTAAGATCAAATATAAACATAAATAAGTTCAGATATACGAACAAACATTTTCTTTTCTATTTGGCACCAGAGATATCGTCAGTAACACGATTCCATCAGTCCAGGTTAAAAGCTTAAACAACCTTTGGCTGCGAATGGAGAAAAAACAGCAGCAACAGCATATGTTGACTTTCAGAAATTAATTTCCCTAACATTTAAAACCACATGTACTCAGTGGGGACAAACACTTAATGGCACAATTAACGTTTGACATAACTGGACTATTTTTTCTCAAAAATAACTGGCAAAAAAAAAAAAAAATTAACAACATTTTTAATTAACCAACTCAATTGTTTCAGCAACTTTTCTCATTATAAAGTACATGCTGTTGCCAGGTTACTAAGTTCGTGAAGCTAAAAATAAGCAGGTATCCCAGTGATGTTCACGAAGAAGAAAACACACAGCTTTCAAAATAACCACAGGTAAATCAACACTATATTAGAACCAACTCATCACGTAATTAACATTTCACTGCTCGTGACGGTGGCTTTGTGACAGCACTGCAGCTTTTCTTTCTTTTTAACCTTTACTTTTCAAACACAGGTGAAACAAAGGCGGCTTACAGCCTTAGCTAACAATACACCCAACTATTAGGAGAAGATTTCTAACTGCCTAAAAGGGGTGGATTAATACTAACAATGCGTTTAATTTATGTATAATAAAGCATTCAAAAAGTGTATTTGCTCAAAACCCACAACATACAAAGCAGTGTCATTTGTACTGTTTACTTGATTTACTTGAGAGCTGAAGTTATTTCTCCAGTTGTGACATTTAGTGTTTTCTAGAATTATAGGAGGAAGTACAATTATTGATCACATGATGGAGTAATGATTAACATGCCACATAAACACTCCGCCCCCACAGCAAAGCCAGTGATTCGTGTCCCCTTTTGAACAGAGGCCTTTGTTTGAGAAGGATTTAAACATTCACCGACTGTGTTGTCTCATTTCTCTAAAAATCAAAAACTGAAAGAATGTTACTACAAAGGTGAATGGAGTTTTGTCCCTGTATGTTTCCTGATTATATTAATTGACAAGATTTGTAGCATTTATAGCAATAAATTTATACAATTATCACACTGGCAATATTTATATCTTAATATATTCACGGACAACATATCAAATCTGAAAAATATTTATCATCTGAATTTTTCTAATTATCTGTCATCATTTTAAAACTATTTTTCTGTATTTGTAATTGTTCTTGCTGTTATTTTTGTCCTGTAATGAACATAAATGTTATACAGACACCACTTTGAACTAAACCATGAACTTACACCACTATCTCTCATTCACAAATAATACTGTGTATTTGTGCCTGAACACAATACCTTGTATGTAATATAACATAACATAACATACACAGTCTCGTTGATGAATGACATTGAATTCTACAGTCTATATGAACTATAGACTACAATAATCTCTTTTCAAGACATGTCAGTGTAAACCCTCCATGTGATAGTAAGGTCTAGTATTGTTTTGGCTTTACTTTCTGTATTTTATTTGGGAAATGCTGCTTTCAAATGCTACATTGTACAAATCTGTATATGATATCAATTCTATGTTGTGACAGGTTAGTGCTGACGAACTGTGTATTGACTCTTTCTCTTATTTTACCCCGTGAAGTTGCACTGTTTAGGATTTAGCATCAAGGTTAATTGAGCTTAAGTTAAATGTTATCGTTAGCTTAGTTTAACACCCCCGTCTCAGCATTTAACTTAACTCACTGCCAGTTAGGCTGGATATGAAAAAATGCATCAAATGTGTAAACTGTGCCTTTTACACTGTCTCCAGTGTATTTATGATAATTTTACATAGTGTACTTAACCAAAAAAAGAGTGCGCTGTCAGAGCACAGTCACTACAGACGATGAACACGTGACTATAGTCGTATCAGCACGAAAAACACAGTGACAGACGCTCTTATCTAACACGTGCACACGTGACAGACAAGCTGAACACATCAACATGGTTGACATACAGTAAGAACTTCATTGATCATGTCAATTAAACAACAAATATTAAACCTGTCATACTCCATTAATCACGCTGTATACACTTTGACAAAGCAACGTTCATCATGTCTATCGTTAAATGTACCTTTACGACGACGTTTACACAATACTACATTGAATAAATAAACTGTGAGTGTTTTTAAAAGTTAGTATAGGACACTTTTTTACCTCTGCCCTTGCTCTATGGCTATCGTCCTCTCTTATACACACCAAAAACACCGTGCCCTCTTGTTCACGCGCTCTCTTCTCACGCTACACTCACCGTACTGGGGTTTTGACGTTTATGGTCGCTGCCGCTGGCACTGTGACTTTTATTCCAGATGTGGTATGAGCTTGTCTGTCGCAGGAGAACTGCTAGTTTTCTTTTCTGAAAGTTACAGCCGCATTTCAGCGGTACCAACATCGCCGCCATATTGACGAAGCAGGAAAGATGGTCCGTCAACACGCCGGCTACGTCATATCCGCCTCGTCATCGACGCGCTGTCACTTTCAAAGCTAACTGACTAGTAGCAACAGCAGCGACTACAGCTGTCACTTCCGAAGGAAAATTTAAGCGACGAATTAAAATTTCACACTCCCAGAATGGGATTTTAAGGTTTGTTTATGAGATACTAATGTATGATGAGTGTGCGCAAGCTGCGTAAAACCGTTAATTAGATGATTACCGCGCTGGTAAACACAGGTAACGAGGCTAACATCAGAACACGTTGTCTGACTGCTTCTCTTTGTCAGCCTGCGCAGTAAGTGGGTCACTTCGTCTATAAACCTGACCTGGCCTCGGCGTAGTTTAAGGTTAATTCCTATGGATTTCTTACTCAGGATGCCGTGTCACAATCAGGAAATGAACGGTGTAAACAGTGGCCAGGATCACCCAGTTAAACAAGTGCGGTTTGCGAACAACGGCAGCAACAACAATGTTCCCGCAGTGCTGACAACCGCTGATGAACCGAGTGATGTCAGCCCACAGCTGAGTCAAGAGGACCTGGGACCTCAGCTCAAACTGCTCCCTCTCAACGACCAGATCCGTGAATTACAGACTATTATTAGAGACAAGTGAGTCCCCGTTTTTACATCTTCACTTTTTTTTTCAGATAGGTCAAAAAGTCCAGTCAACCGAACAGTACATTTTCAAAACAGAAAGTCTAAAAACCCATGTTAAAACCTTGTACTGACCATTCGTGAAATCTTGCATGATGTTACGTCTGTAAATGACAATTTCATTTAGTGGAAAATTTTGACTAGACTATCGAAAAGTCACCAGGTATTGGAACCAGGATGGTTATCTTTAGAATGTCCGAGATACAGTACCGTCTATGATCGAATCCAGTCCCCTCTAGTTTGGTCTTCAACAGCATTTGTCACATTAAATGTCACTATGAGGACCCTATCCACCTTTACCTTTGTTTACTTTTAGTGTAGTCAGCTGCGGCTACTAACTCTAAGTCTAAACACAACTTAATTTATTTCCGAAAACTTAAACTAATTACAGAACACTTACTGATTTGTACAGAGTGGCAGCAGAATAACCAAGGTTCTTCTTTTTTGCAGGGAGTTTAGTTTAATCCAAAAATTTGAAGACACAAGGTTGAATGTCCACCAATTCCCCTGAAATGATCTCATTAAGCTAATGTTTGTACTTGTTGCTGGTTGTTACAGGACAACCAGCAGAGGAGATTTTGTCTTTTGTGCTGATCGACTGGTAAGATAATAATATACATATTATTTTATTATATATGTGTGTATGTATATATTTGTATATGAAGGTATACATACATTTACATACAAATATGTGTATATATATATATTTAAATATACTGTATATATACTTCATTCATAATATAAACATACTGTTTCTGAACAGATCAGACTTGTAGTAGAAGAGGGCTTGAACCAGCTCCCCTACTCAGAGTGCACTGTGACCACACCAACAGGTCAGAATCTCTCACCTCAGACCAGAGCCATTACAGAACAGTATGCACATAATTAAATACAGAACTCCTGCAGTCAAGTGTGGGTTTTTTTCTGAACTGTATTGTACGTCCTTGTGGGCCGGATCAGAGCAGCAGCATTTGTTAACGCTCCAACATGATGTCCCCCTACAGGATACAAGTATGAAGGCGTCAAGTTTGAAAGAGGCAACTGTGGAGTCAGCATTATGAGGAGTGGTGAGTCGTGGTCCACAGACCAAATTAGTGCTTCTTCTTATAGGGAGCCAAAGTACAGCATGTCTCCGGTCGATGCCCACTGAGCGTACACAGTGTACGTCAGGTCGTGTGCTGGCAGCCGGTTTGTTATTTCCTTCCAGTGAAAGTAACAGACGGTTTGATTGCTTAATAAAAATTACTGTAAAGTTAAACATCTGGGGCGAGACAGATGCAGCTCTGTATTTACATGCATGAAGCTGCAGTCAGCAGTTTAGTTCTTCCTTCTACAGATCAAGTCCAGTTGTCAAAGCAGATGCAGGTCAGACTTGTAAAATGTAATGACTGTCTTTAAAAAAAACATAAAAAACCTCAAAAATTATCGTGGTTATTAACACAAATTATATCCGATCTGTACGGTTCAAGAGCTTTAAATATAAATAAAACAAATATGAGTCCTTAACCTTAAAGTAACATTGATGCAGTAAGAATTGTGTATGTACTAATGAGTATAGTATCATCAGATATGAGTACATACATTTTTAATGTATTTGCCTTTGACTCCAAACAAAGCAAGGATAATGGAAGGAGAAAAATATTACAGGAAGAAAAAATAGAAAGAGAAGAAAATAATGAGCTGATTATATTTAATGCAATTTTATAATAGTATTAATAATAATGATTGTTAATATTAATATTTATCAAAACTGTTCGTCTCATGTCTTGATACGAGATATTTACAGAATACTAGTTTCACATCTGTATCGAAGAAAATGGTGAAAAGTGAGCACCAAATCACAGGCTCAAGGTTTCCATCCCTCGTGTCGCCTCTAGGTGAGGCCATGGAGCAGGGACTCAGGGACTGCTGCCGCTCCATCCGCATTGGCAAGATCCTCATCCAGAGTGACGAAGAGACACAGAGGGCTAAAGTGTACTACGCCAAGTTCCCTCCGGACGTGTACAGAAGAAAAGTGCTGCTCATGTATCCCATCCTCAGTGAGTACCAGGAGTTCGTTCGTTCCCCGCCGACCACTCCGCTTCGCCGCCATCGGTGCCTCGTGAATGTCAAGAAACGTGTCCACTTTTTCCCCTGCACATGTACAGAAATGTTTCCATCCAGTTAGTCACTCTGAGAAATCTCCGCCGAGTTGACCTTCTCACCAAGTCTGCACAGCCACATTATACAGAGCCATTCACACTGTTCTGGTAATTATAGCTCTCATGTGGTAAATTATACACTGCCTGGTGGATAGCCACCATGCTGCTGAATAGCATAATGAGAGCCAACAGAAATAGTATCTTAATAGCCTCGGCTTCCTCATGTCAAAAAGCAGCGTTTTCTCTCTTCAGTGTCTGAAAGAATATGATGGAAACCAGGCTGTGGTCAAAGGTGTGTTTACCATGTCACTCAGAGTTAGATTGATTTCTGCTGATGGGGCCAGAAATTAAAGCCTGTCATTCGGTCAGATGGCGTGAGCAGATCAATCAGACGGACTTGTTCCTTTTTCTAAAGAAAGTTTTGGATTTTTGCTTTTAGTATTTTCTGAGTACTTGATTAGTTGCAGCTTTTTCTTTTTCATTAAATGGAGAGTGTACATAATTCTAGAAGACGGAACTCTGAAACCCTGTGCGTCCGCAGGTACTGGAAACACAGTGATCGAGGCGGTGAGAGTGCTGATAGAGCACGGAGTTCAGCCCAAGCACATTATTCTCCTCAGTCTCTTCTCCACACCTCACGGTAAGGCTACAGCTCATCAGCTCATTAATAAATACACAATTGAAAATGACACAAAGGTTCAGTGATCACAACAGAACAAAGGGCAACACACTCCTACTCATACTGGTTTGAAAAAAAATAAAACAAATCTAAGTTACGAGTCATAAGGAGGAGTACGTAGCAGCACTGTATGACAACTCAACTTCAACTCTCCTTCCAGGAGCCAAGTCTATAGTTCAAGAGTTCCCAGACATCACCATCTTGACCACAGAAGTTCACCAAGTGGCTCCGACACATTTCGGACAGCGGTACTTTGGGACCGATTGAGAGCAATCAGAAGGAGGTGACTGAAGTTTCGTTTTTTTTTTTAAAGTATATTTTGTCGTTTTATTTAAGTGCTGATTGCGTTGATTCCTTGTTGTGCCAAAATATTGCATCTTTTAGCTACAAACTTTTTCCAGACTAACACAGTATACATACCCTGATTGTATTTGGAACTTTACGTTTTTCACTCGTATGAAGAAATATTCCAAAACCATATGGGAGGTCTGTACTCTCTGGCATTTTTATTTTGCATGTTACAACAAGTGTAGGATCAATAAAGAATTTGTATTTAACAGGCAGAACAGAGAGTGAGAGTGTGGTCATTTCTGGTCATCAGGAGGGGAACCAGAATGGGAAGTACAACACTCGCATCACGTGTTTGAACAACACTGAACTACTGTTTGCAAGATTTGTTTTAATATACAAATGTCCTAATATCTGATGAAAGCACATCGCTCCAGTAGGTCACAGGTCTCCTCACGGAATAAAACAACAGGAAGTACCTGCAGCAGGTCTGCGATGGTATAAACAGCACACAGGGAAAAAAATAAGGTAATAAATAGACACACGGTCACATGAAACACTGAACATCCACATCCTTCACACTGTCTTTGACATGCTTCAACAATGACTCATCCAGGACAGGCAGATGTTCCACTTGGTGCATTTCTCACATCTGAGCAGTGTTTTTTTTTTAGTCTACTCAAAATATTAGAGGGAAAAAAATGTTTAGTGTCAAACAACATGAAGGTTTGATGAAGGCCATATTTCTTCAACAAGTACAGTGAACAGAAGAGTGTCCATGAGAATAATATTCTCTAAGTACTCCCCATCTGATTTTATACAGAACAAGTACTACTCATTACCAAGCAAGGTTCCAGTATTTTACTTGGCGTGGAAAAATCCTCTTACCCATTAACAGTACATTGCACGGTCCAAGTGGCCTTTCTGCTGAGCCACAAGCTAAAAGGTTGGTGTACACTGACATAGAATTGCTCTTAACCAGAGGCTCTCAACAGGGGGGTTGCAACCAGGTCCTAGGATGTACTGCACAGGGCCCATCAATTAGGTCCAAGGATGTACTGCACAGGGCCCATCAATTGTTTTTTTCCAATCAATCAATGTTTTGTAAATTGTGTATCTTTCTTTATGCAAATCAAACTAATGAAAGCCTTAAAGCAAAGTCTACCAAATACAGAATACCATAAACCGACACCGCGGATGTAAATAAAAGTGTTTCAAATTAATAAATACAGGAAGTACAAAAACATGAAAGTATTACAGACGATAACTGACACCTGCCAACCAGTGGATGAAGATCAGTCATCTATTCATATACAGTATATACAGTTGTCTCTATTTGTAAAGGATAAAAATAAGAGTGATTTCACATCAGCACATACATCTGACTAGAAATGATTAGATAACATTATAAATATGATATATTTTTTCAAATAGTTACAGTCTTACAGTATATGAGATAATCATGTCATAATAAAATCTTAACCCAGCCCCACATTTCTATGTCTAGCCAACATCATTCATCATATTTCACAGATCTGCGGCTAAGGACTGTACAGTAAACATATATACATATATGTATATATACACATGCACATATATACATATATACACGTATACAGTACACAAACATGTATATACATATATAAATATATATGTGCTTATACAGTGGTATGCATTTCAGAACATAACTATGAGGTGTGGCTTTAGTTCCATGAAATACGGTACTAACAACAGTGATACTGATATACAGTACCTGTTATTTAAGAGTAGCTACAAACTAGTAACTACACATATAAGTTAACTTCAGTTGGATCACTGTCACTGGTCTGTCAGTGACTTCCTAACTGCACAGACAGGTTCTTCTCCACAGATGCCTGAATGGCACAAACAAAACAAGGGATACAATAGGTGGAAGTACACCCCCAAAACACAGAAGTGTGTGTGTGTGTGTATACTAAATGATATGGTCAATGCTGATACAAGAGGCAGAAGTTTCAACAACTGAACCAAGGTCACATGACAGCCTGCACAGATCAACACTGTAAACACTATAAACACTGTGAACGGTTCATTTCAGATGCAGGGCTGCATATACAGTATAAAGGAAGCACAGTGAAGCTCTGTGATAAGATAATCAGAGCCAAGGCTGCAGCTGCTGCTGCTGGTCGTCCACTCACCTCAACTCCCCTCGTCTTCATTTTGTACAAGTGTTCATAGTTTACAGTACAAGTGCAGGTTATCACCCACTGGTTTGACCCTTTCAGATTCTCCTTTTTTCTGTAGGTGTGAACATCAGCATGATTGGAATGCTTGGCCACGTGACACGCAGCAGCACACAATATACTGTTTATCCACACGCTGTGCCAGGTTCATTGGTCCTTTCTTCACATTAACATTATTCCTCCATCTCTATGGTAACCGAGGGGTCATGATCATCAGCTGCAATGAAAAGCAACACATTTTAGTCTTTGTAACAAAGCATTGTTTTTATTATTTTCACTTTCTGATTCATTTTTTTAGTTACCACCAGGTGGTAGTAAAGCGTTCCTCTCAAAACACTGCACAAAATGAAAATAAAAAAAAGCACTGTATCCAGGAAGTTTTCTTGAATAACAAATAACAATTAACAAATATCATACAAACATATTATGTTTTTGGCAGTAAGTACTGTAGAAACACAACAATTACAACGCCTTGTTTAATTGAAAGGTACAAAATATACATTACGGTGCTGCTAAATGTTTCTTGTTTTTAAGGATTTTAAAGGATCCCTAATTCAAACTTTACTCAGAGAACTGAGGAGAATAATTGGTGAAAGGAAAAAAAAAGCTAATAAAAATTATTAACCACATGCTGAGCAGTGGTTAATCATTCAGAAGCAAACAGCATTTGAAGGATGTCAATTAGTGGTTTGTGGCACGACTATTATCTGCTGTAGAACTGGGATTATGTGATTAAGAATACAAATATACAACAACAGATCTTCGGTGGTAACAATGACAACAATTACTCCTTTGCTTGCATGTCAGAGATATGGGTACATGTACTTTGGTTTGGGAATACTAGAGTTTGGTGTATATATACATATATTCTCTATTCTGGTATGTATTGTCTAGAATTTCTTCTCGACCAATACATTACTGTTTAATGTCTTGACTTGAATTAAAAAAACAAAACACTTATAATGTGCACATTATAGGCTCTGAAAGCAATCATTAGGCTGTCCAAACCAAAGTGACTCACCAAAGCTTCCTTCATCAGAGCATTCGTCTGACTCCTCCCACATGTTCTCATTGGATAATAAAAGGTTTCGAGACTCAGAACTTCGATCCTTCAAGGGGAAGTAGTGGCCATTTCCTTGGCTGTTGAATACAGTAGACAAAAGAAGAAGGAGGCTAATTAAATAGGTATAACCACCAGCTCCATTAGCTCAGACCCTGCTGTGATTTTTCTTTTAATCCCTCGGAGTTAATAATGCTGCATTTTGTATTTTAATTCTAACTTATTAAAAGGGCAGGCCATGTTCACGCACAAAGGAAATGTACAGTGAGCCGCAGGAGAGAAAAAATGACCAATAATGCAGCTCAGCTGGAGCTTTTCTGACATCAAACTCACCTTGTGAAGACCGGGATAAACCACAGTCTTCGATCCTCGCCAAATACCTGCTGTAAATTTCTCCTTATGCCAACATTAAAGCCGTTTCTGTCAGGGCCGTTTAGAAAAACTGGAGCAGAGAAGGCCTCTGGAAGATGAGAAAAAACATAATCGGGTCAAAAACGTTCATCTTTAGAATCCCTTCAGTTGATTTTTTCCCCCCCAATAACTGCATCAAGTCCCACCTAAAGTTGATCGGTTCTTGGCCACCAACCAGCAGTGGTAGCCAAAAAGGAATATGAGGCTGACGAAAAACATGAGCGCCACAAACATGAGGAAAAGCACATGAAATTTTGCAGGCCTGTTTGGCAATTCTCCCTGTAGAGGAGAGAAAATACAGAGAGAATCAATGATGTGATGAGGAAAAACATTCAGATTCTCTTCTCGGTTTTCATTTTAATATCAGTGACTTTTAGAGTGAATCCTTTATCCATTTTACAACTTCAGGTATGAGACAAAAGTCACTTACCGACCAATATTTGAAGAAATACTGAAAGACTGTGGCTGCGATGAATACACAGTAAACCATGGAGTAGGAAAGGAAAAGTAGGAAAAACTTGTAGTTGGAGAAGCCCACACAGTTGTTCACCCTGAAAGTAAAGATACAGGACGTCAGAGTAAAAAAATAATTGAATAAATGATTCTGTCAAATACGTCCAAACTGAGGCTCAACTTACCAGGGGCAGTGGTGATCCATCTTCAACACACACCTTTGAAGAGAGAGAGAGAAAATTCACCATTGGTGAATATCAAGCAAGAAAAATTCTGACTTATAATTAATATTTATTTTCCACCAAATTTTCCACAAAACATTGCAGTTTCTTTTTTTGTAGTTGTCTGCTTTTACTTTAAGCCAATATTTCTTTTTGTGTACAATTACAAGTGCCTGTAATAAGAAAATATGTAAGTGCTGCTTAGTACATATACACTTTTATTTTGAAGCTTAACATCTCAATTAAAAATATATTATATTAGCGCCTTGCAGTGGAGACATCAGTTTAACCTTGAAGTCTTACACTAGATAGATATAATTCTTGTCTTAATGATGATTTATTATATGTAGTGTCCCTTTAAGAGCCATCACACCAACAGCAGAGCAGCACCTAATTATCACAGCAGTCTAGTCTTGCCTCAGTGACTTACGTTTCACACACGGAGCAGTGGTGACAGCGGTCGGGCTTCAGTACCTGGCAGCGGTCACAGAACCTGATAGCTGGAGACAAGATGACGAGCAGCTGAGTGAACGACACGTGAGATGACCTTACCCTTCATTTACTTCCTGTGGCTTTAGACCTGGTCAGAGCAATCGGCACTAATGAAGGAAATCCATTGGCTGATTGTTCTTGATGGGGGTTCTAATTGGAACACACCAATCATATTGTCCTTTCCTTCTCATACATCACGTGGTTCTCTACTTAGCGTGAGTAATATTAGTATATAGACTCTATAAGTGTAATATACAGATTTTTTTCTACTATACCTCCAGATTGTGCTCGTGTGAAGATGGGCAGTTTTTTTGCAATTTCAACCAGGATTTGTTTTTGGGCGTCTGGCCTCTCCTCCATCTCGTACCTTTGCTTGTCCGAGTACGACAGCTGAAACTACAGCCAAACACCAGCCTCAGGTTGATCTCTGATCTTCTGTATTAAACAATGTTACATAAATCACCTTTAATAAGACGTTGGCGTTTGCTTTTTGCATGGTGTAGCAGGTGGTGTGAAAATGGCCTTCCAATATGTCCAGCAGAACATCACGAAGCAGACATGAAACACCAGCAGGTAGATGACTGGAATACAAACAAACAAACACCGGTGTCAGGATCACAAAGACACACTCACACGTCACTGTTGTGTTGTAGTTTATTTACTGATGAACACCCTTTTTATTCTCACCTTTTTCTAACGTGTTGATGAGTGTAACTGTAAAACAAAACCAGACAAGGTTGAAAGCTCATACTTAAAGATAAAATACTGACTACAAGTAGTTATAATTATCGCGTTCAAGGAATGACAGTAATTATCCAAATTAAAGCGAGGAACATCATTTACCGGCTAACACGACTAGCTAAATACAGGGTTTAGCCATGTTAGTATCTCTTTGACTAAATAGGTCCCACAGGCCAAGAATAAATCATCTTTATAATCAGTAAAAATAAGTAAAATAAGTTATTTTACATGACAAAAATGTACGTAAGGAAAATCAAATCTCACGCCCTACACCACTTCCGCCTCTGTCACTGACCGTATGTTGCAAACACTGCTGTACAATACGCGACGTCCAGATAAAAAAAAACGGATATATTCACAATGATTTCTCCTTTAAAACATCTATTCATCATACTTACACAGACACAGCTCAAACACGTAGGCGTAGTAAGACCACAGCACCACGGAGGTTATGATGAGCACAGGTATCCAGGAGAAAACCCTCTGACAGCATCTCAAGCCTCTGGAGAGAGCCATCTTCCACCAAAGCACCGAGTCGATCTGGGATCGACTAACATTCCTGGCACTTGTCTATCTGTGAGCGATTCACCGCTCTACAGCTGCAAGCTCACGTGACCTGAAGGCTGTATCCTTCAGTTGCATTATTTTGTTATTAACAATTCGGTTTAAGATAGAGGTAAAATATGTAACT
The DNA here is from genome assembly GCF_000523025.1 of Cynoglossus semilaevis. NCBI lineage: Eukaryota > Metazoa > Chordata > Actinopteri > Pleuronectiformes > Cynoglossidae > Cynoglossus > Cynoglossus semilaevis. The sequence continues at coordinate 15,203,971 of NC_024321.1, forward strand.
CATTAAAATTCTTTAATTAAAATATTTTATTTAAAATAATAGGTAATACCACCATTAAAAAGCCTCAAATGATCATTAAAAAATTTTAATTAAAATATTGTATTTAAAATAATACCACCATTAAAAAGCCTCAAATGTTGAGACCACACCTGGTTGTGTTATTGTTTGTCAATATGGACACATATAATTATTAATTATTCAAGTCCCGGATTGCTTTTATAATTAATCAATAATCAAATATATTAATTAAATCTGTGACGAGCTATAGTTATTTTTAGATGACCAGTTATCTACTCAAATGAAAGTGTTGAGGTGCTCAAATCTGCAGCTGGATTTTCCTTGAATGATTGTCATAGCCTATCTAACGGATTAGGAAGGATATGACAATCTCACAGCAGCCTCAGTGTGAGGACGGTTGTTCACAAAATATTGGAGCTATGACTGATATTTGCACAATGGCTTTCAGTCAGTCGCACTGAAAGCTGGATCCTGTCGATGCTTCGTGCATCAGCTCATCACAGAGGAGGTAAAAGGGATTGTGTGTTACCCTCTCCGGGGTGTCAGGTTCAATCCTGTGACAGCAGGCCTTTTTCAGTTGTGTGTTTGTCTTGTTAATGACACTCAGTGACCAACAGTGTGCAGCTCCAACAGTCCACAGAGGATAGAATTCTGAGGTCTCTCACCATCTGCTGAGAATTAAAGATTGATAGAGAAAGTATTATCCTTGTGTGCATGTAATCATTGTCTTACTGCTCAGAATGACTTATTTTGAATATACAATTGTGACTCTATGCCTCTGACCCTGTGTCCAGACAGTAGCTGCCCTTAAGAAGCTGGATGCCAAAAGGAGAAATAAACATTCAGTAATCTCACCTTGAAGGTCGCCACCTCCTGTTCACGTCTGGGAAACAGCGAACTGTCTTACTTTCAAGAATTAGCTCGTTCTGTCACAGCTGACATGTAAGCCTCCACCCACTCTGTTCTATAAAAATCTACTCATAACTCTGTTTCTTTGAACTTTACGTTACTGTTCCCTCACTGCAGGAATTAAAACTTCTACCCTAGTCTTGATATATTTACCTAACAAAAATTATTCATGGGTTACAGGTGACATTCATATATATTTTCAATTATTTTTTATTCACCTTCTGGTCTTCTGGTGCCAGTCAAACAGCTGGTGCACCGTGGACTATTCACAAGTTTATTATACAAAAAAACATTTATCTTTAGACTCTCACCTAGGGTTAATTTAGAGTGAACTGTTTACATAATAAAATATTTAATAACATATTTTTGAACTGTGTGAGGGCACCAAGTGTCAGAAACTTTTTTTCCATATTTGTACAATCAACAAATGTTTATCTGCTGTACATAGTTGTGTGATTCGTCAAACCTCCATTGTTGCCTTACTTCATACTAGGACTTTGGAAAAGTAACCAGCAGGTGGCAATGTTTGCCTGTTTTATGAGTCAGAGGCCAAGTCTTCCTACCGTAAAACAGAATCTCTAATCAGCGATGATCAGCAGCAGAAAATCTACTTCGTATAAACCAATAAAATATTAAAGAATAAAATATTCACCCTCATGAAAATAAAAAAAAAACAATTAATGGACTTCCAGATGTTGAGTTTATATCTGAGAGCGACTCTGTATATCTTTATCAGATGATAAATTAGATAATACACATATAATACAACTCTTAATTTTAATGTGAAAAAACGGAATATCCCTTTTTCCAGGTTTACGCTGTTTAACCCCATTGGTCCATCATCCTCTGACGTAACTCCTCTAACACAATGCAGACAGAATTTTCTTGTAAGTCTCCTCTTTTACTGAAAGCTGGGAAACAAAATTCACGTCCCCTGAGTTGCTTTAGCAACAAAACTTTGGCCTCAACCTCCCCATCAGGCCTGTTGATCCCAGACACTCCCCTCCCCCATTTATGTAATAGTTCCAGCTCACCTCACACCCTTACCCACAGGGGTGTGAGGTGAGCTGGACCCTGCTATGACCTCCTTCACACATGTTCTTTCCCTTTTTCCCACTCCTGACATCTTTTCCCACGTCACAGTGTCGACCACCGGCACTCTCCAGCTCTTACTTCCTCTCTCCCCCCCCTCCCTTCCCCTCTNTACCAGTGATGACAGCTCTTCTCCCGTTCAACCACTCACTGGAGGCAGGGAGCGGCCGTCCATCCTTCAGCGCGGCTGCATACCCCTCCACTACAAAGCCGACTGTGACCGGACAAATAGTGACGACCTTTTAATCAAAACATTTACCCCATGTAAAGCTAAAAACACAAACAGCTCATGTCCGCAGGTTGAGGCAACTCCTGGGTCTGGGTGATGTGTCTGTCGGTGGAGAGTGTTGGAGGCATTCCACGCCGCCCTGGTGGCGGTCTACAGCCAGGCAGTAGGTGCCGGTGCCGGGTGGAAGTCATGCGTGGCCGCAGAAGAACGCAAAAAGACTCAGGTTTACAATGCACCGCTATGGAGGCCTTTCAGCCGGAGAGACGAGCACAATGGCCAACAGGACCCGCTGCTATGAGAGTTTGCACTTGAGCTGCTGCTCCCTGTTATGCCTTGAAGATGAAGTGGCACTTTGAGTGAGCATTTCATTTGACCCCTGAGACTCTGGTGTCATGCAGTGGTGCTCCGCAGTCACGGTTGTTTCAGGGAATGCTGATGACGTTAAGCACTTGGGAGGTTTGATTTATTTGTGAGACGTATGTGTGTGTGTGTGTGTGTGTGTGTATAGAGCAGGAAACACTTGTTTTTAGAGACAGACTCTGGGTCTGTCTCCCTCTTTTTTTTTTGCACCACTGCAGGATAGTGCATAGGATTTCTATTTCATTCCCTGCATGCTTCAGTGTCTGGACAGGGAATACATCATTGTTCGTCCTTTTGAAGTCAATATGGGGCACATATTGGAAAACCTGCATCCAACTTTACATATTGTTGTTGGTGCGAGTCCAGGTGATCAAAGCCTTGCGCTGTACCCAGTTGCCCACATTTAAACAAGAGGTATGTGTGCGAAAATCAGACACGAGCCTGAGCGTAATTAGAGAGACGGCCCCGGTACAAGAAAACACACCTAATACTTTACAGAACACAGTCGGACACGTCCCCTGCAATTTAGTTCAACACAGCACAGAGAAGACTTCTGTAATGTATTCCACCATTAGCATATTAACACCAGTGTAAAGCACCGAGAAATGTCTCCAACGCCCTCTGGTGTATTATGCATGTTTTACTAAATTATGTTGGAATTATGGGGAATAATAATAACAAAAAAAAAAAAAGATTCAAGTCATCACTGCATTCTCACATCATACGTCCGACTGTGACGTCTTTGGACTGTCGGGACCACGTGACATCTGCAAAGGTCATGTCGAACGCAGCTGCAGAAGTCTTCACTTCTGTCTGGTTTCTTGCTCACATTCACGTTCAGCAGCAGAGCAAACAATGACAGGGTGGGAGGAATCGCAGACACCTCACCCAGCATGTGTGAAAATAAATCTGCTCAAGGGTGGAGACCTGTGTGTCTTCAGCAATCATGGAAATTTCAATGGCCACGCCACGGACGAGGACTGTTGCGTTTTAATAAAGGCATTCCATTACACCGTGGAGCACGTCATGCACCCGGGGCTGATTTCTGTATCTGAAAAGGTGAGGCTCTTTCCACTGCCTCGACAACCAACCGGATCCAACCAGCAGCACATTTCATCAGTAATGTTCTTCCTTCCCCTTTGTGCCTGTCATCGAACGGACTAATTACTTTATGCTAAGTGATTGACTGGTACATTGTGTTTAACCACGTGATAATTGACGCAGGACATCAAAGAACAACTGCGCTCTGTATAAACTGAACCACCGCGTCGCTGAAAACGCAGCGAGCAACACGTGGAAAATGTGAGCCGTAGCTAAGCCTCGTGTAATTCGGAGATGGTGTGAACAAAAGGCAGTCCTCTCACTTAAACTCATTTTAATCACCCTCTGTATCGATGTGTGTGTTACTGCAGTAGAAGGAAGTGGTTGTTAAGAGCGGCTGCCGCGATACAAACACAAACTGTGGAAAAGAGCGAGCGGCGCTGGACACAGATGGTGGCTTCACCAGATTAGACGGTGTTTGCCTTATATTGTACTCAGGCTGCCTGTGATCCCCCAAGGACATTTATCTCTGCAC
>NC_024321.1:15208175-15226419 GCF_000523025.1 Cynoglossus semilaevis
GAACCAAACACAAAGAAAAGTCAGCAATGAGCAAAACAGCCATCGCTGTGTTTTTGCAGGCTGCGATTTTGAGTAGGTGGAGGAAAAATGCATTTTTTTTTCTTTTCGGCAATGACCAGAGCACAAATATGTGAACATTCCTTTTTCTCATACTGCCTCAGAAAACAGATTACTCAGTGATGGCCCAACAGGGAACAGACTGAGGTAGACAGTGGAAGGCCTCATTGGGTTCTGATGGTCCAGTCCTGCTGATGCAACCATGTCAGCCTCCCCCAGGAATAAATAAGTCTTATTCTGCGTCCGTCCGTCATCTTCAGGATCACACACGACTCGGTCTAAACACACACACGTAATGGTTCTTAAATGGAGCTATTAAACTTTTTAATACTACCACTACCACTGTCTTTAATCCAAACTGAAGTATATAACAGTGATTATCAACTGGTGGCCCGTGGGCCGAATCTGGCCCGACAAGCCATCCAAATCTGGTCCGTGACAAAAACCCATAACTGAGCATCAGCAGCTCCTCTCTGTCTCCGACTGGATTACACTGGATAACAACAACAAACAAACAAAAAGAATTCAGTCCAATAGCCCTGGTTTTTGTTTGGACAAAAATCCAAACCTGAGCATCAGCAGCTCCTCTCTGTCTCCTGGTTTTGCAGCTGCAGTTCAAGTTACGACTACCCTATTTAAACTTTACACAAATGAATGTTGTGCTCATAAATTTTCTGACAAATGCCCTTGATAGGGAGGTGACCCTATAAATGACCCCATCATTTTTATTTCAAGGTTTGCAAAAACACTTTTTCTTTTCCTTCTCTTTCCTCCTCTAAAAAATTCAGGTTTGGGCCTGACTGTTTTCCCAGCTCTGCATGGAAAGGGTCTAGAGTTATCGTAACTGAAGAGATTCCAAAGTCGGACTGCGAGGAATCTGTTTCCTCGCTTCAGCTTGAAACACAGAGGCAGAAAGGTAAAATATGAGGTAGAAATAAACAGAGAAGAAAAAAGATTTATTGAGGGAAGGGGGGAGGGAGGGAGGAGGGGGGAGAGGGAGGAGATAATAACAGAAACAAAGCACAGGTATGAGGTCAGAAAATGGCCCTCAGACTTAGTAAATAAATCCAAATGCAGCTGAATGTGGCAGCAGTAAAGAGAGTTTAACCACAATAAGAAAGCACCAAATTTGCATTTAAAGCCCCCCCTGGTGTCGGCTCTGATGTGTGCATGCTCCAGGTTACCAAAACAAACTGCGTGACCGCGTTTTTGTTCTGATTTGCAAGGAATGTAACAGATGCAGACTGGAGCCGCAGGGGTCTGTGCGGTAGTCATAGCACATGTAGTTGACCTTGTCTGCACCCCGGAGAAACCTGGACCGTCGCTGTGGCTGTTACACACACACACACACGTCTTTGAAGTGCAGACAGACAAGACAAGCAACGATCGAAACGAGGGAACACACGTGCCCGCTCAGATCTCTGCCGTGTGCCAGCAGAGCAGCACTTCATTAGCTGACACCGCTTATAAAAATAAATCAGAATCTCTCCGTCTTGCAGGTTATTTATACAGTAATACAATTGGTTCCAAATTTGTCTGCCCCACCCCCCACCCCCCCCGGGCTTGACAGTGTGTAACCTTGTGATCACACAAACGATACCAACACAAACCTTTCCTGTTGCCAAAATAAACAGCAACGTCTAATTCTGGAGGGTTCTTCCAGGTAAATCATGGATTTGTCAGGAAAAAAAACAAAACAAACAAAAGTAAAGCAATTCATCAACCACAACAGAGTAAACTATACTTAATATATATATATATATATATATACAATCTCAGCATTTATGAGGTGAGTTCTACTCAGTTCACAGTTATACAGGGCCACATATGGAACAACCATTCACACTCATATTCACACCTAGAGTCAATTAGTCAACAACTGACATAATCCACGTGTTTGGACACGCAGCACATACAGGGGGAGACCATGCAAAGCCGCACCCACACAGCTGTTGTACCAGTAACCAGTGTCGTTCTTGTGTCGATGGTGCAGCGATGGTTGCTTCGTCATCCTTATTCAAACAGAATTGCCCTAACAATAATCCTGCTGCTGTGTTGGGCAGAACAACATGGATACACTTCTACCTTTGGATCATGCATGAATTGTCTGTAGAAATATACTGGTTTCTTTGTGTCAGAAAAAATGTATTTTTGAAATCTTGGAAGTGCCAAAGATAATAAGGTTACTGACAAACTGTGTTCAGAAAAAGGTGCAGAAAAGTCAGCTGTATCTGTGAAAGTATGAGGTTGCATCATGGTAGATGTGAAGGTTTACTTCACAGTATTTACCAAACAGAGTATCAATTAAAAAGTGTGTTTACTGACCTGTCTGTGGTTAGGGTTAGGGTAGATCAGTCTCTCAGTAGAGATTTCTGGTGCATCATTTGAAGCTAAACCGAAGAATCGTCACCATGTAATTATAGACAGCTCTTTCATACAGAATATATAAACAGTCAAAAAAGAAAAATAAATGAACCTAACAAAATAAAATGATCAGTTCCCCAAAACACTACAAGTTTTAACTGAAGTTTCAATTAATGGAGTGTACTCTAAAAGCTGTATATTATTATATTATCCGACTGTACACGTTGTTGTGTTTATTATAATCTGCCAGTGTAATACGATAGACTTTTAGTTTTCTTACTAAATGACTAAAAATGAACCACGGCAAAAATAAACAAAGTGTCATTTTCTGAGAACATCACATTTCAACAGTTTCTTGGTTAGAACCAGTTGGGACAGACATGACCTTGAAACAAAAGTTTGAATTAAATCTGTTTTTTTTAATACAATGACGTCAGGTGCAAAGCATACGTTTTAATGTATTGTTGTTTTACATATATATGTGTGTGTGTGTGTTATGTGTGTTATTGTTAGTCGTTCCTTAACACCCTTTTTTATCAGTGGAGACAGCTGGTTTGCTCGAAGCTCTTTCCACTGATGTATTCCGAACACTCCATCTTTCCACTGGCAGTGTCACGTAAACCCTGGCAGATGACTTTGTCTCCCCTCTGCTGTTACAGTCCCACTGCTGTCAGGAGCCACCAAACAGGCCGACAGCTGCCTGGAAACACCCACAGGTCCAAACTGAAGCTAATTCCTGGTCCAGTGGCCATCCAGCCTGCGATACGAAAACTAAGGCTCCCACAGTCGGTGGAGTATACCTGCAGAGAGCCCAACAACACCTACTACTACTACAGAGTCCTTCAAACATTTGACAACATAAGTATTCTCTCAAAAGAGTGCAAACACAAACAGTTCCTAATGTGTGTGTGATTCATTGATAGGAAACAGTAACAGGACTGGTAGAAACATGTTTGTCTTGGAGAGATATGTGAAGTCAAAATTTGAACAACTGCTGTACTTCTGGCCTGGAAGAAATTCAAACTATTAAGCATGGTACTACTGTGGTTCTGCTCCACTTGATATTCAGCAGATTTTTCAAATCAGATTTTCCAACACAGCTAAACAGAGCGGCCCTGAAGGTCGAAACACAACAACAGTTCAGAAAACACATTTGACATTTCTAAATTACGGACAGTGCAGGGACAGCACTACTTGATTCTGATTGGACAGAACCTCACTGTGTGACAAGAATTCCCGTTACACGACTTTTAAACTACGTTGGAAAGAATGAAGGCTGGAGATGGCGTTAATAGAGGACTACAAGCCATCATGACGTTAACATGTCTCCTTGTTACAATATAAAGCTTGTAAAGCTACCCTTCCAGTACGTTTTTGTACTGTACCACACTCACATACTTCTCTGCCACTCCCGACTTCATCATCAAATACATAGTTTGCCTCCTGGCACTATTACAATACTTCTTCCCATCATAACAGATGATTAATAATACAAAAACATTTAAAATCATATCTTATGTTTTGTATCTAATGTTTTTAATAATGAATCTGAACTTTTATGGTAGAATTCTGGAGGAGAATTTAGAAACATTTATAGTAAAACACAGTGCAGGAACAGCTCTTGTATACAATCCCCAAACCAGTGGATATGGATTGTATATACTGCAGTGTTTCTGTCACCATGACAACAAATTCAACTTGCCCACAATGTCATCAGGTGGCTGATAATGGACACGTCTTCTAGTGATGATGTCACCACCTCCATACAAAGGAGGAATCCTGGACTAAACAGAGTGTGGAAGAGTCTTCTCATTCGCAAAAGAGCTCTGTGTTGAGTTAGGGATTAGGAGGGAATTAGAGTGCCAGTGTCACCTCCAAATAGTTCCCCCATTCTGTAACATCACATAAAAAGTTAAATCTATGCACTTGGGCAACAACAAGAACTTTGTTACATTGTATTTTCCATTTGCTGTCGATGGCCAAGAAAAATATGGCATAAGCAGCAGTGCTACATCAAAGCCAGGGGTTGCAGAGGGAGGAGAGGGTAAGAAAGAGTGACGGAGGGGGAGGAGGGGTGCAGGTTCTCCTGCTCCTGTGTACCTCACTTGCTCTTCCCACCCTCTGGCAAGTAACGAGCACACACCGCCTCAGCGCACCAGTGCTGGGACAGCAGCCTAACTATTTATCCTGTGCAACCATACACCCGTCAAACGTCTCCCTGCAGCCTCTCAACACATTAGCATACGAAAATTTCCACTCAGAGCAGTTCCTTTCTGGGGTTTTTTTCTGGTCAAACAGGGACTTAAAGGAATGTATATTTTCTGGTGCGTGGACGGCCACTAATGGGACGGCCACTATGGTCCATATGTGGCTGCCTTCTGGTCTCATAAAGTCTCAACTGCTTTTGGAAGGGCCTTTCATGTTACCTGGCTCGGAGCAGTGCTCATTAGATTTTCACACCCGGGTCATGCTCTAATGCAAGTTCTGGTGTTTCTTTATTTAGCATCTCACTTTACCATTAATATACGCAGGAACGACTCCCAGAGTGAATGGTGTGAAGCGGTACGACAGACGACTTTATCGATAGTTTGGCAATAACAACACACCAACCAGCTTCTAGAAGGTAAAGACATTCACTGTGAAAAAAACCACAGAGAGTTAACAGCCATTGTAACGGATCTCTAACGTAAATGAGGCAGCATTATAACGGATCTCTAACGTAAATGAGGCAGATAACAATTCAGGTATAAAGCAAATATTTAAGGTGGTCCACAATTATTTTATGAACAGAAATGATCACGTAAGCTAAATTTCCCATAGTCATTTTTTATTGGACTACAAAGAGTAAATGGTGCTGGGTTCATCGACAAGAATGCTAAATGTTTATTGTTTTCATTCTGTTGCAAGTCAAACTGCATAAAAATATTAAGGATGTATAAAACTACTAAACAGCAGTAACACAACCTTAAGGAAACAGTGCCCTCTTTCCAATCCAAGAAGAACAAAGTGGGGGAGATTTGTTAGCTTAACCAACCTTAACTAGTTTAAGAACTTTAGTTCGAAAAATTAGGGCAAGAATGTAAAACATTTCAAATCCATGGTTTCATGTTGTTGGAGGAGCCACAGAAGAGATGCTCATTTCATACTGTTGGTCCAAAACTGACTCAGTAAGTTTGTCTCTTCGTGCAGTCCACAAATCACTGCTGCTAATGCTAAAAGTGTGACCCGCGACAAAAAACATTTATCGACAAGTAAATGCAACTTCAGGGCCATTTACAAAAAAAAAGAAAAAAGAAAAAAATTGGTTGAAATTGATTTGCCAGGTGTTCAGACAACCTTGTTCAAAAAAAGGATGACAATGTTTTGAATTTGATAGACATTCATATCGTCTGCCCTTCAGGAACCGCTGTGCTGTGTCTAAAACACAAAAAGGCTTCATGACATAAAACACAGCTCCGTCAAAAGCATATTAACCAGGAGAAGGAAAAAAAAAATGATATCTCACATCCACTGTGTTACTATTGTTGCAGTTGCACCTGCAGGTGTTTAACCACCGTAACCTTGACAAACAGAGATGTTTTGGTGTGTTTTCAGTGGTGACTGCGGCTTCAGTGAACTTTTTGTGTCTGGTCATGTCGAGGACAGCCGGGGTCAAAGCAGCAGCCAGATAACCGTCATCCCTCTACACATTTAAAGTCTGTGTTTGACCCTAATAGAAAACAGACACCATTAAATTCCTGCCCATGATTAATGATATTGATTCAGTTTTCCAAGCCTGTGTTTTTCTCCTTCTCTCCTCCTGAAATGTTTCATCAGTGTTGCCATGGCCAATTAGTCTGATTGCTGTGCGCTGGCATCAAAGGCCGGCCTGCCTGATGGGTCTTAGGCTCGAGTGTTTCACGTGTGTAAAAAGTAGTGGAAAACAAGCCCGATGTGTCTAATTACAGCCTTTCTCATGTAATCTAATGAGACTGGTGTCACCTATGTCAGCCATGCGAGAGCATGAATAAATGCTACACAGGGTAAATACTTTGATGAATAGCCCCCAGGGTGTTAGAATGGGTGATGCAGAGGTAAAAGGTGGAAATGTGTAGCTTTACTTATACAAATTCAAATTGGGGGAAATGGTTGACTGAGGAAAAAATACCATATGGCTAAGTTATAGAAGAGTTTAGTTTGTTTTTTGGTTTTTTGTTGTTTTTTTTTTGGTTTTTGGTTTTTAAGTTAAAGAAGCATGCTTTACTACATTTGGATTTTTTTTTAATTAACTCAGCTGTAAATTCACAAATCAAAGTTAAAGAAGCATGCTTTACTACATTACAGTAGATTAAACTAATCATAGTTTAATCATTTTTGCAGTTTTTGATAGACTGTCAAAAGTCTCAGTGAAACTACAATACAAAGTAGTTTAATAAAGTATTGTATCGTCTGCATATAGGTTTATATTATATTGTCTTACACTGTATAAATGTGCTGCAGCCCATAAAAATGTGGCCGAGTTCACTTACATCTTATAGTGCAGCGGTGTTTTGCAGGCCAGCGTAGAGGGAAGGTTAAAGTGTTTTCCATTTACTTCAGTGAAGTTTAGGGTTACCACTTTTTTCCACTTTGACATGACAATATTTGTCACATTTCACGGCAAGCTGCATTTCAATCTGACTATTTATGTCTGTACGGTGCCGTGGCCACGGAGTCTTTTCTTCTTTTGATCACTTTCCCTTTTCTTCCTCACACTAATATTTGTATACTGACCTGTGCTGCTTCTCATTATGTGAAATGTGCTTTACAGAGACTCTCATCATTGATGTTGCTTCTGTAATGTGCAACCAATTAAAGAGAATTACCTTATAGCACACTAGCTGCAGCACGAGGCTCGTGAACTATTGGCTGTGTTGCATAAAACCAGGCAACACGTTTTGGTGTGTGGATTTTGTGAAGGGAAACATTTTGAGAAATAATTTCCTTACATAGAGAAGGTTTTCAAATCTGTAATTAACTGCCATAACAATTTGTGCCACAGATGGCAAGTGGCAACAAAAAAAAAGCACTTACATGGTCCTGAACTTTATGCAGCATGTGGTTCACAAGTAACATGGCAGAAACAGGAGCGGGGGTAGAGTGGGGGGGGGGACATGGCTACTAAAAGCACCGTCATGGTACAGCTGCTCCCCCTGAACACAGCGACAGTAACCTACTGAGGCCTGGAGTCGAACGGTTGTTGCACACCATGAGCCCCTACATGCTAACGAGGCTTTATCGATTCAGTTATGACATTCCCGTCCACTCTATCTCCACAGGGTGCCACACCCTAACTCAATCCAGATGAGCTCCATCATGTCATAGTTGGAGGGGACCCAATCTTACATGACAGAAATGGGTGGGTATTTCTATACTTCTGATAAAATTGAGGAGAGTAGGAAAACATTTCTAAGGGGACACTCTATTAAAGAAAAGGCATGAACCCTTTTCAACAGATGTTTTGCACATTGGCCTGAGTCAAGCGGCGCGGCTGGTAATGGAGTGGTAGGTAGTGTGGAGGCCTGCTCCACTGAGGGCCATTTTACGCTTTTCAGGGTGTTGAGGACGCACACTAGCAGGACCGCACACACATAAAGACGTATGCTTCTCACACACAGACACTGTCCAAACTCCAAAAGGAATCAAAAACAGCACAAACACATGCTCAGAGTTTCCAGCATTTACAAAAAAACAATTGTTCTAGATTACTTCAAATCCCTCAGAATGCTGTTTTAACTGACCTCTAGTGGTTTGACTCTAAAAAATGTATTTTTTGTTGTGGACAAATACATAGAGTCTAATTCCAGAATCTGTCTGTTTACATCTTGCAGAGACTGAGCTTTAATCTGGACTGGTGTTTTATGTCCATATGATGAATGAGAGACTTTTTTTGGCAGTTGTTCTCTTTAACAACTGCTAATTACCTGACCTACAGTATGATCATCAGTTACTAATTCAGGCCATTCGACGAACAGATGCTGAACACTTGTTGCCTTTTTGAGCTATTTTTTCCCCCTCTTTCATGTCTCCTATCCTCAGATGCACACTCTCTCTGACTCAAGGATGCATATATGTTCTTGTTGTTGACTCTAGATTCTGGGTTATTTTATATGATTTTCAGTCTTGCGACAAATAGTGAATTCTGCACAGTATGTAAGTATGTATGGGTTCGATTCCCAGAGGAACCACATGCTTGGCGCTTGCTAGGAACAGCCTGTTAACAGCATATTTTCTGCTAACAATTTTTTGCAGCTAAAAACAAAAATGTGTTTTTATTTTTTTAAATGTTTTACATCAGGGCCCATTGTCATATCCTTCCATGGGGGCCAGAATTCCCGGCAGCACCTGTGCATGAAGGCCACTATAATAGGCATGAATAATGGGATGTTGTAACACAAGTGTCTTCTCTTGGGAAGCATGAGACAAGTCATCGTATTACATCTCTATTTTGTGACAAGTACAGATGAGCACAGAAAACAGTCCAACTGTCCAACTGCCTTAGACTCAACTTCTACTGCTGTGATGTTCAACACAAGCATGAATGACCTACAACGGTTCATTAGAAAATGACTTCAATTACTACCACAAATTACTTTCGTCTTAAGGGTTGCAGTAAAGGCAAGTAAACGAGCAAACGGTACTGTCATTTATAATTACTTTAGCAACATCTGCTGTACGTTCTTCACAAACTCCAGACTGCCTTTTGCCCTGATTTTATTCTTTGTAGTTCATTGCAAAAGGCCGTGGTTCACATGAGCACAGGCTGCAGAACACGACCAGCGCAGGGACATTAGCGGCGTAATCACGAAGGTAACAGATCACTGTGATTGCAGTTTAAGTAATTTGTCAGTTTAAAAAATGCTACAACTCTCCAAGAGCAGAGCCAAGTTCTGGGCCGTGGAGCAGAACTCCACCTCTCCCCAGTGCTTCCCTAAAACAATCCCAACGATGAGCCAGGGGAAGATAACAACAGAATTCTGCAATGTCACTGGAGTGTAATGTTGTTAGGTAAATATTTTGAAGATTACAGCACATTAGTGACAGTCAGAGACGGTAATTCTAATACTTCATCAGCCAGAAGAGAACAGAGCAGAGAGGTGGAGATTACCAGGCAGAGCAACATCAGCAGAGGAAAAAGGCCCCGGGTTTTTAAAGATTTACTCCTTGCAGTCTGGTCCATATTGCACTCATTGGTGCAGTTCACATTTGGACGGGGGGGACGATGATGGTGGTGTTTGGCACTGCTTGTCTCACTGTAAAGGACGCTGATGTGGAGTTGGCGGAAAGTTTATTGGGACGCCGTCCCTGCGAGGAGTTAATACCTCTTACATTATGTCTAAAAGTTTGAGAAACTGTGAAACAACCGCGGTAATTCTTGTGATTATGACGATGATTCTACACCGTACGATTCAAAAATGTCTGTCATCACACTGTTGTGACCAGTTCGAGATGATATTTCCTAACTGCTGCTGTGTTTTTGTATTATAAAAAACTTCAATTAGTCAGACATCAGAAGAGTGGCTAGCCCTGGGTTACAGGTTTGAACCTGAGACCTTGGTATGGGTTTTGAAGGTGAGTGCACTCTAGTTATCTCCTGGTACTTGAGCTGTTTTCAACATCACCAAAAACATGCAAGTTGGACATAAAAATAGGCCCCTTCCCCAATAACCCATTGGATTGGCTGTGACCTCACCATGATCCCAATAAACATCATATAGTAGAAAATGAATTAATACATTAATTGAGTTAGCTCATTAGCCATTAGCACATAATACAAAGGTTTACAGGCGAGCCAATGAAATTGACATGACATATCGCAGCTCAAATCTGGACCAATCAGATCTTGTTTCTAGGTCTCACAGAGTTTGATCAAATCTCTGCCCATTTTTTACTTACTTTGGAACGGTTTCATTTATTGCACCAAACCTCTGCTGAGACATAACAGCAGCAGCAGGCCAGTGTGAAAAGACCTTAAACATCTCGATAGGGTACGTGGACCCTCTGTGTCCACCACTTCCCACATTTTAACTGCCTGGCATCCAGGAGAAGCCATTACACAAGTCTGCACTTCAAAGTTCATTTAAATTCCTCAGCTTTATGCACATCGCTTGCCTCACTCGTACATTAGAGTCGGGAGTAATACTAAAACAGGCTGTAAAATTATAACATTACTCGGATGTTTGATGCCGTTTCTGCTGTGTTGTGTGGAGTGTAAGACCTAATGTTTCCTCTGCCTTCAGCCAAGTCTTGTTTCAGTTCACTCTGAATAGCACATCACCCAGATAGGAGCAGAATAAATTGTGTCTAAAACAGATAATTTATAAAAGCCCAAAAAAAATAATTTAGTACAATTATCACATAAAGAAATACTACAAGAGCTCCCCCCGTGACGCTGAAAAGAATAAAGCAGTAAAACAAAAGTAAATCCTAGTCCTAGAAGATTAGCTCTGCAGTGTGTGAAGCAGTTGTAAATTTGTTTTATCCCACGCATGTCGACGCAAATTTAAAAAAAGAAAGACAAAAACGGAGTTAAGGAGGACAGCGACACTATGTTGTTCTGCTATTTAAAAACAAGCTGAGATTTTGATGCAACTTCTGAACGAATTGTACTTCAATGCAGAACGCCCTGCTGTCCACCAGCCATAGCAGATGAATGGCTTTCAGACCTCTGCTCTAGCACAGAAACACAAACCATTAGCCATAATAAACCGCACTGATTCCTGCTTCCAGTAAAATCAAATCACAGACAACTGTCTGCTTTGGTTGATGGAAATCTGAAGAATCACTTCCACTTCTCTGGACCAGCCAGTCTCACGGAGTTCACGCCTTAATGTGTATTAAGTAGTGCAATGAAACATGCTTTTGTTAGTTTTACAGGTTTTGGTCAGTGAAGCTCTGCATCCACACTGACCAGTAAAAGTCTCAGAGTCAACAGAGTAAAAGCCAGGGTTCCTGGCCTGCGCTTGTGTGCGTTCAGACCAAGACGGTGGGGACGGGGGAGATACAGGCCCTCACAGTTCAACAGGCACACAATAAAGTGACAGAGCAGAGAAATGAAACCATGGAAAAGACGCATAATCCTCATTACAAAAGGCTTGGCCTACCACTTTATGACACATGTGACTGGCAAACAATTATGTATTCTCTAATCCCATCAACCAGTCAGCAGCCAGCCTTCTGAAGGCTTAACCTTTGCAGCTATAATGGAATAAAAACAGGAACATGGCAGGTCCTTTCCCCGCTGTCCAGCTTCCACTGCCCTCGCGCTGCCGTTCGCACTGCTCTACGCTAGAGTCCAGACACATTAGCCAAACACGGATCGCCAGTAACAGAACTCTTATCTGAATGCACTTGGAGAAGACGGCTGGAAAACAGATGATGCCTGGATCGCCGCTACAGAACTCTTATCTGAATGCACTGAATACACACACAGAAG
Source organism: Cynoglossus semilaevis (assembly GCF_000523025.1). Lineage (NCBI taxonomy): Eukaryota > Metazoa > Chordata > Actinopteri > Pleuronectiformes > Cynoglossidae > Cynoglossus > Cynoglossus semilaevis. Next base: position 15,220,051 of record NC_024321.1, read on the forward strand.
ACGGCTGGAAAACAGATGATGCCAACTGTTGCTTGACAGGGTTTCAATTGTTTTGTGTGAATTCCGTGTCAGAGTAACAGTTCTTCTCTGAGCGTCTGATTGTGTTTAAAGGCAGCGGAGGAGGGAAGAAGAAAGACAGAAAGACATGGACGGACTGGCTGCACCAGCTGAGTGGAAAGAAGACAGTAAACAATAACACACTGAGGAGCCTTGGCACAGTATGAGACAACATGTGCACCCTTGCATGTGTGCATCTCATAATCTGAAAGTAAGAGCACACAGCAGAGGAACATACAGTACGTGTTAGTCGTTTAGAGCAGTGTTGGGATCCACCCTTTACTTAAGATGGTAGTCACGAAACAACAGTTTTTTAAAAAACTTTTTTTTTTTTTTGCTGCCAGAGTTTATATTCCAGTGTATTTTTAACATCATTAACTGCTAAAATAAAAATAAAAAAACTTGCTTGTTATGCTTTCTTTCATTTATATTGTTTCTTTTTGGGGGTGATCATTATGTCTCCCAGGTGTACGTCATACCCTTCTGATATTTGTATGTCCTACATTATGATGTTAACACTGTGTTAGTCTCGGTGAGAGACATAGGAACCCGTGTATCCATTTTTTTATGATATAATTGTTGTAAAAAATTTTTAAATTTTTTATGATATAATTGTTGTAAAAAAAAGTACTAATTAGTACTTACAAAATTAATTAAAAAAGTCACAAGAATGTACTGTAGCAAACCTTACTTTATAAACATGTCTTTAATTCCTTTTGGAAGTTTTAAAAAAAAACTCAGTGTGACCAGTGTCTGTGTCCCAGCCCGGACTGTAGTAGAGTGGTACACAGTGTGGTACGGTTCACTCAACAGCGACCCTGAGCGCGGCTCCTCCAGCAGCTTGTCAAGCCTGGCGGCTCCTTCTCCTGGACCTCTGGCTCTCATGTCCAAATTGCAGTCAAGCTTCAAAAATAAAGAGCCCCTGAGACCCATTCAGTGGAGCAGGCGAACCCCGCGCCGACAATGCGTCACAAGCTCCACATTGACACTTTCATGGCTGATTCCTTTTTCTTTTTCTTCATATTTCTGTCTTTTTATGTACATTTTTTTTCTTACCAGTGCTTTGACCTTTAGAGAATTTTCACAATTGTTTCCTGTCTTACTCCCTGTTTTCGTCTACATTTTCCCCCATTATAGTTTTTTTTTTCTCCTCCCTGTCTGTTGTTTTGTTTTTCTGTTTCTCAGGCATGATTTCTATGGTGACAGTGTATTTCCCAGGAATAATGGAGGCTGGGGGATAAGAAGGCGTGAGGGCGGATGGATGGTTTTCTCATAAATAGGTAGGAAACTCCTGGAGCAGGGTGGATGGGATCAGCAGATGTGTGACATGAGATCAGGCTATAATTGGAGATTTTTTTTATCAGTCAAAAGTAGTGCGAGCAATCAGACAGGAGGAGCGCAGACCTCCTCCACCTGCTTTCACACCCGTTTCATGTGAGCAGCGGGATCACCCCCTGAAACACCGCTTAATCCTCCTTATATTCAAGAATAGCGGGCACACACACTGAGCAAGAACACATACGCAGGTACGCACACGTAAACGCGCACACACACTTTCCCAAAGCTCCCACAGGTAATGAAATCATCAGATTGCGGGCCTCATGACAGCTGGGATCCATGCTGACAGGTTCTTATCCAGTGTGGCTCCAAATAGCGAGGACACACACACACACACACACACACCGCAAAAGCCTCAAGTCAAAACACATCAAAACCTCTGGCGCACACACACAGCCAGCAGGACGGGAGGACGGACCAAAATAATCCTGGTCTGATGTGAGTGTGTTTCAAAGACAGTTCGGTCTCAAAGGGAGGCTTCACAGTGATGCTGTACTGTATTTCTAACACAGTGTAATGAAACGTTTGGATTTTGACAAGTGGTTTTGTTCGAGGAAACGCCAGCCTCTGTGGTACAGTGCTGCTGGCACTTCAGAAACACACACACACACAGACTGTGAGTGTAGCTGCTGTCTGTGTGAGTGTGTGTGTGAGAGTCTAAAACATCCCGTCACTGCTGTACTCCATACTTTCCTGACCGCGCTAACCACAGGCGAACGGCAGCTAAGCCTCCAAAGCCAATTAAAATGTTATGAAGTGGAGTTCCCTTTATTTATTTATTTATTCCTGCGGGCGGGGAATAGCCAGACAGTTACTGTAACTACACAGATCTGACTGTGAGGGCCTGGCCTCCGCCGCTTCCAGCTGCTGCTGCTGCTGCTGTTTCCTGTGGGAAATGTGTGAATGGAGGTCCCACTGAGACCCGGCTGAGCAGATCAACACCAAATTTGAGTGCGAGCCCACAGACAGACTGACAGCAGCAGAGTGGATTGCCTACGAGACATCAGACGGGGGCTGCACCGCTGAGGCCGACCTGTGGACCACATACCCAACATATTACCCTAACCCTTCTGCCTAAAGCCTATGTCTATGCATGTGTGTGTGTGTGTGTGTGTGTGTAGTTGCCTGTCTTATAAAAACATCTTGCAGGTCCTAAAACATCGTTTCCCCAACTTCAACCCATCTTTTATAAGTCACAAACCTTCATAGGAAAAAAAATAAAACATCTCTTGCGACCCACCTGAGGGTCGCGACCCAGTCTTTGGGAAACAATGGTTTAGAGACATGACCTGAAGAATGCTTTAAACATGTTTTCGGACTTTGGAATGAAGCTGCAGCCCATTTAGTGAGAGGTATCAAACCAGTTACTTTCTTGCTGTAAAGGCAAGAGCAGTAACCACTGTCACACCATGAAGGTCCTTCATCCAGTTCATGGTTTTCCAAATTGCCGTCCTGTGATCAGCAGGTTCAGTCAGACAGCGCTCTTGATTTCTCTGCTCCTGTAACCAGTGATTGTTGACGTTTCTTCCACTGCTCCTGACAGGTATGAAGGGTTCTGTCAAGGCTTGGCATTGCCATGACAACACTATTATTTTTTGTTGTTTTCTTTCTTTTTTTTTTCTTACATCTGTTTGACAAAATGCCTCTCCCTGAAATTTACTGCATAACTTTAGTGTAGCACACCAGGCAGATGACAAGGCATCACCTAAAGTAATACCCCAGCCCTGATGTCATCGACGCGGCCTCACACAGCAGAACAGAGACGTCTCTGCTCTATGATCTGTTTGTTTCCTGGTTTTGTCTGAGGGACATTTGAACTGCTGTGAATCAGGACAGACAATGTCCCTTTGTAACCACTGTCTTCTTGGAGAAAAACTGCAAAAAACAAACTGTCTTGGCTTTTTGTTCTATCTCTGATTTTTTTCTTCTCTGTCTGACACACACACACACACACACACACAGACAGAGTCCTTGGGGGCACCTCTCCACCTCCTGACTGAGGAATGTTTTTCTCACTCACCCATCAACATAGGGGGGAATTGTTTGTGCGTGTGTGTGTACGTGTGCACAGTCTTATGGGTCATGTACGTGTGTGTGTGTGTGTTGGGCCCAGAATATCTGTAGGATAGAAGACAATATCTCATGTCTTAGCAGGTTGAGGAGACAAAGTAAACACCAAGTAAGGACAAGTGGAACAAGAAAACCTGTTCCTCTATCGGGAGGAAAGTTCCACCGCGCCACATCATTTTCCATCATTAATCCACATCGCTCTTTCAGAATAGATCAAATTGTCAGTCACTACCACACCTTCTAAATATGGAAGATTCAAAACATTGACTAGTTGACAGCAAGCGGAGTAACCATGGCCCCGGAGCTCCGAAAGGTCACGCGGCTTCTTAAATCGTCTTCTTTTGGTAACGTACCCAAATGTCTTTTCTGGCAACCACTAGAGGCCGTGGGGTTCCCCAAAGCACAATTTATCGAAATAATTACCATTCACCAAAGGCTGAGGTTAGGAGAGAGATGATCTGAAAAGGAATTCAGATCAGAGAGAGGAATCCAGCCCGAGCGCAGTGCTGTGTGTTCTGCTCGGTGAGCAAGAAACAATGTTAATGGTTCTCTGGTGGGATGATGGATGTGTAAAGAGTTGTGTTTCTCCAGAGCCCAAGAGGTGCGCGCTTTCCTCCATGTCCTTGTCCTCCCCAACCCTTTGATATCAGGTCTGCTTTGCAACATGTTCTACTCTGGCAAGAATACCAACATCATCCTCCCTCCTGGAAGGATTGGGAATATTTGTATTTGTCAAAACGGTGGAAACACGGACAGCAGAGCCAGAATGATTCCCATGTACGTGAGGCGCAGCCTTGATGAGACACTCTTGCAAAAGCATAACCGAAGGGTAGGAATGAGTAACGCGGACCGGTGAATATATATGTGTGTGTGTCAATAAGGATAGCACGTATGAAAAACGGTAAGTGTCCCAGAAAAGGAACAACTCCTGGAGGATCGTAAAAGTGTCTAAAGAGAAGGGAGTTCTTCGAGCTTTGGGAAAAATTAAAAGAAAATCATGACCTCCAAATGCAGCTAAGAGTATGATCCAGGAAATACCGCAAAGACATTAAGTTGTGTCAGGAGCTGAGAGGCTTTTTTGTATGATTTGTTTTGCCTTTTCGTGTTCCGTTTCTGATTTAAAGGCCTTGGACCTGGGTCACAGAAGGTATTGTTGTTGTTTTTTAATATTGATAACAGAGCTAAACCCAGACAAAAGGCCAGACGTCCATGACAAAGCAAATACAACAACTCATATTTTCCGCCAATTATCACCAAAAAAATATGCAGACTACACTGGGAGGCACAGGAAGTGTAATTTATTTCACAATAGTGCGTGCAGACCGTCTAATATCTCAGACCTCTTTGATGCTCTCTGGTAAGAGAGGAGAGGACTTTCTTTAGTTTGTCAAAACAAATAGTGGCATTCTTTCCAATCAAGTTCACTGTAGGTGCATATTTGTTTTCCCTCTGCCCTCTCCACCCTCCCTGATCGCAACCGATTCCTGATGGAATTACTGCATTATCCCGTGGAAACTGCCTGACGCGAGCAGGTGTTTCTCTCGAGCTGATTGCCAGAGAGAGCAGACCAGTGTGCAGCTGACTGTTAGCGCTAATGTGAAGTGACAAGGCCTATGAACCTGGGGAAAGAATAGAGCTCATTCTACTTTCCAGAGCTGTTCTAGTAATTTTCAGGTTAACCACAGGTTAAACATAAATCTGAAAAAAAACACACAAAAAAAACACTTAGAGCCGATATTAATTGTTTTCTGCTTGACAAGTTCAACTGCAGTTGATTTATGAGAGTGCTTGTTTGAAGTAATATATTATATAGAAGGCCTTACTAATATGAATGTAAATCATTTTTATGTGGAGGCCTTTTGCTTAACGGCAGCTATTACTATTGGTAATTTGAACTCCATTCTCTGAGCCAAGTCCCACCTTTCCAATATCACAGCTATGCAGATGACAACAAACTATGACTTTAACCTGTGACCCCACCTTTAGTTTATTGGGTTTATTTCTCTGCTATTTAACTTAACCCGCTCTACACTTACCGTGGTCTGGAGCAGAGGTGAAGCCGATCCCAGCAGTTATTGGCGAGGGCGTCTACACCCTGGACAGTTCACCACTCCTCACATGTACAACTATTCTGTTATTCTAGCAACTTTTAAAAGATATTCTCAGCATAAAAGAAATAGAAAGAACAAATCTGATCTTTTTTGTCAACTAAATCAAAATTTGTAAAAGAAATAGAAATAGATATATTTTCGAATCTACAAACAGGAAAACATCACACAATCTTTTTTGTCAACTAAATCAAAATTTGAATTTCATATTTCTTCAAATAAAACTAAAGAAAACAAAAACAGATTTATTGACTATTTTGGGACTGAGACTAAGACACACTTGTCTGTCAACACTAGTATTTACACCCAAATCTCCAACTGTACTGTAATGCTTAAATGCATACATTAGTTAATGTGCAAACATGGATATGATATCATTCCAATATGTTTTGTCAGGACAGTCAACACAGAGCAGCAGCAGCTGTAGTCATGTGTCTTCTCTGAGGCCTGATGAAAACAGTAAAGAAAACAGGATTCAACAATCGCTAAGCTTCCCTGTGTGCCACATATTTATTTGTTTTTATAAAAACAACAGACTAGTCATGAATCGCATGTCTAGCAAAACACATTCCCTTTCATTTTTTGCATGCCTTCATCGCATTTGTTTTTCCACACGCTCCCCCTTTGTTCAGCTATGTTGACGACGGCAAAGTATCAACTTCGATTTGACATCTGCCCCGGCGCAGCAGGTGTTTTGAAAGCAGAGAGACACTATAAATCCAACGAGGAGCATGTTCACAGGCAAACAAAATGTCATCAGTCCGACCATCTACCAGGTTTTCGATCGAAAACAGAA
>NC_024321.1:15226512-15249311 GCF_000523025.1 Cynoglossus semilaevis
GGTGAGGGGGAGAAGTTCAAGGTGGTTTTGATTAAGGGGCTATAGATAACCCTTCATTTATTCCAGCCTTGGCCTCGCAGAATTAAAAAGTTAAATTCACACCACTGGCCTAATAGAGAATCCCTCAAAGGAAACAGATATTTCTTATCAGTTTGGGACATCATACGCAGCTGGTTGTTTTTACCCCGTATTCGTCCATGCTGTCAGAGTCAAGAGTAGAGTCTGGAGAGGGCACAGACAAAGCCAGAGTCTGTACTCCCTGAGCTGAACCTCTGACAGGGAATAACTGAATGACTGCCATCACAGGCTGGACGGGGAACAGAGAGCACCACATCTGTTAGAGTCATGACTGGGCTGAAACACTCCGAGTCTGTGCCCTTACACAGGAGCAAAGACACAGACCAAAAGTCGGAGACGCTTTTAGAACCAACCCTCGCCCTCGGCTCAGCTGATCTGCTACAAATAACTTAGCATTAATTCATCAGTAGGTCATTCCCAGAGAAGTTTTCCAAAGATATTGAACGTTTTAGCCAATGTTTTTAAGGCACAAAATTGTTTAAAAATAATTTTGAAATGTCACGCTGAAATCAGTGGTTGTGTTTATTCACACAGAAGAGATTCTACCCACCCAGCCTTCTCACTTATATCAGGTGTTTCCACAGCACCGTGACTTGGCAGAATCTTTACACCGGACATAATCAAACCTATGAAATTTGGTGACCAGGTGGTGTCAAACCCAGAGCCCTCTACTGGTGAATAATCAGTAAATAACAATTAGGGAGAACATTTAGAAGAAGGTCTCATGATGGAAAAGTGTCTAGTGTTCTTGCCTTACAGTAAGAGGACTGGTTCAATTCCTGGTGTTTTTGTGTGTAGTTTTTTTGGGGTGAACTGTCCAGGGTTCAACGCATTCTCGCCCAATGACTGTTGGCATTGGCTTCAGTTCACCTTCAGGTCTTGGAAAGGGATCATCCAATAAAAGATGAAAACGGAGGTCGAAGAAGCTTAAGATTACAAGCTCTGGGACGGGCTAACTGTTGTGCCCTAAAATTTTAAACCTCATTGGTTTAAAATTGACAATAAAGTTAAAAAAAAAAATAAAGTTAAAAAGTTGATCTTTTGTTTTACGAAGGGGACATAAATTTGAACCATGTTCGAGGTGTACAGCTCAAGTAAATAGCAACAGCTCTGCATTATTAGAGCAGGTATTAAAACACCCATTCATGAGGTTCTTTGTAAACAGTAAAAAATACTGTGTCCTTTCTCACTGGTCTCCTAATTTGTACTGTGTCCTTTCTCACTGGTCTCCTAATGGGACTGTAGTCCTAGCGTTGCATCACAGTGCACCCCACTGACCTCTCTGTTTCACTTTTCATCAACCTTTCAAAGATTCCAATGTGGAGAACATATGAGTGAAAGCTCATGGGCCAGGTGCATTCACAGACCAGTGTTGGCGTCTCTGATTAAGACACAGAAGGAGGAGACAGACAATGGACAGGCTTTGTGAGGACAATGAAAAATCCATATGTCCACGTGGGCATTTCCAGACAGCGGGGTCAGAGATGTAAAGTTTCATAACGCAGCCATCACTTGTCAAAACCTAAACAAGCTTGTGATTTTAACACCGAGGACTCTCCACCTCCTCTGGAAAATGGCTTAAGTCTGGGCCTCTGGAATGTGTTTATGGACGGCCGTCCACCTGACAAAACCATTGCCAGATATATGAACTACTGTCCCAAGTCACTTCAAAGGTTACGCTCAGATATTCCAAAGAAGCTGCCGCTGTGTGTGTTCTTTCTCATCATTCTCATACAGAAATCAGCAGATGTAAATGCACTTACATTACAAACACACACACACACACACACACACCAGGCCTATTTCCTCCACCAGGCCCACGACATGTTGAAGACACTCACGATACTTTACGTTTGGTGCAGTGAACTGAATCCCTCAAACAGAGAGTGACATGAGTCTGACTGTGAGAAGTATTTCTTTGTTTAACGACTAAAAAGGAAAAAAAAAGTCGCTGCAGGTCTGACTGAAAATTAGATTTATTATTATTATTATTATTATTATTATTATTATTATTATTATTATTATTATTATTATTATTATTGGGGTCATCTCGATTTCACTTGCTAAAATACAAACCAATAAGAGTATTTGTATTGTTGTACTAGCATCATCGATAAGAATCCAGTGAACTGGGGCGCAGGGTTACACAGGTGGCCCAGTTCTGTGGGATACCAGGACTGTGGAGACACCTAGCAGTAATATGCTAACGGCTAGTATTACAGTATTTTCTTCTCTTCAACAGAAATTCAAAATTTCAATCCAAATGAAGACACATTTTTCTGTATTATAAAAAGAAAAAAGGTTTCAAATTATTATCAAATTAGAAAATATATCAATAAAACTTGAAATAAAAAAGTAATTTCTTTGAGTAAGAGTATAAGTATGTGTAAGTATCTGGCCTGATACCTGTACCAGTACCATTTCTTTGTGTATCTGGCCTGATACCTGTACCAGTACCAGTAACGATGAGCTGCCGGTCACTCCACGACTCCTGCAGCTGTCAACTGTACTAGTATAGGGTTCAATTCTAGCAAATTTATCCATTTTATATTTTATTTTTTGCCCTAAAATACTACACCGTGGGCCCGTTGTGTACATATGCAGCTCTGTATTCAACCATGAGGAACAAAATAACCCACTGAAAGATCTTGTGAAAAACTCAGCTGGGTTTCAGGACACATGAGACTGATCAAATCAACGGTCAGTGCAGCTGCCAACATATAGAATCATTCTATATATAGAAGCCCAGCAGTGTTATTACTGCACCGCACCAGTAGTCTGGGCTCTGAAACAGAGTGGGAAACAGGTTCAGTTTAATAGAAGACGTGAAATAACTTTCAATCTACCTTCCAGTCACTCCAGCCCTCTGATCAAATGCCAATCTGTGAGTAACCATCGCCCTGAAGTACCAACCTCTATTTCTGTCACTCTCCTCGTACGTAAAGCAGTCTCTAAGTCCTCTATGAAATGCAGCTGTTGTCTTTACTGGAGCTGAGAGGCTGCAGTGATTAATAACCTCGCTTGGGTCTCACGCGCAAAACAATCACAAAACCATGACAAACACAGCACTCGGAAATGTCTCTGCGGTCAATATTCTTATCACTATATCCTGATGACTTTGTTGTATTATTTAAACAGAATCTTTGCAATGTTTTGGACAACAACTCCACATTTTTCTTGATATTAAAAGGCTAAAATGTAGCCCTAAAAAAATAACTTTAAGATACCAAAATAGATTGCTAATAATTAGACAAGTGAAAAACAAAGTAACCTGTAAAAAACTTAAAACGCTTAAATGTTTTTCTTAACCAAAAATCCCTCAGAGTTAGCTAATGACGCTACTGATGAAGCATCTCACTAGCATTTAAAAAATATTTATATTTTCCTGTTGTCATTAAACATCTCCATCTCCATTATCCTGTTCTAGATAAACAGAGGGTTTTTTTCCCCTGTTGTCATTAAAAATCTCCTGGTTTGTCAAACATCAAACATTATCCTGTTCTAGATAAACAGGGTTTTGTTTTGTTTTTTCTGGAAAAGAAAATCCTGTTCTCTTTAGTTCTGCACTAATGACTTGTTCATAATATTAACCCTGCACTATGTTAAAGTTTAAATCCAAAAATGAATTAAATACAAATTATTCAAACAAGTAAACTCTTCCTTTTCTGGTTTTGGTGGGAAAGAATCATTATAATATCCACACAAACACAAACACAAACACACACACACACACACCAAGAATTGTGCTTTAAAACAAAGTGCGAGGCGTTGTTCAAAGAACAACTGGCTGCTGTTTTTTCCCACTGACAAATTTGACCCTGTGCAGCCAGAAACCGCACACTGCATGTGGAGCCACGGTTTGATTCCAACCCTGGATTGTAAAATAGACTAAAGATGTGAACAAGAGTCCTTTAAGCAGGGAGAATGGGCCGGGGAGATGTTTAAATCAGGCGTCCAGGACTTAATAGTCCAACTGAAAACACACATCTGTCAGGACATACTTCAGTCGTTTGACAATTTTAAGAAATACTAAGAATGTGGACGAACACTAGGACTGAACCAAAGTCAACAGCCCAGTCGGTTCAGAACCAGAGCTGGAACCAGATGAAGCTATAGTATATTAACGGACTGATGACGCTACTTAACATGTGTATTTTAATTGTTTTATCCTTAAAAATGTCAACGCCGTGTGTGAAGGGAAAAATGTGCTGAACAGTCAAACCACAAGTGGAGCTGATGTGCTGATCCCTGAGAATAAAAACCATTTTTTCTTCCCCCTACATGATATTATTCCCATCAGACTACAAATTGAAACAAGTAGAAGAAAGAGAGTAAGATTTACTGCTTTAGTTTGGAAACCAAACTACTATCTGTTTGTCTTGTATTTGTACGAAACCACATTGTCAGAAAAGCTAGTGCGCTTCCAACAATGTGATAAAAATCTGTCTTGAATCTGTGGCTTGGTAATTCCCTTGAAATTGTCCTTAAGAGGCAAAAGGACTGAGACAACGTTTTAGTGCTTTCACTGACAATTTCAATTCTATTAGGGCTGGAATAAACAGGTTTAGAAAAGGGATTACTGCAGGACAACCCAGAGAGATGGGGAAGACTGAAAATTAGCAGGTTAACTGGGAGCAGGTTTCGAGAGATGGGGAAGACTGAAAAGAGCTCCTCAATTAGCAGGTTAACTGGGAGCAGGTTTATGATTCAGGGTTTGGTATCAAAGGAGTCTCCAAACGTGGCCCGGTAGACGCAGCAAAGTAGATGCTCCACCCAAATCTGAGAATGTTGAAACATTAAATCTGAGATAAAATATATGAAGCACAGACTTCCCCCCAGGACACTACAATGAGGTTTATTAATTCATTTAACACTAGTACATCTGAAATACATGAGTTAATTAATTAGACTTTCCAATTGAAAACCTCTTGTTGTTTAACTTCCGACGACTTGGTTTCGTTTCCACTCTCAAACTCTCGGATTAAACACTGCCGTTGAAAGACTCTTCAAAACGTTCCCATTCAAAAGAAATGGAAAAATCGTCAACACGATCGCCAGGTAAAGCAAAGAGCCTTTTGTCTCACCTCCGTGCGTCTGATAAGCACTTTTATCTTTGCCCACATTTTTCCCCTCCTCTAATCCTGCACACATCCACTCAAACAAGGAAATGAAAATGTGTGTTTGACTCCATAAATCCTCTGGCACACAAACAAAGCCTCCTCTCACTGTGTTCTCCCAAAGAGCAGTGGCGCTTCATCAAATTACCACAGCTATTCATATCTGCCCCCCTCCGCTGGAACGACTTAAGTAGAAACCAATCCCATCTTTCCTCGGCAATCTTTACTACCTCATAATTGTCCACTGTGTAACCAGTGGATTAAATAGCATCAGGCGCAGAGCTGGCAGGAGTGAAATTAGGATTTGGTAATATAAACGAACACCTCGGGATTTTTCGTTCCGCCTTTATTCTTTTCGTTCCGCCTTTATCCTTCACACTTTTCAAGTGTCTACATATTTCCACGGCTTTTGTCAGAAGAAGAAGAGAGCGATTTGGACCTGCAGCTCACACATTTAACTGTGCGTTAAAGTCTCCTCCTCCTGACATCAAAAGTTATTTTTTTTATCCAAGACAAAAATCATTTTCCAACTGCTTGACAAATTGCTCATCTGCCAAATTCACCAAACATTCGCTTGTAAGTGCAGTTTGGCTTTAATTTCAAACTGTATTAAATTTGTGCTCCATTTGTTCCCGCGCTGTTAAATAAAAAATTATTTCTGGCCTTCAAGCCTGACGACGCCTGTCTGCCGTTCCCCTGAGGAGAAACACAATCAGCCAGCGTTGTCCAAAAATAATCAATGAAATTGCAGGGCATGTCATTTTTTGTAACAAGTAAATGGACAAGTAGCCATGAACCGAGCTGCACACAGTCTGCGCCGCCGCAGCAACAAGCAAACTTCATCTCATCTTGGCCTCGTGTGCCGACTCTGAAACGCACTTCTTACCATGTTACAAGAACAATAACCTTGATTCTGACAAAGTCATTTCATACGAGTTTGGAAACAAAGGCTCGTTTCTGTTAACTTTCTTTTAATTTATCCTTAGCAAAAAGGTTACTTTCTGCAGACAGATGATTTTTTTTTTTTTTTTTTTTTTTAGAGCACACTCTCCATTGTTGTTTCGTCTCTACAACAGTGGTTCCCAAACAGAGGCAGGCGTAACCCTGGTTATACAAATATATAAAAATCAAAATCACCATGAAATAGTAGAAAGTACAAAACAATCAGATATTCATCAAAATATTAGTGAAAATATATTTTAAAAAATTCAACATGTTGTATGAATAAATATAATACATATAAAAAATTCAGATTTAGAACAGATCTTCAATATAAGTCCAAAAAAGTCAATAGAGGAAAACAGAAGATGACGGGCCATGAAGTAGTCATAAAGTCAGTGTTGACACCAAGATCACTTTTTCGTTCAAGTGAATGTTGGAGACATTGTTGGAACGTTATCACCAAAGCTTTGACTTTGAGTTTAATCAGCAGAGTTCGAGTCCAAGTCTAAAACAGAAGACTTTTTTCAGCTTGCTGACAAACATTCCATTTAAGTTTAAAGAGTCAGAGAATTTACCCATGTGTGTCCTGCTGGCCTGAAAAGCCATTGTCTTACTACAAACAACACTGGTCAACAGCTGTATGATTGTCTCATTCTTACCACAGGTTTAAGGCAAGTGGAAAATCCTATCTGGTTCGAATTGACTCCCAACACTGCAGGGCCCGAGGCCTGATGTTTAAAAATATTGTGTTTAATCAGAATTATGGCAGTCGGCCGCTTTGACCGGCCAAGAGCAAAACAAATGTACAGGCCTCTTTTTTATTTTTTTTATTTTTCCTTTTTAAACGGAGGCAACTCAACAAAAGCGAATACAAAATGGCATTTGTATTTGTTTGGCTGCAAACACCTAGATTGATTAAGCCTTTGCATGAGAGTCGAACAACAGGTGTCTTTGTGCATGTAAGGCTGCAGCAGGCCGAGTGGCCGGCGCTTTGGGTTTCACTCTTTGAAACTGATACGGGTGAGCTGCTTTTCTCAGGCCTAAGCCCAAATCTGCCGTTGATGGACAGACCACCCATCTCTCAGCTCGTATAGGCGCACAGTGGGGCCGCTGGCTGCAAAGGCTGCCCCCTGTCACTCTCCTTTGGGAAGGAAATGGATCAGCCCACTGTTTGTCAAGTACACTGTCAGGGTCTCCTTCACAATCAAACAGCACTGCATTATACTAATGGATGGCAATGAAATACATGCAGAGTTTCACCGAAGAGAGAGAGAGAGAGAGAGAGGGAGAGAGAAAGGTTGAAAACATAATAGAAGCAGCTTCGACTGGAAACTCAGGTTTCTTTCTTTCTGTGTGAGATCGGAAAGACATCATAAATGTCAGTAAAAGTGGGATCCACAAAGATAAATGGCATTTTTATGGTGGTCCGTCGCCTCACTTCTCCAGCACGGCTCACAGCATCACGGTTTGACTTTATTGTGGGACTTAATAGGAGGTTTCTGCCCTGTATTCTGATCAGAATAAAGATCCCCGAGGGAGCTCACTGTGCCAGAACGGAGGATGCCAGAGTCATTGGTCAGAGGCGGAGGGCCGGGGGTTAGCCTCAGCTGACAGTGTGATGTGGCCAAGAGTGGACTCAGACTGAGACAAAAGATTCACACCCATCCTCTTTGCTCCAGGAAACCTTCGCCTCGTGATTAGTCACGGGGCAAAAAAAGACACCGAAGAAACACAGTGAGTTCTGCTGGTCTGTTCCCAAATACATATTTGTAGATTTGCACAGATAATCGTAAAGATATTGGTGAAAGAATTATTGCGATGGGGGTTTTAAAAAATTGCAAACATTTGGCCCCTTTTTTCGGGAAAAGAACACCAGAAATTCCAAAGCCTTAAATGTTGAGCCAAACTGAGCTGCTTTACCTTGTATCTTGGCAACGTCAGACTCAGTATCTTCTCACTGTTGGACGCAGACCCTGCATCTATCTTTCTCCAAGATCTCTCTCTTTTTTTTTTTTTTTTTGTATTTCTGTCAGAAGACATGTTGCTACACATGTACTCGCACTGCATGCCCAGTTAGTGCAAGGGTGCAAGATGTGTTTGGCTGTTGAGGAGGGCAATCCACTGTAAGTCCAAATCCTAAACATATGTACCCCTAATTACTTTCATGGCTTTACTGGGGTGAGCTCTTATGAGGGAACCCCTCCCCAATTAAAATGGGGCCCCGTGTGTCTCTGTCCAATCAATAAAATTGGAACGGGATCGAATGGCCTGGCCAACAAAACAACACTATTTGAGCCACATAAATGAAATCCCACCCTGAGAGGGGGGGGAGAGAAAAAAAAACCCTGAGTCGGTCTCTGGTCAGTGGGGTTCATGTCAAAATAGGTACACGGTCCATATGCTTATGTAAGTGTCAGACGCCGGTGTTGTTGGAGAGCGTGCGTAAAGCCTCCAAAATAATCCAGCATCTCTGCCATGAAATAAATCAACCCAGTGCCACGTTAATCACACAGCGCACCAAACAACGGGGCTGAGGAGGAATTAAGGCCGTGATTAATTTTTCTCCTGACATTTTTGTCAAAACGCTTACTTCATCCTATACTCCGTTCATTACTCAAACACATCTGGCTGACAGGTGCCCCGTCTGTTACACGTTGAGTCATTTCATTCCCGCAAAGAGGAGCAAAACGGAGAGGAGAGGAGGATAAGGTACTCTATCTTCTATCTGTGATGACATCAGGGCTCGCAGAGCTTGTTAGAGATGGAGAATTAGGGCGGCGTTGCTCCGTTTCTACAGACAGTAATCCAGCCCGCCGCTGTCAGTGCCCTTTTAGAAAGCACTGATTACTCCATTTCCAAGGACCTAATCTCTGTAAACAATCTCTGTTTTCATTATCTTTTAAACTGATTAGCTCTATGAATATAACTTTCCAGCGCTGGACCAGACAGAGAAAAAAAAAAAAAAAGCCCTGCCATATTGATGCCAGCTGGAGCTGCATGACCTTTCAAGAGAAATAAAGCCGTGATACAAACACAGATAGAACAACAGACAAGGGGAGCAACATATGTGACCAAGACATTCTTCAAAAAAAAAACAAAAAATATGACAGAGAAGCCCAAAGGTTTCCTGAGGGAAAGTTCTTAACCTGCTTGTGGTTTTGGACAATTTGCAGCTGGACGTTATGGACAAAACCTGGGAATAAACAAAGTCTCCTCCTGCTCTAATGCATTCTTTTTAACTGTAATAATGAAAAACTCTTTTCTTATACTTTCCCTCTCCTTCGTGCCGTTGGAAATTAGATGTTCCCTTCTCTCTCTCTCTCTCTCTCTCTCTCTCTCTCCTCTGCACAAAGTGAGGTCACGTTTGCCAGAAAACGTCTCCATCTGTTAACAAATACTTCCAGCATGTCCAGAACAACATGTTGGCCCTCGGTCGTCTCCATCAGGATGTCATGAACGCAGTACACCTGTCTCGGCCCCCAGCTTTGTCTCTTACAGCAGAGACACTAGCTCACTCAAACAACCATGACATCAAAGACAGAGACGGTGAAGACTGAAGACAAAAAAAAAAAAAACACAACCATCTTTCTCTGCTTTCCTCTTCATTTTTACCTCCCGTCATAAATCATCAACAACAATGAACCCACTGTTAGCCGGTCTTAACGTCACCTGTTTATCAAAGTTTACTTTTGGACATGTAGAACTTATCTGGTTGAGGAACTGTTTAATACCAGTGAGCATGCGTGAGACGAGAGCTCCTTTTAATTGATAAACAAACTTTTAGCATTCTCATGTGAGAAATTGTAAATCACTCCGGACCGTAAATTACCTCCACTAATATTTCAGGTCTGAGTGATCACTTAGACAACAACAAAAGAGAAAAATAGCAGAAGAACAACGTCAGCAGCCGAGGCAGCCTTGATTGCAGAATCTGAGAAACAGCTCATCCAATCACGCCAGGAGAGGCAGCTTAAAGCCGGACTGAGCATCGTGACACGGAGGAATGTCCGAGCAGGAAGGCAAAAAAACCCGAAAGGACAGCCTGCATCACCTCGCTCTGAACTCCACACTTTAATTAAGTCATGTATCTCCATTTGTCATAGCGTGACATGTCATGATTTGAGGCAATCTGAGAAGTTGGCAGGACTCTGAGAGGAGAAAACATCAGCACCCTCTGCTGACGAGCAGGACATTGTCAGGCCCCGGTGGACTGGCCTTTCATCTCCTTTACTTTCTACACTTGAGGGCTGTTTGTTTGTTGGCCAATTGGTATAAAATGGTGTTTCATATTAAACTGGGCCTACTGTCGTGTATAAACATGTCCTGTTATTCTGCATCCAATATAAAGCTGTCCAAGAAATACATATAAAAAAAAGTTCTTTTAGCAAACTTAGTAAATCTGAAATATTTGGTTAGAATTCATTTAAAAAAAATGATCGACTGTGTTTTCATTTACACTTCTAGGTTTAACAGTGGCTCATTTAAGCTCTTGATTATTTGTTTTTTAAATCCACTTGTATGAAACCTATATATATATATATTAACTTATATCTTAACAGAAAAAGAAGTTTTCCCTCGAGTATCTCGACATGATCATATCCTGTTGAAAACACTACTGCAGTGAGGAGTATTTCTTTTAAGAGTAGATTAATCTGTCGACACTGTTCACACGCGCTCCTCAAACTGTACAAATTGCTGACTCTCTCTTGTCCGAGATTTATACCGCATTTTATTCACTCCCTGCGAGATTTATACCAAACACTAAAAAGAAAAAGTCTTGTTAAAATGGCAGCTTTTTTCTTCGGACTTGATATATGTTTGGCCCTGTGACAGCACTCCCTTCATAATGTTGGCAGTTAGCGGCTATATATGAAAACGAATGTTCCCATTACACGTTTAAATGAGTTACACCAAGCTGAATTCCTGCCGCAATAAATAATTGTGCTATTTCTGTGAAGTTCGCTCCAATTTTCACTCACTCAAGATGAATATCCAGGAAAAAAAAAAAAGTCACGGGGAGGTCCTGTCCACAACAACAACAGCCCTGTGAGGACTCCACTACAACTTGATGAGTTACATCAATTTAAATAACTCTCGCTTTAAATGTGGACTTAGTCCAGCTATGCACATATCAAAGGCCATGTGGCTAAAATAGAAGTGCAAAGCATTTTGTATCACTTCAGAAGATTAGTGAGGAAGCAAATATAAACTCCTGATTCCAGGAATAGTTCTGGTTGTAACTCCTTCCCTCCCACATCTGTCTGGAGCAGAGGGGGACAATCCGTCAGAGGAGCAGGTAGAGAGTCCTGGGATATATTTGGCCTTTGTGTAAAAGAGAATGACTAAATATAAATGGCAGGCTAAAGATTTGCGTCAGCACCGAGATATTCTCAGATATGGGACGCCTGGGCTTTTTCATGTCGGTGTAACTGGACCTGCGTCAGTATGTCACTGTCTCCTCAGCTAAACAAATTAGTATGTTTGATTGATCAAAGTTTATACGAGGGTGGGTATTTAATTTCAAACAGTGAGGCAAGAGAAAGGGGGATAAGGGGGGGGCAGAGAGAGGGAGAGAGGGCATGAGAATGTATAGATAGAGGCAAAAGTGAAAGGAAAAAGCCAGGCAGTTGTCAGGAGGCAGGGGGAAAAGAAGGAGAGAGACTGAGCAGCTGGATTGCCATGTAAATAGCTGTGCAGATAGGTAGACTTGGGCCCGGAGCCAGAGGCTCTACAAAGGGCTGCTAACATCTGTTTGAGAGTAGATTCCTGCTCTGTGTTGTAGTAAGAATAATAGTCTCGCTCTGACGGCCAGTTCCCTCATCAGACAGGATCATGATCACGCATATACACTCTGTAACGGCAGACCGCAGCCCTGCAGCGCACGTCAGCCTGTTATTGCTCTTATTACTCTGCACCTCAGTCATCGGTGTGAAAAGACAGGTGGAACATTGCTCAGATAGTGAGAGCAGCAGCAGACTGCAATTAATTACACTGCTTCCACCGCAGCATCCAAAAAAACATCCATTCATTACAGCAGATATTCACAGGTCGAGATCATATGGATGAATAAACCCAACAATGGATATATTCAAAATTCACATTAAATGTCATTTTTTGTATTGATTTCTTTATGGGACATTTGTGATCAGATTTGTATCTGTACACATGGACCGGGACACTCAAATAGTGGTTATAGCGTCCCCTGCAGAGGAATAATGGGGAAGTGAAGATTTTGTGTTTGTTTACAAAAACAAAAGAAAATCCTGTGTACTTTAGTTAGTGCAGAAAAGGCTAAAATTGGACATTGAACCATTATGTACTGCAGTAAAATAAAAACATTTATACTTTATTCTATGTATAGTATACATACTGTAAGGTACAGTACAGTATGGTACAGTATGATACAGTTGTCAAAAAGTACAAAAGACAACTAAATATATTTAATGAATCCTTTACAATAGTTTAATTTGTATTGTTCTACAGTGTTATTATTATTATTAGAATTTCATCAACACATTCAGATGATTATTTATTCTCTACTTTAGCTCCAGTTTTGTCACAAGAAACAGACTCTTAGAATCAGTGAAGACGGACAAGCCTCGAAAAAGTGGCCACTGAACAATACAGTAAAAAAAAAAAAAAAAACCCTCTCTCCTATAGAGTTACTAACTGTCTCATTAAATCTTCAATACCCTAATAATATCACGGCTAAGTGGGAATTTTATCCCCAAGAACCAGAGCGTTCAGAGCAGGTCCCAGTTGATATTTAAGTCAGCTGTCTTTTGAAAGCAGTGAAACCACAAGTTTGGAGTACGGATAATTAACTGCTAAACCAGAATGTTGGAGACCAGGCCGAAGTTTCCCACCAAGGTTTACCTATGCAGTAAAAGTGAGAGTAGTGGGACATCTCCGCTCGTGTGTCATGACGAGGATCTCTTTCCCCCTCCTCAGAACATATGCAAGCAATTTCTACAACAAATGTTGGTTTTAGACTGTGTTCCTTGCATACTGGTGGCTTCTCAAAACCTGGAGGGCTCCGTTCGTTAGTGCTTGAAAGCAAACCAAACAAATTAATTAACACTATCTTTACATGGGGTGGCCAAGGAAAGCAGGCGCTGAAATGTTACACCATTACCTAAATTCGCATGCATCTGTCTGTGTCCACCCCCCTCCTCCCCCTCCTCGTCCTCCTCGTCCTCCTCCTCCCTCTGCGTACCCCTCAACCCCTCCCCAGCATACACGGCGCCCTTGAACAAGACCGAAGGACCACCTGCGTGAAAGAGGAGACCCTCTCTGTTATGTCTCTGCTCGGGAATGAAATAACACGGAATCCAGCTCTGCAAATAACTCACAGTGAAGATCATTTTCCACATGCTGCTTGACAAAAGGTAAAATAAGAACAGATGATATCCACTCTCCTCCTCTCTCTCTCTCTTCCCTTTCACCGGGCGAGTTTGTGGCTCTGCTCGGAGGGAACACTCCGCGGCCCGTGCACTTTGCCTTTCTGCCCTGCTCGTGGGCAGATGCAGGGGTTTGACCTCTTCAGTGGCCTTGTTAACCATGTAGTATAAGCTACAAGCTTCCTTCGCCCAGAGCCACTGATACTGACTCCGTTTTTTTTTTCATGCCCTCCTTTGGCTGAGGTTAAGAGGGGTTTGAGGAACCCGATCCTAGAACTGATGATTATGTGTGAGCCATCAGGAGCGGCAGGAGGCCATCTACTAAACTGGGCATCCATGACCAGATAGGAGAGCTGCCACCGGATCAAGTATAAAAAAAAATAGACCCAAGTGGATACTTTTCAACTCCAAGAAAAGCTGCAACATTGCAAAAAATGTTGACAAGATAGAACTGACGTTACGGGGAAAACACCTGTGAACTCCCATGTAAATGTCTGATATTATCAGTAGTTTTATACTTTTTATATGCTTTTTATAGTCAAAGTCAAAATAAAATAAAAAAAACATCAAAGTTGCTTTTTATAGTCAAAGTAAAAATAAAATAAAAAAAACATCAAAGTTTGGCAAAGGTCCCCAACTGTGGAACTGTGCCTTTAACATGGACTGTGGTTCTGCAGACACAGTCAAACGGAGCACATCTCAGTCTACACTTGAATTTGTCCAAGTGGACTTTTTCCTCAAACCTCTGGAGAGGACACATATGAAGTCTGTCTCGAGAAAATAAACAGGTGAGGCGCATATTAGCCCCCAATTCCCACTGCAAGTGTAACTTCATTTTCAATTTTGACTCTCTGGCTGTGACTCATGGGAGAGCAACTTCAAAGCTGCAGCTATGCACTTGAGGTCATTATCTTCATTTTTAAATCCTCTGCAGGTTCTCGGCATATGGGAACATTTTAACTCCGTGTGTGCATATGTGTGTGTGTGTATGTATGTGTGTGTGTGTGGCTCCATAAATCTGCCGTGTCAACTATAAAATATGGCCCACCAGAGCAACAGATGTAGCTGTTACATCTACCAGCAAATAAACAAATAAAAAACCTAGCACCTCTTAGATTTCGCTTCTAACACTCACGAGCCGATTGGACCGATTTGTGCGAGCACGGCGAAAGTCACACCACGCCGACGAGGAGGGGGCGAAACGAAGACTGGGTGTTCCCTTTTAATTTTCTATTACCCTGTTTCTCCTGCTCGCTCTCTGTCCGTCTTTCTCCTCTTCTCTCGTTTCTTTAATCCCTCTCTTTCCACCCTTTAGCTGAGACGAATCCTCCTTTCATCCTCTTCTGCAGCGAGGCCCTGGTGTCTGTTCGCACAAAGCCTGACCATCCCTGACTCCTCGTCAACCCCTTGCCCAATTCATCAAGCGGAGGCCCACGGGCATTCATCACCCCCACCACCTTTCATATCCCGCACCAGCTGAAAGCCACTGTCCCTCCTCTGACTTCAATGCCGGCATGACACACCCGTAAGATTTATAGTGGCATAATTAGTAGCAGTGAAAAAAGGCCTGCATGCTTTGGAGGGTCAATCATACTGTATCCCAGTCATAGGAGTTCTGAAAGCCACTCACATCTGCTTCAAAATAGATTAGACTGCCACCGCAAGAGTTGATAGATTAGCCAAAAAACAAGGAGCCGAGAACTTCATCAAAGCCTGGCAGTGGCGCGAACACAATCATACACACTTTGGGTAATTTTAACACACCATTCATCACCATCCGTTGAGTCACCGTCATAAATCCCGTCGACTCTGCACAGAGAAGCTGCTGCTGCTGCGGCTAATGCTGCTGCTGCTGCTGCTGCGGCTAAAGCTGCTGCTGCTGCTGCGGCTAATGCTGCTGCGGCTAATGCTGCTGCTGCTGCTGCTGCGGCTAAAGCTGCTGCTGCTGCTGCGGCTAAAGCTGCTGCTGCTGCTGCGGCTAAAGCTGCTGCTGCTGCTGCTGCTGCGGCTAAAGCTGCTGCTGCTGCTGCTGTGATGAGTAGCACTGAGGTGAGGAGTGCCCTCAGGATGGGAGTTTCCAAAAACAGCTTAAAGGAGGTCTAAAATAATACGCCTAATAGCCAAAGTGTGTTATTGATGTAATCATGGCCGCCCCCTCCCACTGTCACTGATATCACCAGAACAGTTAGCTAATTAAAACACTGCTGGGGTTTGTTTTCATTTCGCAAAAACAAAGTCTTCGCCGGAGCAGCTGTATTTTGTCTCCGGAGCAGTGACATGTCGCGACCCGTCTCCGCCATTGTGCGTAGAGATGATGCAAATTTCATATTTTATCACCGAACACACCTCCTATTCTGTCTTTTTTTTACCCCTCCTGGGTGCATGTGGTGGCACGGCTCACGGTGCACCTGAAACATCAAACTGTTGGACATCGGTGGAAAGACTTTGGCTTGGGTGGAGCGAGCCGTGGACATGTGAAGGTGTTAATCAGTGGAAACAGGACAGTAATTCAAGCACATGTGTTTAAGCCGTTTCTTGTACTTCACTGTTATTGTTATAGTACTTAATACCTTTTCTTCTCTGCGTCCAGAGAAAATTGTGAGATTTTTTTTAACCTTTTTGACGACTCCGGTTACAAACCTCATTTCCAGAACGGTTGGAAAATTCTCTAGAATGTCATAAAAAAAAAAAAAAATCTGTGCTTTGGTGATGATCTTAAACCTTTATATGTCAGGCAGACAAAGAAATGACATTTAGCGTTTCCACTGACAAATCTCACTCTTTTGGATGAATAAATATGAAGTCATTTATAAAGTGATACCAGCAACAACGTGGGAAGAGAAGCCAGATTCATTTATCAGAATATCCAAACCTCTTTGACTGACTTTGATCTGTATAATTGGACAGACCTCCTAAAACTGAGATAAAGTTTCCTCTTTGCATGATGACATGGAATATACGTATATAGGAGTCTTTTTTTCAATGCATTTGCAGCAGCAGATCACTTGAGGTTGTAGGAAACTTAAAAGTTAACATTTTTTAAAAATTCAACTGGAAATATTTCTATCTAAATTCCTCCAAGGTTTGGGCAGAATGTCAAATTTCTGATCCCCCCCCCCCTTTTTCATCTTGGAAGTGCTACAGCTGGAGCACATTGTGCACGGGGCTGGGGAAGCACCTGCTTCAAACACAGGCTGGTGGAGAGAATGCTCAGCTGCACTGGTTGGCACTGACACGTCTGCGTGAGACTGCTTCTCTCCCAGAATTCATGTTTACTGAGATGATTTTTTTAGGGGGGGTCCAAGGGGTCGGGGTCGGGTGGGTTCTCACCTGAGAGCCTGGTTTGCTTTGGTTCTCCTCACTTTGCTTTGTTTGGTGGTTTTCCTTTTCTTCTGCCACAGGGGAGGCCATGGTGTGAGCATGAGGCAGTCAGTGAAAAATTATGGATCGCCCTTGTGGTGGAGTGGTTTGTTACAGTTTATGATAAATGTAGCTTTGCGGCTTTGTGTCAGCTGCTTTTTGTGTTTCAACAATGATGCTCTCTGCTCCTGCATCTGTCTCGCATTTTAATGCACCGCAAGCTGTTGCCAGACATTCGCCTCATCCGAGGGAACGCAGTCGGGAGCGCAGCAGCAGCAGCAGCAGCGGCAGCAGCAGCAGCAGCAGTGGGGAGATCCTTCTGGAGCTGGACTTATTAAAAGACAGTCACTCTCTCTGAAAGTCAGGAGAGGGAGAGAGGGGGAGAGGGGAGTGAGCGAGAGAGAGAGAGAGAGAGAGAGAGAGAGCAGTGACAGAAACGTGCAGACAGCGGCGGTAAAAGTTGGACTGGAAGTCGCTCCGTAAAGGAAACTGCTGTGCGTAAAAGAAGGGATGCCAGCCAGGCGTGGCTTGTGTTTGAACATCCAATGTGAGAATGCGTGGGGAGTATGTATATAATAGAGACGTGTCCTTCTGATGAACAGAGATATCAAACTGATGATTAAAGCACAGGCCGATTAAATAAAGTGCGAGGACGCTCGGCTGCGTTGGATTTGGAGGCGCGCGGTGCGCATTGCTGGAGCCGGGCTTTCTGTGCGTGCATGGACCGGACTGGTGCAGAACTTTTCTCCCTCTTTGACTCACGCGAACACTTCCAATGCCGTCGCTTAATTTGACAGCTGTGCACACCATGGCAGAGGTGGGCAGCTTTCTCGGGACCATAGACCTGGATTTACAAAGCTTTCCTGCGCTCGGGAATGTGCCCATAGCGGAGTCTCCGGTGGGGCTGAATGAGCGGCTGGGGCAGATTGAAGGCAGGCTGCAGCGGGGGTCGCCCACGGATTTCGGGCACCTGAAAGGGATCTTGAGGCGGCGGCAGCTCTACTGCAGGACCGGCTTCCAACTGGAGATATTCCCTAACGGGACAGTGCATGGGACAAGGCAGGACCACAGCAGATTCGGTGAGACAGTGTGGAAATGTTGGAAATAATATTTCATTAGCACTACTCCTAGTTATCAGTGGTTTGAGATGTTTTCCTCTGGAATTTTCCTGGAATTTTCCTGGAATTTTTTCTAATATTTTTCCAAATATTTCTTCTTAGAATTCTTGTGGTAATATATAAAAAGTGACTGGTTTAATTGGGTCGGTTTGAGGGGTAGTTTGTTGATGTCTCCAGCTGACATGTCCAGTGTTCGACCGTGGGTCATCTCAGAGGGATCCATGTGATCCAATGAAAATAAGATTGATAACCTGTTATCCTTGGTGAATGGGTCACTATATCGTTGTTTCCCAAAGATTGGGTCGCGACCCTCAGGTAGGTCACTAGAGATTTTTTTTTCTCGCATCATGTTTCCCAGAGGTTTAAGAATAATGTCTATTGACGTGGGTTGCAAAGGTCTGTGAATTTTAAAATATGGGTGCCCAGAAAAACACTCTGTCACCTCCACCTCTGTCCATCACCAACAGGGAGAACATACATTCATTGAGGCACGTTTTTTTTCCTGCCACATTTCCCTGGTGGATATCTATTTGTGCGTCATTGTCACCTGGTGGCAGGAGAACAAACACACACACACACACACACTTGTCTCAGTACTCTGTATGCTGACAACAAGTGTGCACAACATATGGATCTGTACTAAAACAAAATGGACATAGACATCCAGAGGCAAAAGTGAAAACAGCAGAAAGATCCTCCATTGATTTTGGGAGAAATGTAATAAAATAATTATCCAACAGAAGGTTAAGTTAAGTTCTTACTTGATGTAGAATTAGTTGATTTCTTTTTTACAGCCAAATCACTCCTTTACATTGTTGTCAATCACAGGTGTCGTCCACCACATATGGATAGTCCAATACTGGACCTTGTCCTAAATGTGGGATCATTATTTTAAAAATTTCCAATCTCTAATTGGCAGCTTTTTTATTATTTTTTATTATTATTATTTAGGAAGAGCTCTTCATTAAATACATTAAATGGCCATTTTGAACCTGATGTCTGTTCATTTATGACATCATTACTTTCTTCCATCTGCAGCTTCATTCAGATGTAGGAGACAAACCCTACATCTGTAGCTTCATTCAGATGTAGGAGACAAACCAACACTGGCCACAGGTTGACCAGTTCTCTGTGAGCTTGATACCTGCGTTTTCTTGGGAAAATGTAATGTATAGCCAATCATATCAGACCTGGGCTGCACATCACAACAGGTGAAATCCTATGTTAATCAGAGCCACAGCAACAGGACTGAATCATCACTATCCAGGGCAGACAGACTGCCATTTCCAGAAAACACCTCCCAGTCCAGACTGGAACACACCTTGATCTCTCACTTCAACCTCCTCCTAACTGGGTTCAGTACCAGCCCCACAGCCTTATCTGAACCCGTCCTGTACCAGATCCTGATTCTCTCCATAATCCTGAAACCACATCCTGATGTTTAAAATAAAGTTGTCAGCAGCTGCTACGATGGCCTCAGTAGATTAAAATGTTTTCACAATTTGGAATTAAACCAAAAGTCATCCTCCTGGTCTAATAAAGTCATGCACACACACACAGACACACACACACAGACAGACGGTGAGCAGGTGTCTCTCCTCACAGCAGAGTGTGCACCGCTCTGAAGGCTTGGTACCGTTAATGTCAATGGGGCGAGGTGCGGCTCGTGGGAGAACGATAAACAGATGAGGTCAGAGGGCAGATTACGCGCACATGTCTCGCGCCTCATCTCCACGTAGTCATCTCTCTGCACAGGTGCAGGCCGATAGCTGCGGGACAAGTCTGAAACATGAAAGCGTGACCGCTGCAGAATAACTCTGGGACGGTTAAAAGGTTCAGACGTGAGCCAAAACAAGCCGGTTTACAGGGATGGGTGGTCCGCGTGTTTGTCTCTGGCTTCACTTAGGCCTTTGTCAGAGCTGCAGGGAGGACATGGCTTTGATTAGAGGGATATGAAACACACTCTTCTTCACCCCGCAAAAAATTAGAGGGATCTTCTCTGTCATCCTCTGGCATCGGATGAGGTCGAGGAGATGGGGACCAGGTGGCAGCAAGCCACGGCCTCTGCCAGTCAACGCATGCATGCATGCTGCCAGCTGGATCCTCTCTGACTAACCTCCCTGCATCACAACAGCCGATGGCTTTTAATTTCACCTCTTGTTTCCTCGACTTTGAAGTGTAGACGTTCACTTTGCAGCGACTTCCTGCGAGTCAGCAGTTCACTAAACAACTCTGCCCACATCCCATCGTCGTAAAAGTCACTCCTCGGTCTGTATTAGTAGCCAGATGGAATCGCCAATGACACATTTATAGACACCACAACCCATTATGATAGAGTGGTGACATGATCGTAAGGAAGACTTCAATAAAAGAGACAGAAATCAAAGAAATCTTCCCCTGGTGCTGTTCTATTCCAGTCTGTATGTTTGTTTTTGGGCTTTAAATCAGCTTATTTTTCTGCTGAAGTGTGGAGCAGCAGCAGGATGTTGGGTTCCTTTGAGCCCATTACAAATGATAAAGATTAAAAGGCAGAGCGGGACAGAAGACGAAAGTGGACACGTTTCAGAAGGAGTTGAAAAAAATGTCTGATGGATTTACTGCACATGACTGATGGGCCATGGAAGAGGAGAAGACTTGTTAGGCTGACATGGACTAATTTCTTCCTATTCTTGTGTATGTGTGTGTGTGTGTGTGTACGTGTGTGTGTGTGTGTTTGATTGACCTCAGGTATCCTGGAGTTCATCAGCCTGGCAGTGGGTCTGGTCAGCATCAGAGGGGTGGATGCCGGACTCTACCTCGGCATGAATGAGAAAGGAGAGCTCTATGGGTCGGTGAGTCAAACCACGCCATTCCTGTACCGGGGTCAGAGAAGAACAGGGGCCATAGTCAGAACAAAACCTCTTGTTATGGTTTAATAAGTGTTTGTTACACCAAAGAAGTTGACAGTAGTTTCACAGATATGATGAAGTCATTAAAGAAGTTGTTTAAAAGCAGCGAAAACATTGGCCAAAAAAAGGAGAAAACAAACTAACTCTAGTACAGATTGGTAAAATGTTAATCAAACATTCATTACAAGACAACAGTGAAAAAGAAATTTTTTTAACAAAAACTAGAAACTAAGGATCAGTAAACAGTTGCAACATAACCAGAAACACCAGTCTGTGACCAGTCTCAAACTAAGAAGCTAAAAAGTATCACAACCTTAATCATTAGTTAGTATTACTAGTTAGAACAGGTAGAAAAATTCAAATTTAAAACCACAAATTTCCTAAAAGAAGCTGTGCTAGCCACAAGCTAACATTGTGGATGATACGGTCTGCAAAATTATTAAATATTACCCTTTTTTACCCATTTATTACTCTAAACTAGCCTAACAAACTGGTGGTTAGCCCAGAAGTAGATATACAGTACACTGCCAAAAAAGAAAAGAAAAAGCAATACCAGGATTTTGGTTAGGATGGTGATTATAATTTGGTCTAAAAATAACTAAAGTAGAAACATGTGGTCGTTTATCAAAAATATTTTTAGTAGGCCCAGAAAGGTTGTTGTAAAAATGCCAAATATATATTAATCATTGCGAAATAGCACGAAAATAAATAAAATTAACCTAAAAAAGTCAAGCCTAGCCATGAAGGTAGGTAAAAAGAGGTAAAAAAAAAGGTTCCATTAGATAAAGAAAAGCAAAGACAACATAAAAACCTTTAAACCTTACAACTTGAAAAAAGGTTGACGAAGACCAGCTGAAAGTGTGTTTATTTTATTATTAAAAAATTAATAAAAATAATATTTAAAAGCTCAGATCCTGTAAAAGTTATTCCTCTCACTCCTTCGTTTACAACAAACTGGGTCCAGAAGCCCATTCATAACAAATGTCTGCTCCGGCAGCAGCAATCTGAGGATTAGTCTGTTGTCAACGTTCCCATAAGTGTCAGATAGGAAACCCAGAGTGAGACAAAACATGTAAAAAAATAAACAGCCACCTTTCACTAACACACACACACACACAGAGAGAGAGAGAGAGAGAGAGAGAGTCATATCTCCCTCCACTGCTGCTTTCAGTTTCCCTCAGTCTGGAAATCGCAGACGTTAATAAGGGCCGTCATATTTACAGAGCAAAAATCAACAGCAGCCATATCAATTCAAGACAAATAAAGAGGCCTTTCTGCATGTTTTTAATAGTCGTGGAGCAAAGACAGCTTTTCAGAGAGTAAAGTCACACCTGCATCCAGTTGTAACACATGCTGAAATATTTACATATTTTCCCCAAGTGGGGACAGAATGGTTTGGAGCCACTCTGAGGATGAGTCTCTGAGCACAGCTGGACCTGAGCGTGCACTGCAGAGCTGAACGTAGAAAAATGTATTTTGTGTTTTTTTTTTTTCCACAGTAAATGTAGTCTGTACAGAACATCTGTGTTTTTGGAATTTTCTTTTTTCTTTTTTTCTTTTTTTCTGTTTTTGGCTGACTGTCTCTCATATGTGGTTGGTATCAGGGGGGGAAGAAAGAGGGGAAATGAAAGAGATGAAAACAATGAAGAGGAGGTATGTGAGGTTTACCTGTATCAGGTGTCCCAGGGCATTACCTGAGGGCCCCTCAAAGCTCAGACTCCCACCCCCCCTCCCACCCCCAGCCCCGGACACAGAACAGAGGCTACTTTTAGGGACGGCCAATCTGTTGAAAAGTGCAGATATGGTTACTGCGTGCTATCAGTCTGGCATCCTGGAGCTTTGGCCCTGGGGGAGGTGATAGTGGGAGGCAATGATTATGGTGGTGGTGCTGCTGGG
>NC_024321.1:15249431-15309579 GCF_000523025.1 Cynoglossus semilaevis
GGGGCGGCGGTCGAGGGGGGGGGCAGGTAGAAAGTTGTTTCAGCTCTACAACCATTAGATCGGTCAGGTTTGTTTGCAGATCTATTAGGATAAATTTGGCTTTTACAGAGAAATAGAGCATGTTCATTTATTCATCGTCTACAGCTCAGTCCTCTTCAGGCTGCAGGTGAGCGAGAGGCGGGCCCTTACGCCCTGGACAGTTCAGCTGTCCATCACAATCAATCATTCAAACTCAATTAAGAGAGCGTGGTTACCCTTATTCTGCATGTTTTGGACTCTGAGAAGAGCTCGACCACTTCATCACCACGTGACCTCCACATACAGTACGTCTTCTTAATGTCCAGAGCAGAGGTCAGAATGATTTAGAGTGTCCGCGGTGTCAGAAGGAAGAGGAGTTTACATTCGGGTGCATGTGAAATCTTTGACTCTTCTCAGTTATATTCCTTTTTGTTTTGATGATTGACAGAGACTAACGCAGCAGCTTTTACTGCTCTTAAGCAACAGAGTTCTTAAACAGTAGTAGGACCCAGATTTGTTTTAAGCGGTGTGCACAAATCAGTGTTATGTTGATATAACATTAGTTAATATTAATATATGTATAGTTTTTAGTGAGTCTAAAAAAAATAGTCATCAGAAATTTACACCTTATGCCTGAAGATGTAGAGCAGTACTGCCCTGAGTGTTTTTTTTATTTTTTTTATTTTTATGCTTTTGTAAATGTGATGTTAACAGCTTATAAGTTTATAATAAATCTCTGGCTGTGGCAGTATAAATATTTTTAGATGATTTGAAGTCAGAATATACAGCAGTGCGGTGTTGTTTATGTACCGAGGAAGGAGGATGAGGAGGTTTATCTTGTGAGCCTGTGAAACCTGAATATTATATCTGTTCTGTGCGTTTGGTTTTCTTTTCCTGCTTGAAAAAGTTTAAAATTTGTCACATTTCAAAATTGTTTGAAGACATTTTTAAAGTTTAAAATTTGTCACATTTCAAAAACTACTAATGTTGTCAGCAAGACTATAGGTTTAAACTGCGTTTATAGCACACCCTGGAGGCAAAGTTTGTAAGCTACAGGTTGTTTATTTATAGAAAGTCAATTCCTACAAATTGAATTTTAATCATACAAAATTTCTAGCCAACACACACACACACTGTCATGGCCATGAAACACTAGTGGCTGTGTGTAGTTGTGTATAGTCCTTGCTCTTGGCTCTCTATCCATCACCAGAGGTTCAAAGATCGGAGCAGCGAGTGTAAAAAAACAAAAAAAAAACACTAGTAATGACTTCCCCTTATTTGTCATAATAATGAGTGCTTGTCCATGTGAGGTTCTGCTGCTCTGCTTCAGTTTTTTAGTGCACTTTAAATGTTTTACTGACAAGTACAAACTACTAGCATTAGCAACAACCAGGCCCCACCACATCCTCACACATGTCACAGCTTCATGTGGCCACAAGCATGACCACAGTCTACTTACCCAGGATGTGCTGTGAATGTTGTAAAGCTCAGGATGAGAATCATGGATAGTGGATCCCCCGACACAGGAAACTAGATGAGGAGGAAAGAAATTAAATGCATATTAGCATAGCATAGTATCAGTAAAGTCCAAGAAAAAGCCCTTCAAAAGTGAAAGTGAAAAAAAAACAGGCAAATAAAAACACACTGGTTCTTTGGTCCAATAACATTCAGATTAGTTTTAATTATTGTACGTAGAAGGTGGTTTGTGGCCCTGTGATAGACCCAGCAACTGTCATGTGTGTACCACGCCCCCTACATTTGACTGCTGGGATTGTGTCAAATCAAGTGACTGTTCAAGAGCTTTAAAATAAATCCATAGAAGATAACTAAAAGAACAACATTTCATTAGCATTCTGAAGGTTCCAGCTTCCAACAAAGCAAAAATGTTAAAAG
Organism: Cynoglossus semilaevis; assembly: GCF_000523025.1. Classification (NCBI taxonomy): domain Eukaryota; kingdom Metazoa; phylum Chordata; class Actinopteri; order Pleuronectiformes; family Cynoglossidae; genus Cynoglossus; species Cynoglossus semilaevis. The sequence continues at coordinate 15,251,343 of NC_024321.1, forward strand.
TTACATGTGATGCAGATGACGTCTTGACTAACGTTTGTTGTCTCTCTCTCTCCTGCAGAAAAAGCTGACGGCTGAATGTGTGTTCAGGGAGCAGTTTGAGGAGAACTGGTACAACACCTACGCTTCCACGCTGTACAAGCACACAGACACGGGGCGCTTCTACTACGTGGCCTTAAATAAGGACGGCTCGCCCCGAGAGGGCGGCAGGACTAAAAAACACCAGAAACTCACACACTTCTTGCCCAGGCCTGTGGAGATCGAAAAGATCCCTCCGGCGTACAGAGACCTGTTTCAGTACAGGTGACCATCACTGACAACTGGCGCGCCGGTTACACCAGGAGGAACAGAAAGTGTAGAAGAGGAGACAGAGGGTGTCACTAAAACCTCAAGCCTGGAGGAGAACTGGTCACCCTCACCTCCCACTGAGGTCACTGGGTTCACACCTCAGCCCACTACCAAACAGGGACGGCACTGACATGGACATTGTGCCCATTTCCTGGACGATCGATTCCTTGCTTCTGTAGGTAAAGTTGCCTTGTATAACCACTACGGACATGGACGGCAGAGGAGGCCCGGGTGACTGGTCCGTCGGGTGCCTCGCCTTTTAAATAACCACTTTTTTTTTTGAGATTTGGAGGTAAAAAAAATTGCATAGATGCTGACATGTGACGACAATTGTAGTAGCACTAAACTGGTGGAACCTGAGCAGAGAGGGAAGAAGGCTATCAAGTAGCCCCAAAGGAAACGAAAAGCACTGCAGATGACACGTGGCGTTTATGTCATGCACTACAAACAGCCATGGTCTTCATGCATGAGCGGGCACATTCCTCACACGCAGACAGAGAGGGAAGAAAGAACGGAAAAGGTCAGGAATATCCAGGGTGATGGCAGGTACGACGGAGCGAGTTCCTCCGCTGAGGAAGTGACTCAGAGGAGTTTTATGAACTTGTCCTCAGACTCAAAGATGAAAGCGGGGGATGTAAAACCTCTGATGAATGAGTGATAGATGAAAGAGCACTTACTGCACATCCTCAGTCCCAGCTGCGGACTCGTCTGCTCTCCCATGTACTCATCAGCCTAATGATCACACTCACCACTTTAGAATGAAATATCGAGCAACATCTTGTCGGAGCTGTGTGCAAAACAAGTGATTAAGCTGTGGACGAGAGCACTTCTCTGACCGCAGTTGTTAAGAGTGAGACGATGGCGACTTGTAATGTTCAGAGTGTCAGGAACATTATTAAAAATGCAAGCAGCTGAGGTGTACATATGGGTGATCCTATTTAAGAGATGTACAATATATTTATTTTCTACATATAAAGTATAAATATAAATCTATATATTTATTTATTGCAAAGACTTTATTTTGTAATTGAGTTGAAGTTATCTGGACTGTAGATTCTACTGAAATTACACCAAAAAAAAGCAAACCAAAAAACGGCTGCCATAAAATGACAATAAAATTGTCCTGCTATGGAGAACTCCTTGTGACCGCCTTTTTTTTTTTTTTTTTTTTTTTGATTGGATTACGATCTGACATATTAAAAACAGACGTAGGTATCTACCACTAGGTGGACGTCTCTTTTCTCTGAGTTTTCGGTGGTGCTTTTCTGAGAAGAGCAACGTGGTTGGTCCTCACACGAGGACTGAAATATCTCAACAACTGTTGGGAAGGATTGTCACGGCATATCACACAGATATTAACAGTCCTCAGAGGATGGATTCTGCTCCTGGTGGCGTTCCTCTGACTTCTTCTACACAGCCACCACCATGTTATTTTCATGTTGGCACTATTCCTACTTTTCACTTCATGATCAACAGATTTGGGGCAAATACCTGCTTCTCTTTGTTTTCATTATTCAGCTTTGTCTCATCAGATTTGCTTGGGTTTTTTTTTTCAGAGAACATGGGTGTTAATCTAAGGGGCTAAATTGAACTGCATATATTTAGCTTTGAGTAAACTACAAGTAAAAGCATTGACAGATAAGACATAGAATGACTTTGCAAATGATAATTAGGTATAACTACCAATTCAAGCAGAAATTAACTTAGCCATTGTAGTTGAAAGATAAGATCAGGTATAGAAAAGTATAGAAAAACATTCATGGGTTTAATCAGAGGAATTTTAGCCAAAATAGCATATTTACAGAAAAGTATAGAAAAACATGGAATTTTAGGAATTTTAGCCAAAATAGCATATTTAACAAAACTAACTGAATTATTTATTTTTTTAAGGTAAGTAGCTATTGTGTTAAGCCATAAGTCAGTGATTCTACCTCTCGCAGAATGGCAACAAATCAGCTAAATAAAAATAAATATTAAAAAGTTTAAATAAATAGTTTAAATAAATATTAAAGTTTAAAGAAATATCGCTAAAAAATAGTTAAGAAAAAAGTTAATAAAAATGCCAATAAATCAGCTCAATAAAAATAAATATTTAAAGAAATATCGCTAAAAAAATAGTTAAGAAAAAAGTTAATAATATTTCAGAAAGGTAAGTCCAATGGTAAAAAAAAAAGCATCCAAATAATACATAAATTAACAATAAATTAATAATGATAATTAATCATTTTACTTGGAGATAATTGAAAATAAAAAATAATAATAATAAAGAAGTTTTGAGCCCATCTAAATGCCAGGATCAGCCGTGGGGACAACCATTGGACACGCCTGTGATAGAACAACTGTACCATCTCATTTTCCCTCACGTAGTCTTTGTGAAGTAATGTGCAGATGCCTCTCTGTAACCATGAGGTCTTATTCAGCCTAAGTCTACCGTACAAAATCAGATTCCTTATGCAACTGGATCCCGACTCCTAATTGGCTTTACACATCGGTGTGGATTTAGAGCAGTGATTGGTTGTTCACGGCAGGGGCCTCACAGTCTCCACGCCGCAGCACCATAGGCCGCCGTGGCTCCGCTCAACGGACAGAAACAGCTGCCCGCCGCACAGAGGAGCAACGTGGATGTGCTGCAAACGTGGAGTGGTGGTAATCTGGGGCTAAGAGGGGATGGGATCAACATTTCAACATCTGCAATAGTTGTAATGTTTCTCCACTGGCAGATATCTGTAAGCTGTGAGAGCAAGCTCCCCTGGGGGGAGGGAATGGAAAAGTCAAAGACATGCAGGGGAAAACCCTGGCAGACTGAGAAATGAAAACAATACTGGGACAGAGAAAAATAGATGAAAGATTGAAGGGAGACCAGAGTGGGCCAAGGGCACTTAGTGAGGAGGGTGTGAAACACTGGGACAGTGCATCAGGACGAATCAGTTGGCTGCGCTCCAGGAAGTGAAGAGCAGGTCTAAATTTGGGAATTTATTTGCCTTCCTGCCAAGATGAGAAGATACATTCTGTTCTCATATCTGTACGTTCAACATCAGGCTGGAGACACATGAGCAGAAGTCTGTCTTGACTGGAGCCTTAGTTCAAATCATTTACAGTTAAAACCGAATCACTGAAATTGCATTTAAATCCTCAGAGCTAAAAGTAGCAAATGAGAAAAATGTACTAGCATTAAATGTATTAAATTTAATGCATTCAGTTTCTAGTTTTTAAACTTAGTCCCAACCAGGCTGGATCCGGGCCACACTAAGAAAATACATTTAAAAATATACAACATAGTGGTAAGGTTATAAATAGGAAGTCATGGAGCGTGAGAGGGTAAATTTCTGAGAATAAACCTATGTAATTAGTGGAATAAAATCGTAGATAATCAACTCTTATAATGGAAAACAGCTGTAAAATTTACATAACTAACCTCCATAAATTATAAGTACATTCATGAGAACAAAGTCCCAATATAATGAATAATAGTCGTTAATTTATAACAAAACTGTTTTAGTATCTTGAGAAAGAGGTGGTTGTTAAGAGGGAATAAATTTACTCTGATTTCTACTTTCCCCATTTTTCTTTCCTAATATTACAATTTTATTTTTTATAAACTTGTAATTAAATTAACCTTTTCCTTGTAATATTAAGACTAACAATAAACAATAACAGTTTAAGCTACAAGAAGTTGGAAGTTAGCTTAGCCTAGCATTGATCAGAGGACAGAACCTCTGCTTAAGCCTAAAATATCACAAACTCACGTTTACATTTCATATTAAATTTAACCTAATTGCAATTACACATATCTCAAGTCTAAATTAGGAAAAAAAAGGTTTTCTTTAAAGAACTTTGGACTACTTTGTACTGGCCACAGCTCTTGGCTAAGCATGTAGCCGGCAACATTTAAGGCAAAATACTTACTACATTTCATTCTAAAATTCAATAATAGCAAATGTAAATAAATATATAAAACATAAAAAATACTTTTAGTATTGCTTATTATGTACACTCACCTGAAAATATCAGTCAGTTCTTTAAAAAGCCCCATATTAGCCTTTGTAGTTTTTCATCAGGATCTTGTTTCTCTTTAATGGCAGCCATGTTGGATTAGCTTGTCTTCGGACTTCACCACCAACAACCACAATTTGTAACATCACGACTAGATGCTGATTAACACATACTTCAACTTTATATTTGACAATCACAAATTAAAATAATAAATAATAAAAAAAGAGGTTTCATAAAATATTTTTGAGTTCAGGTTAATTACAATATAAACAATATTAATAGGTGTTTATGTAAATTCTTTAATTTAATTTTTATGACAATTTTATTTTTCCACAAGTCCTCCAAGATTCTGTCAATTCAATTTGTTTTTGTATGTTTTGTTCAGTGAATTATTTTCCCCAAGATAGACACAATTTTAACTAATTATTTTTAAAATCTAATTTTTAAAAAAATATTTTTATTCATATACTAAATAAGGAAGAAATAAAGGCAAAAACTATCTCAACATTTTCTTTTCTTTCACACTTGGACATCAATGGACATTGGCAACAAAACAAACGGCAAAACAACCGCCGCCTGGCCTCAGATCTGTAACAGTACAGGTGTGTAATAAAAGAAACATTCCCAACATTCCCCTCCATGACCTCAGCTGCAAGAATGTAGAGCTCTGAAGAAATAAGTCAAACACTGGAGGTGCCCATCCTTTTGGTCACTTTATTAAATGTTATATTAAATACTTATCAAGATAATAGCAGATCAAACTCATGGCAAATCAAGTTGGTGTATTTGCTAACATAAGAACATTCTTAGAAGAGGGCAAAAAAGGGTTTTTTTTTGTTTTTTTTCCTACACGTATGAAATACACCTTGTGCAAACACAGGAACCGACTAGAGACAAAAGGCGTCTCTCGAATGAGAAATGTACATATTCCTCATGGTTAACAGCTACACCAGTTGAAGTATTTAGAAGCAAGAATGTGCCAAAGTAGAACACAGGTAGTCTGGGTGAGACTACAGTGTCCAGTTTCTCCTCACAGAGCCGAAAACACAAATCAGCCAGGTATAATAAGATTTCCAGTCCTTACGTCTTCCTGTCAAGTCCAACCTGAAAAAGACATTTCAGAGCGCGACAGCAGAGTAAAAGGGAAACTTTTTTGGGCCCTGTCATGATACATGGCTGCAGCGGTTTTTCGCTCTGTGAGACCCAGTCAATCACCCGAGTCTGGGACCAACACAGGTGGAACATAAACAATGGACAGGATGCACAGTGCTATGCTAGACAACACATGACGATGAGAGTGATGTCATGAGAGGGTCGCAGGAACCCACAGGCAGTTTTTGAACAACACAAGCATTCCATTTACATGTTCAGTGACGACATTTATCATTAAAAGCATAATAGAAAAAGTTCTAAAATCTCAGAACTTTACAGAGATTTAAAAAAAAAAAAAAAATCAAATATAAGGCCGATGTTACATTTTTTTTCTCCCTCAATAATTTCCTTCACTACTCAGTGTATTTTGTCTCCTAAAAAGAGCAGGATTTCGCAGCACCAACAGATGTTGGTGGTAAAAATCTACCGTTGCTGCTGATAATAATAATCATGTAGCTAAAACATAGAGGCCTGTCACCAACAATGGTCCCACTCCTGTTTAGTTAGACAATTTAAACAGTATAAAAAGCTTGTTTTAAATTATAAGGGAAACCTCTGAAGGGAAGGAACAAAGTAATGCTTAAGAGCATTTGGGGTAAAACTGTCTTTAAATACATGAAAACTGAAGATATAGAACTTGAATAACATTAAGGCGGTATATACATTTATTTTACGGCTGAATGTCCTAACAGATCTTTCACACACTCATGTACATTAAACTCGATCCTCCCGCTGAACTACAGAGTTAAAGACATAGTATATCCCACTTAAAGTTCTGGTGGACAGCAGTCTAACGTCCAAACTTCTCCACCTTTTCCCCCGTGCACTGGTCTGCTTTGAGCTCCCAGATGCCACGCATTGTGTTTGTTATGGGGGTCACACTCAGACTGTGCCACTGGGAGCTGGACTGCTAAGGAGGGAGGAAGAGGAAAGAGGAAGAACGGGGGTGAGGGGGTGACTGAGAAGTAATCTCTCTGACCTACAGGCCTTTGGAAGGCCCGGGATTCTTGCCCATGCCCTGACGAGGGCCCATGCCGTGGAACTGCTGGTACAGCCCCAGGAGGTCCATCTGGCTGAGTCCACCACCTCCCATCATGCCGTTCTGCATGGCTAGCTGGTTCAGGTAGCTGGCCTGGTTGGCTATGGCCAGCTGCTGTTCCTGCACCTTCCTGTTGGTGATTAGCTTCTGCACGAACATCATCAGCTGTTAAGAAACAAACAAAAACAGTTGTGTTAAGCGGCTGCACATTTTTATTGAAAACAAATACAAATGTTGGCAACAGGATTCAACTAGTCAACACTATATTACTGAACCAAAACCGTGAAGAAAATAAAAGTGTCCACGGCTTCTGTTAACTGTTTTGTTAACGTTTTTAAATGTGGTCCAGATTTTTTAAAACATATTTATACATATATAGAGCCTTTTAATTACATTCACTTTTTTGCAGATGTCATGATAGAAATGTTAGACTTTGACTGGTTTAAATCAAAAGCTTATTTATCACAGAAAGACATAAAAAAAAAATCAACAGTGGTTTGGTTGGAAAGTGGTTATTGTTTTGTTGAATTTACATCCCACTGTGTCACAGCAGTTAGAGCCTTACAGCATGATCATGAGTTTGCACATTCTTAAAATGTGTGTGTGTGTGTGTGTGTGTTTCTTCCCACCTCCAGAAACATGCAGGATTAGGTTAACTGTAAATGTTTGTTTGCCTCTACATGTGCCGGCTGCTGTGATTGGCTCCTGCCTCCCTCCTCCTCCCATCAACAGGAGGGAGCTGAATGACTGACGCCTCGACTGCCCTGAGTGTTCTTACCGTCTGATGGTTGGTGAGAACGTCTCTGTACACCGCCTCCCTGCGCTTGATCTCCAGCTCGACCGTGGCCTGTCGGGCCAGAGACATGGACTGGACCTGATTCTCGGTGAGTGCCGGGTTCTCCTCCCACTGTGGAAGACAAAAACGAAACTTTAAGTTTAAACTAAATCTCCTCCAACAGTCCAACTGGTGTCGGCTTAAAACATAACTGATGTAAACACCGTGTTACTACTTTATGTCACACTTACCAATTTACCAATGGTGTCCTCCAGTGACTCCCGCTGTAACGACTTCAACGAATTTGTCGCTTCGATGACTTTCTGTCGTCCCTGGTTTATGAGCTCCTGAAGGAGAATAAATAACAGATGGATTCAGGAGCAGTCGGAGGAGTAAGTGTTTGATGGCTGCGCAGGTTTATTTCATGGGAAAAAGACAAAAAAAGGTTGTTTCTGTAACACTCCTCAATGAGCATGTGGAGTGGTTAGAGGTCTGGACATCAGGACTGGAGCCTTACTGTGGCTCTCAGAAGGCACCGTCCTGCCTGCAGTGCAGATTCATGTCCCACTGAGAAGCCTGGAGCATTAGACCATGGACAATAATCAGACAGCGACCCAAAGACTAATCCAAAGGTTTTAAAGGGGTAAACGTGCCTTTGACCCAAAGTTACAATTCAGTCGAGCTGATTGGTCGGTTGCTCAAATGTTTATATCGATAATCCGGTTTGAAAATGAGTTACTCTACGAGTTTGTTCTTGTGTCTTTTAAAGAAGGACCCCTCCCATTTTTTATTAAAAACATTTGCAGCCTCTTGGACTCCGTCCTTTTGTCTCTCAGTCAAATGTGACACGATGTATAAATAGCCGCTGTCCCAGACATGCAGTATAACAAACTGTTGGACAGTGGAGCGGAGCAGACTGGGACTGTTGGCTAGAAGGACTTTTGTCACAATTAGCAGAGGGGTCTGAGGAATGTGGGGCACCATGCCGTGGGGGGAGGAGAGGGAGGAATGTGAGGCAGGAGAGGGGCATGTGGAGCTCATTACTTACCTCCAGCTGCTGGTTGGACAGTGAAGCCAGAGCTGCCACGTTGTAGTTCATGTAGCTGGAGGTGCCCATGTCCATGTGGGGGTACGCCGTCTGGTAGTTGTTCCTCATGGAAAGACCCTGGCAGATGAAAGACAGGTAGAGTCAGAGAAGGGAGTCAGAAGCCCCCCCCCCACATAACAAACACTCAGAGAGAACCAACATCAACCCAGGCAGGTGTTCAAAGCATGCAGGGTGGGACAGGGGACAGGGTAAATATTTTTTCGTCTTTGGACCAGAGTCACACCACGACTGCTCCTGCTCTTCAGTTGGTGTTCGGTCAGGAAACCAGACAATGAAGTTTTCAACACCTTCAACTCCTCTATTTAATTCAGTCAGACAACCGCTGCTCTGACTGTAAAATGTGTGTCTGTGTAAGACAGTGAACGAGCTACAGAGCAGTGACCCGTCTGTCCTGTGTCGGTGAAGGCCACAGGACGCCAATGTTTGCGTGTAATTGAACCTCTGCTGCAGATGGCTTCTCTCTGCCTTGTAATCTTGCCATCCGGTATGTAAAAGTGCATACGTGTGTCGTGTTCTTTGGACGCGTTCATTGACAGGTGTGCAGGACTAAACAGTCAAAATCCGACTGCAGCCCCGTCACCACAGCAAATATAAACACTCACCAAACACACTTTCCCATTTTTTGGATCCATCTTTTACACGCGGCTACCATCAGGGTTGTGTTCACACTTCTTATGTTTGGTTCCTTTATAACAAACCCTGGTGCAATTTGCTACTTCCATGCCGTTCACGGTGTGTGTGTGTGTGTGTCACTGCTAGCACAGGTGTGGACTCTGGTAGTGTGACTAATGTGTCACAGGATGAAACCAAATTGCATATAAAAAAATGCATGTTCCCATTGATGTCTGATTTTGCGGGGGGGAAAAATAGTGTCTTAGTATCTACCAGGGAGAGCTGGTCGAGTATAAATAATTAAAACAAGAAAAATATACATATAAATATATTTCTATTATATATAGTACTGACCATATATTTTTACAATTGAATAAGATTGTGCCATAGAGCTATATGCAATTTATCAGTACACAAATATATGTATACATACATATGTTTGGTTTTTAATGAGTAAATATATATTCAATATATTTTGTGCAGCACAAAATGGAAATATGAAAAACTAAGGATTCACAAGTAGAACAAACAGAAAACTCAAAGACTCCCTGACCTACATACTGTCAGTAAGTGGTGCTGATTCTTCCGGGATAAACTCAGTTATGTGTAAGGAAGATCTCTGGCCTGATGGTGGGCCAAAACGGCCATGGCTGGAGTAAAGGGAGGTCCTGTCGTCTGCTTACTTTAAGTGATGAAAGGATTAAACAGATCCAACACTAACTCGCACAGGCTGTCAAACAAAAGTGGGGCCTTTGCTCGGCTCACCTTTGATGTCATCGAGTTGGAGAACGATGGACATGGGAGATAAATGCTATATGTGTGCCTTTGATTTTTAAGGAGGGTTGAGGTGGGGGGGGGCAGGCAGGGAGTCTGTCTCACCTTTTTCTCTGCTTCGTACTCGGCCCAGGCTGCCTTGCGATCCTCCTCGCTCAGGGCTTCCTCCTCTTTGTGGTCCAGCAGGGAGTCGTGTTCGTGGTAACAAACAATCTGGTCCTTATTGTTCTGCAGCATCTCAGCCAGGAAAGGATCCTACATCAAGGTAGACGTCAAAAAGATGAAAAGGGTCGAGATGCCTTTAAATACATCACTGTAGGAGAGGCAGAATTGAATAAAGGCCACACTAACCTTTCTAAGTAAAGAGTATGATCACAAGTCCTGATTCTGGCTTGTAAAGATTGGAATCAGATTGCTTTTATCAGCTGTTATTAATTAAAAAAGACTTAACGTAGTCTGCAAAGCATGCAGCATGAGCAGAGGTAGATCTTTAGTGGATTAAAACAATGTGTCTCCTGTGTCCTCCCCCCTCTGACTCCCGCTCTCGGTATCACTGGGTTGAAATCTAGCTTAAATCTATAACCGAAAGAAAACTTTTTTTTGCAGCTAAATGCGTCCTCAAAAGAACATTAATATTCATAATTATAGGGCTTTGAAAATGCTTCTTTTTTTTTCAATCATTCTTCAATGATCACATGTGCAGCGTTGGCAAGAAGGAGAAGAGGAAGGTTGAACAAACATCAGCGAATTGAAAGCAACCTCACACTTGCATGAAAGTTTTCATTAAAAGAGCGTGTAGCAAACAAATAAAGCAAATATAAATAAAATAAACGAATAAAGGAGGGGTTTTGGAAGGGGCACGGCGGTCTGGTTTCCAAGACTACATCCTTGTTATTGAAAACAATACCTGAATAAAATTAAGTGCTCGGCCAGACTTCAGTCACACAAACGTGGTTTGAATTACTCCGTGCTGCATGTTTGCTTTTCTTTGTCTTGGACTTAGCTTTACATTTAACTGAAACTTGGGGATAAAGAATGATTTTTTCTTTTTCTTTTTTTTTAAATGATACAGAAAAGTATCACCAATAAACAAATGGACCGATTTGAATGGGTTCAATGAGTGTCAAGTTGTTAACAAATTAATCAGAGATGCCAATGGTGTTAAAGGGAGAAAAAAAAACAACCAAAACAACGCCATTAAATTCAGCAGTGATTGCAAACCTGTACCGAATAAACTGAAAATAAACACCAGGCCACAAGGAGGGAAACCAGATCCTTGAACGAGGGGGAGAAGAAACAAAACTACAGAACTGTATTTGGATTTTTACAAATATCCATAGAGTAAAACCCCTGAAGGTGATCTGGAGGTGCCGATGAATCAGTGTGAACCTGGGACAGAAAGGCCAAAAATATGTTTCCTTGACCGATTTCTTTATAAATAATACCGCACCTTGTTATTCCAAATAAGTGTCCCTCCAACCTGTTCTCACAGCAGAGGTTGAAGAACTCCATTAGCATCAGTTGTTAAGGTAAGAGAAGCTCCTCGGCGTGCTGCGACTCACTGACACATGTTTATGTTCCTCAGCCATCAGCATCAATCAGGACAAAAACAGGCCACCTCTGAATCACCAGACATTTCAGAGCAGAACCACAGTCGGCACTTTAGACGCTCCTTTCCCTCGTTAGTTAGAACATAAAAGCACAAGTGGTTCTAATACTAAGACAGAGATACAATCTTGATCTTAAAAATACCTGCATGATTTTTCTTTTTCTTGCAAGGAGTGTTCATTTTCCCCAACATATAAATGTAGTCCATATACAGTATGTGCTTGTGTGTGTTTTTTTTCTCCAGGTACTTCCATAACATCCAAAATGTGCACTATTATTATTAGTTTTTCAGTCTGAATTGACCCAGTGTTTAATTGAGCCTGATTGGCCGTGACTATATGTGGCCCAGTGATGGAGTGGGATTGGACCAATCCTCCGAAGATTTTCAAAAGAATTGAGAAGTATAAGGTCGCTACACTAACAACACATCTCTCTCCAGTGAAATGAATGAATATCACTTCTGATAGCACAATCACTTCAAGCCACAGCGAGAGGAAATATAATAAAGCTGAGTCACTATTATCTCCACAGTCTTTGGTAATCCCCAACAGACACAACAGTGCAAATGAGGCCCAGGGCTCGGTGAGTCGCTGTAACTACCATTAGTGAACTCTACCTGAGACACGACAAGTTCGGGCAGGTTCCTGAAAGCTGGCAAAATCATTCTGGGAAGTGTGAGACACCTTTTATCAAAGTGTCTGGTTTAGACCACAGCACAGCTTTCAAAAAAAAAAAAAAAAAGAAGTTCACAGTAGTCATTCCTGATGGATGGATGACACAAAATATTTAGTAAAAAGGGGATTTTATTTAAATTTAAGGTAAATAGTTGACAAACCTTTCCTGGAGTGTCCTTTTAAAATATATATATTTTTTAATGTTTTATACTATATTATAAATTAATTAATAGATACTAGTATGTACAGGGTTTTGTGGCAGTGACAGACAAGTAATTGCCCCCTCCTTTCTTAAAGCTTAAAAAGGTCTATTTTCTAGAATTTGTAACCAGAGAAACACACTGATCAACCACACAGATCCTGTCGTGGATCAATAATAGCACTAAAACACTAAGTCTTAAGTCACTAATCTACCTACAAAGTTAAATCGATACTGGAAAGTTGATGGGAAAATTTTATTTGCTGATGGTTTCAATTGGGACACTGCAGACTACGAGCAAAACGGCGATGTGCGTCAATACTGCCGTTTAAAAACAACGTGACGACAGAGGTTGAGCTGCATCCCTTCGAATTGACTCACTGAACAGAGAAGCTGAGAGGAGGCGAGAATTTCCAGCATAATTGAACATTTTTTTCCCTCCTTTTCCCTCCATTTCACATTACTTGAAAAATGATCATTTTCCAGGTTTTCCAGGAGGACATGGTGATACTAGTATCTTATTTTCCCCCTATTTTCACTGTACAGAGTAAGTACTCACACAATATTTCAATGTCCTCTATTGTACTTTCTGTGGGGGCCTCGGGCCCCCCACTTTGAGATCCACTGAATTACATAGTGTGATGTTTACTGCTCTGTTATGTTCCCGTCTCTATGGATGTTTAAGTGCAGTCTCCACAAAACCCGGCACTGTACCTCAGAGGCTAATGAACACAGCGGTTGTCACCTGCTGAGAGCACGTACTTTAAGACGCAGCCACAGTCTGACCTGCAGTGAACTTCGGAAACAATTGTGGTAAAAATAAAACAAAACATACAATTGTTAGAAAAAAAACAAGCAGGAATCTTTTAGTGTATATCACTGGTCAATTGACGATAAGCGATAAGATAATGCGATGACCAGGAAATAGAAAATGGCAGATGGGGAGTCAAAAATCTCATGTCTGGGTCGCGAAGACCTTCTTTGTCATTAGAGGGAAGTTCGCCTTCTTCCTTTGTCTCCAATTAGTTTCTCTGAAGAGCAGGGAGACATCTTTAAGAGAGGGGTTTAAATAATGACCCTTCATCACGCACAGGAGGCCAGAGGGAGGAAAATGAAAAACAACTTTACTCTGTTTGCTTTGAACATTAGGAGGCAGAGTGTAGGAGACCGGGCAACAGATGGCAGTGGAGATGACTGCGAGAAGACGGGGCAGTCACTGTGGATGGGAGAAGAGAGTACAGACACCGCCGGGACAAATGTGGGTGGGGTCGAAGACGTAAACAGGTACAGAACAAGAAAAAAAAAAGTTAGCACTGAAGTGCAGTTCGGTGTTTCTCCACTGGGAAACAGAGAATTTCACACATACGATAAGATGTTGCACATCAGTCAGGCTTTTCCTGCATAGCTATTTAATCAAATTAGCACACCATTCTCCAGCAGGTGGCAGTAGTTTGTGATGAGATTCCTAGCATTTATATGAAAGAATGATTTCCATACACATACAAAAATCAACAAGAGGGGCTAGTGACAGATTTTGAGTGGTATCTGACTCTGACGCAAATCACCACCAAATACTCAAGCTACTTTTTTTTGTTTTTTACAGATGAAAGTTTCCCCTTCTTTATTAAAAACGTTGCTGTTAACTGCTAGCATCTTTGCTCTACATTTGCTTTGTCGGAGTGCGCAAGAGGTGACGCGTGTTTTATGTTTATATTTTGAATATACTTGTTATATTTTTCATCTATATCATGTGCAAAAATATATCGGGAAAACTCAATATCGTCTAGCCGTAGCATTTTATAGTGTGAATCCAACATCATCCTCTCTTTTTATGCAATGCGCTGTTGGCTGCAGGGGATAGATGGCATCTGACTCATCATCACATCATTCCAGACAGTAAATTCCTTCCATAATACTGTAGCTCTGCTGCCACGTCACAGTTATCCCCCACCTCCTGCCAAAACAGGTGTTAAGGAACTTGTCATCCCGTGTCTTTGATACGGTGTCAGATAAATGTCGCTGGTCACATTCAAACTCAACTGGACGCAGCTCAGTGAACACTTCTTTCCTATTCCTATCGTATCCAACTGCTTTCCCTTCACAGGCCACTCCTGCCTCGGAGCCGTATGGAAGGTGAGCGTAATGATGGCAGCCGCTGCCTCACTACGTTCGCTCAGCGCTCCCACGCTTAAATACCCATGACGGTAATTGTGATAAAGATAAAGATCACTCTGACAGTGCAAATGAATAACAGATTTTCCATTCTGTATCAGCGGCCTGCCTCTTGAATGTCTAGTGAAGTAGGCCATAGGATATACAGCGTTCCTTTTATCCATTCTGTTTACAGATTTCTGCATAGTAACCCAGGTCAAACCAAAACAAAGAGGTAAAACCACTTAGGGTGATCTGTGTAAACCTCAAGGCTGCAAAAAAGGGAGGAAGGAGCAGGACAGGATGGAAGTTTTTCCTAGATCAGCGAAGAAGCACGAGGCGGCAAGGAATGAATAAAAATGGGGGGAAAAAAATATGGAGGTTTACAAGAGGCCAACAGCAATGTTGCAATAAGAAGACTATTTAGTAAATAGCAGTAAACAGATACATCAGTGCAGCTGTGTGAGTTGGATGGCCCATGTAAGGGCTGCATTCCCCCTTTTAAACCCCAGGGGGTCTGAATAGTGACACTGCACCTGCACAGAGAGGACGGGGAGGGGGGAAGAGGGGGGCGAGATTATGAAGGAACAGAAAGATCCAGGAAAGGCCAAGCAGGACACAAGCTGGCAACGTGTGTGAATAACACTTCACCTACAAAGTGCTAACTTCAAAAGAAAGAACAACCTACTTGGTGCAATTTTGAAGGGGGCGGGGGGGAAACAAGGCTAGCATTTAACAGGGAATTTGTGCCATATACATAGAAGGCTAAAAAAAGAAGACTGTTTTACTACCGTTAATAGGTTTCAGCTTGTCTTTTTTAACAAAACAGTCAGAATCCGAGGCTGGGAATGTTCTAAGAATAATCACATTTCTTTAACACTCCTATCAAATCAACCGCATGTTCCTTTTCCAAATTAAAAAATTCGGCTCACTCGTTGTTGTGGATGCACACGTGCATTTTTTTTTTACCTTAGGGAGCATGGGCGTGGCCTTCTTGCTTTTCTTCTCGGATGGATCGTCCAGCAGGTCGGGCTCAAAGTTGTAGAGCTCAGTTAGCTCGTTCATGGTAAAGTGCCTTTCTATCTGCTGCTGGTCCACCACCCGATATGACAAGGACTGCTTGGTCACCTGCCTTTCATAAATCTTCTCCTCCATTGTACCCTGAAAGAAAGACATTCACATAAATAACAGAAAAATGCCACCAAACAACCTTCTGTATGTCCCTTCATCTGGGGTCAGAATCCCAAACCTTCTAGTGGTAGGTGGGAGTCCTACCACTGTCCCAAACAACAGCTACTAAATTCAACTACAGAAACATAGTGTTAATTAACATTACTAAAAATATATTAACAAAAAGAAACTAGAAAAAACAGCTATTGTTACAGTCAAATACAAATATGACAGGAAGTGTTTGAGCTGCCTGTGAATAATTTCCAATAATAAATAAAAGTAGAAAAAGCTATTAAAATGGAGAGCCGTGTAGTGATTTATCTTGTATTTTCTACTAAATGAAAATGTAAGTTACTGGCCAACTCTGATCAACATGAATTGGAATTGGCTACAGAATAGATGGATGGAAGAAAACCTAATCAGGGCAACAATTACATTGATGTGCAAATAGATGGATGGAGAAAACCTGATCAGGGCAACAATTACATTGATGTGCATTTGAAATTGTTTTTGTTTACAGAATTTCTCCACCAGGAGGCACATGTTTAATTTTTTTACAAGAACTTAAGAGGTCAATAAATTTGTTTCTGGACAAACGGCAAAACAATATAGGGTTTTGATAAATGTGTGGTACTATAATCAATTCAAATCACTGACTGGGGACAGAATGTCACAGTGAGAGTCCGTGAGAGAATCCAAACTGAGGAGGAATAACAAATAACTCGAAAGACCTAGGATGCAATGCACTCCATAGTCTATCAATATGCATCTGATCTTAAAGGAGAAAATATAAAATTAAACTCTGTATAGACTGATGAGGAACTGTGAACTTGTTGGGGTACTAAAAACGTTTAGGTCCAAATTAGCCACCAAAAGCATCTGGCCCAGTAGCCCATATAAGAACACTTTACTCTTACTCACTTGGGCAAGGAACCTGTAGACGTAGACAGGCTTGATTTGTCCAAAACGGTAGACTCTGAAGATACTCTGAATGTCATAGGACGGGTTCCATGAGGCGTCAAAAATGATGACCCTGTTTGCAGCCACCAGGTTGATGCCAAGCGAGCCGGCTCGAGTGGAGATGAGGAACAAACGACCTCTGACAGAGTAGAAGAGGGAGAGCAAAGGGAATTATCTTAAAATATTAACATCCGCCTAAGATTGTTGACCGTTTCACTGTGTTGTTTTTCCTCTTGTTCTACCTGACATTATTGGTGTCGTTGAATTCCTCGGCCCACTTCTTTCTGGTAGTGGCGTTAGTGGAGCCGTCCAGGCGGTAGTAGTCGATGTTCCTGAACCACTTGCCTTCACCTTTGAAAAAAACATCACAGTTATGATGGTGTTGAGTTTTCCAAATGCCATCTTGGTGACACAGAACCTTCAAAACAACATGTGTCACCACCATGCAGGCCTTTTCCTTGTCAAAAAGACTTAGTTTGGGTATTAACAGACATCAGATAGATGACTGTGTTGATTAGAAGCCAGCCGTGTTTAGCCTTCAAAATTGCCGCACCCCCTCCACCAGCCTTCATAACCAACATTTCAGCATGTTTCCAATTACGGCACTGTGATCTTTTCATTACAAATTACAAACCCTTGAGCAAACATTTTTTGAGGAATAAAAAGTCAAGGTCTAATCATTTTCAAAATGAAAGTAAAAACAGCTGCTGGGGTTTAATTAGGAACATGACCTTACACCAGCGGCAGTGTGTATGTGTGTTCAGGGGTAATAAACAAGGCAACGACAAGCATTCACGTTGCATGTGGGCTGTCGTATAAGTGTAAAACATGGCTTACCATATGAGAACACTTCAGCCTTTTCAAAGTCATGTTGATGTTACAGAGCAGAGTGAGAGATGAAAAAAAAAACTTGGAATCAAAGATCAGAGTAGCAGGTTTATGGTAGTAAGGATTGTTTGTGACAGCTGCCCATCACGAAAATCAGCCATAGAAACATAAAAGGTACAAAAGGGGGCGCTGATCGGGCCAAGACTGATGGTGGTCTACAGCAGAGACCCCTCTCTTTAAGCTTTGTATAAAAATGTTTTCTATATTAAACTGAAGCCTTGTGCCATGTATGACCGCGTTGTTTTCCATTCCACACTAAACCATTCAGGGCCAGCCGGTGGAACAACGGCCCGTGCTCTCGCCTTACTGTAAGAACATCACTGGTTTGCAAATCAGTTACTGCTGATGGTCTTTCTGTATGTCAACGGCAGTTTTAAATAAAGCTTAGTGAAGTTTTTGATGTAAACTCAGAGAAGCAAAGCATGTTTATTAGTTTTTAGATCAGAAACGTAAAAAAAAAAAAGAATTCTACAACTTCAGCTTAAACCTACCTTTGTAAGGAGATATTTTTCCCTCGTCCTTAGCTCTGCAGGACAACTCCAGGAAATCTTCAATCAGGTCTAGAGAGATGAGAGACTGACTGAACACCAATCTGAGGAGACAGAGACAGTCGTTACAGGTGTGCTCGCACTGTGGAAGGTTGTTGCTTCCATGAACATCTCATACTTTTGCAAGAAAAAAAAAAGAAGCAAATGTCAGGCACACTTACACCTTGTCGTCCACCTCTTCTGCCAAGCGCATGACTTCAAAGAGCAGCATCATCTTCCCAGAGTGCTCCAGAATCTCAGCATCAGCCTCAGTGACAAATTCCTTGTGCCAGTCTGCGCTGGGACTTCCTGGTCCTGAACCAGAGGGCCGCGCTGTTTGTGATAAATATACCAGAGAGAGAGAGATTTATATAAATATACATACATACACATATACAGTATATATAATTTTTTTCCCCCTAGTGTTCATCCAGTGTGCAGCTTCTGCTTTGGCCACGTGAAGCAACAACCTGATTTATATGAGTTGTTGGAAACAGCCTCCCTTGGAGTGGGGGGTGGTGGTGGTGATGAGGGGGATTTGCCTTTGCTGTGCCCTAAATAATAAACACCCTCAAGTGTCTCAACTCATGGGTGGCGCTCATTTATTAATAAACAACCTTTGAGATTATTATAGGCCAAAGTTCTAACACCCCATAAGGTTTAATGATCTATATCTGCTGAAGTCCGGTTCATTTCAGTAATGACACTGTCGTCGGCAGAAATCTCTGCTACTAAAAAAAATTAAATCCCACTGGGACACTGCTAGCTGTTTTTTTAATATTTTGTATTTGTACACCTGTATTAATCCCACTAATTTCCCAACTGCTAATGCTGTTTTTAAATGCAGAAGTTCAGGAGGTATTTGGTCGGTTCCATAGTGTAGCGGTTAGCACGCCTGCCTCAGAAGCAGAGAGGCCTGGGTTTGATTCCCAGAGGAACCACATGCTTGAGGCAGCCTGTTAACAGCATATCTGCTGCTAACAATTTCCTAAATATGGGTTTAATATAGTGCAATTTTTTTTACCCATATAAATTCCTGAGGTCTGTATGTCTCATTTATCTTACATGTGGAAACTGAATGAACATGTTCCTCTGGTCATTATGACCAGATAGGTCATAATATAGTGATGACACCATACGTACGTTCTTCCACCGGCTCTGGTCTGTTCCTGCCCTCTCCGTTCTTGCCCCGAGAGCTGGTGTTCCACTCCTTGATGACCTCCACATCATCGCTGTCAGAATCATTAGATCCCTTCTTTTTCCCCTTCCCCTGCTTCTTTTTCCTATTAAGAGGAGGAACAGTGTGAGCGCCAAGGTCATGGAGAGTAACAGATTGGAGAGAGAGAGAGAGAGAGAATGAGAGAGAGAGAGAGAGAAGGGCAACTGAATGACATAATCAGTGTTTACACATCGTCTGATTTTACTTTTTGGACTTCTCGTCCTCGGAGGTCAGGCTCATGGAGGATTCTTCTGTTTCGGAGGCGATGAACTCTTCCATACTGTCCTCGTCGAAGAACCCCTGTGAGACGGAGCACATGTGTGAGACATGGGACAGGTACAGGGATATGGGTCGAACATCCACAGTTTGAGCGTGGACTGCACCAATTACACTAAAAGAGAGTGTGTGTGTGTGTGTGTGTGTGTGTGTGTGTGTGTGTGTTGTCCTCCCCGAGTGCATGAGTGCTGTCATCACTGTGTCCCCATTGCCTCTGGTGTGTGTGTGTGAGATTTGTTTGTATTCCCAGTTTTGGAGTTGGTGTTTAGTGTGGTTTTGTCTGGTCCTCCGTAGCCCTACCCTGTTTTCTTTACTGATGTAGTCCAGCTGAAGGCACCAGGGATGGGTCCAGATTCTGCTGAGCATCTGGAAATCCTGGAAGAGTTTGGTCCCAGCGCGGCCTCGGCCCCCCTCCAAAGCATTCCCCACACCTGCACAAAGGGGAAGGAGTGTGAGGACAAGGAAAGAGACGGACGTGTGTTTACACTTTATGCTTGAAACGTTGCCCTTAAACGTCTTCATACGACCCGGAGTCTAACAGAAAACACAGTACCACTAAATGTAAAGCTCAGTCTCTTCGCCTTTGATCTGCTTAAATGAAAACATCGGTTACAGTCAGAGGCGGAGGCCGAAATGTCGACTGTACCTGCGCTGCACATTTGACATTTGCTGACCCCAGGAGGCCAGAGGTCACACGTGCTCTAATTGAAGCAGAGGTGAAAGGCCTTACGTGGAAATCCCGACCCTGCCGAGTGTCTGGTGGTCTCGGGTCCAAGAGACAGTGCCGTGGAGGTCCGGGCCACAGTCACAACTTCAGAGCTGTGCCCTGTGGACAACCCGGCCTAATGAGCCACAGCACATACCACCAACCCCCGCGTCACTGCTTCTCTTCTTACATTTACCCGCTCTCCTGCTTTGTTTTCGCTTTTGGTGTAAAAACCTCTGGCCCATTCTGCCTCCACAATGTCTTTCCCTTCCTTTATGCCCCCACATTCCCCTCTTTTGCCCCCCGCCCTCTGTTCCCACTCTCCCAGAGCTCTTCATTAGGGAATCGTGGGAAACTAGGCTTAAACCCTGCCTACGGCACTCTGCCAGCTGCCACTCTCGCACAGACACACACACACACACACCGTGGGCCACATCCAGAGAGTAAAGGTAAATGACTTAACAATACGGCGTGAAAAAAGTGAGAGACCAGAGAGACCTTCCAATTACTGAAAGCCCAGTCTGGATAAATTAGAGACAAACCAGGACAAGACTTCTCCACCAGGGTGTAGTCTAATATTAGACTACGGAACATAAATAGAATTCAATAAAAGTTCAAGACAAACCTACGCCTGCACTCAGGTAATGAGAAGTTTCTACGGAAATGTAACACTAGAGGAGGATCAAGGCCACTGCGGTGAATGTCAGGCCAACTTCAAACCCAAGACTGGACTCATCACACACTCTGAGCAGCACCAAATGTGAAGCAGTGAAGAAGAAAATAGGTGTTTTCTGTGGGTGAAACCAAAATGTAGGACTGGGTACAGAGCATGTGTGACCTGAATCGTTCATGCTAATAAATTACATTAAAAAAGGAAAAAAAATCAGCAAAAACATACTGGAACACACTAAAAAAAAGTGACACAATTAGATACAAATAATGCAGACGTTTATCCAATTTCTTATTGTTATTTAGATAGTTCTCCAGAAGAGGGCACCAAAACTCACTCAGACACCCCGACACAGATTTTTTGTGCTTTGTGATCACTTCACATAGACATAATGCAGCCAATTGCACTAGAAGGTAAGATTTGGGGTAATTTTTTTTTCAAGGGGATTCAAACATATATATTCAAATATATATGTAGATAAATGAGGAAAAAATGAGAAAGACAAAATAGCATTTTTTACAACAAACATCAAATTGCATTATATTCATAAATTTGTAAAAAAAAAAAACAAACAGCAGAAGTTAAACTTTCCTCATGCATGCATGGATACACACCACCATGAGGCAGAACAACCAGATGGGTTTTGAGATGACTGCATGGACTGCATCTAGATCTGAGTTGCTGACTGGTTGAGTTTTAAAGAGTCTAAAGTCACCATAGCAACATCTGAAATACCTCAACGCCTGAGCAGCACGGTCTCTGGACCTCATACTGTAATGTTCCCTGAAGGCACAATAAAACGGAACATCTCCTCACCTGTGAAGTGCTCCAGATAATATCTGTAGAGTTTGCACTGGATGGGTGTCACTCTGATGGACAGGACATACTCATGTTTGGGGGGCAGGAACTTGGTGAGTGCTGTGTAGTCTTTTCTCTGCAGGCAGCACAAACAAACGTTGTTGAATAACCAACATTTAATGAAACTAATTCAAAATAAAACACTAGTATTTTTTTCCAATTCTGTTTGTTTGTTTAACCTGGACGCAGCCTGCCAGCATCTCATAGAGGATGTGAGCCCTCTTTTTCATGATGCGGACGTCGTGCAGTGTGGAGTCAGCACACTGACCGTTTTGGATGGGGTTAATAAAGCGATTCCTGAACTCCTTCACTGAGCCCAGCAGGTTCTCCTTGATGAAGGTGACCATGCAATGGTCTGGAGGGAAAAGCGTCAGGAGACATTAAGGAACCTCAAAATACCTTGGTTTGCTGATACTTGCCCCCTCCCCCCAATGATTCCTGCTCAACAGTCTTACATTCAATGAGGTTGTTTTGCAGAGGTGTTCCTGTCAGCACGACCCTTCTCCTGGTCTTGATTGAGTTCATCGCTTTGGATACTGCAGATGATTCATTTTTCAGAATGTGACCTTCATCACAGATCACCAGGTCTGGGCCTAACGAAAAATAAAGAAAAACAGAAGAAATATGAGAATTAAAAAAAACAAACAAAAAAAACACTTTTCCTAATTTCTGTGTTTCTAAAGGCTAAAACACAGGGGACTGTATTTCACACCATACCTGGATCTACCAGTGTCTTCTGAAAAGTCTGTTTGAGCTTCTTGCTCTTGATGTTCCGGCCCTGCGTCAGGTTCCGGTACATCTCGTAGCCCATGATCATGACACCGCCGTTTTCTTGCCACCGTTCGAGATAGTAGGCGCGATCCTGTGCCTTTTTTACCGTGGCCAGCTCAGTCACCTGTTAAAAAGCCCGGAGATTTGAAAAGCTGAGTGTTGATCTTTACATTGATAAATGAATATAATTGACCAACATCTTAAACTTGAAGAACCAATACCTCCAAACTCTCCTCGTCCTTCATCCCCACCTGCCACTTCTCAAACTCATTGAGCCAGTTCAGAACTGTATTGAGGGGACAAACCACCAGTGCTGTGGTGAAGTTGATCTTGTCACAGAGCAGCAATGTATGAAGAAACGCCACCACCTACAGGACAAAGAAAACATTACAGTCGACGATAACTTTTCTACTCTTCTCCTTTTCTAAATAATAAAAAATCACACAAACATCGAAGTTGATCGTTTGTCTGCTCTACTTTTGTTTTATAGTGCGTGCTTTTGTGCATCAATATTGAGCTGCGCTTCTAACCTGCAGTGTTTTTCCCAGACCCATACAGTGGGCCAGGATACAGCCGGAGCCGGCGGACTTTTCAATCTTCCTCACAGATTCACAGCAGCAGTCCCACATGAACTGCACACCTGGAACAGAACGCCAAACACTCTTGAGTGACTGCAGTCTTAGCTAATACAACCTGTAGAAACGCTGTTTCTTCTTACCATCAACCTGGTGAGGTTTTAGCTTTGTGACCAGGTTCCTATGCACCTGCACCAAAGGCTCCTTGGTCTCTTCATCCTCATCCAGGACCAGCTTGGTGGTGATTGGACAAGTCACCGGAGAAGCTTCATCAACCACGATCACCTGAGAGAAGAAGAGTGAAGGGAAGAACAGAAATTAACGCAGTCACTTTTTTATGATGCACCATTAGAATTTCTAATGGTTCATTTGTATACTCCAGAACAGTGATTCTCAAATGCTGGATCGCAGCCCAAATGTGGGTCACAGACTTTCAGTGGTAAAAACAGAGGTTACGGCTTAGCGCTTTAAAGACATACTGAACATTCACATTGAGATGCCAAATCTTTACCTCTCGAAGTTTCTCCCTGAGTGCCTCCCTCTCAGCGATACGTTTTCTCCTCTCCTCCTCTTCTTTCAGAGCATCTCTGGTCTCTGTCCTCAACTTGTCGTCTTTGAGGATTTTGCGAATCTTTTTGCGTCCTTTGCGGCCGTCTTTATCTAGATCATCGTCATCCTCGTCTCCTTCCCCACTCTGTTCAGACAGAAATTAACCTGAGTATCTTCAGCTCTTTATTATTGACCATAGAACAAAACTGTACGAAGTTCAGTAATAATTTACTGCAAAATGTAGAGAATATTTCTGCTCCGTGCATGGTACTTTAAATACCTTCTCATTGCTGGAGGAGGAATCTTGAACTTTGATTCTGCGGCGCTTCTTCTTCTTCTGCTTGTAACTCCTCTGCTTCTCTTCATCCTTTTTCTTGGAAGATCTACAGTCGTAGTGTAATAAGTCTTAGCAACAGCAGGTGATGAAGTATATTCATAGCAACAATTGTCTGGGTGATCTTATTCCTGACCTTGTCTTTCGGCGCTTGCCGTCTTCTTCTGACTCACTGAGCTGCTCGCTGAAAGCGGATTCTTCACTGGACTCTGACTGATCAAAGTCTGAGTCCGAGTCGTCGCTGTCGACTAGAATAAGAGAAAATCATATTAGAAAAAAGTTGTTTCCACATTATGGCCACATTTTTTGTGAAGGAAAGCAAACTGAGTTGTTTTTAACCTTTACGCCTCGACTTCTTCTTTTCGTCTTTGCTCTTCTCTTTTTTGGAATCTTTTCCCTCGTCTGATTCACCCTCGCTCAGGGAGAGTTTATGTCGGAGAAGTGTGTGGCGCCGACCCTTCTTTTTCACCTCAACATCAGAGCCTGAATCATCTGAATTTGTATCGTCTAAAGGATAAAAAAAAACCAACCGTGTCAATAAAAGCAGGCCCATGTCAAAAGGACAGTCAACAGTCAACCAATCAGAGTTACTTTGCTCGTCTGCATCATCCACTTCGTCGTCAGATTGTTTGACTTCTTTCTTCAAGGTCTTCTCGTCATTGTCTTCTGCGTCGTTATCAGAGGAGCTCTCTCCTCCAGAAGAGTAGGTGGACTTTATTTGAGCGAGAAGCATTTTCTTTGCAATCCTTTCAAAAACCAAGAAACAACATGGTTTTTACATTGTTTTTTAAATCAGGTGATGTAAAAAAAGGACACTACAGTATATTGGATCTCTTACGTACCTGTTTTCAGGATCGTCATCATCGTCTTCATAAACCCGAGACCCTTCTTTTTTGTCGCCTTCATCTCCTGCACAGGAAATTACACACGTGACACCGCTGTAAAAGCCTGTACACACCATTTTCCTTTGGTGGAAAAATACACTGAGAAAAATGTGCTGTGGCTCAGTGGTACAATTAGGGTCTTAACTTCAACGACATACAGCAACTCATTGAGCTTCAATTACAGAACCTTAGATTACAGCTGTCCAGAAATTCTTCTCAAAAGTCAAATGGTAAAGACATTCACCAGCACAACCAATAAATTACCTGAGGACTGATGGAAAGGTGCACCAGCTCCGAGCACGTTGTCCTCCACAATGGGTTTGATCTTCTGTTCGTCACTGTCCTCTCCGGGCTCACCTTCAACCTGTTCCTCCTCGTCGTCCTCCTCACTGGAGGAGGACTTCAGCCTCAGTGATGATTTGGGGCTCCTTCCTTTCCGCTTCTTTTCGTTTCTCGTCAGGTGACTTTTTTTTATCTTCCTTTGCTTCATCGGATTTCTTCACACGGCTTGATCGTCTCTTTGCCGTGCTCACTTTATCTTTTGTGTCCGCGTCCGAAGAGTCAGAGGAATTGTTTTTCTTCTTCTTGGAGGCATTCTTACTTTTTTTCTCTTCACCCGAATCGGAGCTTGCGGACTTTCTTTTACGCTTGGATCTTTTGTCTGGATTCTCCTCAGATGTGTTATTTTGTTTAAACAAACACTTTTTTGCACTTTTGCTTTCCTCTTCCTCATCCTCATCTGAGCTACATCCTTCTGCTGCTTTTTCCAGCAGAATATCAGGGATTTCGTCCGAGTCCGAGTCGACCGTCTTTGTGACCGAATCCTTATTTTGCTTCTTAGCCTCCTTTTTTTCTTTAGCTGATCTTTTTGAGGACTTGGCCTCGTCCTTAGATTCCTCCTCAGAATCTGAACCTGAGGAATCCTCCCTGGCCTTGCTCTCAGTCTGTTTTCTTAAGGGGGTAGTCTTGACTCTACTTGGGCGACGGTTGGGGGTCGGGCTGGCCTCCCTGTCAACGGTGTCAGCCGTTTCTTCCTTATGCTCAGCATCTTCTTTGCCGTTCTTCTCAACCTCACCATCATGCTTTTTGTTGGAGGACCTTGAACTGCGTGTTGTAACCACCGGCACAGGAGTTAGTTTGACTATGAGGTTCTTGACCTTCGGTTGCGGCTGTGAAGAGTCTGTGGAATTTTCATTTGACTTCAGGTCAGTGTCTGTCATCGCATCTGTGTTATTCTGAGAGAGCATGCTGGAATCTGCAAGACTCTCCACCATCTGGAAAAGCTCTTCAGGAACCGACGTTGGCACCGAGACAATGTCGTGATCTAAGGACATTTCCTCTGCCGACACCAGTTCATCACATTCTTCAGTTTTCACTATCTTTTCTGGTGTATCCACTTCTGTTTGGCTATCTTTCATTTCTGGCTCATGTGAAGCCTGATCGTCGTCCATCACCTGCTTCTTGTCCTGCTTCTTGTCCTCCTTTTTGTTCTGCTTCCTGTCCTGCTTCTTGTCTTGCTTCTTGTCCTGCTTTTCTTCTGCCTTACTGTCTGGCTCCCAGTTTGGCTTTTGGTCCATCTCACAGCCCACTTCCTGGTTCTGAACCTGCTCTGGATCCTGGTCTGCCACTTGCTTTGGCTCACAATCTGGTTTTTGCTCCAACTCGCCATCCACCTCCTGGTCCAGACTGTCATCCACCTCCTGGTCCAGCTTGTCATCCACCTCCTGGTCCAGCTTGTCATCCACCTCCTGGTCCAGATTGTCATCCACCTCCTGGTCTGGCTGCTCATCGTCCTCCTCCTGATGAAGTTCCTCTGCTTCATCGTTGTCCACTGCAGTATCCGCGTGGTCGTTTTCTACAGGAGTCACCGGAGTTTTAGTCTTTTGTGCTATACTTTGTCCTTCGTTACCATTCGGTAACTCCATACTTCTCAACTCAGGTTCCAAAGCCTCCTCCAGAGCGGTGTGGGCCTTCTTCAAATCGGAGAGCACGGCCTGAAATGCTTTTAAATGCCGATACCTGATAGCCTTATCTCCCTGCTCCTCAGACGACTGCTGTATGAACTGGATAAATGTTTGGTTGAGACCAGTTGTCGTTTCAACAAGCTTTTTTGTCTTCTTTATGAGTTCTTTGGGTATGTGCAGTTTCTTGTAGGAAAACGACATGGTTCCTGAGCCTTCAGTGTGTTCTTTCCCGTTGACAACTGCTTTCTGTACGTTGGCCGGCTTGTTCTTGGGCTTCTTGGGCTCCTGTTCCCCCTTCTTTTCTGGTTTTTGTGGAACGTCTTGCTTTTCAATAATGCCGCGGCATTTGGAGACCAGATCCTGGAGAGGCTCTGGCCTGCACACGTAGCAGTTCCACTTTGAGTTCTCATTAGTAATAGAGGACAGCTCCTTTCTTCCCAGGTTACGCAGGATGCACTTCTTACAAAAGGCGTTGTTACAGTAATCACAGCAGATAAGCTTGCCTCCCTCGGCGCACCACCTAGAAACAAGAACCTACAGGTTAACCACTGAGAGGGAACAAGTTTGGAAAATTAAAAGAAAAAAAAATTTACTCAGCATGTAATTTTCCCGATTAACCATGATTCAAACTGACAAATCAAGGCTCAATTCATTTTTTTATTCATCTGTAATGTTTACAGCTGCAAACTGTGCAATCAAAACACAAAGGTCACATGATTAAAGAATCAAACAAACCTACAAACTGTCCCTCTGTGTAATCACTTAATTTTCTCTGTATGCCATTTTATGATATTTTATTTTATTATTACTGGGGTTGTTATAATTAACCCCGTAATAGCAAAAATAACTTGACGCCCAATTTGCTAAACATTTCATTTTATTTGCAGTCACTTGCTCAGAGCCCAGTTAAAGCACTGAGATCAGTTGACTGTAGGTTTTTCGAATCCCTGCCCTTTTTTTTGCTCGTCACACCACAACAGAGCAACCTATTTCCCACCTATTACACTAATAAACTAAATAAAATGGAAATGACAATTCTGTTTCTGCATGTCTGTGTGTACACAATGACTAAAAAGCTGCTTCTGTTTCCTTCCATACCTGCACTGCTCGTCCATCCCATCAGAGTCTCTGCTGATGTCATCGCTTGTGTAATACTTGTAGCATGACTACAGAAAAGGAAAAAGGTTGTGGTCACTGATGATCCTGTTTGAAGTTCAATGTAATTCAATAATTGCACACTGTAGGTTACAGTAGTCGGAGGATTTCCTACCCTGCAGATGAGAACTTTAAGAGCAGGATGTTCATAGACAGAGTTTCGCTGAAACTGGTTTACTTGTTTTCCACAGGCAGTACAGTTGACCTTCTTCTGCAGAGTGTCATCTGATAAAAAAAACGTACATTAGTGGCTGCTATTTTTGAACTGACTTTCATACTTTCCTTGATGATGACACATTTCAAGATAATTACATGACTTTAAAAAGATGAAGACATTGATTACCTGAATGTTTTTGCTTGAAATCCACTCTGAGCTTCATGGCGCCTTTATTTTCATTGCCAGCCGGCCTCATGACCAAGGTACCTACGAGAAGCCATATATGTGGAACGTGACTCTCAGAGTTGTAATTAACAAGACTGTAACGGTGCATCTCAGTAATAACACAGGACTTTTCCACGACATTCCACACCAGCGACACCATGACAGACAGACGTGTTTCCTTAAAGAGTTAAAAAGTGTTTCTACAGTTGAATGTTTTCTTTTGTGTCGTTCACCAGATTACTTCTATATCTACATTTTCAAAAGAGGACAGAAAGAGGAGTCTGTAGCCACGGGAGAGTAAAACCCTCACACCCACCACATAGTCTGTGTCATGGACTAAGGTCAGCAACAATCTGAAACTGGAATGTTGCTGGATTCATCTCTAGGCACTACAGTAAATCCAAGTAAGGCCTGAAAAAGCAAGTTAATTAAATGGAAATCTTTTAAGAGCTGATGTGACATGTGATTCGTCAGTAGTCACATGGGGGGGGGGCTGCACTAAGAGTAAGCAGAGAAGCACTGGGTTGAAAGAAAGAAAAATGTATATATTAAAAAATATTAATCCCTTATTCGTCCCACAATGGGGAAATTTCAGTGTGAGTCTTTACAACCCACACAAACCGCCATGGGAGGCGCCATTAGGGATATCTGTTTTTTTCTGGGGCGTGAACCCAGGACCCTTTTGAGTGTAAGGATATTTGACTTTTTTTTTTATTATTGTACCTTTGGATGCTCTTCCTGTGTTGCCGTCAGTAGGATTGTCTGAAGTTTCCCCATCATTTTCACTATCAGCGGAGGAGTCAGACTCATTCAGTCCAGTGTTCTTGGTTGTAGTGGACGGCTTCCTAAAACATGCAAATATGAGGCTTTATTAAGATGAAGGCAATCAAATACAGCTTTTTTTTTGTTTAAAAAAAAGTCCATAAAGGTCATAAACATTTAACAATATTTCTCACCTCCTGCTCTGTGACGAGGAGGGCTTCATGTTGTCCGTTGAGCTACCAGGCTGGAAAAGGTCCAAAAAGCATTTCAATACAATCACATACAAAGGTGCTCCTCAACACAGTTGATACACAGGCTCCATTCTTACCTCCTCTGCCTTTTCTGCCATTTGGTCCAAGTTTGAATCAGAAGCTGTCAGACTCATTATTACCTGAAAAACATTTGAAAAACACATATGTGTTAACACATGTAATCTACAAGTTACAGTTTCTTGAAGTTACAGTTTGGAGAATTTACAATGCAAATTAATTCAAAAATTGAATTAATGGCCATGTATTCTTTCTATTGTTTTGTAGCAACAGGATGACTTTACTTTAAATATTAGCCACCCCTTATCTCAATATATCTGAATCTATGCAGGGTGACAGATGGTGGCAGATTTTTTAAAATAAATTATATATTAATATTTTGAATTAAATATGTGTATACAGGCTAAATTCATTCAAATGTGATTATCAAATAGGAAGAGATGCATTTTACATTCAAACGACTGCAGTACGGAGAAGCATCTGTGACCCAACAAAAATGATAACTTTCAGAAAAGGTCTAAAGACCAACACACGTTACTTCTTCCTCATTTATGGACAAACTGCATGACTCTGCTGCTTTTAACTGAATTGAGTTCCTTCTGAAAAATAAAATAAGAATTTTGTCACTTAGTGCATATTAAACAAAACATAAACCCCAAATAGGAAGTCATTACGTTAACGGAATTAAGTGATACTACTTTAAAAAGAGTGTTGGGGCAAAGCCATGGAAATTGGAACAAATGAAGTTGGTATATCGACTGTGCAGATTCATTCTGTTCAAACTTTTGTTTTTTTCACGTAAATCTCAAGTATTCAGAAAAATAAATAAGTAATAATAACAATAATAATAACAACAACAGTAATAAACTAGATTCCTTGCACCAAAACGAATCCCCACTTTCAATTACATATAACAAGCAACAAATGCTAAGCTAAATTGTTCTTTTAGGAAATCCATTTTGGCCAAAAGATTGTTACAGCTACAGCCAGCTATAAGCATACCAACCCCGCATGAAACTTGACAAACCGAGTAGTCAAATGGGTTTCAAAGCAGAGCTCATATCCTAAAACGGCTGTTATATCATTTTCTAGGGCGAGGGTGAGGGAAATGGCCGGTCGAATTACAAACAGAACACACTATTACACATTCATCATCTACTGAAAAATCATCTTTACGGTCACGGGGCAGCAGGAGCCAATCCCAGCCGTCATCAGTCGAGGGGAAAGGTTACGTCACAGACGGTTGCTATTCATCACTTTACAACAACACCGATACCTATGAAAGGCCGTTAGTTAACATCGGTAATCGGAATTGTCCTCTTTCCACAACTTCTCAACTTTTTTTTTTTCCTTGCACCGTTGGGCCCGGCTGTAATATAATACAAAAACAACGGTTGTCAAGCTTTACACAAGCCATGTAGGAGAAAGACAGAAGATAAATGTAAAAAAAGCGTACTCTTATCTTTGAGTATTGTCTACAGAAATCAAGTAAAATATTTTAAATAAATATTACAATAATTATTATAAAAACACAAGAGAGTCTGTTTATGTTACGCTCTTGAGCTCCATTGATATACAGGAAACACATTGTTTTTGTCGTGTCAAAGAATCACGGTGTTTGCAGCGGTAACAACTGACATATTAGATATTAATTGAAATATTATTTCATTACAACCTCAATGTCATTTGACACCCATCAATCTTAAGGCAGCGTTGCCGAGTCAGACCACGTGTATTTGTTTGCAAGGTTTCTCTCAGACTGAGACATCCCGGTATGATCACCGTTTTGCGTCATCATAATGTGCTGATTAGATATTTACAAGCTGCGTTCCACTGTCGTGTAGTCGTATCGGCAGCAACCAGGCCCGGAATGTGTCCAGAACCTAAGTGTCATTCCTAAAACAAAGGAGAACACTCCCCCTGCTCTGCTCTTCTTTTCCGTCCCAGCCGTCAGTGTTTGGACAACACAGGAACTCATGACCCGCAGACGCCGCCGTCTTTAACTTGACTGTTGCTACATATTAGCAGCGTTAGCTGACACTCACTCTGGACTCATTTCACTGGCAACCCTGCAGTCTAAGCAGTGCATGCAGGCTCCAGTGCAGGATTTGCACTGGAAAAAAAATTGTGCACACACACACACACACACACACACAGGCCTGGTACTTTCTTTCGCTTCCGCGCCATGACGATACCGTGGCACCAACGGCAGTAGCTGCAGCCTGGCACTTCCTAGCAGCATCCCAAGTAGCTTCGCAACGTTTACAGCACGCATCCACACCAATACATTTAACCCGAATTAAACGGTTCAACCGATACGCATATTAACAACAGCTCGGGGTGCATTTGTGAGCATTTACGTTCGCATATATGCGGAAAATGCATGTTGCCGGTTGCGCGGCTACCAGCTACCACTCGGCTAGGGTGCCCGTGGCCCGGTTCGCCTCTCACAGAGACAGCGCCGAAATCAACGTAAATCGACTAGGTGCAAACAATCAAATCAAATTGCGATCGTACCTACTGTTCGTCCTCGTCATTTCTCGACTCCCAAAGATGTGGTGTGCATTCGCTGTTCCGGATTAAGATCCGATCAATTTAGCAGCAGAGACGGCGGAACGGGGGTGAAAAAAGGCTGCGAAAAGCCTAACTAGTCCAGTCAGGGCAGACAAAGCAAAGGGACCATCTTGCCGGATGGCTGTGGACGCAGTAAAATGGCGCATCGAGCCTAAATCCTATCCGCCTTCCTATTGGCTGAGAGTCACCGGAGACCACCGGTGTTCATCCGAAAAGACAGGGAATCATTTTCTCTTGGAAAATCCTACCTTGTCCTTATTTTTATGTTTTAACATCGCTGTAGAGTATTCAGTACAATAACAGCATATCAAAGGACACAAACACAGCCTTTGTCAACCTTACTTTTTCTTATTTTCCCACCGTAGGCGTCCAATAAAATATGCCACCGTACACAAGGAAAGCCTTTCAAATCGCGTACGCAACGAATTCATATTTATATAAACGTGGCCTATATCACTGTTTGAGAAAGCGTTCAAAAACAAAAATCGTTTCTATATTTATCAGTGTTCTCCACTGGCCCAATACAGTTATTCTCAAACTAGGGTATGCATACCACTGGTGGTACTTCAGTTCTCCTTCATGGTTTAAGGTTTAATTTGTTAAATGTCATTTTGGTTTCACATTATCTTTTATGTTTTCTGTAGCTTTTCCTCAGGGAAAATACTTTATATTAAAACTTCAATGTTGTCTTTTTTCTTTAAACATAAACGTGTTTGTTTTACTTTCTTATGGTTTAAGCAAAAGTTTTTATGTTGAATGTTAAAATTCCCTGTGGTTGTACCTGCAACCTCAGAAAGAATTGATCTCATAACTTTGCGAAATTGTAAAACTATTCACTTGAACGTTGGTCATGTTTCCTGAAGGTGGGGCTCTTTCTCTAAGTTTATCAGCAGGTGTTGCAGCAATGAGTCAATGTAGTCATTTTAAGAAACACTGGGGGAATTATTATTAATCATCAACATCCTGACCTCTTCTGATACAAATTTGAAACTTGGCTGGGGGTTAAATGCTATGGTGCTAAATTTAGCTTAGCTTTTTTTTTTTTTTTTTGTATTTCCATGTAATATATTAATATGGGTCAGTAATCTTAGAGCTGCAGTATAAGCTGGAATTCCTTTGGTAGGTTAAAGGTTTGTTTGAAAAACAAAAAGTTAAGTGTTAATGCCCCTGGGTAAAACGCCTGTGCCATGTTTCATCAAGTTACCAATTCACATGAATCATCTGCTGGGGTGACATCACCGGGTAAATGTTATTTTTGACTCCGGGGGACACTTTTTTTTTTTTTTATCTAGGAACTAAAGAGTTACACTTTCCCTCTCCTTTTGTGTGGGACAAAGAGAAAAAACCCCTGACTAAAAGGTGTTTTTCATCATCTGTAATCCCCCAGCTTGGGATCACTAAAGTATATCTATCTATTTATAACTCTATCTATCACACCACAAGTCCGTCCTTAAACCGAAAACATGGAGGAGTTGAGTCCAGACAGGCATCAGGTGTGGAGCGATGACAATATTATAAGAATATTAAAAACAGAACATCAAAAACGTTTGCTGGGATTTATTTATTGTTCAATGCGTGTTTCTGTTTTTTGTTTTTTTATTCTGAACTATTGATTGATCAATAGAGTACATATCCTGTAGAAACATTATTACTAATACTCTATGTGTATACTTGTTGATATTCTCAGTCATGCAGGTCGTCATAACAATCTCAAAAGCAGTTTTAAAAGTAGGCAACAGGACTCACCTCAAGTAAATTGAAGACGTTTCGCCTCTCATCCAAGAAGCTTCATCAGTTCTACTGTCCATGGTGGATTCTCCCCTGCCCCCCACCCCCCATCCTCCCTGTCCTCCCTGTCCTAGAGGATCCACCATTGGGTCAACGACTCATATGACCATTTAAAGGTCATATCGTTTTGAGCCCTTGGCCACTTTTATTTTCCGACACCACACACCCCTTTGGGGTGGATAGATAAATACCTAGAAACTCCCCACCAGGACAGTAGAACCCTTGAAGGGCCGGTTGTAACTGTAGTACTTTACGAATTTTGTACGTTGCTCTGTGTAATAAAATATTTACCTGGTTAAGAAACTCAGCAGCATGAACTTTATTACAAGGCAATTAAATGCATTTTAAGCTCACACGGGCCACTCAACATGACCTGGCAGGCCACATTTGGTCTGCGGGCCTTGAGTTTGACATGTGTATTAGAAATTCTATATATTAGTTTTTCTTCCAAAGTATTACTCTGTGGCATGGTAGGAAAACAAACCTCTACATGCATTGTTCTGTGTATGACTGTCTGTGACAAAGTTATTTAAATTTTTATTTTTTTTTTGTAAAATAATGTTTCTCATTGTGTCTCGACCAGGTGCTTTTGTTTATTTAAACTTTCCTTTTCACTGTTATTCAAAAAATGTTGACTAATGCCAACGGCTATCTCATCACTTCTACGTGCTGTGAGCTCCACCAGCATTCTCCTGCTATGACAAGGCTAAAACTTTGATGTGGAAAACCTTCATAACACCGCAAGCATCTCAGGCCTACACCTATTTTGAAATGTCTGATGATAGTCTTAAATTAGTAGCCTTTCATCCTAAAATCATAGCATTTGGTCACTGAACGATATGTTAATTTCTGTGGGGGAATTTTGGCCCTTGCACACGATGATTGGCCCAAGATGATTATCACAGCTTGTTGCTGATAAGACATTAATAGGTGGTGCTTACTAATAGAAAACTCTGAGCCCAAGCGGAACATTTCATAGTAAGATAGATATACATCATCTTAATCCTTTTTTGGCATCTTCCTCTGACGTGTGAACTCCTGTGGTCGGAGAGTATATGTAGTAAGAGTGAGAAGATTGTGCAGCGGCGTGTACAACTCTCCTCATCAAACCTGACTGCTGTCTGACTGATCGTAAGCCCACTCAAAGGCGATGAAGAGCTTCACCGTCCAGTGCTGTGCAGTGTTGGCCGTGGTGGTGTCGGTGGTAATGGGTCGAGCAGTCACGAAGAAACACAATTCCATTCATTACTGGGAGCAGGTTCAACATGAGGCACAGAACCTGTTAAAACAAAATGTAAGGAAAACACATGTCAACAGCAATGGGTGATACTTGTGCGTATATTTTGTTATTCGTGTTTTTTCATGCTTACTTTCTCTTCTGTTCCTCAAGCTGATAGATGTGGAAGTGTATTACCTGAGGAACCCCTCAACTTGTGTGGTATGTCAACATTTCTTGTTTTTTTATTTGGTATGTGAATGAGGGTTGTGATGATTGCACATGGTGAGGTAACTTCAGAGGTCAATGACACATTTCTTTATGCAGAAAGAGCTACCCTGTTTGGCAAGGGAATCTCTGAAACCTATACAGATGAATCTGACAGACGCACTTTACCGGACCTTGTACCAGTGCGACATCAATGTAAGAAAATCTTTTTTTAACTCAAATTCATTGTTTCATCAAACAACATCCTCAATTTAGTAGCTGCACTGAAGAACAGGTGTAAAGACTTTTCTGTGGAACAGGGTTTCCACTTATTTGGACACTCAACCAAATGTAGGATTATTTGCTTTAGGGGTGATGGTGGTGGTAGTGGTGGGGATGGTCTATCAATATTTGTTATAGTGCATTTTCTATGACCTGATCTTTGTTCTTTCCTTTTGGCTACAGCATATCAACGTTTTCCATTGCAC
Organism: Cynoglossus semilaevis; assembly: GCF_000523025.1. NCBI lineage: Eukaryota > Metazoa > Chordata > Actinopteri > Pleuronectiformes > Cynoglossidae > Cynoglossus > Cynoglossus semilaevis. The sequence continues at coordinate 15,286,965 of NC_024321.1, forward strand.
CCTGTTCTCTGCATCTTCTACTCTGACTCCATCTTTCTGCATGTCCTTCCTCACTGCATCCATAAATCTCCTCTTTGTCTCCTACCTGGTAGCTCCATCTCTAACATTTTCTACAACCTGATTATATAGTAAAATTGAAAGCTTGTTTTTTGTTGCTTACTTGCCTACACTACCTTATTTTCTTATTCACGTTGCCCTTTTGTGAATACAAATTCTAAATTTCCAATTTTTTTTTTATTTTTCAGATGACTCTTAACTGCACAGTGAACAAATACCCCTTAGTTAATCTGAAGGTGTTACTGAAGAACATTATCGACTGCAATGGCACCTTGTGTCCTCCAAGGACATAACTTCATGTTATTTATTGTAATATACATAAGTTATTTTTTTAAATGTTATTTTTATATTTTTTAATAACTGACTTGAAAACATATCTACAATATATATTATTTTACTATTTATTAACTAATAAATTTTAACTGATATCAATGGAGCGTCTTCATTTTTTTAATTTTTTTTTATTTTTGATGTCTGTGGTGTTTGTGTAATTCCAATATCAATGCTTAAACTGTATGAATGCTGAGGGATTATTTCCTGGGTTCGTGGGCTCTTCAAAAACTGCAGTGAGGAACTCTCTAACATGACTCTGAACATCAGACTTTCCAATTAACAACCTGGGTTTTAATGCCTGTCCCCAAAAGACCAAAGACAAGACAGAGTGTATTTGTTTTAGTCAGTGTGAATTTAATGCAGAGATTGGAGATGGTGTCCGACTGTCTGACTGACAGGAAGTAGATGTGGAGGTGGCACGGACGAGATGCTGAGAGTGTTATTACAACCAGGATGGACAGGAGAGGAAAGGAGCAGATCAGAGCACATACGTCCAACTAAAGCCTCCCAGGCTGAATGGGGCCCGCCACATGGTTGGCTTAAAATAAATGTTTATCTCAAGAGGCCTAATATTGGCCTCTTGCCCTCCACTTGCCTAATAATTGTGCACACAATTATTATGTCAAAAGTGACTATTTTGACCATATCATCAACTTGAATGCGTATTGGTTTTAATGTATATTAGATGATATATGATATATGTATTTGTGTAAACCCTCTATATCAAGGTGTGCATTTTTGTGGGGATGGTCTTCTTTGGGTTTGATGCTTCTCCAATTATTATAGTTATTCTCCGCACCGTTGCCAAGACACCTGCTCTGTATGTGATCTCATTTGGTTTTCAATAAAGTTTCAGAAACGTCATCTAATTTGCTTTGTATTTTTAGTGTAATGTTAATATACTGTACACCACATAAACACAGTCTTCCATTTTTCACCAGCTTCAGGTTTTTAAGCATTGCTTCAAGTAAAACAGTTTTTTTATAGGAGTCTTCAGGAAAAATCCTTGCAGTCCATTTTTAACCAGGTCAACCATTTGACTCAGAAAACAGAAGAATATGGGATTGAAATGTAAAATAATTTAATAAATAACAGGCAGGGTGTAAACAATGGTACAAAAGGAAATCAACCTAAATACAAAGAAATGCATAAAAAAAAATCAACCTTTCTAGAGTCGAATACAGTACAGTACTAGGTTATACATTGTTTATAGTGTATCATAATAAAACACTGGAATGAATAACTATTCAAGCGACATATTTAGACGTGGAAATGACACGGACGTAGGAGCTGGCTGCCATGCTTTTTTTTTTAATGCTTTTTACCTGAAGGAAAAATTAAAACAGAATAAAACTTTCAGTGACCTGATGGTTGTGCCCTGACTGACCATCTTGCTTCACATCTTTTACACGCCTTCCGTCCCTCAAGTGAAGGAAAAAGCAACCACAGCTAATCTTGGGTGAAAGAGTGAAAAAAAACTAGACTGTTTCAATTTAGTTTCAAGAGGAATTTCAAAAGAACCGGTGACACACGACGCAGGATATGGAGTTTAAAGGTTAAGACTCAGATCTGTTCAGTGTTCATGACGTAAGAGCTACTGTCAGGTGTTTCTTTTATCCCCTAAACCACAAAACACTATTATGGTTGCAAATAAAATGTGAAAGAAAAAAACCCGTTCTCTTCAAACATGATGCAACTAAAGTGTGTTTTGTAAGTCAGCGACTTGCCATGATTCAGTTTTTTTTCAACACTGCAGTGCCTTTAAATGTACATCCCCTTCTGACAGACACTCATAATAATAATAATAATAATAAATTGTTTTTGACACCAACAACCCCACACTTTGCAGTCTCTTGATAAAATAACGTGAAGCCTTCGATGAAATGCGTTTGTGCTGTCGCCAACTTTATTGTAGGAGGGATTCGATCACAGCTTCAGGTTTAGCAGATCTTTTCCTGTGGGGAGATAAGAGCATGAGAGGTGTGAATCATTTCTGCAGAGTCTCAGTTTCCACTTTTCTTAGAAAATGTTCATATCACGATGAATAAAAAAATAAAAAAATGCCAACAGTCCTTATCAACAGGCAACGGAAGTAGAACCTCTGACTGATGAGGCTGTGTATGTCCAACCATTTGCTCTTCCTTTTTACCAGTCATCATGACATCTCACCACCTGATTTGAACCAAGCGCATTGCTGACATTATCAATGACAAAGCTTTATTTTGCAATAATTGGTTATATTTAAATTATATATGTATTAGTGATGCACCGCTAAATAAAAAAATAAAACGAAAACCAAGGCTGAAACACCGAAAGAAATTATTATGCCAATTATTAGTACCATTGCATTTATGGCCATGACTGTGATTACATAAGTTAATCATAAATAAATAATACATTAATAATTGTCACAATAATTAAACGTCTGGCAGAGAAATAAAATCAAATGAGTCACATAGGAGGTCAGAACAGAACAGCCTACCTATTATTATTATTTGAGGCACTCTATTGCAGGATCTCACAGAACACATCAGACAACGAGGGCGTCTTCCCCCACATTTTGCACGGAGAGACGAGTTATTTTTTATCAAAGTAATGGTCTTTATAACGCGGATCAGTCGCGACAAAGTGCAGGGGACCCGCGTGCTGACTGACTCTGAGTGTACTTTTCGCCCTCTCTTGAAATCTCAGCAGAACATGTTTTGCACATCACTATCCGTGGGTCTTTCTCAGATACGTATATTGAAATACCGCTGGAGGTTGGTACTTTTACACGAGCCCACGCAGGGCATGGATTTTGCTTGCTACATCATAACTTCCTGTTTCGGCCGTGTTGTGTGTAGACATAAACTGTATAATGTATATATATATAAATATATGTAAATATACACACATCAACTATATAAAATACATATATATCACATTTATGCACATATAATCCCAATAGTATTATATATTATATAATTATATATACAAAATATTTTCTTGGACACAACTGAACTCAAGCAGTCAATAAAAGCAGAAGAATTAAATGAGGTCACCATCAGTTATGAATCACCATCGCTGACTGCGGCATCAATATTGCTCATCAGGGTGTGACTACCTTCGTCCAGTCTTTGGTCGACCACTCTTGCTACTTTTGGAGGTTCGGGGCCTCTCCAGTTTCATCAATGACTGCCGCATGCTTTCCTCTGTGTAGGCCAAATACACGTGGGACAGGTCCACCTCAAAGGGCTGCGGGACAGACACAGGACGTTACAATAACCGCAGAAGGGCCACAAAGTTTACACCAATTAAAAAACAAACAAACTCACATCTTTTTCTTTTTTGTCCGGGGCGGGGGTTTGTTTTCTCATATTGTTGCCAGTGTAGGCCACACATTTCTGTGAGACATTGCAAAAACAAATGTGAGCAGCCATGGTCGAATTACATCACAGAACGTAGACATTCAGACTGATTATCAAAGCACAGATCAGCTCACCAGCTGCCACTCTCCAATGTCCTCATTCCAGTGTACGTAATTCTCTATCATCTCCTGGGAACAAACACGAGAAAAGACAAAACTGTGAAAAATGTTTTCTCAAACAGCTGCAGAGCAGTGTTCTGACCAAGGTTCGGTCATCCACAGTGACCTGAAGTAGCCACTGTGAGTCAGAATAAATCATTTTGACAGACGAATATGTCACTTTTATTCCTCCTAATTTTTGTGTCTTAAGGTTAAAATATGCCTGGAACTCGAAAGATTTAAACTTGACTGATGGATTCTTCACAAACAAAGTACCACACCTATATAATAACTAATTAATTTTTACTCTTTTCAGTTCCGTAATTTCTGGAAAACTGGTAATGCATCTAAAGTTTGTTTTCCAGCAGTAAAGCAGATGGCCAGGATGCACTGAGTAATGTCAGCACACAAGAAGATTTGGTGGTAGAAGACAAAACTTTCTTTTTCTTGACTTCCTGATGGCAGCTTGGATAAAAGCATGGTTGTGCTGAATTGCACAACACTCACTACCCACATGACAACTCACGATGAGTTCTGGTAGACCAGATAACACAGTTGAAAAAAAACCTAAAAATTGAATATAGCTGAATCACTTGTCAAGCAAATTATTTTAATTTAAAAAAACCTTTGCTTTATGATAAAAAACTATTTGATTAATTGTGATAATTATCAAGTCTCACATAACCACTCACAGACAGACAGAAACACTACACACACACACACAAAACCAGGTTCACACCACAGACACACACACACAGACAATCAAACACACCACAGATACACACACACACACACACACACACACCTGGTATTCCTGTGGTATAAAGTTGTCTATGATGAGCATCTGCAGTCGCAGCTCTCTGCTCAGCTGACGGATGTTCTCCAGAAGCCCTTCGATCTCCCTGTGATGCTCCTGCTGCAGATCTGCCATCTAACAGAGAAAAAAAAGGACTGTGTTAAAAAATATAGATTTTATTTTACATTAAAACACAACAATTGTGAAGGAAACTGCTGCTCCTACACAAACGTGTATTGACCTTTCTAAAGGTCATTGTCATCGTGGTGCTTACTTCAGATTTGGCAGCCATCAGCATGGTCCACACCTTCTTCAGTTTCTTGGTCTTTCCTTGCGCCTCCTCCTGCAGGCTGGTGTATTTCTCCTCTATGTCCAAACGCTCTTGCTGTTTTAGGACAGGACACCATCAGACGAGAGGGGGGAAAAAAGAGGAAGCGACTGAGTCAAAACAAAACAAACCTAACACATCTGTACTCGGGTCAAAGTTTTGCTCCACATGATGATGACAAGACTTAAAAGAGGGTAATAGGTTGATTTGAGTTGCATTTTCCAACCACGATGATGGAAAGATTTGAGCTACTGTTGTGCTCAATGATGTCATTTCCTGCAGACTGGGGATTGAGTCACACATGAGGGCAAAGGTGACATTCCATTAAAATAAATCAATCAATGTTTATAGCCAAAAATGCATTTCATTGTTTAGTCAAAAAATAACTAGAGACTTCTGTCATGTTATGGTAACATCGTCGTTGTCGTTGGTATGTGTTTTGAATGTGTGGTTTTATCTCTTAGCAATGCTGAACATGTCATAAGATAAAAACTTAGGTAGTATAACAGTGACTCAAACCCAGACTGATGATTTATTTCGAATCTAACAATAAACCGTTTCCTGTTTTCCTACTTCTTTTTCCTCCAGCTCCTTTCGCAGCTGCTCTGCTCTCCTGCGACGCTCCTCGAGCTCCTTGTTGGATTCTTCCAGCAGCTTCTCCTGCTCCTCTGCTTTGGCCAAGAGGTCCACCCCTCCCACGATCACCTTCTTCTCCAGGGCTGTCAGTTTCTCCTGCAGGAGCTGATGCTCTTGTCTGAGAGGTTAGAGGGTGATCACAGGGGTCACGTAAAACTGGCAAAGGATTTTATCCCTCAAAAAAAGAAAAGAAAAACAATAATACAACAACATACTGGGCTTTAAGCAGGTCCTTCTCCCTCTTCTCCAGCTCTGCCCTTGCTTTGTTCCTCTCCTCCTCCTCCATGTCAAGCTTAGCCTCCAAAGCCTTTCTCTCCTCTTCAATTTTGGCCTGCATCTCCACCATCTTGTCTGGAGAAACCTTCTTTTTGCCTAAAAGGGACAAGAAGGGTCAAAAGGTGTGCAGTAAAAGTCTCTTAGTTAAATATTGTTTTAACCACGTCTTCATAATTAGCTGCAGGTAAGTGCAAAGTTAGCGTTGTTGAAATATAACAAACGTCAGTATTTTTAGTACGTGGGCCAAGTTAGTTCATTTGCAAAACAAAACTAGGAATCTTGAATCTGACAGCGATGTTCTGTGAGATCCAGCAACACAAAGTTCTGAGCTGCTTTTTAGTTCAGAGCAAAATTAAAGAAATAAAGAAGGTAATGATCACACACAAAAAAAGAAAATTAATTTTGATTATAACATTAGTTAGAATCACTGGGCCCGATTCACAAAGGTGTTTATCTGCTGTCATCCATTAGAGCACTGTGTTCTCGACATACCACAGTCCTGCTGGGTCTGAAACTCAAACTGCAATCCTAAAATCCTATAAATTGATATAATTTATAAAACTATAATTTATTCATAATTTGTCTGGAGCTCATTTTGTTTTTTTAAAAAAAGATAAAAATCGTGAATCGAGTATATTCTCACCCTCAATGCACAGTAGCTTATTAATCTACGAAAATGTAACACTGATATATTATAACAACAACATTTGTGTTAACACCAAATATTATTTTAATCCATATTATTAAAATATTCCAGACACATGGTGTGAGTCACTCCCACACATTCAGTGTTAATAATTCTTTCCTATGCGTAGTTGACACACAGAACGACCCACTGTGTGTGGGGGCACCGTTGTTCCTATGCGTAGTTGACACACGACCCACTGTGTGTGGGGGCACCGTTTGTGAATGAGGCCCATTTCCAATGTGAGACACGACAGCTGTCATCAAAGCTTACGTTGAGGACTGTCACACACTAACCTCTTTCTTCTTGATATTTAGAGGCGTTTTTGCAAGTCAGCAAATTGGCATTTGCATCAGGAAGACAAAGTGAGGGTGAGAACGAGGGAGAGTGAGAGAGATAAAGAGAGCGGGAGATAGATGGAAAGTGTATGTGAGAGAGATAGAAAAAGAGAGATCGAGAGATCGAGAGAGGGAAAGATCAACATGGTACAGTGTGAGAAAGTCTCTACAGAGAAACACCACATATGTGTGAAAAAAATAAACAAAATAAATGAACAAGCTATCACAGTTATCAAAAAAGTGTAAAAAATAAATAAAACCGACTGCACTGAACGACAACCATTATCAAGGCACTGAATCATTCACCTCACAGCTAGGCCTGAAATAACTACACTACGCTGTGTTATGGAAACTTGTGATCCAATCACGGCCACATCTGAAATAGGTTTAAGAGGAGATGTTTGTCATGACGATGATGATGATGATGATGATGATGATGATGATGAGATAATACTACAGGCACATGTTTGAGTAAGCAGTGAGTGACATTTAAAGTGGTCAGGGTTCCACTGTTTACATAAACAAAATATCTGAGGTTTAACACCTCGTAAGGTTTAGGTGCTAAACTGATCTCTACTGACTTTGGCTTCATGTTGGTAATGCTGCTGTCATGGCAGTCCAGCATTTTTCCTTGTCAATGTACAATCTGTGGCAAAAAAAAAAAAGAAAAAAAAAGTGCACCAGGATCACACTATACAATTAAATGAATAAATAAATACTATATCATTCAACTTGCCAAATTCAGTCATTCCTGCCATTACTTTATTTTCAATACATCATCCATATCCATCCAATCCTTGTATATCTTTATATATATGATAATAATGTCACAGAAGTTGACAGGAAGCATTTGTACAGATAAGGGAGTCGTGCGGGGGCTGGAAAGACTTGTCGCCACTCCTTAAAAAGGCCTTGCTGGTGATTCTAAAAATGCTAGCTTCAAAGCCCAAATATCAAAAGTCAACAAATTTCCTCAGAATGCAGAGGATTAAAAAAAAATAAAATAAATAAATAAAAAAAATAAATATATATATATATACTGTATATATTAATTTTTACAGATAAAAAGCAGTTTATACCAGGTGGAGCTAGTGGTGCAGAGGGTTCCAACCATTTAAGTTTATTTTTTTTAGTTTATTGTTATGACCAGATTTGAACTGGCTACCAGTGGATGATAAGTAGAGGATATTCAAATTTTACCCTAGATAAGAGCATGCAGACGATGTTCCAGATAAGTTCTCAACCAGACGGAAGCCTCAAGTTAAACCACCGCAGCAGAGTTTACTGCAGAAGAACGCAGACGTGACAGACCACATGCAGACATTTGTACTTCATGTTCTTACCTCGTCTTCTCCTGCGTCCCTCTCCTGCCTCTCCACCTTCTTCCTCGCCTTCATCGATCTCTTCTGACCCGCTGCCGTCAGAACCCGAGATCTCTTCCCCTTGAAATCAGAATCAGAAATTAATCAGCTTTATTGGCCAAGTATGAGAACATACAAGGAATGTGACTCCAATGAAAGAAACTAGACAATAGGTTACATTTAAAAAAAAGGAAAAAATATATTTACATACCTACATATTTACATGTTACCCGTTTTGTATTTGTTTATTTATTTATTTGGTGTTGTGGAATGAAAACCAAACTGAATTTTTATATGTTTTTATCATGTGATAATTGTGCAACTCCATCAGCACAAGATTCCTGTAGCACAACACCTCCCATCGTTCGTTCAGATCAGTCAGGCAGTGGTTCTCAACCTGGAGGGTGCAGAGCTACTGTGGACCAGTACTTTCTTTAACTGTGCTACAGTGACTGGGAGTTGCTGCAGGAGACGTTTAATAGCCACTGGCTTCAGGTGATATGAAACACCAAGGCAACAATTCAACCAGGACACCAGTGAAATGTAAATGTAGGCGTAACAGGGAGTAACCACCCAACCTCAGTTCACTCCTGCCCATTACCTTCCTCAAGTTTCTTCTTCAGCTCCTCAATCTCCTTCTGAAACTGCCGCAGCAGGGCATCTTTAGGATCCTCGTTAATCCTGGCTTTGTTCTTGATGTTTTTGGCCCTGTTGGCGTAGCGCAGTGTACTGATGGTCTCATCATAGTTGTAGTCTGCAGGGCCTATGTTTGCACACTGGGCAGGAGCAAAACCAAATGTGCGGCAAAAATATTAGGATACACAAGACAAATCTTGCATAATTTGTACTGTAATTTTTCATTTGAATTTTTTTCTTAAACAGCTGGACATTTTCACATTACCATCATGGTCTTGGAGTTTCCTCCCAGTGAATCCTGCAGGAGTCGGGTGAGTTTGGAGTTTCTGTAGGGAACATGTGTGCTCTTGCCATCCACCAGAGCAGAGATCACATTACCCAGAGTGGACAGAGACAAATTGATCTTTGTTGCTTCCTTTAGACGTTGACCTGTGGCTCCAGTCTTGCCCTGCCTTTCTGAACCCTAGGCAGACAAAGAGGAAAATGATTTAATGACAGGAGGGAATATTTTAGCTCAATATTACCAGATATTGGGTTTTTTTTAGGTCTTTCTGGTCGGTCACATACTGCCAGGTCGACCAGATGTAGCTTTCCCATGCGCACATGCTGGTTTCCATCCATACCCTTCTCACTGCACTCAATTGTGATGGTAAAGATAGCATGAGAACGGGAGCTGTGTTCGTTCATGTTTGTGGCTCCAACAGAACCTGTACACAAAAAAAAATATTTAATATAATTTAAAATGTGTATTTATTATGCACATATACAAACCTACACATTTAAAAAAAATATATAGTGAATCCAGGAGCAAGAAACTTTATTTGTTGGAACGCAGGAGTCAGTGTTTTCAGTTAAAATGTGCTACTGAGGTAAAAGCTCTGCTCACTTTCTGTTCTGTATTTGTGTAATACTGAAAGATTTGTTTCTTCATGGCTTTAAATATCCTTGTATACCATTCATGTAAGAAAAAACATCTGGTTATGTGTCTTCACTGCGGTTTGGGTTGAGCTCACACCCACGCACTGTACCTCCCGATTACAGATATAATGTATGACACACTGACATGGTATTGGGACAACACCGTGTTATTGTATAGGTGTGTGCAGTGAACAGGTCACACAAAGGATAAGTTACACTTACACTCAATTTCTACTTACGGTTTTTGTGTCCCATGGTCATAATCCTGTCCATGTCATCTGCATTGTTCACCACGTAACCAGAAAGGTCTTTGATATACACACCAACATCTGGGCGCTCTTTCACCTATAATTAAAAAGAAAAACTGCTTTTTTTTAATAGTAAAACCCCGACTGACCCATAGTTCAAAATTTACATAAAGACACATTAGTTATACTATTCTGAACAAACACAGTAATTGGAATCGTTTTTATTTATTTTTTTACCTCAAGCCTTTGCAACTGATCTTTGCCCAACAAGTCTCGCACTTCCTCGTTGTAAATCTCCAGATATGAAACACGAACCAAAAACCTGGTAAAATTAATTGAGTACAATTAGAAAAAAACAAAACTTCACAACACAAACAAACATTGTTGTCTATTTTTATAGAAAAAAAAATTCTGCAGAAAAACAATTTCTAGCTTTGTATTTGAATAATACGAACAAAGTTACAAATTATGTTTCTTTGTTTTTCTACCGGGTTAGTTTTATTTTAAAACCAGGTGTTGGTTATAAATTCAAACTCTACATTAAGACTGTGGGAATTCATTCCAAATACTCTGGTTATAGTTTATTCAACTGAACTGAGTGGGACGCTGAAATAAAAAGGGTGACCCAAATATTTCACTTTCCAGTTCCATTCATACCTGGTGTCGCCCTCTGCCTTGGCAATGTGGCCAAAAACATGAGCAAATGAGTTTGGAATAATTCCTCGGAGTTCTGGCACTGCTCTCACCCCCTCCATGGTGAAGGTTTTTCCCGTGCCAGTTTGGCCATATGCAAAAATTGTGCCTGGAATAATTAGCAGAATACAAGATGATATTTGTGCCAGCTACCAATTTGTAAACTAAGCATTTAAAACAACACATTGCACAATACAAGAATCAACACTGATGCATTTTTACATCCATACAATAAACAGTTAGGCCTATTATCATATTAAATATTATCAAAGCAGCTTATATGATACAGATTCGTATTTGATACTTTAAGACAGAATATGGTAAAACACAAACAAGTTAATGCATATATATCTAATATTTATTGTAATGCAATAACCAAAATACATAAAAGTACACTTTAAGAAACCCTCTGTGTACTGTGGCACTTCAATATCACAGAGGATACAGGTTATTTCTACATGTATTAGTAAGTGATAGAGCCAATATGTTATTATATTCAAAGAACTGGTTTGATAAATTCTGCGTACCATTGTAGCCTTCCAGCACTGAGTCAATAATAGGACGCGCTGTTAGATTGTAGACATCCAGCTGTTTGCTGTCTTGTCCAAACACAGTGTCAAAGGTGAACGTCTTTGGTGGCTCCTGAGGCGTCTCCAGCCTGTTGACCGTAATGGTCCCACGGATCTCGTCCACAGTGACGGCCTGTTTGTGACTCATCATTTTCTCCTTCTGGTTTAGGGGACGACATCTCACCACCACCTTCACATTATCACTCACCTCTTGCTTGTCGGGTTTATCAAGCTTATTGCTCTGTAAAATGAAACATACATGTGGACATGTAACCATTCCTGTGATTTATTTCAATGTCATCGACCCCAGCTCACACTGAACCAATTCACAGAATGAGAGCTAGCAGATAAATTACTTAGTGGTGTATTAATACAGCTGGTGGTGTCTGGTTAGTGACACATTCATGTTGCACTGAACTACTTAGAATGCCTTAAGCCTAAAGGGAGCCAAAAATATAACAAAATGCATGAGTAAGGCAATGACACACCCCATTTTTTTCATTCAATCAATTTGATAGATGAGAAGTGAATTGCACAGCTTACACATATATCCCAACTGGCAAGCAATGCAAAAAAAATACTAAGATTAAAGCTTTGCACAATGATTTAACTGTTGAAGATACAACCCGACGATGTTTTTCGGAAAAAAAAGGCATACACAAATGTGTCCAAGTGATCAGTTCTGCCCCTTACTGGGTTGCTAGGCAAGAGGGCAACGCTAACATTAACGGCCAGCTAGCCCCGCAGCTATTTTTGTTTTTGCCTGTCATTTCAGTGATTTTGTCATAACTGTGATAAATCTGTATTTTAATGCCCCGTGTAATGTTTGAAGATGTCCGTTGGATACTTATCAGCAGCATTTTTAATATTCGGTTTACGTTTTAATATGTATCCCGTATGAAGGGCAGTTGGTAGGCTAGCGATGCTAGCCGGTTAGCATCACATCAGTGTGAACGGAGGAAGGGAGGAACCCCTGTACAAACAAACAAAAAAACAGGATAGAAACAGGAGTGTCGACCTACCGGCATGATGAGGAGTCAGGCAGGATATAACGAGGTCGCAATACGAATACAGAAATGTTTGTTAGCCTTTGTTATTGTGACAGTAGGTTATCAGAAGAGTTTAAATACCAGCGTCATAGCCATAACATTGCAGGCTCACAGCCGAGCAATCTTCTTGGTCAGTATACGCATGCGCACGGGCTGAGCGGATGCCTTCCGTAACTGTCAATAACAGGAGAGCTCTAAAGTATTGAAATGATATACTATTTATGTAATACCTTCAACAATTAAACGAAATAATTGTGCTAGATTATTCACAAGCAATTTATTATTTTATTGTTCCCAGATAAACTAACTAGACATATTTCTAATTAAACACAATTGCTAAATTGGGCAGCGGCACGTATTTTTGCCAATAGATGTCGCCAAATACTAAAGTGACAGTTTTATTTTAAAACAATTTAAATTTAAATAAAAACAAAATAAATAATAATAACAAACACCCCAAAACAAAGTAGTGTTTGCACTGAGAAAATAATCAATGAAATAATGATTCAAGTCGTTGTGTTTCCTAATAGCACAATTTATTGCCACATAAGCATTACAGATATCTTACAGCATAGTTTCTCCAAATATATTAAAATACATTTGTGTACTAAGCGGGTTTAAACAAAGGCACTCACCAATTTGTGTTAACATGGGGCAGTAAACAAGGAACAGTCATGAAGTGGGTTTTTGTGCAAAATCTCCTAAGCATATCACATGGTGCACGTGTCACTACCACGCCCACATGTTGAAGGACGCAAAATACTGTATACCCCTGGAGAATTCACCCACACTCTCATACTGTATGTACCCCAGGACAAAAAAAATAAACATCTCCCTTCCAAGATTGTCATTTGGCAGTTTGAAGACAGACTACAGAGATACAGGTGACTAGAGTGGTACTGCAGTACACAGTCAGCTGAGCCTCTCCAGGGCTTGAAGAACACTGCTGTAGAACAACCCCGTCTGCCCGCTGCTCTCATGAGTGACCAGGACGCGTCCATCAGGCCGAGGTCTGTGGACCAGGACGATCTCTCCTTGAAGCAGGCTGAGCTCGGAGTCCGTCTGGGCTAGGTGTGATGAGACCACTCTGTGCCTGAGGAAAAAAGAAGGAGAAGAGACATTTTTACACAACATTATGCCTCTAAAAGTAATTTTGTTCGTGAGATATGACTGGTAGACCGACATTAAATTTCAGCATTATAAAGGCATGACAGAAAACAACTAAGAACCACTGTGCTAGAGGGAGAGAAAGTACCACCAGTGTGCCATAGTTTTAGAACCACTGTATTATGATAGGCCAATGGTTCTCAAAATGGGGCCTGGGGCCCCAGACAGTACATGGACTGCAATCTGTATATTTTCTTTTGCAATGGGGACTTGACGACAGTTCTATCTACACAAGAAAAAAGTTTGGGAACCACCGCAGGAAGCTATTTGTCATTACGGTTTCAGTTTTATCTCACATAATTCTTTGCTCATCAGTTATTTCAAAGGTCAAACTGTAACTCACCTGCTGGGGCTGAATTGTGCTGACACAGCTGACAGTGGTGTGCATATTGGCTTTTGTAGGTTTGAGTTTAGGTCTGACACCGTTGTGTCAATGCCTTTCCGTAGGACAGGTGCTTTTCCTTCCTTCAGTATGATGCCTGGACCGTCTCTTCCCAGAGTGAGTGACGGGGCCCAAACCTCTAACAACGGAGGCCCTGAGTGACTGTTACTAGGGACCTGACTTCCAGAGGACCAGGAGGAGATTCTAGGCCGTGGAAGAGGGGAGTCGTCGTCTGTGAGAAACCGCACTGACTTTGCGGGCTGTGGAGAGTAGTAGTATTTGTCAATACTGGGGTTGTTAATCAATTTAATTTTGAAATTATTATTATAAAAATATTTTAAAAAATGAACGTTTTCACTGTTATGGAAGTATCATAAAAATATTATAAAATATATAATTGAGTTTGAAAACAATGTAGTACTGGAAAAATAGAAATTATTGTTATAAAAATATTTTAAAAAATTGAACTTTTTCACTGTTATGGGAGTATCATAAAAATAATGACATTATTTTAATGGAAATTGAGTTTGAAAACAATGTAGTACTGCGTATAAAACTCCAATCTGGCTTGATTACCTTTTCCGTGTTGGTCTTGTTTGAATCAGGTCTGACCAGGATGGACTGAGGCCCATTTGTAGCAGGTTTATCGAGCGGACCAGACGCCTCCTGTAAAGCGGCGTATTCCCGGTCCTTCTGGAATGTAGCAACAGAGGGCGCTGCGGGCTCAGTCATCCATCCCGTCATCGGCCTGCTGTTGGAGTTGAAAAGGAAGCTCCTGAAGTTTTTTTTCTGTATTGCTGGTGAGTATCCGGATGTTTGGAGTTTTGTAAAGTGCTGTGAATTGGACGGCACATCCATAGATGTATGGGAGAAGTGGTTTGATCCTGGAAAATAAACAAAGTACAAACAAAAAGGACTGAAATCAAGTTCTTTTAAACGTTCTTCAGTTTTTGACACATGGAAGAATCTTTTTTTTTTATTTATTTTTTTGGAACAATCAAGGTTATCTTCGATGTTACGTCCCAGTTAAAAGTTGACACTTGCAGGAACAAGTAAATGCGCTGGATGGCGCTAGTCCGTCAGTTTAATTAATTAAAATAGTCTTCTGCTGCTGAATGCCTTTGCATTCCGAGACATGGATGACAGAGAGGGGGAACGAGTGCAGGGGTAAAAAGCAACACCGGGTTGAACCGGGACTTTTCTGTTGCCTCACTGTCGCAGGGAAATGAAAACAGGGGATTATTCCACCACCAGACAAAAAACAGGTTCCTTGTTTGGCCTAGTCGCTCACATGTTGTTACCTGGCTGTCCTAACAACAAACACGTCACATGACGCTGGGAAAGCCTTCGCCAGAGCCCAAGAGTTCTTACACACAAATCAGAAAACCTGTGACTGAAGCTGTTATTATGACCACACTCACGAGCTCCTTTTCACAATTGTTTCACCAGCCTCACAGTATTTGTGTTGCTTGTATGGGAGATGAAGCCACACAGTAAGAAATATAATATTTATATATTGAAGTTTCCTGTTGTGAATATGGTCACTGTGTTGTATAAATATTATATATTATATTATTTTTAATTTTATTAGTATTTATTTTTCTTTTTCAGGTATTTTACCCAGGCCATTAAGTAATGAAAGCATCATCTAATCCCACCCTCATTCTTTTATTTATCTCCATGGAAGTTTTGGTCATTTCCATACTATTTTCCATTGAAAAATATTCTGTGGAGTTGACTTCAAAATTGTCCAGATCAAAGCTGAGAAACATATGACAATAAAATGTCGAAGCTGTTGGAGACGTGTTTCGACAGGTTTATAAAATCCAACAACTTAAGTGTCTTGGAACTTTTTGACTTTGGCTCGAACTAGACAACAAATGTGACGTCTTAGCACTCACCTCTGTGAGGGTTAAAAATGCGTCTGACTGTGTCCCAACCTTGCGATCGACCGTAGGCAGACGGGTTTCCGGTGCCAGAGGATGACATTCCATGCTGCGCTCCGTTTGGCACAGATGGGACTTGTCCTGTTAGCTGCAGCGCTCCATCACTGTTGGTCCTGTCCAGAGCGAGGACCCCAGCAGGGTTCTTGGTAATGGAAGTTTTCTTCCCCGCTGCCATGTTATACTGTGAGGACGCACTCGCTGCCTTGTTCTCCAGGAGTCTGGCCGAAGTTCTGAAGCGAGGGACAAAAAGTTAACAACCAGCTGCAGGTGCTTCTGGACTGTTTTATTTACTTTTTATAGTAAACTGGGTTTAAGGACGCCGTGAATTCCCATCTGGATCCTGTTCCTACATCCCTCTGATATCCTAACATCAAGGCACCAGCTAAACACTGACCACACACATCAACCCTGGGCTTGTTATGTGTGTAATTTTAAAAGCTAGCCTAACACGTTAAAATTTTACATGTTGAAAAGCTCTCTCGTAGCCTAACACGTTAAACATAGCAGTACCACTGGAGATCGTAGGGGCAGTGTTGAGCCAGTTCATGTTAGCCCGTCAGTAGAAGAGCAAAAAGAAGACAAGGACAGAACAACTTGGCCCACAAATGAACTCTGGACTTAGTGTGCCACCTTGTGGATGAATTGCTTAACAGCCATGCCGAACATGGAGCTTGCATGAAAGTATAGTATGTGTGCACTGACATTTGAAATAAATAGAAATATAGAACACAAATGAGGACTAACCAGCCTTTGGATTAGTGTGGTGAGGGTTAAGCTTGTTACAGAAGGGTCCCAGGTTTGAATCCCAACCTGGCTACGGTGTGTTTTGGTAAAAAGTCTTGTTTGTACTTTTTCAGAATTTTTCGAATTAAAAGTCACTTCAGCCAAAGGATGAAAAAAACTGCGACTTATAGATACTGTTACACAAGCCTCCAGTGCCCTCTAGCGGCTGTCAGTGTGAAAATAACAAACGTGAAATTATATATTTTAATAATATATAAGTCCTGAGTCCCAACCAAAGGATGACAAAAAGTGCAACTCACAGTCCGGAAAATACGGTATATAATGGATGTGATAAATCATTTGTATTCTAATACTCAGTGTTGTGTGTTTTCCTACTGCAGTTCAGTGTCTTGTTGCCCACATGGGTTTATTTATTTTAAGTAGGTCAACACTGTCAGGAGTTAGTAGGCAGTGCACTTGAGTCTGTGTGTGTGCTTCTCCGTCTTCTTCTAATGTCATTTACCGCCCACTCTAATCAGTGAGGAATCACAGTCTCTCACCTCAGCACAGGTGTGATGTAATTGCTGGGTAAAATTCCCACTTTGCCCGTTCTGAGGGATAACCCACGCAGCCAGCCTTCCTTAAACTTCCCGTACACCCCCACCATCTCCCCTTTCCTCAACTCCAACTCCTCCGAACGACGGGGTTTGTAGGAGTACAGGACGGCACACCTGAGGAGAAGACATAAGATATATATGTATATAAATGTTTGAGTGATGGTGTTTATTTTTCTGACCCAGCATTATTATGTCCAATCACAACTGAACACAGTGACTCACACGCTGATGGAAAGCTGCTGTGTGGAGGAGTTTCTACCGTCAGCAGTGGCGGAGGACAACTGAGGGTTCACCAGTGCCATGGATATGGTGGGTGGAGTCTCACCGGCCATCTTCTCTCTCTGTGAAGAGATTCATGGTACATTATTTAGGAGCAGGATGCTGCCACGCCAGGCAGGAATTCCTCCCAGCATTAACGGCAGCTCGTCGGCACGACGATACTTAGCACAAAGATTCACAAGACAAAACAAGCAAAGGTTCAGCTCATATAAAATAAAATAAAAAAATAAAATAAAAAAGTCATTCACGCCGCTGCAGCCAATGACTCCCTGGGAGTGACGCTGAGGCGTGCCTCAAAACCCTTGATGACACAATGTGAGGTTTTAATCACCAGTGACTTAATTACTGTTAATGGAATGGTGCCGTTCAGGAAGATGTTTATTTATTTTTCTACTCGGACCAAACAAACCCACACACAAAGCCTTCTTTTTCTCCTCTCCACCAGTGTCCATTATCATCAGTGGTTATCATCACCACTCAACCCTGCTCCTTCAGAAAACTAACGCAGGCCCGCGGGCCACGGATGTTGCATCCCACTTGCCATTAAATTGCATTTTCACTGTGACTCTAAGAAACACAAAAAGCCATAATTAGAATGCAGCCCAGGCCTGTGGGTCTCCTGTTCTCTCCTGTAAACAGGCTTCTCTCTGAGGCAGAAAAAAAACAAAAAAAACAACACAGGCGTCCTGAAGACAAAGCAGCTTTCCTTATCAAACAGGAGACAGGAGACGAGAAAACCAGTCATGTATGACTGGTTTAAAAAAAAAAAAAGTTTACATTTTTTACCTATGACTCATGTTTGGGAATTACTGTAAGGACAGATTAAAGATAACAGAGAAGAAGAGTATCATTTTTCATTTCATGTAAAATCCCTGGAGCAGAAAATGTTGTGTAATCCAAAAAGAAAAGCAAAAACAAACATGTATTTACAAGTCTCATAAATATGCAGCTTCCTTTATCACAGCAGCCAGACAAAAAAAAATATGTTAATGACTAATGTGCACATTCCACACGCAGCAGCTGTACTTGAGTGAGTCTTATAAAAAGGGTCCTCAAACACCGGGGCGGGGACCAGCACTGGGCTGCACAGAAACAATAAAAATATAAAGTTGCATTTTATTTATTTTTTTGCAAAATCTGCACAGCATTTTATTTTGGAAAAAACTTTAGTTTCTTTCTGCTCTTCCTTTCCTGTAATTTTTGTTCGTATTCATTGAGATTCATTGAGAGTTGATTTAAATTGGTTTCAAACCTTCACAAATATGATGTGGAAATTAACAGGATTAGAGTTCAGTGAATGTGGGCCAGACCCACATCACTGACCACTGACCACTGACAGCATGAGGTTCCATTCAGTGAGATTTCACTGTCAGTCACAGAACCATTAAACTCCCATCAACATCGTCCTCCTGTGGCACAGTGGAGTTTCCTGTGGTTATTCTGAGCACAGAGAGTTTCATAACAGGTTATTCTTGTCACCAAGTAAAAACTGTGACCTTTAGAGTTTATGGAGAATAAAACTTGGACGTCATTGAAAATCGATGACCCCTCTTCTCTAGCCTACATCACCTATGTGCCACAGAGCGCCATCATGAGGACAAAAAACATGTTAACAAAAAGGTCTAAACCACAACAACACGTCATCGTCAGATTAATCACTCACTGCTGGGAATCGAACCAACAATTTGCTTGCATTTTTCCACAACAGTGATTTCCCAGGACGTACGTTGAGATACCTGTATGAACTGATGGAACCAACTTTCAAGAGTTGCTCAAACTCCAAGTTCTAGACCCATGTCCAGCCAGACAAAGTACTAAAACAAAGCATAAATAATAGTCTGGAAAACACGGCATTCAGTGGATTTTAATGGACGACGGTGAGTAGTTTGTGTGGAATCTGCTGTTTTTATACAAACCCCACATTCAGTTAAAAAAATAATGTTCCTCGTCAGAAACGTCGTAGAAACAAACTTTTCTCTGTGGCATCTGTAGAATCATCTGAACTTCTGGCTCATTTCCACCGTCATTTCTGTCCTTACATAACGGTGCCAATATTCACACTAATGCTCATTATTTATCCACAGTTGGTGGGAAGCTGCACCTCTCTGTCAACCAGCCGAGCCCGAGGTGAGGGCTGATGGAATGTGGCACTAAGAATAGAGCCCAGCGTGGTCAGTGGGAAGGGTTGACCTCAGGTTCAGGGACACGGTCCTCTGTTCTTTAAAAAATGAAGCTTGTCTTCCACCACCGAGCCGCTGATGTGAAAGTGAGTGTTACCTGCTTATTGAGGAGGAAAGAGTTTGATGGCAGTGGAGAGAAAGGGGTGCTGGGGGGGTGGGGGGGTGGTCTGTTATGTAACCAACTTTAGCAGTGACTCATCATCATCAGTATGAGAGAGCGATAAGCAGACACACTCTGAGCCTCCCACTCTCGCTCTCAGTTTGCCTTCTTCCTCCTACTTCCTCTGTTTTGCCTTTTTGCAGCTCAAACATGTTTTCTGGTTCTCTTTCCAGATTTATGCCACATATTTCCCAACATTTCCTCTCACTTTTTTCCTCTTCCTGCCTTACCCCCCCTCTCCTTCTCCCCATCCCTTCCTGATACACATCTTGGTTCCAGTCTGTCGACTCCCTTCCTCTCACACTTTTCTCCAAACTATGAGATTTCCTGTGACATTCTGTACAACTGCCAGGTGACATTTGATTGAATTAAAGGAAATCATTCCCTCGAATGGCGAGGCACTTGGCAGCAGGTTCGACTCTGACACCGAGTCTTTCAAAGAAGTATTTATGTTGACATGCCACATCAGTGTCAGTGTTTGGCCTGGACTTTGTTGTGTTTTGTTGCAGCTGTTTTTATAAATCTGTTATTAAAAGCTTAATATCTTTCAAACAACTTATTCACGTTTAGCTGAGCATTAAAACTAATCTGTTCCATGTAAACTGTTGCTGCACAATACAAGGGTAACAGAGGCAGTTACAGCACAGGATGAGGTCTGTGTTTTAGCTGCATTTAAGAATTTCTTATAAAAATTGATAATGATTATATTTATATATGGCCTAACTGGTCGATTTGGCTAAAATCAAAATTAAAGTTAAAGACAGACGGAGATAAAAACTGACTTTTAAACTTTTTAAATCACATTGTTTATCATTTTAGGGAACGAGAATTTTCATCGTACTTCAGTCATCGTACGTGAGCTTCAACACTTCAGACCGCATCCCAGGACAGTCCTGTACAACACTGCTTCTCAAAGACTGGGTCGTGACCCTCGAGCGGGTTGCAAGAGATTTTTCTTTGGGTCGTCTCGCATCATGTTTCCCTGGAGTTTACCAATAAAGTCTATTGACTTGGGTCAACGATGCTGTACAACATCTGCACTGGAGTCAATATTTAACTCCATCCTGGTCTGACGCCTTTCACGCTGAAATTTGTGAAACACTGCTGTACAACATCTGCACTGGAGCCAATATTTAACTCCGTCCTGGTCTGACGCCTTTCACGCTGAAACCTCAGCTTTCTCAGAAGCCGACCCTGAAGGTCACCTTGAGCCGATGGCTTTGAACTCCCTTCTATCATTCTGATCTCACCACCGCTGCACCGCTGTGCAACTAATTGCTCACTGCTGCTGCGTCGGCCGCACTCTCAACTTGTAATTACAACTTGGGAGGTTGCATACAAGATGTCCTGAACTACAGAGCTGTTTAGAAAACCCCCAAATCGACCCTTTATGATTGTAAGGAGGGGGTCTCAGCGCAGGCCGTAATCTGGATACAGTAAACGTCCAGATAGAGCAAACTTTCAGAGTTAGCAGTTGGGATGAAAAAAGGAACAAAAAGTTCCTAGCTAGGTTAGCACAAGGGGGAAAATGTTCCTACATTTTCTTCAGTTTCTTTGTTTTGTTATTACTAATAGATATATTAGTAATAGTAACATACTAATAATATATATATAGTTAAATACAACATATAACCCGTTTTGTTATTACGAATAGATATATTAGTAATAGTAGCATACTAATAATATATAATATATAGTTAAATACAACATATAACCCAACCTATTCTATGTTAAAAGTTATACGTAGACTTGTTAATTTATATTACGTACAGTATATAATATATTTGAATGTGCGATCCGTATTATTTCATTTTAAATACATTTAAATTATATATATATTACATATATATATGTATATGTGTGTGTATATATACGTATATATATACATATATACACACATATATATATTTTTTTTTTATATTGTTCATAAGGTACAATAAGTTCTTAAAGTTTAAAGTTTAAAACAGACACACTCCCTGTGGGACTGTCTTCCTGCTCATGACACACGTGATTAACAACCTCAGATTTCCTGATTGCCCTCAACTCCAGTCACTTCATTCAACTTGTTTTTTTTTTCCTCTCTCCTACATTTGTTTCTTCCTAATGAAAAACATTTTCCGTTCAGAAGCCAAGACAAGGGCGATGCCGTTCTTTCTGTCATTCCTTAAGCTTGGTGTCATGGTTCCCTCCCTTCGCCCCCGAGGACAACTTGATCCCATTGTGTGTTAAATTAAAGCAACTATCACCGCACACACACGAAACCTGCTGTGGCCTCTGGTGTCTGCATCGTTTTTGTTAACAAACAATATATCGAAAACAGCCGAGCTGTGAAACTGCTCTGGACGTGACAACAGCACACAGGAGGACGGACGTGTCTGGGACTGACCTGTAACAGGTGTCTGTGCGAACTTTCAGAGTGGCGCTTGATTCGATGAGAGTTCACCCTGGAGGGGTGTGAGTGGCCCCTGGCCGTGGAGGAGAGGGAGAGGCGGTGTGGCTGACCGTGGCGGTGGAAGCCGTTGGTGTTGCCGACGTTGTTCGCCTCTCCTTTGGACCTTTGGTGAAAGTTGCTGGTGATTACTGCTGGTTGTTTCCGCTGGCTGGGCAGGGGCAGTGCACTGATGGGTGGTGTCTTGGCTGAAAGTTGAGGGACTCCGTAGTGGGTGGTCCCTGTGGCCTTGTCTTTGCTCCCTTTCCCTGTTGGATTGTGAAATTCGTCTGAGTCACTCTCCC
>NC_024321.1:15309631-15310896 GCF_000523025.1 Cynoglossus semilaevis
GAAAGAGACAAACAGACACAGAGAGGAGAACGGTGGTGAATCCAACCTTGGTACAATAGTTACTCCTCACCTAAATAGATCCTCTCCAAGTCGCTCCTACCTGCGTCTAGTGCCTGTCCACCTCTGCTGCTGCAGATCAGCCCAACGTCTGTTTAAATACACCCACCTATCATTGTTCCACTCACCCCTAAAACTTGTTGGACAGGCAGGGAGACGGGAGAGTAAGAACCAGCCAAAACACCAGGAAGCGTTGACTGGAGCTGGAGGACGAGCTGCACTGACAGGCATGGTAGGGTTAATGCTTTCACTTTCCACAGTGATGTGCTGTTATGCCACCCAAGCAGAGAAAGCATTACTGTGTCTTTACGCCTGGCTGCACGACACGAGGAGAGGCGGGCTCAGGAAGGACAGGAGAGAGGAGGAAAAGTACAGGATGAAAGAATGGAGGCAGAAAAAGAAAAAAGATGACGAGCATCACTGGAGAAAAGGCTGAGCGGGAGATAAAGGGAGGCAAAAGAGGAGGGGAGGACTCATGAAAGAGAGAGGGATGTTGACTACAGATGACAGGTGACGAGTGGCAGAAGCAGGCAGAAACCCACTGTGGTAACAAACACAGTTCTTCCCACACACGGCTGAAGTTAATTCCTGGAGGCAGGCGGCGCTGAGGAAAAACAAATGACAAGCAGCTAGCTAAGCAAGCTCCGCAAACCTGAGCGAGCCACAGAGTTGCCGACTAATGAGCAGCTGCACACGCAGCAGGGCTTCACACATTATCTCACTGCCTCAGCACTTGGCAGGAAAAAAAAGTGACAATTGGAGAAGAAAAAAAAAAAAATCAAAGATTTTAATAAAAACTAAGGAAGTGCCCTGGCGTTGACCTGGAGTTAGTGACGTACAGTGAGAACAGCAGTGGATTTTACCAAGTGCCAGTGTGTGGGCCTCGGTTCGCACAGGAATAGATACAGACCAAACAGCTAAGGAAGAGTGGAAAAAAAAAAAACAGACAACTCACCTCTGTAAACTGCAGAGGGCAGAGTCCAACTTTGTCAAAAAGCTTGGCTTCGATCCAGTGTTCATCCACCCGTCTGATGACTGTGAGGACATCTCCCTGCACGCCAGGAAAAAATTAATAGACACGGTTAACTTTGAGAAAATTGTAAAAAAAAAAAAAAAAAGAAAAAGAAAAAGCAGCAAAACAGCAGAGGGAACAAGGTTGTCGGCTGGTCACGACAGAGTAGATTTGGCCTGAAGACTGAGCACCTCTG
>NC_024321.1:15310949-15328506 GCF_000523025.1 Cynoglossus semilaevis
TCTGCAGGGAGGCGCGCCCCCCGCTTTTTC
Organism: Cynoglossus semilaevis; assembly: GCF_000523025.1. Lineage (NCBI taxonomy): Eukaryota > Metazoa > Chordata > Actinopteri > Pleuronectiformes > Cynoglossidae > Cynoglossus > Cynoglossus semilaevis. The sequence continues at coordinate 15,310,980 of NC_024321.1, forward strand.
TGTCTTCCCCCCCCCCCCCCCCCCCCATTCTCCTCATCCTCCATTTGTGTCTTCAGGCCTATTTCTTTCTGCAGCCTCGCTCTAAAAACCATTTGACCATCTGCATTTTAAAAAAAGGACAGCTCAAGTGTGCTCTAATGGACACTGCGAGTAAGAAAGCCCTTATGTAACGGCCTCAGAGTTTTTTCAGGCTAAAAAAAAAAGCACTGCCACAGGGATTTGAACATGCAGCTTCTCCAGACTCTGAAAACAGTACGAAGTACAAAAAGCAAACACTGCATGCCGATTCATCAGGGAGCGCTGTTTCACACGCTCTCCTTGTCAGAAAAGACGTCAAACAGATGCTGATGGGCCGAAGAAAGGCTTTTTCTTTAGAGACGTGTTTTCAGTGTGGAATATCAGAGAGCTTTTCCTCAGCAGCCTCGTGGCTCCTGTAGGCCTCTGTTGTCAGCCCCCGACCCCCACCCCCAGCTTCAGTACTAAATAGATTATGGAAAATGTAACGTGATGTCATATAACAGTGGTTCCAAAAGTGGGGGGGCTTGGACAAACTTTTTGACTCAAATGAGGTTCAAAATTTAACTGTCAGGCTGGTTCAGTGTTGGTTGGATATAGACTGGGGGGAGTAAATAATTTAAATAAAATATGCAAGAATAAACCTATACTTTAAAAGATAATTTGGCTCATTTGATGTAACGTAAATAACAGTGGATTTGTTGTAATGCATACAACAGAAGGATTGACTTTAGCCCTTTACCATATCTTTGACTGGCGTTGGGTGGGCCGCATTAGAAAGACCAGAGGGTCACATCAGGTCAAACTACTCTGGTCATTACATAATTGTATACACTTCCAATCACCTAACTGTATTTTGACAGCTCCATGATTCTTCACAGAGTTCAGGTTGCAACTTTGTAAAGTTTTAAAATGTATCTCTGTCTTTGTAACGTAACCGCTCACGCTCTCAAACGCAAGCCACTAAACCAAAGCACAAAGAGCTTCTCACTACATTAAGTCGACAGTGTGAGAGTCAGACCTTGAGGAAGCTGAGGCAATATTTACTGTCTTCCAGATTCATCTCTTCCGGATTAAAGTTGCAGAGCGCCCTGCAGAGAGCCAGTGATGGGGACTGCTGCAGGGGCTGCAGCTGAGACATCTGGTTCACAGCAGACACAGACACACAGCTACTGTCAGCTGCACTTCCTTGGTGCCAGCTCTCTTCCACTTTGTGTTTGGGAGCAGTACTGTTTCCATGCATGAAGGCCAGCTTTCCCGTAGTGTCTCTGCGCTTGTTACGGATCGAAGCCCTGACTGAAAGCTGAAGAACAGACAGGAAAATGACATTGTTAACGATGGAATAGCACATAAAATAATTGATTTACGGTGTTTAAAAAATGGACAGAAAAATAAAGATGTAAAAAAAGCTGTCTGATATTCATCAAATAAGTTAATATTCTTTGTTATGTTATCAAGTTCCTCAAGAAATAAAACAGTTTGTTATTGAGTTTATTATTTAGTGGGAATAAAGAGTGATGAAAAAAATGATTGATAATGATAATGATTTTATATGTATTTACTGACGATAAAACTAGTACAGTAGAGTTTACCATTCACAAGTATTTGACAATAATATAATATAAATGATCTTTATCATCTAAAAAACTCAAGACTTTTGAAGAAAATGGAAAAGGAAAAGGTCCCAGAAACGTCTAATCCATTCATATACACATCACCGTACCTCACTGGCTCGGCTGTGTTTTTTCCACACTGTGCCTGAGCTACAGCTACATTTTAACAACACTGAACAGTTCTCGCCACAACTGCTGAGAAATCAGGACTTTCTGTCCCTCAGGACTCCACGGAAAAACAAACACCGAGAAACAACACGCTTACAGCTCCAAGATCTAGAGATTTCTACCGAGTTAAAATCAGTTCCCAGCAGCAAAGCTGTCACACAGACCTCCACCCGTCCATTATCTAGCGCCTATATCTTTGCAGGGTCGTGCCGGGTGGGCGGCAGCTGTCAGCGGGCGAGGATGTTGACGGTACATCCTTGACAGTTTGCCAGTCCTTCGCAGGGCCACATATACAGACAACCATCATTCACACCTATAAGTCTGGGTGAACACACACACACACACACGGGGTAACATTAATTTTCGTTTATAACTCAATCATTTTAACACTTTTCTTTTAGGGTTTATCAAGATGAAATATTTTGCCTCTTGCACCTTCAAAGGGGCAGGACAAAAACCAAAAAGACATCGAGGGAGACAGGTTTTTCATAGAAACTCAGAAAGACACTTAAGGAGTTTCTATTTCCTTCTTTGGAACGCTGGAACATTCTGTCTGCAGATGGAAAAGAGACACAGTACAGCTCCTTCTCTACCTCTATAAATATTCACCAGGGTCTCACACCTCACCCCCTCCACCCGCAGCACCACTGATAACCTTTGTTTACCACAAACCCTATCTCTCCTCAGAACACGTCCACAGCACGTCATTCTGGGTAATCTCCACACTTTACCTGTTCTTCCCCTCTGATATGATTATTTTCTACAGTAATCCATCTTACCACAACATGAAGTAACAGCATCCTGACTAAGGAGCTTAGATAATATCGGCCGACCAATTATATCGGCCCAATATTAGCAGAATTGTGTAATATCTGTAAGAATCGTTATTGATTTTTCCTCAGATAATGAAAACCCGATAACACATTGCCTGGGTTTCGCCAAAAGATGTGTGCCCCAAAAATAGTTTTGGGGAAAATTACTGTATATTCAGGTGAAAGTCTCCAGATGGCAGCATTGCAGCTCATGTCATTAATCTATATCAATAATCAGGGGATTGTATGGATTTGAATACTGGTACCAGCAACAGATAAACAAATAAATATTACCAGGCGTTCATCTCAGGTGCAGGGTATATATTGGTATTGGTTGAATTTGGAATCGGAAATTAAGTGTCTGAACAATATCAGCATATCGGGAATCGTCAATAAGTTAATATTAGCATCTCCAATAAATGAATTAAAAATCACAATTTTGTCTAACATTATTATTTGATGTTTTTTTAGGAATCCAGTTGTAGACCGGATGGGACGGTTTGGTGGACTGGTTTTGGTGTGCGGACCACCAGTTGATGATAACGGCCTTAGCTGAGGTGAGTGTGTTCGTCCTCATTTACTATGTATGTTCACAGAAAGGTCTGGGACAGACAAATACTTCAGAGAGAGTACACAGAGTACAGAGTTGTACTTCCACCCTCTCAGGTCAGTACCTCAGTGAGAGGAAGCCAACTGCCCCCCCTCTCCCCTCTCACCCACTCACTCACCCTCTTCCATGTTCCCACTTTAATCCAACCCACATTTTCATTCTGCCTCCGTCTCCACTCTCCGAATCCCCGGCGTAGTAGCGCCAACTCACCACAGCTTGGCGCTGTTGCCTTACTCTCCATCGCCTCCTCTCTCTCTCTTTCTCTCTCTCACTCACTCCCTCTTACTCCCTCCCTCTCCATCATCCCTCCCCTCACTCTCTCTCTCTCTCTCTCCTCTGCTTCTCTCTGCCTCAGCCAACCCGGGCTGTGCCGAGCTGCTCCCTGCGGGAGCAGTGTCAGCAGGTCGTCACAGGGGTCAACAGTACCATCAATGAGCAGCTCGGCGTTATGGCAATATTGATTAAAAATCAATATTCTTGACACATCAATAAATGTGGTTTGAGTCATCAATTTTTATATATTATTACGATACTGTTATAAAAGTTAAATGGTCAAATTCTCTACTTTTTTTTTAAGGAAATTTGGGGTGATTTTTTTTTTCATTTTTATAAACGCTGTCATGATTTGTCTCAGGTGTTAATAGTTTATATAATACTTGAAAAAACCAATGCGTTCATTACATAAGTCAGGGGTTTCAAATATATGGTCTGGGGATCACTTCTGGCCGGCAAACACCTTAGATCTGGCCAATACCTAGATGTCAACAATAATTTCTTGTTGTTAAAAATGGCGATTTACGTTTTTAAAAACTAAATTAACAAATTATATTTTTCTTTTTAATTTTTAGCATTTTCACAAAATGTACCTAAAATTAATTTTGAATGATGTCAACATTTATCTTTTGCAATTAAAATGTTATTCTATGTAAACAGGATTCAGATATTACTGATTACAGAAAGCCTGGGGTCGTGCACTGACCTCACTGTGCCCTTGTGTCTCCCTATGTTGACCCTCCTGCTGCGGCTGACTCTCCCAGATTGTGGTACCGCTTCGAGCCACAGGCGCTGAGTAGCGGCCGCTCTGTCTGTTGCCGCTCGGGCCCGCGGAACCCTGAAGGCTCTCCAGGAGCCTGACCAGCAGGAGGTTGGTGGGCAGCTCATCTACCGTCCTGGCTGGGACCGGGTCACCGCAGTCCGGGCAGAGCAGCTGGTGGGTCTGAGCGGCAGACTCCTGCCTCTGCAGGCAGGCCTTGCAGAAGGTGTGTTGACAGGGTAGAACCTTGGCTGAAAAATCGAGTTGCTCCAAACACAGAGGACACTCCAGGACTGTCATCAGAGCGAGCTGCTCCATTTTAAACGGGACCACCTCTGTGTGAGTCTGTGGCCTCTGCTGGCGCATTGATACACTGTAATCCACCATACTGGGAACACAGGAGAGGAGGGGAGAGGAGTCCATGTCAGGACTTTTACTGTGAAAAACAAAAAAATCCTCACAATATAATCGAACCAACTCTTAACATGACAACGAACACGTTTGTGCGTGTAATTTCACGACTTATATGACTGAAGATTTCGCGTTAAACAACACGCAGCTCGTTTTCGGGCTACAGGTGTCATGCGCTCTTACCTGGCTCCACAGGTAAGACAGGAAATGACCGGAAACAGCCACACAACACACAGATCGACATACTTTCACAGATCGCGACCACAGACCGTTCCATACTCACTTCATCTGACAGCAGACGGACACATCTTCCTGAAACCTGGATTAGAAAATGACTGGATTCTCCGCCGCTGTCGCCATGACGCAGCGTCCTGAGGACCGTGCGCAGCACGACGCACCGCTGGCAGCGGTTGTTGTTGTTTTTTTCTTTCTTGCCTCCTACCTTCACGGTGACACAAACGTCCACTGTAGTTCTAACCACATAAACCCACCTGTTAAAATCAGCAGGGTTAAACAAAGAGCTCATAAACGTCACGTCCAAACCTCAGCGGAGCTAATTCATCGTAGGAAATGTCTCCGATTTCACGGTCCGACCCACTTTAACCCTTAACGGCTACACTTGTTGAACTCTTCCTGCTATTTCTTCAAGGACTAAAGTTCCTATGAATTTTATTCATATGTAAAGAATTTTTAAAATGCTATTTATTTAATATTAGAAGCCGAACGGGTGTTTTTATTTTAAAAATTCTTAGTGTTCTTTTTTTTTTAAATATTATTTTTTTTATGCTGAGCAACTTAATGTAAAAAAATATTATTTTTTTATGCTGAGCAACTTAATGTAAGACGAACAGCTGCTGCAGCAGAGAAGTGTGACGTGGTCTCCCTCTGCTGGTGCATTCACTGACCAGCTGCGAGTGTCCACAGACTCCATCCACATCTAATCTACACAAAACTGCATTTATTCATCAGTTTTTCTCCAGTTTAATTATCTTCAGGGTTTTTTTTTTTTTTTAGAACTGGGGGAAAGGAACTACAGGCTTCTGGAATGTTGGGTGGGCAGTGGGGGCCAAATCTACAAAATGACTCTGAGTTATCACTGCCGTCTTCTTCTTCTTGCTGTAAGGCAGCGGTTCCCAAACTGGGGGGGGAGGGGGGGGGGGGGGGGGGGGGGGCCACCCCCCCCCCCAGCCACTGGGTGAGGATGGGGTACAACCTGAACTGTACAGTAGATACAAGCAACTATTTAATTACTATTTAATTTGGCTTGATTGTGATCTTCTTGGAGAAAAAAAAAATCCGTGGAACAAACTAGTGCTATTCTTATTGTAAGGCAAGAGCTCCAGCCACTCTTCCACCCTGTGACCCAGACATTTTATCAGTGAACGGCTCCTCTTCTCTGTGCTGTACGTGCTCCTGTCATGGGTTTTATTTGCCCAGTCCAAAGGCCTGGCTTCTTTACTTGCATTCTGCAGACTAAATAATTAAATGACACTGGCTCCATAAAGAAAGTTCAGGACATTTTAAAAAAAAAAACCCACATGAATCTTTCATCTCTCTCTCTCTCTCTCCATGTCAGCAGAGGACTGGGAATTCTAAAAATGTACACACGGCTTTTTAACAGAGTGAGGGGCGAGCAACAGTAGAAAAGGAAAGCAGTGAGAGGGAGAGAGAGAGAGAGAGGTTAGCTATGACTTATTTACATGTTCTCATCAATCCACAGGCCCTCCCACTCAACCCTTCCACAGCTGAATGGTTCCGGCCGTGTAAATGTCCCGAACAAGACTGGGGTTCTTTTTTATTTCTTTTTTTTATGTCTGGGTGGAAACTTAGCCTCCTGCTGACGTACGTGAGCGGCCCCCGCCCCTCCTCCCTGCGTGCGATGGATATTGGACTCCCTGTTTAAAGATGCAGAGAATGGAATGTGGCTGTGTTGAAGATCTTAGTGCACATGAGCTCGTCAGATGCTCAAAGGCTATTAGGCAGCGTGTGTCCCTCCCACCCACTCTCCAGGAAAACCATGCACATTGTGGGGACGAGAGACCGTCCTTAATTCCGGTGATGTATAGCCCAGCAGATGGAGGAGGAAAGCTCTCCTGCGGGAGAGCTCCCATCTTGGTTTGCTGTCTCTCAGAATATCATGGCTTGTCACAAGTTGCTGTAAAGGGAGGAGTTCCTGCTCCTCTCGCTTTCATGTTTTATTTAAAACCCTGTCTTGGTCAGAGAGTGCTGCTAAGTCATTAAACGTGATCTGTCTCTGCATCGCCCTGCCCTCATTTCCAGGTCTCCAACCTCGTGTTTGTCCCTCTGTTTCACTTTGGGCAGAGATGAGCTGCTGCAGGTTGATTCTAACAAGGTGTCAGTCCAGATCTAATGAACGGCATGTGGACGTTGGACTTGGATTAACATTGAAACTGATTTTCTTTTCCTTTTTTTTTTTGAGAGAGAGTGAGCATGTTTCTTTTTTGAGAGAGTGAGCATGTTATAATTAACCTCCTACAAAGCCGTCAGTCAAAACCTTGGCCTCCAGTCTGAGATGCGGCCGTTCCCTCTGTTCTGTTTCTGTTCTCTTTCTTTCCTGTAGAGATATTCTCAGAAGCTTTCCCTCTCGGGGCGTTTGGAGGCAGCGCTCCAGTCAGACTGGCTCGACAGGAACATCCACACACCTACAGTACTCCTGCTTTGTGCTTTTTGTTTGTGTTTAGGCCACAACCTTATCTGCAGTGGAAGTGTCCACTCCCTTTGTCTGCCACACAAAGTCCCACAAACTGCAGAGTGATTCATTCACGGCCCGCGGTGTGTCGACGTCCAGTCATAACTGCCTAAAAGCCTGGGAACATAATGGAGGGCAGGAGTGTGTGCAGAGCAGCGGCCCCCGTACCAGATTTTTTTTAAACATCCATCCATGAAGCATCTGTGAGATTCTTCCACCCACAGTTTGTTCTGCCCGGTTTTCCTCAGCCAGCAGATTGAATCCTATAAATATTTTACATTTGATAAATAAATGAAACAACCTCTTTTTCTTACTTCTGGGTAGAACACCGAGTCGCTCCTTCCAACTACGTAAGCAGGAGCTCATTATCGGAGCTCTGACGTTCGTTTCTGTCTTCGGTGAATTCGAACTCAAGGATGTTTGCGTTCATTTTCCGCCGTCGAAGACAAAAATACTCCTGGAGCTATTATTAAGGCAGGGTTTACGGCTTTTGCAGAAGTTTTTCATGAATAAAAATCATGTTTTTGGGACACAGCTACTGTCTGTCAGTGAAAAAAAAAGAAAATTTTGTTTTGGAACAAGAATAATTATGGTACAACCATTAGCTTGAGCTACTTCTACAAGTCCTCCCTGTCATTAGAACCCCCCCTTATTTGAACACCCCCCCCCCCGCTCTGCTTTTAAGCTGCTGTTTACCTCCATACAGTATTCACGTGGGCAGCTGTTCTGCTTGTCATGCTGCAGGCTGTGTGCAGCAGCAGCCCTGGCGTTCACGTGACTTTACGCTACGCTTCACTATGTGTCAGAGTGTGAAAGTAACTCAGTCTAACTAAAAAACAAAAACCTGAGGGAAGTGGAATAAAAAAGAGTCGAATGCCATGCAGTCGTCCAGTCAAACAAATAAACATTCACACTCATATTCACACCCAGAGGAGAAATCTGAAAGGAACTACAGGCTTCTGGAATGTTGGGTGGGCAGTGGGGGCCAAATCTACAAAATGACTCTGAGTTATCACTGCCGTCTTCTTCTTCTTGCTGTAAGGCAACGGTTCCCAAACTGGGGGGTGAGGTCCCTCAGGGGGCACCGCAGTGGCGCAACCGACTCAATTAATTTTAATTGTAATATTTTCTTATTGTGCAACATGAGACGCGGCACGACCTGAGATGGCTGCAGGCGATCTGCTGTGGCGCCCCCTGTAGGGCACGGCCGAAAGACATTGGAGATGTTTCAATAGTTTTTTTTTTATTTACCTTGATAAGTTGATAGTTTTATAGCACATAATTATAGTGTTTTTTTAAAAAAAAGGGAATTTTCACAACTGGAGACTCAACAATAGTCCTAACTACCGTATGTGCTGGACTATAGGTGGCACTGGAGCAGAGATTGAATTTTTGGAACATTTATTTCACAAAAATCCAAGAACCAACATTTAATTTGGAATATATTCATGCACTACTATAATATCTATTCATTATGTAGTAACCTGAAAAACCCAGGTTTAAAATATCGACGGAACAGGTTAACAAATTTAATGAGATCTAAACCAGGGAGGGTTCATGTTTATGTACTGTATATTTCCTTGTTTCCTTTTGTCTTTTCCTGAGTAGCTGACATACGTACCTTCAATCTCATCATTTCCCCTTCAGTAAATGCCTCATTCATTCTTCATGTGTCCAGTTAGCTTGTGCTGGCATAAAAGACCTGAAACTGAACACCGCTGCTTCTCACTGTGGTTCACTCCATTGTTCAGCCTGGTGGGAAACTCCAACACCGTTGGCTCAGAAATCAGAAAGTAAAATCTGCATTCCAACAGTCTTGGATCGGTTTATTTGAGAAAAACAAAGCATTTTTAATTATTTCCAAATCAGATCCACTGCAGCGTAGGACGTCAGGGAATGTGTGTTTGAGACGGAGCCCAGAACAAAAACAAACGCTGTCGTATTCCAGTTGAGCAGAACATCAATCAGAGCTCTGGACGGGAGGAACCAGAACCTTGTTCTCTCCTCCTGATCAATAATGAAAGATCTCATCTACAGACACGACTCTGTCGGACAGAGTAAAGTTTTCCTCCCAATAACTTTGCTGAGAGCCGGGTTATTCAAATGGTGGTAAAGGACCAGAAGTGGGTCATGGATCTATGTTTTGAGGGTCTCAAAAAGTCATTTCTTATAAACATTAACTCAACAATTCAGCTTCACATCTACCTGTGTCTCTGTCCTTCTGTCTGTCTCTCTCTCTCTCTGGGTAACTAGTTTTACCACACTCACCTGTGTCCTGGGCTTCTGCCTTCATCAGTCTCGATCGTCCCACACCTCTGACGTTCCTGTTCGAAGTCTGTCCTGGTGTCCCGCCTCCTGCTTCACCTGATTTGTTGTTTATCAGCCCAGTTTAGATTCCTGAGTTGTTGGACTTTGAGTTGATGATAAAAAACTGTTCCTGTTTCTCCTCATGTTAAACTGTAGAAGTCTGTTGCTGCAGTATCTCTTTACAACAATCAGCATATTCCCTCACCATAGTCCATCGGCCATGTTTTTTTTTTTTTTGTATTTGACCTTGTTCACCTGAAAGACTTTGAGCTCTTGCCCAGAACACTCAAAGTGGAATAAGTCCAAAGGTCCAGTTTTCCAGGACGGAGCATTAACTTTCAAGGTCTGCATGTGACTTTCTGGTCCCCAAAAAAGGTTAACGAGATGTATAACGAACCTTTCACAAATCTCCGATCTACGACCCGTACGTACAGGTTATTCCTGTATGTATGTGTTACAAAATGTCTTTTAATTGATTTTTTTAATTTAATTTTTAGTTTTTTTTCTTCTTAGGCTAGAAAATGAAAAAAATTATCACAAAAATAATGAAAATATTGGAAATTTAAAAATGTTTATATACCGCAAAATCCCGCGATAAAGTGAAAAATCTGCAATACAAGAATACATTTACGATAAAGTGAAAAATCGGCAATACAAGAATACATTTACAATATTAAAAACTTCCTGAGGAAATACTGTATGGGCTGCATTAGATATTGCCCCCATTTGTAATTTTAACTTTTTTTAAATGTTTAAAAATGTAAAACTTTTGTTCCCTTTTATTATTTTTTTAATTTGTATTATTTTTTTATTATTTTTCTCTGTTGTTATTTTTCATTATAATAAATGGGTCTTTCTGGGAGAACACATGAGCCTGGGCGGCGGTCCACACTCCAGAAGTAATTACAATCCAACAATGTTGGCCGCGTCCCTTCGTGGGATTTGTTGACAACACGGGCCAAATAAAACAGTGTCAGCATTTCCCTTCAACTTGTGCACTTCATCTTTTCTTTGTGTTTTTAATCTGCAGTGCATCAGACAGCAGCTTTTTTTATTATTATTTTACACGTAGGACAAAACCAGTACCTCTGTCTGCTGGGTGAAACCGAAGTGGCCTCGGAGCAAATTGTATCTCAGAAAAACAAACAGCAACATGATTATCGTGGCGTCGCCGCATGTGCACGAGCAACGAAAGCAATTTGCGTGTGGTATGAATGACTGCGGTTTCTTTTACTCCTGTTCGGGGGGAACCAACTCCCTCAATCACACAGCCTTTGATGTGCTTTTGTGTGTGTCTAATTTCCATTCAGCGGGCAGACACGTGCCGAGCCGTTTGCCTGGCATCACTGTTGGAGACTGACACACAACATCAAAATAGGCTAATGCAGCCTTACCCCCCTACACCCCCCCCCCCCCCCCCCCCCCCCCCCCCTCTCTCCCGGTCTCTCTCTGTCTCTCTCTCTCTCTCTCTCTCTCTCTCTCTCTCTCTCTCTCTCTCTCTCTCTCTCTCTCTCTCTCTCTCTCTCTCTCTCTCTCTCTCTCTCTCTCTCTCTCTCTCTCTCTCTCTCTCTCTCTCTCTCTCTCTCTCTCTCTCTCTCTCTCTCTCTCTCTCTCTCTCTCTCTCTCTCTCTCTCTCTCTCTCTCTCTCTCTCTCTCTCTCTCTCTCTCTCTCTCTCTCTCTCTCTCTCTCTCTCTCTCTCTCTCTCTCTCTCTCTCTCTCTCTCTCTCTCTCTCTCTCTCTCTCTCTCTCTCTCTCTCTCTCTCTCTCTCTCTCTCTCTCTCTCTCTCTCTCTCTCTCTCTCTCTCTCTCTCTCTCTCTCTCTCTCTCTCTCTCTCTCTCTCTCTCTCTCTCTCTCTCTCTCTCTCTCTCTCTCCCTCATGCTGCCACATGCTGCCACATTGTTATTCACGCACATCCATCAGAAACACACATCTGTGACGTGCCGCTCCAATTAGATGATTGTTTACGCGACACCTTGTTTGGTGATCCTACGATGGGTAATGCAGCAAATAAATGGAATTGTGGGAAAAAGTTGAAACACACTCGCACATTTTAATGACATTCTCCCATCGGTGGTGGGTTCGGCCCCGGAGGTGAGGAGAACTGTGTCAGAAGGGATGAAGGTGACAATGAATGTCATTTACAGGCCAGATTATGATCCGAGTTAAACCATGGAAATAACGTGTGCTGGACCACAACACCAGGAAATGTCAGCAGTGCCTCGGAGGGGTTGCACTAGCCCCCGCCCCTCTGTCGCTCATGCACACTCTCACACACTGTCTCTCACATACACATAAAGCCCACCATTGGTCTGCAACCTGTGGCTCCTGAGCCACATACAGGTCTTTAGTCTCTTTCTATTGGCTCCTTGCCAGATCAAATCTGATGTGCATCAAGAAAAAATAAGGGTACGCCAATCTTACATGTGAAACAACATTTTCTGCTTGCTTGCTAACAGCAAAATATGCCTAATATGCTATCCCTCATACATTATATTTAAAAATTGTTATCCCCCAAATAATCACTTCAAAAATGTCTTGAAAAAATCACAAAAAGTCATTTTGATAAAATCAACACCATACACCTCTACTGTACGCCAATCTTACATGTAAAACAAAATTTTATGCTTGCTTGCTAACAGCAAAATATGCTATGGATATGCTATCCCTCAAACATTATATTTAAAAATTGTAATCCCCCAAATAATCACTTCAAAAATGTTATGCCTAATATGCTATCCCTCATACATTATATTTAAAAATTGTTATCCCCCAAATAATCACTTCAAAAATGTCTTGAAAAAATCACAAAAAGTCATTTTGATAAAATCAACACCATACACCTCTAGTGACCTATTATCATAAGCAATGGAACTACTTTTTACAAATATTTATTTTCATAAGAAATTTCTTACACCTTTGGAAACAGTCACAGAAACAAGGTTCTGTTCAAATACCACCTGCTTTCGTTCCACTTTATTTGGACTAAAAACAGGACCAAAGTTAAGAAAAGAACAAATCACCTCTCCTGACTTTCCCTTATGTTCATCCAGCGGGCTCTTTATCTTGCTTACATCTTGATGTTGCTCTCAGCAGAAGCAGGAACAGAGTGGGTCAGGGATGTGGAGCAGATTTAATCAGTTTTAATGCTAAGGCTAAGCCTGGTTTCAGCTGTGTAAGGAGATTGAACATCAAAACCACACCAGTAAGCTCCCTCATTGTGAACTCTGATGGAGTTTGACTAATTAATACCGCCGCTAATTTGGGAATCAGTCATCCTTTAGTTGGGATGCAGGCTGTAATTTTAGACCACAATCACGCTCAGAGCCCATCACCCGGGTCTTTCAGGGTCTGTCGGATTATTTCTGAGTTTGTTGCCATGGCAACGAGGACTATCCCATCCCATTGTACTGTGTCCACAGCGTTGTGAGGGATTAGTTGTGATGTCAGACATGCATGTCAAATCCTTCTCCAGCCTATTTCTGCTGTTTATCACGTTGGCTGATGGCAGATCACATCTCGACTCTTGCAGAGGAGGCGATTGTGCCCCGGATGTATGATTAAGTTACCAACTCCTTTGAACCCCACTCACTTTCCCCCGTCGCCTGCCTTCTCAGCTTCCTGTGCCACCCCCTGAGGTAATAAGGTCTTTGAGGTAAATACCATTGGTTTTGTGGCGTTCCAGTGCCTGAATGATGGCTGAATAATGGCTCTAGTATGTGGCTAAATGAGAGTCTGAGGCCGGTATGGGAGTAATCTCGCCTTCCACCCCAAGCTGTGACACTGGCCAATAGAGATTAATGAGAGTGCAGGGGTCTTTACTCTTTCAAAGCTCCGAGACAAACAGCATCTGCTTGGCTTTGTGTTGTTTACACTTTCAAAGTCCCCAAAAGCAATTTACTGACTCCAAATTGTTGTGCCATATTAGCATACCATCAATACGAGACCCGGCCTTGATGGAATATAAGGCACATGGTTTCAGCAAGGCTAAGTGCGAAGAAGAATCCATATTGGATTTCATCCAAAGGTTCCATGTTGGGCCCTTTCTGAAAACAGAGAAAAAGAACAATTATTAAAAACTGGACGACGCCCCCTAGATGTTCAGTGGATTAACAGTTATTCTCCTCCATCCCCCACGGATCGTAAATGTTCGATGGGTTGGTTGGTTGGTTGTCGTTTCCAGCTGACTTATCAGCGCTTGAACTTCCTATTACAGCGTGTGGCCTAGAACCTCAGATACTGACACGGTTCATTACAGACAAATAGGAAAACGGTAGAAATCGCTACATCATTTGACCAAAAAGCAGTATTTCAAGAGATCATGGAAACATAAACCATTTTGGTTTTCAGTGATGATCAAAAAAACGTGACAGGGAACTGATTACTTTCAGAGCAGTGTGGGAGGAAGGGGGGAGGAGCAGTGGTCAGGACAAATAAATATAAGGTGGTGAGAGGAGCAGGAAGTTTGGGAGGTGGTAACCACACCTGACCAAACTGTCTTGCTCACCTGACAGCCCTAGTAAAACACTACGATATTTAGGAGCTCCTCGTCAGATCCACAGCAGCTGTGAACATGGACACAACATGCACACCATCTGTGTACAACATTTAATCTCTGGGATTAATCCAGAACACATGGGCGATAGGAGGGATTCTGACAAGCGTCGCTTCAGCTTTGACGTAGAGAAAAGCCTTGGAACCGGTTCTCTGGACACACCTGGAGACCTTGTCTGGACGATCAGGCAGAAGATAAGAACGCAACTTCATGGGCGATGATGGTAAACAATTCTTACGATGTTAAGGTGGTAGAAAAGAAAAGAAAACTAATGTCAGATCGGGCCACGTTGGACGAACTGTGACAGGAACGAACTGTGACAGAAGTCGTCCCCGCCGTGGGTTTTCCCGCTGCAGTAATTGATTCACTTGCATCAGAAAATAATTACACTTGAAGAAAGTTTCACTCAGGGAAAACTTTTATCCCATCAAAGGGTGTAAACCCACATCACACTAACAGTGAAGGGTTAGTTAATTAAACCTGAACCTCGTCTGTCGCCTCCGAGAAAATTAAATGCTCAAATCTAATTCTGAGATTATTTTCCTTATACAGTAGTGCATCTGTAATGAATTTAGAGCAGGGTTCGTCTCTAGGCTCTTGTTAAAAGGCAGAGACGGAACTACCAGCCAACAAAGTCTTTATCTCGTTTTTGCTCTAATAACGTAGAAGACGACGGGCTCTGAAGCTATTTGAGGGTGTTTGATAAGGCAACGACACCTCCAGTTACACTGTGCGATTCTAATTGCACGGCACAGAGGAAGGCTGCGAGGAATTAAGGCAGCGTTCCCCTTGTGATTATTTAATAGGCCGACACATTGGCTGAGTGAAGCACATTCTGACTTTACAGAATCCGGCTGAGTGGAAAAGTGAAATCTCTCGCCTTCACTCCTGCGTAACAACGCTCCGACAGACATCGTCGTAAAATGCAAAGCAGTAAAGACTCCCGCCATAATTTTGACCTCCCAACACAGTGGCTGCACGTGGAAGGTGAGCGAGTCCTTGTCCGTTCCCCCCATAACATCATAAGTGTTTACTTGACCCGCCGTAGTCATTGTAAGATTATTCTCCAGATTTATGATACAGTGACCTACACCGTTTTCATCCCTGCAATATACTTTGTGCTCGTCTTTTGATTTATAAGAGCTGCTTGCCCTGCACGGCAGCACGCAGCGCTGCATGCTCCCGTGCGCTGCTGCGGTTATAGCAGCGTTGATCAGTAGCCCTTGGAGGTGATTTACTGCGGTTATAGCAGCGCTGATCAGTAGCCCTTGGAGGTGATTTACGAGCGGTGGGATTTCCGGTCAGAACGGCTTAATTGAGCCTGTATATCCTCCCCGGCAGACCTTGAAGAAGGGATAAGTTAATGAGCAGAAAAATGACGAGGTGAAGACATTTTGGCTTTAAATCTGCCTCCTTAGTGTCGCCTGGAGGAGAGGTTATAACAACAGACGACAAAGAAGACTCAAACATTTAGAACAGTAGTGCAAATAATGTGGAGCCTAAAGTACACTTACCGACCAGATAACAAGGCGAGTCCCCCCCCCCCCCTCTCCCTCTCTCTCTTTCTTTAGTCACCAATAGACTCTTCATCCCGGGGGAGTCCAGGTGAGCCTCGCCGTGTAGCTTCCTGGCTCGCTGGGCTCCTCACTTCGCCTCTCCTCCGTCAGGATCTCTGGGTGTTTTGTCTCATTAGAAGCTTTGCACCTGGATTTAGGAGCTTATTTTGTGCAGCAGGAGGTTGAGTGGGTCCCACAGGGAGTTGGCAGAATATCCAAGAATGTGTGAAACTGTGCAGATAATACAGATAACGAAGTGTACTGCTGACAGCGGCGGAGTGAGGAGGTGAACAATGGTTGTGTTCATCAAGGCTGGCGCCAGGGCGACAAACTGAGGGAGGAAGTAGGGCGCCGAGGAAAGTGCAGAGGTATCCTCACAGTGGAGTCGATGCCTGCTGCAGTCAGCACTACTGACTGGCACCTGTCATTGTTTGAATGTGTGTGTGTGAGTGAGAGAGAGTGTGTGTTACCCAGGGCACAGCGGTAAACAAAGAGCCCTCTGAGATTTTTGGGCCTCTAGACTGTTTATATGAATAAATAAAAGCCCTGAATGTGCAGTCCAGTTAAATTGTAATTTCATTTAAATGTAAAGTGTTTGTGTTTGGGTTTTTTGTTCACCATCCACAGAGTGAGTGCACTGATCTTCACACTGTGGTCCACTCCATTAGGTACACCTGTCCCACGGCTCCTCACTGCAAATGTTTGTTCAGCCTCGTTCAGGCACAGATCCGTGGTCCAGTCCCACTCACGCTCACACACAGATTTACAATGGTGAAATCAGTACAATATATACAAGCATCCGTAGTCATGAGTTTTTACAAAACTGACCTGTTGTGTGTCGGTTCTCTAAGGCGTCAGAGTGGTCGTGGTCAGACCATGGTCGTGGTCAGAATGTCGGTAAAACATGAAACAAAACCAACGAGATTTTCAGGAAAATCTGTTCAGGAAAACACAGTGATTAAATCAGCAGACGGTCACAGCTGCTGCCGATCAGGAACCAGCTGCAGTTCACCCAGACCTGGTGCACGGTCAAAGACAAACGACCAGTAACACTAACAATAATGAGGATTATTAATTCAAATGAATTAGGAAATCATTTAGAGTGAGTCGACCTAATTCTAGAACACAATAAAAACTTCCATACACCGTATAACGCCATGCTAACGTCACAGACCAACAGTTATCACGAGGGCTTGAACTGATGACCTTCTTCTTGCCATAGTCAAGTGTGGCGATATCCAAGTGCAGAACAAGAGCAGGTGTCACCTTCAGTTTTCTCCAGCTCGGCAGGTGTTTTGGTTTCTTCTTTTAAAAAAAACTTCTGTCCAACTGAGGAGAGCAGTGTTGTGTTCCTGGCACGTTGAAAAACTAAAAATCAATATCTTGCTTTGGAAGCCGTGTCCTGTGTAATTGGCAGAGCTGCACTTACTGTCTGCACTGCTTCTCAGTGAGGAGCGCCTCTAAAGCAACCTGTCACTTCTTCAGTGGTTTTGGAATTAAATTTAGATTTCTTGCCTTGAGCCGTACATACAGATGTGAAGTCATCTCTGAAGTGTTCAAACAAAACCACAAATCCTTGGATTTAATCTGCCAGGAACCAGTGGTTAAAAAAAGCTTCTTTTTTGCACAAATCCTACAAATACTTTAAAGCAGTCGGGTGTTGAAGTCACATGATGGAGGCTGAAAACACTGTATATTTATTACTGCCATTCAAGCTGAATGTGTTACAGGTTGTTC
>NC_024321.1:15332521-15351506 GCF_000523025.1 Cynoglossus semilaevis
ATTATATGTTTATATATATTATAAATATTTATACATTAACTATATACAGTAGAGAATAGAGCGCATAATGTGTCTATATGTTAATCCATATATACATATATTCACATATGTATATATATTATATATATGCATATATGTATATATAGACATAAACATATATGTATATGTATATATACATACTGTATATATGAGTTGAAAGAGAGCAGATAAATATAGCATCAGAAAGGTCATCTTGGGAATAACCTGTGGCTAACCCGACATGTTAATTTGACGTCAACAAGTGTAATCACGCGTGTTTGCATAGGGGGACGTGATGTCCACATGTGTGCTCGTCCCCCTGTGGCTGGACGTCTCCCATCACTTCTCTCCTACTTTTCTGCACGGGATGATGACATTCACCATGATGTTGTCATTTTTTTTTTATTTCTTCTCCTGGTTTCATTTGTAATCTGTTCCACTGGTGTTTCTGCACATCGGCTTTGGCAGAATCAGGCCAGGGTAAGACCCCGAAGTCGTTGCAGGCTGTAAATTGGCTTCCATTTCTCTAACAATGTCCCTGCAGGCGCATCGTGAAAGCGCACACAGTATGTACTGTAGGTTTAGTATAATCGTAGCATGGAGAACAATAGAGCTCAATGAAACGCTGCAAAATTAGCTAACAACCATGAGACTTATTCATTTTTTTTTACCCTTTGTTTTTTTTTTCAAACGTGCCGTACGAAGTGACACTAAAGGGAAATCTCTGCCCCAGCGTTATGACAATTAGTCCAGATATAAGGATCCTCAAGGCACCCGGCTGTGACATCATTAGATGCCTTGCTTCATGAAAGTGTGGAATAATGCGGAACAATCCTGGGAATTCCTCACCTTTGCACTTACACTGAACAAATATGCAAATAACCAAGGATGCAAATAAACCTCGAGAGAGTGATCCANNNCCCCCCCCCCCCCCAGAGTCCCCCCACATTTCCATTCACTTTCCCCAGTATGTGTAAAACTCTGACACGCCACTCATCTAAAATTAGAAGTGCAGGCAGTGAAACATGTCTTCAGTGTGTGCTGCAGACTGCAAGAGCTCCAGCAGTATATTTCAGATTTTACATCTCTTAAACTGCAACTTTTCTTTTTTCAATCTGCGGCCTGTTTTAAAATATGGAAGTGGATCACTTCCATATTTTAGAACAAATCCAATCATTTTAGTTTGTAACATTAAGAGAGAAAAAGTGTGGAAATCATTTTTCCCCCTGTGGAATATAAAAACCTCCATGTGTGGCTTCACGTTGTGTCTGTATTGTTCCATGGTTGAATAACTGAATTTTCTGCTGCCGAGTATCTGATAGGCAGCATAATTCTCCCACTCTTGAACCCACACATTGGGGTGGGGGGGTGGATTGCAGTAATTTTTCTAATACAAGGGCTGTAATCACGCCGTCAAAACTGTCCCATACTTAGGAACGGCATTGTGGGAAATACAAGGCCTGCAGGCAACCCTGCGGGATAATTGAGGGCGTTGAGTGGTGGCAGTGATGTTTTTTCTGATGAAAGATTGAACGTTACTCTGCATCTGAGAGGAGGAGGAGGCTGAGTATCGACCCTCGACTGTATGAAGACTAAAGGGCCAAGGCCGGGATCTGAGGTTATTGATCAGGACTGAAAGCAGAGCAGCCGGCGCTGCGTTCAGGTGATTCTGTGGGAGAGGCCAACAGAGGTCATCCGGCAGGTCATAGGTCAGGCGGGGCCAAATCAGGTCACGTCACGAGACTTGGTGTATCTGATACGCTCAAACTGAATCGGTATTCAGGGTAATTTAGATGTCGTTTCAGGTAAAGAGTGTGGATGCACCAACTCCAGTCCTGTGGTGAGTATCAGGCCTCATACAGAAAAATATACACCCATCCAGAGACCAGAGACTGTGTACAGGGGGTTTTCGACTTCGAGTCAGAGTTGGGTTCTAACCTCACTCGAGTTAAGTCACACAATGGGTTAACAGGGTCAACCTCCAGAGGATCATTTTGAATATCTGAAAGGTTTCACAAAGATAAATAGAGACTGTGTACAGGGGGTTTTCGACTTTGCGTCAGAGTTGGGTTCTAACCCTAACTTGAGTTAAGTCACACAATGGGTTAAACCTTTTAAAAATATATATTTTAAAAGTTGTCTCATCGACAAAAAAGTCACAGCACCCTACTCTGGCCAAAAACAGTTGATTGGATGCACAAAGACGTGAGGAGTGAACTTCAGACCAGGGTCAACCTCCAGAGGATCATTTTGAATATCTGAAAGGTTTCACAAAGATAAATAGACGATGATCATTATTTTTCTGGAATTGTTTTTTTTTTTTTCTAAATCACGCCTTTACATGGATATGGAATCGATTTATTTAGCTCATATTACACTGTGTCTGTCCCCACGTCTCCTGATACAAAAACAACCCTGCAGATTTTTATTTCTGTATTCCATGTTGAAGTGAGGAACATCCTAAATTAAGAAATAATGTGTTTCAAAGCAGCTTTTTTTCATATTCAAGCTCTTGGGAAAGAATTTAAAATCTTCTTTCTAATAATGCTGTCCTAAATCGAAGATCTGTTTCTTGTCATATAATAAAATATATTACAAAGCTGACCATGACTGTATTCATCACAGTCACTAATGTGTTGGAGTGACACAGCTGCGATCACTTTGACTCGAGCAGACATTTTTTTCACAGTCTTTGCGGCATTTTTCTCTGCCCACATTCAAACAAAACTCAGGATTTCACCACTGACTTCTTCACAGTTCCAATAAGAATTTCAAAAAAATTCACAGTGATTTTCACAGCAGTTACAGATCAAATTGACTCTGGTTGATAACACAGAGACACTCCCATTAGAAATGTATAATACCTGGACAATGAGAGTGCATCTATGAAGGGAAATAAAGCCAGACCTGTCAGCTCTGGACACTAAGCTGACGCTGTGTTTCTAAAGGAAGCAGATTATAGAGCGACAGGAAATGTCCCAAATCGAGGGCTGTGTATTTCAGTACAAAATCACCATTCAATCAACAAATATATATATATTTTATAGGACAAACTTAAACACAAACTAAAACAAAAGTACAAATTCAATGATCTGTTTTGACTGACCAAAGAAAACACATGGTTTGATTCTCTGTGGTTGTTGGAAAGTCACTGCAATATGGCTGCCTAACAGAACTCTTCAACCTTGGCTGCAATATGTGAATTCAATAAGCAAAACATAACAAGTTTAAGGAATAAATTAAGCGTAAAAAATCTCCAATCTTTGTAGGTCTTGGAGCCCTAATCCTTCAGGTTTGGTATCATTGAAAAGCCCCAAATGTTTAGAGTTATGTTGTCCATATACATGTGGCCTGGTGATGCCTTGCCTTTGAACAATGTCAGCCGGGATCAGCTCTAAACCCAGTGACGCGTCACAGAACAAGGTTAAGGAAATGACTGTCTTGTGTTTAGCACAAACTCCAGAACAATTTGTGAAGTGTAACATTGTTGACTTGACCTTCTATTAAACCTCGCTCTTCAGGCCAACGATTTCCTGTTTCATGTCCAAACAATAGAAATCTCTACATATTTTTCTCAGTCTGTGTTTGAAATCAAATGTGACGTCAATCAGTCTTGTGTCCGTGGATGGATGGATGGATGATGGATGATGGATGATGGATGGATGGATGGATGATGGATGAATGGATGGATGGTTGGATGGTAAGAAGTCACTGAGTTCTACCAGTCTACAAAGACCACCTGTAACACGTGACTCGATAGAATTCGGACTTCTTTATTGACTTCTTTTACTCACATACAATCAAAGGTTAGATCAATATTCATTGGCGTTAAATTCTACCGACACGACACTCACGACGTGATGAGACGGACACTTTCACAACGGCAAAGAGACGGTGCTTCCTTCACTGTAATAAACAACCGGTCAGAACTTTGTACCCATCACAGCAACGAGTGAAATAACATTGGTTTGATATTGCATATTTATGCTAAAGGTGAAATGACATGCAGTGCCAGTTATCGCAGCTTAACAATAAGTATAAGTACATGTTATCGGTGTAGTACAGTGGTATTCTGTCGCTAACTCACAGCACCATCTGGATACATTCATTAGAAAAGAGAAACACACACACCTACTGAGGGCATTTGTACGTACGGAATGCGATAGGAGGGTGAACTGATGTGATGTTGCCCCTGAGGTTGCTTTGTAGCTCAGACTTGTGATAAAGAAAGTGTCTGTGATCCGATCTGAGCTCCAACAGCAGTAACCTGACTGACGCTTGTGCATATCATGAACAACACTGTGCAGACTCCACAATGACCCACGCTGCTTCGTACTGTTGGTGCCCCTAGTGTCATGCTGAACGTCTTTAGAACAGTATTTGTGTCTTCAAGTCTATCGCAGTCAGTTCTCAGTGACGGTGGCTCGGTACTACAGTACAGTGCTGTCTCTCCTACTTCCCTGACTGTGCTCCTGCAGTATTTTTAGAGGCGGTACTTCCTCAGGAGCTCCGACTGCCACATGTATTTCCTCTCTGGGAAATGGTCAGGGATCCTGATACGCCGGAAGTCCTGGATGCACTTCTCCAGCTCCTGCTGCGGAGTCATCTTCTCCTTGTTCGTTTTCCTCTTGGTAGCATCCCGCTCCCGGACGCCGAAGGTTCTCACGCGGAGCATGTCAGTTTTGCGCCGCATCTCCGTCTGCTGCATCATGTGCATCGGCCCTTTCAGGACCGGACGGTCCAGCGTCTGGATGTTAGTGGGTCGTCTCACCGGGCCGCAGATCACGGTTCCTTGAGGGGAACTTGCCTCCGACTGGGTCTCAGAGCAGGAAGTGGACAAGTCGTTGAAGGAAGTGCCACTCTCTCCCTCACGCTCACTTTTGTGGCTCTTGCAGCAGCAGTCACAGTGAGAGGACGACCATCTGGAGGGCCCACCTGGGGACACACACACACACACACACACACACACACACACAGTCATGTTACCTTAAAACTGGGCCATCCAAAAAAAATTTTTTTTTAAGTAATGTGTGTGGGGCTGTGAGGGGTTTCAGAGAGAATCTTCATAAACGCTCAGATCAGTGGTTGACTGGTTTCAGAAGTTTGTAAACCAACACTACATCAACCCAATACTCTGGATCTATTGGCTATTGGTCCATACTTCAGCATCTCACGTCACTGATGTCTTCAGGCTGAAGCCAGTTGTTAGCAAACCTGAGGAAAATGTTTGACCCTCTGTTTTGGATCACTGCCAAAGTACCAGGAAGAAGAATCACTTTTGGCTCGTCATCAGAGTTCGACACGGTAACAATCACAGAGTGATTATCACCAGACCCTCCTTGTTAAACCCAATCAGAGGTCAGAGACCAGGTGAAACCTTCTGCATGACAAGTGGGATTTCCTCCCACAGTTCAACTCCAGCTCCGTCATATCTTAATTTTAGAATGAGACGAAAACCACAAGAAGTCGTTGTGCCATAATTGGCCACCAGGGTTAACTTTGGAGGTGCCAGATTTCCCACTTGATGCAGAAAGATGGTGAAGTCACGCCTGTCTGTGGAGGTGGTGACAGATTCCCCCGCTAATCAAAAGAAACACTTGTACTGACCGAGCAGAGCTGACAAATGCCAACGCAGCAGTTTGGGTGTCATTCAAATATCTTTAAATAAGAGCGTGTGTGTGTGTGTGTGTGTGTGTGTGGTTTAGATTGACATCTAAAAGCTGAATCTAGAGTTGGTTGTGTTTATTGCGTCCTCTGTTAAGGACCAGAGGGCTGAGTGCAGTTCACTGTGATCCTTTAAAGTCCTGTATCATTTCCCAAGACAAACCTTAGCCATTATGGTCTCTTATTAGAGCCGTAAAAGAAGGCAGTTCACATCCTGTCCTGTGTTCAGATCACTCAGTCATGAAACATGAAAACAAAAATATTCTTCTTACACCTTGAGGGAAACATTAGGGTCAAAAAAGAAGAAAAGAACGGTATCTCAGGTGGTAACAGAACCAGGTCAGGAAACAACGGAGTGAAAAGATGTGCCTACAGAGACTGCAGGTGTCTCGACCTCATGTCACACTGCAGACGAGCAGCGAACCAGCGAACCAGCGACCAGCAGAGGAATTTAATGACCTGTGTCTTTTTTTATATCTGGTCTCACATCCTTCAATGCCACTAATTAATCACTGCACTGCACTGCACTATACTGTACTGCACTGTACTGTACTGTACTGTACTGTACTGTACTGTACTGTACCTCCTGCCTCGTGAAGTGTTCAAAAGAGAAGAGTAAATACAGTGGCTTCCCGCTGTCTGAGCTGCGGTCCCATTAAAGGGCACTAACAGGTGGAAAGGTGTGCTGCTGAAAACTGCTTGGCTTGCTGCAGTATAAACAGCAGTGTATGGAAAACAAAGTCGAGCGGCAGGAGGATAAAGCGGCCTTAATAGCTTTTGCGCTGCGATGATACAGATTCAATAGCAATGATATCTCAGAGGGAGCAATAATTTGTCCATTACCTCCTCCCAGTGAAGGCACCAATTTATATTGAGCAGAGTTCAAGGGAGATTTTAACCTCTCTGCGCACGCTGTAATAACGACCTTATCTCCAGTGCGATGATTGCATTGGGCTGATAGTGAGAGAGTCACTAACAGCTTTTTAATGGCTAATCCATGGGTAAAGAGGCCAATCAGTGCGCCAATTCCCCCCTCCCCTCCCTGCTCCCTCCCCACACACTGAAAATGAAGCTCAAATGGATGGAGTGGCATCAGCAGAGGAGGTTGGTGGGAGAGAAAGTTTGACTTAAATTAATGAATGAAATCATGAATAATCAGGCTCTAAGGTCGCCGTCAGAGGCAGGAAGCAGCTAAAAGCCTTGTCAGGAAACATACTGCCGTTCCTGGGGCGCGTATAAACAAGTAGCCGGCCCTAATACACGTTGATATCTTTTCAGGGAAGCCATTGATTGCATTGTGTTTTTCTCAGATCTATAACAGTCTCCCTGAGAGATCATATTCCAACCACATTAAAAGACTGGGACCAGTCTCTAGCTGTGTCTGCACTTCTCATGAATAACACAGAAAGGGAAACTAAGTTGTGCGCAGGCGTGAAAACGCTCTCCGGCTCTCCTCGGACATGTCTTCGTACCTCCTGAGTTTTGCGCCCCGTGCCTGAGAGGCTTGTTGGTGTTATTTAACAGGAAAATTAGATTTTAATGTTATGTAGTTTTGAATGGCATTAAAGTAGGACATAATAAGCACTGGAGGCGAACAGGCCTGACAAACTAATAATCAAATGCCACAGAGTGCCTTCTGGACTTTAAAGAAACACAGAACTATTCATTCTGGGGTTGATGAGAATTTTGGAAGGTGGCTCTAAGAAAACAGGAGCAAAACTTACTGTTAGATTTGTTTTGCTAGATCGGAGAGAGTTTGTTTGATTTATTTTATCCTTTACTTTATCCCCTAGGCAGAATGTTAGGTTTTAATGTTGTTTGATTTATTTTATCCTTTACTTTCAAAGTGAATAAAATGTTTTTTTTTGTGGGTTAAATAATGAGCTAATCATGTTAAAGCTCTGCTCACTTTCTGTTCAGCCACCTGTGTCCCCTAGGCAGAATGTTAGGTTTTAATGTTGTTTGATTTATTTTATCCTTTACTTTATTCATATAATGTCAAATATTATGACATTACCTATGTACAGGCACGGGTCCCCGGACCAGGGCTTGAGGACCCCTGGTGTAGATTGCTCATAAACATGTGCATACAATACTTGTGAGAAACTGCTCACATATTTGTATAGATATTTGTCTCTTTGTCACTTCACACACCCATTCATCTTTTCTGGGCCAGAATATCTAAGTGTTTTCTTGCCTCTGATTTTTAGGCAAACTTTCATTAGCCGTGACATGTTGAAAAAAAAAAAGCAACATTTTGTAACGTTAACAAAAATGTACCTCTTTTGATACGTCCTGTGAGCTTTTCCTCTGTCTGAGGGTTTTGTCATTGTCAGCTGTCTTTGCTCAGGCCTTAGAATTCCTTATGCAGCCATTTCACATTATGATTGTGGTCTAATACGGGGCGCCCCCATAACAAAACCTATTTTCATGAGCATATTTCAGATGAATGCCCAAGAGCTGTCTGCTTCACATATTCCGTCTCTGTGCCATAAGGTGAACTGTGGCCCTAATTTAAATAAATGAAACGAGTTCTCAGCACAAGCATATTTTCCCAAAGAGTTTCTGCTTCAGACAACAAATCGGTCTGAATTCCTCCCATAAACAAGTCTGCCTTCTTCACATGACTGCTCCTTATTTGTCCAAACACAACAACTGTGAAGCCAAATGCTTTGGATTATAAATGCTTCAGCTGCCGGATGGTTCTGGTACAATGCACAACTTTGAGGATTAATGCAAAGTTGGAGGAAAACATTTGAGAGCTACGTTGTTCTGATGGATTTTACCCACTCGAGATTTACCTGGAATACTGTCACACCATTGTCTGTGCTTTCATGAAGTGACACAGGAGGGGGCGACGTTAAACCGACCAACAAAGAGACCAAACCAACCTGCAAAGCCAACAAGCCTATTTGGGAGCCACATTTGAGGCTTGAGTTTAATCCCTGTCCCATGTGTTTGATACATGCTGACAGATTAGTCACGCAGTTCATAATTAGAATTCAAATATTCAATATCACTGAGCCCTGTACAGCACACAAGACAATGAACATGTAAACAATAGGTTTGAATAATAAGGCAGTTCAGTGGTACTTAACTTGGGGGTCAGGTCCCATCCAGGGGCCCCAGAGGTGGGGCACAGTGAGACGAGAGATGAATATATATATGTATAGATATACAGTATATGTGTGTGTATACTGTATGTGTATGTATAATTCTATAGTGTATATTTGTGAGCATATATTGTAGGAACTGAATCCTTCTGTGAAGTACTGCTACATGTATTCAATCAAAGTACCCTTAGTTTATATGAGTAAATATATATTCATGTTTTTAACCTAGGTAGATCACTTCAGCCTGGTTATTTGCAGTAGTTGCTCTCAGGCTGAAGAAGTGTGGACCCTCTGCCGTAGGCTTGTAGGATGTACTGTAGGATATTGAGGTGAAGTCCAAGGCAGTTAAGATTCTGCCGGGGTAAATACTTTTTTGTGACTCTCAGCTCCTCTCCAGTTACACAGATACTTTTTTTTTTGTCGTTGCCACTGCTCCTTCAGGAGGAGTGTAGTTTACATGCTTGTTAGCTCATAAATTAGGGCAGCATGTCCTTGCAGCAGAAAAGAGCTTGTCTTGCCAGCCAGGGACTGTCCTCAGAGGAAGAGGAAAATCCAATTCCAACAAATAGTCCTAATGGCTGTAAAAGTATCACTTCAGCACTTTGTGTTCAGCCTGACTGATGGCCACAGCCACCTTACTTGCCAGAAATAATAATCCCTCTGATATCTGCATAAATTTAAATCTGCCAATATCATTTACCTCCAGCTCAGAAGTCCTCTGACCTCCCAAACAGTTCCCATCAGCTGTGCTGCACCGTGGCAGAGCTCGTGAGGAAGATGCTGAGCCCATGAAGCTTCAGCTGACCTATTTGAAGGACACAGAGCTTCTCTTCGTCATTCGTAAACAGCCTCTGTCCAAATGATGTGTTTTCCATGAGGAGAGTGACAGCCACACTGGCTGATGGTAAATGACAAGCCTCTGCTGTCTCCTCCAGGAGTCGGGGGGGTGGCCGCCCGCTGAGCGCCTCTCTGACAGGGAGATGAACAAGCAACGCACACAGATTGAAATGTCTATATCAGCCACTCCCTGCAGGCATGTCCCCTGACCCAACACCATCCGTCTCCACTGCGGTAATGATGAGGCCGAGAGAGAGGAGAGAGGAAGGAGGCGTCCTGGGTATTCACACTGACCTCGTCAACAATTCACCAATGTCTCAAGACTCCGTCCTCACTCTGACAAGTGGGAATGTCACACGTAACAAACAGTAACTGTACTGTATTTGCGTTAACGTGTTGATACTTTATTTTTATTTTATACTTTCATTATTCTAATGCAGTCTTTGAAGACACATTTTGACGTCACGGACAAATTGAAATGCAAAAATGCAGCAGAAAAGGTGTACCCCATGGTACGATAGCAGGATCTCTTCTTTTTCACAGACTGATTGATTGATTGATTGATTGATGTTGATGCCTTTTACACTGATTTTTCAGACAGAACTGTCACCTTCTGTTCATACCTTCCCTTTATTTTAAGTGTGGTTAGATCTTATTTATTATTATTACATGAATCTTTCCCTTTGTTTTAAGTGTGGTTCTTATTTATTATTATTACATGAATCTTGTATTGGTTCAAGTCCCTCAGGGGAATCGTTCAAGCCTGAGGGAACTTCTACAGAATCACATCTAGAACCCACCGCACCGAGCAGAGTCACCAAAAATTATCCATTGCATTTGTAGCCTCCCATTGGAAGATTGTGTTTGTCTTTAGAAAACACTTAGCTCTGCCCACAACGTGAGGAGCATCGCCATCCAAGCAGCCATTAAGTGTCTCCGGGGGATAAAGGTGTTAGATGTCAGACGGTCGGAGCTGTTGTGCCTGCTCCACACTGATGCACTGTGCAAAAATAGCGTAAGAATCAGGGGGTGCAAGAAGTACCACTTTTAAAAGTTATCTTTCAAGAAAACACACTGAAAGTCTGAAATGTGCCATGAACAGATTTATGGATGAATGCTGTGGATTTCTTTCTTTTTTTTTTTTTTCATTTTAACGTGCAGGTTTCAGATGAGCCTGAGACGTGCAATCCATCACTGTCTGCACGTTTGCGTTGTCAAAATTGCCTCATCATCTGCTGCTAATGAGACCGGCTGTGTTGTGTAAACTTTCTTTGTTGGTGTGTTCAAGGACACTCCACACACCCATGAGTCAGCAGCTGTACAGTATGTTGCCGCTGGAACGTAAATCAATATTTTTTTTTACCAACAATGTGTGGGAACAATACAGTGTAGTGGCTTATTTCATGTGTGAAACTGAACCCAAGTTTGGGAAAGCATCAGTGTGACAGACTGCTGCAAACTGTGTCTGCAGACGCATTTGAAAGCTGCAGAGTGGAATAAAAAATGTAAAAAAAAGTCTGACTTTTATGACAGCTGCAAACTGTTAAAAGAAAATGACCTAAAATATAAAAATACACCAACCCAGTTCTTGGAAGATTCTGAGCATGCTGCTTCAAAAGAAAAACTGATTTAGAAAATATCTTTTCAATACACCCACATTTACTCCCAACGTGGGTCTGAGCTGATGAAGTGCAGTGAGTTCTACGACTGGAGCACAAGGACACACACTTCAGGGTTCCAGCTCTGACCGTTTTTCTGTCCAGGCTCACTTTAGGACATATACGAGTTATTCATGGCGCACCATTCATCTCCTGTCGACTCTGCCAATCCATCCAGACTCCAACCAGGCTCTCCAGGAGCCCGGAGACGGACCAATCTCGTCCTCCATTACACCCAAGCAATTGATTACTTTCCCCTCCGTCTCCCCCTGCTGTCTTGTGGCCATTGTTCAGGAGCCATTAGGGCTGCACATCAGCTCATGCACAGTACAAATGAAGAGTGCAGAGTTATATGAACAGAGCACACCTGGCTAATATAATCATTTTCCATCTCCACTGTGCGTCTCTCTCTCTCTCTCTCTGTCTTTTTCACAGGACACTTCTTGCTCATCTTTTTCCCCAGAATGTGATCTATGAAACTGTCTTTGATGATACAAGTTCCACAGTTCCATAGTAATTTGTTCTGCCACTGCGACGTACAAGCTCTGTATTTTAAAGGAGTTGATGATGAGACTTTATGCTGCAGGATAACTGGTTTCTGTGAAATTATTCAGATGAAAACGAGGACCATTATGTTCTCTCTTCCTGGACAGAATCTGTATTTGCTAATGCCCTTGAGTCTCCATTTATCAGGAAAAATGACCACAAAAAAAAGATGAGCTGAGGTCCTGTTGACCAAATGTGGACCAGATGCAGGCCACAGAGACATGGAATGGACCAATCACAGGCAGCGTAGGTTCAAATCCATGTTTACACTTCCACCTCGTATTTGGCAGTTGAAAGATAATTTGGCCACAATCGCTGTTTTAATTAATGGCCACTTGAGGCTCCTATCCAATTTGTCAGCCAGCAGAGCAGCATCAGCTCCAGATGTGGCCCACATCTCCACACTGTCTCGGTTGTTCACCGTCACGTGCGCTGGTAATGACTTTTGGAGGGATTTCGCTGAAGCTCATTTGTTAACTTAAAGGGGTGAACAGGTCGTAGCAGGTTTAAAGTGAATCAGTTATCGTGGTCATCAAGGTGCGAGCAACTCTTCCTCGTGATGAATGCTGGGACATGGTGGCCTCCTGAGGAGACTGCCCTCTAGCTGAAGGCATCATTTGTTTTAGTCTGTGGGCAAGCCGAGAGCAAACATCCAGCCAGGCAGAGGCTGATGCTAATAACGCAGGAAATGGAAGAGCATTAACTTTACAATCACAGTCCTTCTTACCCTAAAAGGACGGTGTAAACCAGGGACACGTTCATAAAAATCCTCAAAGGTCCACAGAGACACTGTTTTGAATTAGTCCATTTATTATAGCCAGGCCTCATTATCGTCAAATCAATTGACCAAAACAAAACAAACGTAGAGAAAAGTCAAGGAAATAAACATTTAGGCCACCATTTACGAGGCCACCGGTGTTAATACTATACAGAATCATGTGCGGAAATTATGGAGAAAAAAAAAAGACCAATCACAGATGAGGCTCAAAACCGATGCGATCAATCAATGAGAAACTATTTCCATTGTTTTGGCTGAACGTAACTTGGCTGAAAGCTTTGTTTTTACAGCCTCAGCAAAGCCTTTTCCAGTCGATATGTGGCATGACACGAGGGGGTGTGAGCAGAAAACAACAAACAAGAACCCTGCACATCTGCTTCACTTCCTTTTCTTCTTGAAGGTGCACTTACACATGTTCTCAGTTTAGGACGGCCAGCCCTGGGCCAGCCAGCGTCCCATTTTCAGAATCAGGTTACTGTATGTGTGTTTGCAGACAGAGGCGGGCTGTCGTGTTTCTGATGAGCAAAGACTATCACGTCTTTCTGCCTTTGAGGTGTCCATCTCTTTATACATCCATACATCTCTGCATGTTTCCTTTTCAGACTCACCTCCTCTGCTCCCCTTTTTTTAATAAGAACTATTTTCCACAGCCCCCCCGCCCGTCCGCCCTCTCCCTCAGACTTTCCTGTCTGATATTTGCTTTAATCAGTTTTAGCCTCTCCTCTGTCTGCCTCAGCTCTTTCTCCCTGTGGTCAAGCCTCAATGCAACTTTTAGCTGCTCGCTCGCTCATCCACTCTCCCTCCATCTGCTCTCCCGTCTCCTCCTCACTTCCTGCCACTGCGAGTCCATAAAATTCTCCATTACTTGCCTGCGTGTGTGTGTGTGTGTGTGTATACTCGTCTCACTCTGCCTCTTTTACTGTAACTCGGTGTCTCTTCTCTCTTTCGTACAAACATCTCGACTCTTCCTAACTGATTTATAAATTGTCTTAAAACTGTGTGTGTTAATGAGCTTTGGGCGTACCATATGGAGGGGCGTAAAACCCCCGAATAATCGCTAATTTGATCCCATTTTGTATGCCATAAACACTGTTGTAATGTTGCAGGGCATCAGCCACGTATGCTGCTGCTGCGTCACAAATCTAATCATGTAATTTAGTGCTGTACACCATCAATATGCAAAAAAAAAAAAAAAGTTGCTGTCGCTTTCCCAAACAGCTAGGCAGGAACAAACCTGGACCTGGAGTACAGGAACATGGATCAAACATGAACAACAAGAACACCATGACCCAGAATCACACAATGACCCAACAGAGACAGAGCGAGGGAGCAGAGTATAAACACCTGGGGCACCAGGTGAGAGTGATTACCAGAGAATCACAGGACACGGGTGAATGTGACGACACTAATTCACCCAGAAGAGACAGAGCGACAGACAGACCTGACACTTATTGTCCTCTGTAAATTCAGTCTTCATTTGTTGTATACTGCAATTTTTAGCTGTCGTTAAACTTGAGAATAGAATAGTCTTTATTGTCATTGTTACATAGGGGTCCAACGAAATTGAGGGTGCTCCCCTGGAGCCACTATGCACCACAACAGCAGAAAAAGAACTCCCTTTATTGATGCCAGTTTTATTTTGTTTTATATTTTCTATTTCATTTACTGTATTCGTACTTGTCTTTTTGCACAATCCAGAACTATCACACCTTCATTTCACTGTCATTGCCTGCAATGTCAAGTGACAAATAAAGATTCTTTATTCTTGATTCTCAGTCTTGGGTTCCTGATGTGGAGCAGCAACTCAGAGGAATCAGGAATGAGCAAAAAAAAAATTTTTCATCCAACAGTAAGGAAACCTGCAGTGATTTGTAGTAAGTCTGAAGCTGAAGCTACAGCCTGACTTACAATAGGAGATCCCTGAAGGAAAAAAAAAGTGTGAACTCTGCCCTTGAATTGGTCTTTTTGCTGATCTACAATGAAGGAAGCCATTAATAGTAGTCAATGGAGTGAGTTCTAATTGGCCATAAAGTTGAACTCTCTCTACACAGACTGGAATAAACTACGTCTGCAATTCAGTGTTTGGTACAAACTTTGTCTTTAGGAAATAAAAGTCTGACAATGCAGCAGCAGCAGTTCATCTGGTTATAGTGACACTCTGACTAACATAATGCTGTTCACGCATGTGCAGTTCATTCAATCATCTCGCTTCAAGCCTCATCTTAAACCAAGACAAAATAAAAATAAAGTTAGACACTGAAGAGGATGAAACCCAAACCGTTTGTGTCTTTTTCGCTAAACAGTCATTATAACAAACACATAATAAATTAACCTAAACTTGGCATTTTGGTAAATGTGTAAAGTCTGGATGTGTCCCTTGGGGAAAGGATTTACAACTATATAATTTATGACTGTAATCCAGGTGTTGTGTTTAATGTACCGGTTGCTTTCATTATTTTTTGATGGTTTTAAGCCCCGGGTAAATCACAACAGATGAGAGTTAACGTTCACTCACGGTAGAAGATGTACTGTGCGTAATTGGACCACACTTTGTCCTCCGGGTAGTGACCCAAAGGGGACGCGGTCAGGGAGGAATTGCAGGCCACGATGTGGAAGCCGCTCTCTGACAGCATGTCAAACGCCCTCTCCAGGTGCCGGAACTTGAGATAGAACCTGCAGGTGTACCGGTCAGGTGGTCTGTCCGTGTCCCTGCTCTCGTACAGGGCGTCTCCGAACACTTCCTTGGCCAAGCCGATCCTGCTGCTGACGAAGATCCGCGGTAACTTTCTGAGCTTGCCGTCAGCCACACTCTCTCTGCCTGCAGACGCACAGGCGCCCTTCAGTGCCACGGTGATGTAGCCATACCTCATGTCCAAGGAGTAGGACGGGTAGAACCTCTGGTCGCTGCCTTGCGAGACGTCATCGTGATCACTGAAGCACAGCTCGTCCGACAGTTGTTTGGACTCGTCTGAGGTCAAAAGTTTGACCAAATCTGGCAGCTGGAAGTATTCCGCCTCTCGTTTCAACCTCCCCCTCTCAGGAAAGTGGTCGGGCAGAACAACCTGCTTGTCTCTGAGGTAATCCAATACGTACCGGAACAGAAAGCCGTCTCTGTCAATAAAATATCGTCCTCTCAGATCCCGGGACAAGTCGTTGGACGAGCCCTTCTTGTTAGAGAACATTTTCCCGAGTAAGGAATTAGGGAAGCTCGCCAAGGTGGCATAGCGAGTATAATACACCTGTCCGCCGACATTCAGCTCAACAACATCAGATGGTGGGCTCTGCACCGAGCTCTGCTCTTTTGCAGGTTGCGTTTTGCAGTTTTCATTTAGTGCCATTTTGCTTCAAAGAGATAGTGAGTTTTTGATCACAGAGCGCAGGAGTCCAGTCCCGGGAGTTCAGGGTGTGGGTTGCAGCTGCTGCATGATATTGATGCTCTCAGATCCAAAGCAGAGTCCTGGTTTAGGCTGCAGTCCTCACAGCGGGTGTCTCATGACAAACATCCTCAAAGTGGAGTCTACAGTGGAGTCTCTAATCTTGCGCGTAAATATCCCTGCCCATGGCGATTTATCTCGGTTATCGTCAGCATCATGTTACACGCATCCACAGCGATGGGCCATGGTTGGGATTTCAGATACTCTAGATGTAATCCTTACTTCAATCTGAGATTTCCCTCCGTTAAAAGAAGTCCAAACATGTCCAGATCAAGTTCTTGGTGGAAAGATTCGTCCTCTTCCTGCGCGGGTGTTTTTTTTTTAGTTTATTCCCATCATTAGGATAAAGTGGAAACCGCGCACGCAAAGCTCGGTGCTGCTGCTGCTGCTGCTGCTGCTGAGCTGCTGCTGCTGAGCTGCTGCTGCTGAGCTGCGCTCCTGACGACTGAGATGCTGGAACATCGGAGGATGGAAGCGGGACTCCTGTGCGCAACACCTCTCCAAAGTACTGAGAGCGGAAACGCGTGGTTTCACCAGAAAGCTTTGGATGAAGCTGATCCGTCTGTGAGAAACAAACAGAGGAGAGAAGCTGATGTCTTACATCATCTTAAAGGAAAATGGCATTTGAACGAGTGACCAAAATGGACTGATGTGCTTTTCTTCACCAAAGTCTGGTTCCGCCACCAGCTTCGGTCTGAAGCAGTTTGAACTGCCGAGCGCTGCGGATTTTAATCCCTTCTTCTTGGGGCTGTAGAGGGTGGGTTTGCATTTACAGGTCAACGCTTTTATAGTGCAGCTGACGCGCAGATCCCCGGGGGGTGCGGGGGGGGTGGTGGTTGAGGGGTTAGATTCCCATACGGGCTCTTGCTCAGAGGCTCATCGGCAGTCAGAGAAGCTTAGCACAGGCAGGTAGAACGGTTTAAAATCTTTAACTTTGTTTATGTGAAACAAACCCTGGACGTGGGAATTAAATAAAGTCAAACACAGGTGACACTTGGAGTCAGTGAAAAGGTGATAACACCAGAATCACTTCGTTCACGTAACACTGAAAGCGTATATGGAACCCGATCCTTTAAATATCGACTCGACTGACTGGATTCCTTCTTCAGCACCATGGACAGATCTGGGGCCACCACACCGTTATGATATAAAGGCAGCGCATTTTAAAATAAAGCATGGGGTTTGCAGGGGTTTTACACTAAAAACACAATTTCCATCATTTTGATCATTAATGTAATTTTATTTTTATCATTTCAAACATTCACAAATCTTAAATTATTTATGTAATTGTGGCTAAGGCAGGTCTTTTCAGACATGCAAACAGGACTTTAAAGAAGCCCCCCCACCGAACTCAATGCCAAGGTCAAAGTCATTAGCCTTGTAAGGACTAACCAAATTATCCATCCAAAAAACAAACCGATTATGTCTAGTCACATTCTGATCTTTCACATGGGAAAATGTTTTAGAATAACATGCCGTACATGTGGTGATATGGTTAGATACAAGGCTACTGAAACCCCAGTGTCAAGAACTGGACTAAAAAGTCCAGAGATCCAGAATCCAGAAACCCTGAAGTAACTGTTGATGCTTTGAGAGTCAAAACAAACAGTCACTAATGACCAGAACAGAAATGGACGGTGAGGTTACAGAATAAAACTATCTTACAATGCTGAAATAGTGTGTGCTAAAGATAACCCAGGGAAGGTTGACAATGTGATGACGAAGATGAGGATGATGATGATTATGTGGGGGGAAAAATAGCTCTCTTTGGCCTGGAGGGCAGGAGACTGAGAATTAAAAAAAATCTATGAGAAGCATCCAAAATGAAAGCCCACACAGTCTGCCGTTTCTGTAAAAGTTTTGAAAAACCACTTCAGTCCTGGATGATATACTGACCAGTGGAAATCTGCTGGGTCCGTGATGTGAAGACCATCAAGACCAGGAGGTTATTGAACACCATCTCAAATGATCAGAGGATTTTGTTCAGTCAAAAAATTAGAAAACTCACAAGTTCAAAGATTGTTGTTGCCTGTTTATATCAAGGCAGTTGGAACACTTGAAAAAGGAATTAAAATTTCTTGAGGAGGGGCGGGTGCACATAGATGTGAGGCTCAGTCTGTTTTGTTTGTTGTATCAGTTGTTGTGCTTATCAGTTGTGCTTATAAATCACAGGCCTGTGGTATGGAGTGAGAGAGAGAGAGAGAAAGAGAGAGCCGTGACGACGGGAAAGCACCCTTCACTGGTGGTTTCGAGGAGGCAGTGGTCACGCTTTGTCCGCTTAATTCTGAATATATTTTGTTGCGAGCAGGTTGCTAAGCAGCCGCGGGAGTCTGAGTGGGATTCACAGAGATTTGGAGCAACAGTGAACATACATACAGCACTTATTTTATGAGTAATATAGAGAGATGTGGTGGGAGCAGTTTCTACAGGGTGAAAATAAAAATAATATATTTTTTTTACATCATTTGACACCGTTGATTCCAATGCTACTATTCTACAGTTGTTTAGGTCACAATGTGTGTTGGACTTGCTAAGTAAACCCTTCAGTTTATTACTCAGCTATTGCTTGAGGACGACTGTCCTCCCATATGTGCTTTAAAGCCTCTTTCTTATTCATCGCACTCATCCTCCCATTAGAGCCGATTCCCTGCCTCCTGCCTTTGTTTTATTTCCTCTTCATCCACTCCTCTCAGGTCAGAGTCTATCATTTGGACAGGGTTGGATTTCATACAACTCTGGCATGAATAATGTAATACAAATGGGTCCCAGCTGAACATGAAGCAAGAAAACCTCAACCATGTTGTAATAGCAAGTGGGGTTTTATCAGGTTTTGTATTAAAGACTGACCTAAACAGTTCAGTCCCAAATCGCTTTTTGAGTTCAAACCTATTAGCTCATAACATGGCAAGGCAAGCAACTGGAGTCCAATTCTTTTTT